>NC_137470.1:95481636-96143970 GCF_964235325.1 Thermobia domestica
TCTAAAGAACACTTTCGTTTTAGCAAGAAAGGAAGAAAATAGAAAATACTGAGTTTTAACCTAGTAGAAAGTTTGCAGATTTAGGGGAAAATGCACAGAGTTGTTGGATATAAAATGTAGTTCGGATTAATGGAGTAAGACACCGTAAATATTTTATTGTTTGAAATATACTGGGAGTGACCAAGCCATTACATATGGAAATATCGAAAGAGATACGTTAATGGTGTTAGTTGCAAACTTTTTTAGAAATGAAAAAATTAAGGAAATCTCTAAAACTCTGATATCACAGATCCAAATTGACTGACTGTTAAGTAAAACTGCTAAATCTGAGTAAAGCAAAAAAAAAAAAAAAAAAAAAAGTATTAATGGCCTGTGTTAGTTTCAGACATATCATTCTCATATCAAAACTACGATAGAAGTAAATTATGAATAAAGGTGAATTCACAGTTCTGGAATACCAACAAATGATTTTGCCAGATGTAACTTTTCAGAAAACTTTTTTATAAGGCTTTAGATTTATTATTATTTTTTTTTTGTTTGTTTATTAGCTTCCCCATGCTGTAAACGTCGCCAACTCCTAGTGGCTCACTTGCCGGTAAATGGCGATCGTCGATATAGCGACGCGTCGAAGGATTGCCGCTAGCGTGCCACTAGTGACAGGGATTCGTCGAGTCGAAGCAGATATCTAGAATCGGGGGTATTGAAGTTATCACAACGTAAGAACGAGGACTTCATTTTGGTCCGCGCTCGTTTGATTTGTCACGGAGAATCGTAAAGGGACCAACATGAACTATCGCCAGTCATGTGCATGCGGTTATTATTATACAGTAAAACCTGTCTTCAACGGACCCCTTATTAAACGGAAAACTGTCTTAAACGGAAATATTTCACGGTCCCATGAATTTTGGAGAACAAAATGTGTAAAAGTCCCTTCATTAAGCGGAAACTGTGTTACGCGGACAACGGAAAGAAAAATAAACATTTAACGGAAAATTCTGAGTTCCGGACTACAGCGTTTAGATGTTTAGACATTCTGTGAGACATATACATTACACTGTTTGCGATAAAATGTTCGTTCTTTTGTTAAATATTTCTGGACAGTGTTGACCTTCCCCAACCACTACTCATATTCACCTCCACAAATTGTCCTTAATCCCCGCAACTTAATCAAGAGTCATAAGGAATGTCGGAAAGAAGAAAACGAGATAGAGGAAGAAGAGGAATACGATACCGAGTAGAATAAATACATATCAAAATGCTCTCAGAAGTTTAAAGGAACTGCAAAAATTTACCTTACGGAAAAATGATTCTGATTGACTTAGTATAATTTCTCACGCTAAAGTATATGCGGAAAATCAAGCAGCAATGTACACAGAAAACCCTGCTTGGCTATTAGAAAAATAAAGATAACGTGTGCATAGTATATTTTGTATTCATTTTAGTTTTTTTGTGTATTTATTCGTAGAAGAAAGAAGTACTGTAATCGAACAATGTACGTACAGCAATATATTTTCTCAGTATGTCCCTTTATAAGCATGTATTTAAAAAAAAGAAAGGAAGGAAAGATCTACCTCCACTAAGCCATGAATTTAGTTGGCAACTGTCGCCGATCACTAGCAAGTGAATATGGGAGAACTATGAAAAAAAGTAAATAGACGCTTGCCATTTTGTTATAAAATTACATGACGAGTGCATTTGATTTGATTCCGAACAGTTGTCTTCAAATATACACGGTTAAAGAAGCACTCTGATTAGAAATATTAAAAAGACTTCAACGATTTATCACTCTACAAGCTGTGTCTTCATAATCGCCTCCGTGACGAATTCGGAAGAACACGCAATTAGTAACCCTAAGGTTGATGGTTCACGCCCAGCTCAGGGCACTTTCGTTTTATTTAAAAAAAAATGTTTTTAGACTCATCTTGATGCAAAGAAATTACGCATATAGGCGATTTAACGTATTTTAGGGGAATAATTTTGTGGTTCGTTGGCGTTCCGTCGCTTCTCTGCCGGTGGTGGTATAATTTTCAAAACGGAAGTGTTACCAATTTTTGGCTGCGGGACCGCCAATTTTTGGGGACATGTCACTAGTTGCCTATCGGTGGTCCACCGACGCTTACGGCATGGGATTGTCCCCTCACGAGTGAGGCAGATTGTAATCGACCAAGAGTGTTTTGGAAAAATGGGAAACATCTTCCGACTTCGACTTCTGAATAATCCGTTTAGGATCAAGTCGAATCAAGGCTGCGCCACGGGAAGGTAGAGCAAGTGAGGCAATCGTTCCAAGCACTACGCTCGACAGCTTCCGTCTCATTCACGACTTAGACTTTTCAGGAAAAGTAACAAGTTTATTACTTGTAATTTATTCTTTGAGTCAAAGTATTTTGCAATAAACCATCGTTTTGTAAGATATTTTTACGATTGTATACTATTAATTTCGAAAATTGTACTCATAATATAATTTCCCATCATGGATTTGAAAAAATCAAAGTTCGAACAAAGAAAGTTCTCCAATCCACATGTCTCTTCATGTTTGATATGGAAGTCTCATCTTCATTATTGACCCTTAATTTATTTTAGTCCTAGGCAACGCGAATCGACGGGATGGCTCTAAGTGAAAACATTCATTTAGATGGTTAAGTAATCAGGAAATTCCTGCTGTTATTTCACGAAACACAACAGATCTTGAGGAAAAAAAAAAACAATTTTGCTTACCAGGGGGAGGGAGTAAATCATCTGCTTACGTTTGCTTAACTAGGAAGAAGGCAAGGGCGCCGATCCTGGGGGGCCGAGCCCGCTCAAAGCTCATGTAGGCCTCCTTTGTATTTATGAATATACAATATTTGGCATTATTTGAGTGTAATTTGTCTTAAAATCTTCATATATATATCTTCTGCATTTGAATGCCCCACCCCCCAATTTAAAGAGAAATTGGCGTCCTTGGAAGATCTAGTGAAATGAATAAAAGTATGATAACGTAATACTTGAACAACTGTATCTAATGGAGGAAAGTAAATGAGTATTCAACACTTCTTTCAGTTTTAAGCATTTCAAAGCTTCTCGTAATTTAGTAGCGTCCCGGATTTGCAGTTTTGAAGTACGGGAACTTTATCTATACCTTAACGTGGGAATCGGTTTCGGACCATGCACTTAAGCCGCTTTGCCATAAGAGGCACAAGGAGTTTTTCTTTCGATTTCCTCAGGAATATTGCGAATGGTATAACTTTTAAAACTATCTTTAAAAAAGAATACACATCGACATAATAAGATGATAATCTGATACCTAGGAAATATATTGAATTGTTTTTAATTTGTTCTTACGCTTCCAAATCAGTACTTATGCTTTTTTTATTCCAGCCTTTTAATATAAGCATTTCAGACTATTGTCTGTTCTAGGACGATACAATTCTAGTTCATGTATATGCTACCTTTGGAAATACAGTAGAGTTTCGCTTATCCGACATAAACAGGCAGGCAGAACGCTGGATAATATGGATGTGTTGAGAAAAGACCTATTAAAAGTAAAACTTATGATATAATTTTACATATTACGCATCTAATAATAATGTTTTATAACAAATAACTGCACTGCACTGAATCAGGGACGTATCCAGCGTGAGGGCCTGAGAGCTGTCTCTCTCCGAAACTCAAGCACTTTTTAATAAACTTGCCTTTACCCTTTTGAGGTTCTTTTATATCAGTTTACTAGTAGACAGTGTCCAAACTTTGGGCAATGTGCTGTTGTCTTGTTATAATTCTAAGAACATACCATAATGCCATTATACCAGGTGCAGTGGCGTATTTAGGGGGGTGGCTTCCGGGCTTAAGCCCCCCACGAAATCTTACTTAGTATAGTAAAGTAAATGAAATATCTTGCAGAATTTTCACATTTCCAGGCAAAGCCCCCCCCGAAAGTTAGCAAAGCCCCTCCCGAAACAAAATCGTAAATACGCCACTGACCAGGTAGAATTAAAGAACAGTTTTAAATAGGATTAACATTTCGTTTCCGTTCTGTTTTTAACTTTAATATATTAGAACGATACACTCCATGTCTTCTTGCTATTTTTGTTATGTGATATACGTAGCCGACAGTTTTCTTTAGTTACATTTCTCTCGAAAATATGTTTAATTTTGTTTGTGCTATAATGCAGTTTCCAAAATAAACCGGTTTATAAATGAAAAGTAGGAAAAAGTTTAAGAGAGGTACAGAATTATTATTATTATTATTATTATTATTATTATTATTATTGATATTATTATTGATATTTAAAAACATTAGAATTACTTGCTTACGAGGATTCGTGTTGGGCCCCCTCCGAATAGAAAACCTGGATACGTGTCTGCACTGAATGATAGACGTATGAGTCAAGGTGTAGACGGGCGCGCTAGGCGATAGACTCCACAGCATGAAAAATAGATTAAGACCCAACTTGCAGATCTTCTTACCGATTGGTGCTATTTGCAATGATATATCGGATCATATGGTATGTGGAACAAAGGATGGTCGGATAAGCGAGACCATGGTGTATTGGTGTTTCACGCACCTAAACCTATAAAATGTTTGTATAAACAATTATCTTTCACTCCCTAGCTAAATTTGTGGGTATGATCACACACCTTGCCTCATAAAGTATAGTCTTATAAAGAAAAACATATTTTTTTTAGCTAAAACCTAAAGAAAAGCCAACTTCAATTTTTTTTTTTTAATAATGGCAAACTAGTCCACTTCATCACGATAAATCACGTTTGGTACTAAGATGTCTTTTTCTGTCCGTATATATCCTTCACACTTCGTTGGAGACAAAATTGTTTTTTCCCCAAGAAAACAGGATGAGAGAAACTATACAACAGCATGAACAGAAAACAATAGCTATTAACAATAGTTCTCTAATCCTGGATAAATACGTCATTAGAGCAAAATATCAGTAAGTTGTCCTTATTATATTGCTTCGGTTCTTATTAACATGAAAATTATAATGTTTTGTAAAAAAAAAGAAAGAAATAAAAAAGAAAAAAGAAAAGAAAAAGAAATGGGATGGGATTCGATGTGGTGTCAAAATTATAAAATAACTACGACTCCGCCACTCTACCCACCTAACCACTGAGGCTACATGGTGTTAGCTCCTTTTTTAAAGAAATAATCTTCATAACCATGGTGCGTATCGCTTCGAATCTTAAGATAAGAGTTTTTCTGTTTAATTCTATATTTTCGTACGACATCTTAGTTACAGAAGCTAATTTATATTTGGCAGGCAATCTACACATTAGGTTTTAACCAATAAATGCAACATTTTAGTCCACTATCCAGTTCCTTGATCCAACTTCTCGATTCCCCTACTGAATTCCCTCCGCAATTGTGATCTGCTACTGAAAAAATCCCTAGAAATCATCGTTGCCAGTATACACAAAACCGAGCATAATTTTGTTTTTTGCTTATATTTTTATTATTTTATTATATTTTTGGAAATACCTCCTTAGATGAATTGCTTTCTATTATCTCCACATACTAATAACTGAATTTTACCCATAAATGTAAGGAAAAAGGAATAAATGCGAAAAATCTTGAGTTACAGTATACGCGCATTTTTTTTTTTTTTTTGCGCATGGGAGTACATACAGTCATTGTCAAAAGTCTGAGTATCCTACTTCGGAATTTTCTAAAAATAAAAATTAAAAAAAAAAGTATCCGTACAAAACCCAGATGATTGGACTTTTTTTTTTTTTTTTTTTTGTAAAATAAACATAATTGCTCATGTGAGGAAATTAAATTAAAACATATGATCCTGTTTCCACTGATACAAATTTATTGAGTATGTTTGCGCTCAATGAAATGCCGACCCTTAGTCTTGATAACAGCTTTACAAATTCCAGGCATTTGTTTGATTACGTTATTCAGCTTTTGCGAAGCTATGCGACTCCAGTAGCTCTAATGAGCCTTCCGAAGACGTTCAGTATTCGTTCACATAGATGTTTACAGACTGTCCTGTCAAGTTCTTCTTACAAGAGCTCGATGGGTAACAAATCTGGTGACTGACGACTATTCCATTTGTTGGTAATGGAAGCATATTCTTTGCGTTGCAGATAATTGCTACATATCTTGGAAGAATGTTTGCGATGGTAATCCTGCTGTAGTATAAATGTTCCTAATGAAATTCCATGCCTCACTTAAACTTCTGGAACACATTTTTTTCCATTAATTCGAACTAAATTATCAACTTCGTAGTCCATAAAGCATCCTCAGTGACGCTACCTTCTCTCTACCTTTCTGTAGGAATTACACGGTCGGCATGAAAGTTCTCTTCGGGACCACGGCGCACAAACTTTTAGCATTGGAAGGCAAAAAGTTGGGATTTAGATTCTTCGGTGCAGGTCTCTCTTCCATTGTTCACCGTTCCAATCATAGTTCTGGGCAAATAATATAAAACAATCTTTTTGTAATGTTTCCTGCATAAAGAATGGTTTTCTTTCCCTAAGCCTACCACCAAGACCATAGATTTGAAGGCTCTTAGCCACCGTCTTATTTGATATCGAATAAAAATGGCACGTTGATAGTTCTATTGGTTCTTCCGGAGCGGTTAAAGTTTGCGTTTGTTTGTTTTTCCAGTGAATTTGTTCTTAAGAGAAGTCACTGCGATCAGTGCGTTTCTATGTATTATTTACACCAGTTTGTGCTTATGCTTTAAGAGTCCAACGCACAACTCCGCTCGACCTCAGCGATTTTTCGCAGAAAATGACTCTTCTCTCAAAATAACCACTTGAACTTGTGATTGGACTCTTAGTTAACAGTTTCTTTTCCCCGTTTTATAGTATTTGCATGTTCTTTACACTATTCAACTGATTCACGCAAATGAATCAGTAAGATCGCATGTCACAGATTTGCATTAAATTTTGCCCATGTTATGAGGCGATTGAATAATTCATACACAGCTGTTAGTTGAAGTAAAGAAAACTATTGAGGAAGGTTCACACATGCCACTAGGTGTCGTTGAAACGATGCATAATGAAACAAAGCCTGACACCAGTTGCCTGTTCATTACTTAACTATTTGCCAAGCAGCTTTCCTTAATAAATTTGACCCGATATCAACAAGATCGTGAATGTTCGTATCCCTATTCGGACATAAAGAACACAGTTTATTTAAAAGAAAAAAAAGGAGCGCGTCTGGAAAAGCTAAGGCGCGTAGTCCAGTGTGCATTGAAAAAAGAAAAAATAATATATATATGCATTTAGTGTATGTATGTATATACATATAGTCTGAGCACACTATTTTTCAGAATCATCCTAATGATAAGACACCGTGTCTATATAAAAGCATGTTTATTGGACTATTTTTTAATATTGTGCTTGAACTTATATACATACACACACTAAATAACTAACTAACTAACTAACTCTATGGCCTATGGAACCCGGAGGTTCAGTGCCGCGTTCACAAAAGCTCTCCACTGACTTCTATCCTTAGCTAATTGCATCCAGTTTCTACTTTGTATTCCTATCTCTGCGAGATCCATCTTAATACTGTCCTCCCATCTGCGCCTAGGTCTTCCTAATGGTCGTTTTCCTATGGGTCTACCAGTCAAGACTTTGAAAGCGTTTCTACTTTCTTCCATTCTAGCTACATGACCTGCCCACCTAAGCCTCCTAGACTTGACGACCCTAACAATGTTGGGTAAACCGTATAAACTATGTAGTTCCTCGTTATGAAGCTTCCGCCATTCCCCATTCTCGTTCCTCTTGGGTCCGAATATTCTTCTCAGGATCCTGTTCTCAAATACTTTCAGTCTATGTTCTTCCCTCAGAGTAAGCGACCATGTTTCACAACCATACAGAACAACAGGCATGATTATCGTTTTATATATTTTAAGCTTCAAATTCCTCGACAGAATTCGCGACGACAAGAGATTTTGAACCGAATAGTAGCACGAATTCCCTGCTTTTAGTCGACATTTAATTTCTTCGTGAATATGATTTTCGTCTGTTAATATTGATCCTAAATATTTGAAAGTATTTACTTTATCAAAAGCATTATTTAATATTTTAACGCCTCCACAATTTGCCGTATTACGGTCCCGACGCACTTCCATGTATTTAGTTTTCTCTGCATTTACTTCTAAACCCATGTCCCTGCAAGCGTTTAATAAGATCTCTGCATTTATTTCTACTGTTCTCCTATCATCCCCTATTAAATTTACATCATCAGCATATGCCATAACCTGGTGAATGCCGTTCAACTCTAGGCCCTGGTTGCTATCTTTGATTTTCCTTATGGCGTATTCCAGCACAAAGTTAAATAATAAATGCGACAACGCATCTCCTTGTTTCAGGCCATTTTCGACGTGGAAGCTCGTGGACAAAAATTTTCCTACCCGGACTTTACTTTGGGATTCACTTAAACATATCTTAATTAATCTAATTAGCTTTCTCGGTATTCCAAGTTCTGTAAGAACGTTGTATAATGTTTCTCTCCTAACCGAGTCGTAAGCCTTTCTAAAGTCAATAAATAGTTGATGTACCGGGGTATTGTATTCCCACTTCTTTTCGAGTATTTGGCGAATGGTAAATATTTGGTCGATAGTTGATCGATTTCGTCTAAATCCGCACTGATAATCTCCAATAATTTCATCTGCGTATGGGGTCAATCTTGCTAATAGAATATTTGAAAGGATTTTATAGGATGTTGACAGAAGAGAAATGCCTCGATAATTATTACAGTCAGTTTTGTCGCCTTTCTTGTGAATTGGAACAATGATTGATTCTTTCCACTCTTGTGGCAATTCTTCCTTGTTCCAGATAAGGAGAATGAGTTTGTGTATCTTGTTCCACAATTTTTCGCCTCCAGCTAAAATTAACTCAGCCGGAATTTCATCTACACCCGGAGATTTGTGTTTCTTCAATTTCTTTATAGCGGCTTCCACTTCTATTCGATTGGGTTCTGGAATATACGGTTCTGCGGTGTGTATCTCCTTTTCTCCACGCACATTAGTTTTTGGCTGCGTGTTCAGCAGATCGTCAAAGAAATCTTTCCATCTATTTAAGAGGCTATCCGTATCGGTGAGAACTGTTCCGTCAGATTTCTTTAATATATAAGCACGAGGTTGATAGCCTTTCTTAAATTCGCTGATCCCCTTATACATGTCCCGAATATTTTTATTTTTACTATTATCTTCAAGTTCCTTAATTTTAGCTTTCAAAAAATCCCGTTTCTTTGTTCTAAAAGTTTTGGAAGTTTCCCGCCTGATATCTGCGAAATTTTGTGTAGTTGTTTCATTCGGATTTTGTAGCCACCGTAATTTTGCCTGTTTTCTCTTCTCTGCTAGTTTAATGCATTCTTGGTCGAACCATGGTTTGTTCCTACGTATTTCCGCGTGTCCCAATTTTTCTATTGCTGAACTTTTAATACTATCTCTAATTTCAATCCAAGTATCCTCAACACTAGTGCACTCCGAGTCTTCTAAAACCGCGAATCTATTCGAAACTTCAATCTGGTATTCCTCTCTTACCTGGCTCTCTTCTAATTTCTTTAAATTAAATCTCTCCGTTTTCGGACATTGAATATTACCTTTATTCAACGATAATCTCTCCCGTATTATCGCTACTACCAGGTAGTGATCAGTGTCACAATCAGCCCCTCTAAACGACCGGACGTCAATTATGCTAGATTGTCTTCTTCTATCTACTAAAACGTGATCAATTTGATTATGTGTTTTTCCGTCTGGTGATGTCCAAGTATATTTATGAACGTCGCGATGTGGGAATTTTGTACTCTTCACGATTAGGTTTTTGGATGTTGCAAAGTTTACGAGTCTAACACCGTTGTCATTACTTTCCTTATGCAAACTTTCGTTCCCTATAATCGGTTTGAAAATATCCTCTCGTCCTACCTTCGCATTGAAATCCCCTAATAGAATCTTCGTATGGTATCGCGGGAGTTGGTCAAATATCCGTTCCACTTCTTCGTAAAAACTATCTTTTATATCGTCATTCTTATCTTCAGTTGGAGCATGTACATTTAAAACAATAATATCACACCACCGTCCCTTAAGAGTAATATAAGAAAGTCTGTCAGTAACAAATTCAACCCGTTTAATTGCTGGTAATATTCGTTTGTGAACGAAAAACCCTGTTCCGAACTGGTGATTTTTATTTCCTTCCCCGTAAAAGAACGTAAAATTTCCGGAATTCTCAGATCCATTTCCTTCCCACCTAACTTCCTGAACTCCTACTAAGTCCATCCTGTATTTCTCTAACTCACTCGTTACAGATTTTAACGCGCCTGCCCTATAAAGACTTCTAATATTCCATGTTCCAAACACACACTAAATACATATATATTTTTGTTTTTCAATGCAGACTCGATCTCGCGAGCTTAGCTTTCCCAGACGCGCGCCTGTGTTCTTAAAAAATATTTAGTGATTATGAATATGATCATGAGATGGTAGTTACGAGAGGCTAGTGAATTGGTAGAATTGCTTGAAACCGTGATATGTTGTAGATATTATAATCGTGAGAGAGAGACTCAATTTGCACAACCATTAATCACTAACCGTTTGGCCACTACAGGATCACTTTTTTAAAAGAGCTGAAGGTAACGGTATTCTGGATTTCGGCGGAATTGCTTGAAACCGTGATATGTTCTAGATACTGTAATCCTGAAAAAAGTCTCAACAGGCGCAGCCGCCAATGAATGACTGTTTGGCCACTGGAGAACCACTTGTTTTTTTATTTTTTAATTAGAACAGAAGGTAACGATACTCTGGATTTCGGTGCAATTGCTTGAAACTGTGATATGTTGTAGATATTGTGATCCTGAGAAAAACTCTCAATGGATACAACTACCAATTAGTGACCATTCGGTACCTACGGGGCCACATTTTTTAAAACAGCAGAAGGTAAGGATACTTTGTAATTTTGGTAGAATTGTATGAAACCCTGAAAAGTAGTATCCCACAATCCGGAAAAGAGATTGGGAGAGTAGCAACCAACATCATTTAAGAATAGACAACATTCAGATATTCATCTTGGGGGACAAAGGAAAACTCTGGAAAGCCCTAGACAATTTTTCTCAGGATAATGACATCTACAACATATCACAGTTTCATTCATTTACATCGAAATCAAAATATCGTTATACCAAGCTGTTTTTTTTTAAAGAAAAAAAAACGATCTGTAGTGGCCAAATGCTCATAATTCGATGATTGTGTCTATTAAGAGTTCTCATGATGAGATCATCAACATATCTTAGTTTTACTCAACCTTACCGAAATTCAGAAATCGTTATACTCGGCTGTTTTCAGGAAAGTAGCCCTGTAGTGAGCAAACGATTAATGATTTGTGGGTGTGTCCATTGAGACTTATTCTCAGGATGACAATATCTACAACATATCACAGTTTCTGTTATTTTGACCGAAAACTAGAATATCGCTATCTTCGACTCGGCTGCTTTCAAAAAAGATGTTTCGTAGTGACCAAACGGTTAAAGATTAGTGGATATGCCTATTAAGACCTTTTCTCAGAATCACCATATCTACAACATATCACAGTTTGTCATTTTTACCGAAATCCAGAACATCACCATTTTCGGTTACTTTCAAAAACTGGCCTCGTAGTGGCCAAACGGTCAGTGATTATTGGTTGTGCCCATTAAGATCTTTTCTCAGAACCACAAGATCTACAACATATCACAGTTTCAGTCATTTTTACCTAAATCTAGAACATCACCATTTTCGGTTACATTAAAAAAGTGGCCTCGTAGTGGCCAAACGGTCAGTGATTAGTGGTTATGCCCATTAAGACCTTATCTCAGAATCACAGTATCTACAACATATCACAGTTTGTTATTTTTACCAAAATCCAGAACATCAACATTTACGATTACTTTCCAAAAAGTGCCCTCGTAGTGGCCAAACGGTCTGTGATTAGTTGTTGTGCCCATAAAGACCGTTTGTCAGAATCACAATATCTACAACATATCACAGTTTCAGTCATTTTACCGAAATCCAGAACATAACCATCATCTGTTACCTTCAAGAAAGTGGCCTCGTTGTGGCCAAACGGTCAGTGATTATTGGCTGTGCCCATTAAGACCTTTTCTCAGAATCACAATATCTACAACATATCACATTTTCAGTCATTTTTAACGAAATCCAGGCCATCACCATCTTCGGTTACTTTCAAAAAGGTGGCCAGGTTGTGGCCAAGCGGCCAGTGATTAGTGGGTATGCCCATTAAGACCTTTTCTCTGAATCACAAGATCTACAGTATATCACAGTTTGTCATTTTTACCGAAATCCAGAACATCATCTTCCGTTACTTTCAAAAAAGTGGCCAAACGATCAGTAATTATTGGTTGTGCCCATTAGGACATTTTCTCAGAATCACAATATCTACAACATATCGCAGTTTCAGTCATTTTTACTGAAATCCAGAATATCATATATTTCGGTTGCTTTCAAAACAGTGGCCTTGTAGTGGCCAGTCAGTGATTGTTGTGCCCATTAAGACCTTTTTTCAGAATCACAAGATCTACATCATATCACAGTTTCAGTCATTTTTACCGAAATCCAGAACATCAACATTTTCGGTTACTTTCAAAAAGTGGCCAAACGGTCAGTGATTATTGATTGTGCCCATTAAGACCTTTTCTCAGAATCAAAATATCTACAACATATCACAGTTTGTCATTTTTATCGAAATCCAGAACATTACCATCTTCGGTTACTTTCAAAACATTGACCTCGTAGTGGCCAAAAGATCTGTGATTAGTGGTTGTGCCCATTAAGACCTTTTCTTAGAATAACAATATCTACAACATATCACGGTTTGAAGCACTTCCAATGAAATCCAAAATAACATTAAGTTCTGCTGTTTGCAAAGATGTGGCTCTGTAGTTATCAAACGGTCAGAGATTGGTGGTTGTGCTTATTGAGACTTTTTTTCTCAGGATCACAACATCTACAACATATCACAGTTTCATTCATTTTCATTGGAATCCAGGATATCACTATCTTTGGCTGTTTTCAAAAAAGTGGCCCTGTAGTGGCCAAAAAATCAGTGATTGGTGGTTATGCCCATTAAGAATTTATTTTTCGGAATATCAATATCTACATCATTGTTTTAGTCATTTTGTCCGAAATCTCGAATGTCGTGTTCTTCGGCTTTTTCGAAAAAGTGGCCAAACGGCGAATGATTTGTGGTTGTGCCCATTGAGACTTTCTGAGGAACATCATATGTACAACATAACACGGTTTCAAGCAATTCCACCGAAATCCAATTTCCTTAAAGATTCTGCGGGGTCCTTTGTCATTTTGAAGGAGCATTGCCTCTGTAACTTTTCTCTCAAAAACGACAAAACCCGCATTTAAGTCATCTTTGCATCGGGAGAGTTTTGTTTGTTTAATGTGGTCCTTTTAAATCAAGGGGACCTTTTTTAAAAAGGGACCCTTTGTCCCCCCTTAACCTGTTCTCCGAAAGAAACGAGAAAAACATGTGTATTTATTTTCGGTCTAATATATATGTGCCAAGTTTGAAGAAAATCGGATGAAGAGAAACCCTTGTGACGCTATCTTCTTTATACTTTCAGTTTTTGGGCTTGACAGGTTGTTTGCCCCAAAGTCTTCAATTTCTTTATTACCTCAAATTGCATTGTAAATAAATTCACTTGCAAATTAGCAATATTATATACTGTAATTTCTTAGCCGATACAATTTTCTGTCCCCGAAAAACAAGAAAGCACCTGTCAAAAGCAATTCTTCAACATTTCTTCTAGAATTTTTATAATAAAGTATTTTATTCGTCTCTGAGATTTGCATCCCTTTTGGCCTTTAGGGCCACTCATTGACAAAAGGTGCACACATGACCGCTATATGCAGACATGCTCTTAGGTAGGGTCAGAGATTTGGAAAGTAAACAATTTTTAATAATAATAATAATAATAATAATAATTGTTATTATTATTAATAATATTATTCTTACAACAATTAGGTTTACAACTAGTGTCCCATCTCTTTATCTTGCATGAGAGGCCTGCTAGTCAGCTAAGCCACTGGTGTTCCTTATTCTGTGTTTGTCTCTCCGTGTCGTGTGGATGTTTGTTTTTGTGCTGTTAGGCTTTTATATTAAACCTGTACATTATGTAACCTTTTTCTTTTTTTACGAGATTTTCTTTTGGAAAAAGGAAAGAAGCTGCTTTCTCCTTATGTCTGTTTCTTACCATTCACCTTGTTTGAACTGCTTAAGTAAGATGATTTTGTAACTTTTATGTCATCCATTGCCCTCACGATAATAAAATGTTAAGTCTTAACAATTTATTTTATACTCTTATTTGAGGTTTGGTCCAACGCCTTTAGAATTCGCAACCAACCCAACCGCCGAGCTTTTAGGGTTACCTGCTATTGCAGGAAAGGGAGAACAGCAGGTGGTAATGCACTTTTGGAGTATACAATAACAATGTAAAAGAATGCTGCCAAACTCAATGGGATTATAGAGCAAAGATTTAGAATTATATATACAATCATATTACAGATTATAGTCACCAGAGAAAATTCAAGAACTGCAACTTTAAGGTATATACCTAGTTATATCATAAATACTGTCCAAAGTTTGAATGTGAATACACAGAGAGTATTAACACCAAGGCAATTTATTTTGGTCATATTTTACATTGATATGTTGTACATCTGACGCACGAATCATTTTTCGAAATGTCCCTCCTTGATACAGATACGAAGTCTGTACGACCACTGACTGGTCAATGGCATTACGCACCAGAGATGGGCATTTTTGCTAACCTCAATCAATTCCCTCGCCCTCAGCCACCCTCACCTTCAATCGACTTCTTTATCCTCAGTTGACTTCCTCACCCTTAATCGACTCGCTTACCCCCAGCCACCCTCAGTTGGCTCCCTCATCCTCGGTTGATTCCCTCACACTCACCCTCAATCGACTTCCTCACACACACACAGTTACCTTCATGCACTAAATAAACAATAAGTAAGTGTAAATATGATTCTCATTCAAGTGATTGAAATGTATATATTATAATTAGACTTCGGATCGATATGCACTAAAAAGCGGACAAATATGCATGCAAATATGCGCCAAAAATTACGAAAATATGCACTGATAATATGCAAATATGCACTAAAATTTGTAATTATGCACCATTCAAAAGCTAAAGTTAAATGAGGAAAAAGGGAAAAAAGGTGTATTACATGACCTATACTTGGTGTATTACTATGATGCATTCATGCTACAATACACAACTATGTAGTTTTCCGTTTTTTCTGGCAAAACCTGCATTTATCAGTCAAAACATTACTGTACATGGAAAATGTTCCTTCCGTGTCATGGGTCATTAAGAGAAAGCATTTCAAAGAAGCAATGTTACTTGACGATAAATCTGGAATTCGTACGACGTTGTTCCCAGGAACACTTTATTTACATTAAACAAGAATTTTATGCCTAGATTTTTCGCGTCTATTGAATGTGAGTTTCGAAGAAATGCTTGTCCGATTGGTCTTGGTGGCGTCTGTTTCGTTATTAAATCAAACATATCAAATGTACTGCTAAATCCTAATTATCGCTCTTCAAATTTCTTATGATTTTTAAAATTGAACTGAAATGAGTATTGATAAACGCTAGGTCGCTTTTAATGTTTTCAGCTCCTCAAGCGTCCAAGGGTTCTTGAATACATTTCGTTTCTTCGAGTTCAAACAGCTCACAGTCAGTATGTGAAATTAAAATACATCTCCTTTATATATATATATATATATATATATATATATATATATATATATATATATATATATATATATAATCAAAAAGCATGCGCCAAGTATCTGTGAATAAAAATAAATATACTTAGAGAAATAAATAAACATTTCTGGCTTAAAAGCATATAATAAAACCTGCCTAGCAAAATTAAACAGGACTCGCAAAAAAATTTCCGTTAAATGTTCTAGAGTTAACGGAGATAGATCTATGCTTAAAAAATAAACAAGGTACATACATACAATAGGCATAGTGAGATAAAATGTTGTACACAGGCCTACCGTATTCAATTACAACATTTATTTATGCTACTAATTAATACACATAAAACTTATAGTGAAGAAAAAGCCTACATACGGTTTCAAAGGCCAAGACAAAAAGTAGATGCTATGTCCTTTTCAGCGCTCTCCTCTCTACTATTGGTTCTCTTTTGATCTATTGTGTATATTACGCTAATTGTTACATGTCTCTAGACCAGCTAGAGAACGAGTTATTGGCATTTAAAAATAACTATGTAAATTGCACTTCGTTCAAAAACTAGGGCCTTACATGGTAGTGGACCAAAGGTTAAATGTGTAGGATAAGTAAACAAAGACCTTTACAGACAACATAGTTCATATACCTAACCTATCACAAAATGTCTAAAAATTTGCTAAACGCTGCATTCCGGAACTTGAAAATCTCCGTTAAAAAGTATATTTTAGCATTCATTGTTCGCAACACAGGCTCCGCCTAATCAAGACAATTTAACACATTTTTTTTTAGCTTTAAATTCATGGGCTGTGAAATATTTCCGTTTAATAAGGGGTCTGTTGAAGGCAGTTGCTACTCTATTAAAAGCCTGTATTCACAAACCTTACGTTCTTGTTTAAAAGAAAAAAATTCACTTGAAATTACTTTTTGTATCCAATTATATGTAAATCCTTGAATATTTTATTCTAGCGTAACATTGGCCGTTTCAAACAGCAATAATTTACTGTGTATAATATTGATACTTTAAATGGAATAAAGTGATTTGAGCGAGACACGGAGCATGAATGGTAAGAAGGTAAAGTTATCGACAACATAACAGAAGACTTACAAGTAACACTTCCGAAGTGTAACACTCCGATTTTGATAAAATGTGGCAGGTAGATACTACACATAAAATAAACGAATACGTGTTTTTTTTTATTTTCTGCTTAAAAACGGTTTTAGGGGGCAAAAGCCCCCACCTATCGTTTTGAAAGTTCACGCCCGAAGGGCAAAAAAGAAGTGAACCGAAGTCAACGAAATTGTACAAACATATTGTAGACATAAAATGAGGGAATACGTATTTCATATTTTCCTGGAAAAAACGGTTAGGTGGCGCAGCGACCCCTCCAAAGCTTTCTTCACGAAATATCAAAAGTGCTAGTAACAGTATGTCAGCTACGTACGCAGGGGGGGGGGTCCGGACCCCCCCGAAATTTCGACTTTTGTGTAAATTTGGACTAATTTCAGGAATTTTAATATAAAATACCCTCATATTGAGTTTGGACACCTCCCGAAATAAATTCCTGCGTACGCAACTGCAGTGTCAGATGCGTGTAAAGGACATGATGAATTGCAACGAATCTTTATGTATGAACAATACGCAAAAATAAACGAATACAGGTTTTAATTTTCCTGTAGGGGGAAAAGCCCCCACCCAAAATTCTGAAAGTTGACGTCCGAAAGTCAAAAACAAGTGAACGGAAGTCAACGAAATTGTATACACATATTGCAGACATAAAATTAGGGAATATGTGTTTCGTATTTTCCTAGAAAAAACGGTTGGGTGGGGCACCAACCCCTCAAAAACTTTGATCACTTAATATCAAAAGTGCTAGTAACAGTATGTCAGATGTGTGTAAAGGACATGAAGAATTGCAACGAAACTTTGTGTATGAACAATACGCAAAAAATAAACGAATAAGGTTTTTTTTTTTATTTTCTTCGAAAAAACTGTTTTAATGGGCAAAAGCTCTTATCCATAATTTTGAAATTTGAGGCCCGAAAGATCAGAGGAAGTGAACCAAAGTGAATGAAATTGTGCACAGATATTGTAGACATAAAATGAGGGAATACGGGTTTCTTATTTCCCTGAAAAAAAAAGAAAAGAAAACCGTCTAGGTGGGACACAAACTCCTCCAAAACTTTGATCGTGAAATATCAAAAGTACTAATAACAGTATATCAGAAGTGTTTAAAGGAGATGAAGAATTGGAACGACACATTGTGTAGGGACAATACGCAAAAAATAAACGAATACTTTTTTTTTTAATTTTCTGCGGAAAAACGGTTTTAGGGGGCAAAAGCCCCCACTCAAAATTTTGGAACTAGAGGCCCAAAAGGCAAGAAGAAGTGCATCGAATTGAATGACATTGTGGACAGACATTGTAGTCTTAAAATGAGATAATTGGGTTTCGTATTTTCCTGGAAAAAAGCGGTTGAGTGAGGCACGGACCTTCTAAACCGTTGATTACGAAATATCAAACGTGTAAATAAGCATACGTCAGAAATTCCTAAAGAATATGGAGAATTGCAACGAAACTTCGTATAGAGACAATTTGAAAACAATAAATGAAACGTGTTTTAAATTGTGCGGAAAAAGAGTAGTTACAGTAATAGCGCAGGAAGGAGCGGACCAAAGAAAATGAAATTATGTTTAGATATTATATAGACCCTAGGTAAAATAAGGCTTTTCGTGTTTCTCAAGTGTCCCTATCCGTTTTACTTGAAATTTGGCACATCAACAGCAAACTTGAAATAAATCAACACCTGTTTTTGTTTATGCGGAAAAACATTGTAAGGGTTAAAGATGCCTCCTGAAATACTATAAAATACGCTATACTGTTTGTGCTCTTAGTTGATCTGCCAAATTTGAAGAAATCGGATGGAGGCACTTGTGAAACACGAAAGGCCACATTTTACATATCCAATATCTATATAAAATTTAATTCGCTTTGGTGCACTCCTTCCGCCACTCAACGCCTCGATCCACTCAAGTTTTTTTTTTCTTTTCAGGAAAATATGAAAAACATATTCCCTCATTTTATGTCTATAATATATGTGTACAATTTCATTGACTTCGGTTCACTTGCTTTTGGCTTTCGGACGTCAAATTTCAAAATTTGTGTGGGAGCTTTTCCCCCTAAAACAGTTTTTCTGCAGAAAATAAAAAAACGTATTCGATTATTTTATGTGTAGTATCTACCTGCCAAATTTTATCAAAATCGGAGTGTTACCTGTTAGTAGGAAAGTTACCTTTCGAGAAATAAAGGTACGTATCAAAGCAACACAAGCTTATACTTAAATACTCTCATAAACTCCTTAAAGAAAAACTTAAGAACTTATCTCCTTATCTCAGAAAGTAACTTCTGTGACAAGTTTTAGTTTTTGTAAAGCAAATATTTTAATCATTTTAGAACTAATTTAAAAAAGGATTGTTCATTTCTTCCCGAAATACATTTTTCAACGGTTTCTTTGGAATGAACTCTGTCGAATATGAAAACACACTCACACATCTGAGTTGTTTCATAGTTGTATGAACTCCTTACCAGACTTGAAACTACTGTGAAAATATAAGAAGGCAAAAAAGTGTTGCTGAAGTTTGAGCTTTTGCTGTCGAACAAAATAGAAATGTCCTCTTCTGAAAACGAGCTTACTTACTTTGAAAATATTATGTGTTTAGCATACACTTTGCAAATATATTTTCTTCTTGAATTGTTAACGTCTCTCAACTTCAATCCATTGTTTCAAAAGATAACTTCTAAAAGATTTTTCTGGCCCATTTAGTTATAGTGAGACATCTTTGTCCAATGTTTGTCCATTTTTGTCCACATAAGAAAAAAAAAATTATTATTCAAATTAACAAATGATGGCCATTTCAACATTTCAGCCACTTTGATCACCTAGTGTGACAGCTTCAAATTCGACTTTTAACTAGCTCAGAATATTGACCAATTTACGTCCATTTTTGTTCACCCAAGAAAAAAATTTGTTCCATTCTAATGAACGAGAGGAGGCATTTCAAAATTTGTCCACTTCGATTACCTGTAATGCGACATCTTCAAATTCAAATTTTAACAAGCTTAAAATTTTGTTCGATTTTTGCGCATTCATGTACCACAAACAAAACGTTTTGTACCGTTAAAATAAACGAGAGAAAGTCATTTCAAAAATTGGCAACTTTGATTACCTGTTGAGCGACATCTTCAAATTCGAATTTTAATTAGTTGAGAATTTTGTCCAATTTCCGTACATTTTTGTACCATCAAAAATTTTGTTCCATTCAAGTTAAGAAAGGAGAGCCATTTCAAAATTTTCGCCACTTCGATCAATAGCAGTGTGATGTTTTTAAATTTGAATTCTAAGGCTAGTTTTAGACGAAAGCATTTATCGTAGCAGATGTGCTGTCAAAAATCTCGTATAATATTCTATGGCATCAAAAGTATATTGTTTTTATACACGGTAGCATTTTGTCGTGACGTAGCAAACAAATCACTGGAGAAGAGCGCAATTATGGCTCCAAAATTAAAAACAGATATTTCAGTCACTATTTCTTCTAAAGCCCTTTGTCGCATATGTTTATTATGATACAAAGGACATTTAACGGTGCAGTTATACTATACAGATCCATGGATTTTTAAATTTACAGAAGAAATTTCTTATATTTTAATAGAGTAGTGTATAAGTAAGGGAAACATGGTGTGCACTTACATCTGAGATGCGTATTTACGTGGAAATATAGAAATTAAAGTCGAACCTGAAATGCACGTAATCTTCAATAAGCTGCCATAAAATTTTGACAAGTCTGTAATTTCCCCATTTTGTATCGGGAACAGAACCCTTCGGGGCTTCTAACATGTTCCCACTGCTACTACTACTACTACAACTAGTACGTCTACTCCTATTCCAACTACTACTACTACCCGTTCCTGCTCCTATTCCTACTACTACTACTACTACTACTACTACTACTACTCTTACTATTACTACACCTACTCCTACTCTTACTAAGTACTCGTATTTCTACTCTTACTATTACTTACTCCCCCTACTCCTACTCCTACTACTTCTTACTTCTACTATTATTACTCTTACTACTACTACTACTACTTACTCCTCCTACTACTACTTACTCCTCTCCCTACTACTACTACTTATACTATGGATCCGTATAGTAAAACCACACGTTGCCAGCTGTCTTGCAGAAGACCTGTTAAAGTGAACCTGCACCGGAGAATGCAAGAGCACACCTAAAAAATTATTGCTGAAGGTACAATAAATGAAACGAGAAAGTATTTTTTTTAATGAATTTCTGTATGGATCCATATAGTGAAACTGCACGCTTTTAACTTTTGTACGAAAAAGGATGTTCCTCATATTTTTTAGTCAACATAATAGAATAATAGTATCCCTTCTCCAACTCATTTTTCTTTACTACAATTCAATTTCCCACACAAAACAAAGAGCATGGATATTTGACACAAAATCTTTCACTTTCTTTTAACACACCACGGCGCTGCAATCGGAGCAGAAATGCTGGGGAAAATGCTACGAAATAGAGCAGGTTCTATGGACAAGAAATGCCACAGGATATGCCATGGCATGGGAAATGCTACAGCATCTGCTACTTTACACGTTAGGATATCGATGATACGATTTTTCCTACCAGAAATGCTACGATAAATGCTTCCGTCTAAAACTAGCCTAACTAGCTTTGAATTTTCTCTATTTTTTTTTGTAGATTTTTGTACCACCAACATAGTTGAAATTGAAATTTGAAAATGTCACTACAGATGATCCAAGTGGCCAAATTTTTAAATGACTGTCCCTGGTTTATTTCAATGGTACAGAATTTATTCTTCGTGGTACAAAAATGTTCAAAAATTCGATACAATTCTGAGCTAATTAAAATTTGAATTTAAAGATCTCGCACTACGGTGATCGAAGTGGCCGAAATTTTGAAATGGCCCTCCCTCGTTTATTAGAATGGTACAATTTTTTCTTGGGTTGGACAAAAATGGGACAAAATTCTGAGATAGTTAAAATTCAAATTTGAAGATTTCGCACTACAACTAAATGGAAATATTTTTCTTTTGGTATTCTTATATTGTCACAGGACCACACAATTTACGAGATGGGTAACGTGGAAATTTTATTGTAGGTGATTTGACACAGTTATTTATATCTTCTTTCAAAAAGGTGACAGTCATGCTTCATTACTGAGAGGATGAACCACTCACTCCTTTCTTAGTCTCCTTTCACATGACCTTGGAAGATATTCTAAACCGACAACAATGAACCATTTCAAAGTCTCAAGTCTATTTATATTAGAAACTTGAAATTCCATTTATAAGGAAAGTTGTTGGACGTTAAAATTTTTCAATTTGGTTATTTCTTTAAATATGCATTTATATGCATTAACGACATGAACATGCACTAACCTCCAAAATATGCACATATTTGCACTACAAAACTCTGCTATTTTACTCCAAAACACCTGAAGCAAATTTCTGTTTACAGAGCATATCAATATCACATCAGGAAAAAAACATGCAAATATGCAAAAATCCGAAGTCTAATTATAATAGACATAGATATACATTATATCTACGGTATACTATTATTTATATCCCATATATATATATATATATGCAAGTTATTTAGGAACCTGGGACTCCACAATAGTATTCCCAATCGTGCCCCGCACCTAACTCGATCAGATTACCTTCAACGGTGTGACTTCCCTCCCGAGCAGCCTCTACTTCTAATTATATGCTTGAGAACATATTGTCCTACTAGAATACATTAAATATGAACATTTCTTAATTTAATTCGAATTTAAGAATAGAAAATGTAAAAGTGTGAGATGATTATAGCCTGTATTTTGCTAAAACAACAAAAATTAAAGTTAATGAAAGCTCAAGTAAAGTGTTTGTGAGTATGAAATTTGTCATAACATCACATTGAATCTAGAAGTTATGTGTAATACTTTTGAAAGTAATAAGCATAGTGTGATTCTAGTTTTCGATTCATCTATACATTTCTTTAAGTATATAAAAGCCGGTTCTCAAGTTGGATAATATGACGGAAAAATAGTGCATTATGTAAAATGAGTTAATATAAAGGACTCCGTTAAAAGAGAAATGCAACTGTCAATTTACGAAGCTATCGTAAAATTTGGGATATTTCGTGTTCATTTGGAGCTAAATGTTTTTTCAGCAGCGAGATTGTATGAGACTTCTTTCGTCCGGAATGCGAGAACACTCACCACTTATTCACAAGGAATCAATACGAATATAAGTGCCTAGCAACATTTGGTTGTTTCGTCAGGTATGTACTAATCTTTACTGGAATAGGAACTGATATATCGTCAATAAAAATATTGTGACAAACAACACGAAAATCGAGTTGTGGCAAACGACACACCGTTGTTTCAGCGTAGCTTTCGAAAACAGACTTTAATAAAAGGAAGTGTGTGTGTGTGTTTTCTTGGATGTCGACCTGTCACTTTCGTTTTTGCTAGCCCATTGTTTTATGAGAAAGTAATTTTTTTTAATGGACGGGATTTAAATTGATTTTCTAATTTCTCCTGGCCTATTTAAGTGTCTCTTTCTTTAAAAATATTCTTATATGTAATGTTATATTGCTTAGTTTTTATTTATAAATATTAAAATTACATAATACAGTAGTTAAATTTCGCATAGTATACATTTAAAGATCTCAAGAAATCAGAAAAATTAACTTGTTAAAATTCTCGTTTATTTCAAAGAATAAATAGAATGTTTCCGCATATAAATTAATGGACTGAGAAACCATGATGGTGTCGACATTCAACACACTTAAGTGCTACTCTTGTTTGTTGGGATTTATAAAACCTACAATTAAAATAATACATATTTCGCAAGACATTTCTATGAACGCACAGGTTCATTAGTTGTTAGTACAGTGAAACTTTTATACAGCGGACACCATTGGGGAACGTAAATGTGTCCGTTATGAGAAATGTCCACTATTCGGAGAAAAGCTTAGGATGCTACGCAATACGAATAGAGGTGATTATAAACACTATAATATGGCTATTAACACAAATTAGGACGGCAACATCTTTCTTTATTTTAGTAATAGAATCATATACAGTACTTACGTTTTTTGTGTATTTGTTGAAAACACAAACTTGTTTCTACAGTACTAATACAGTATTAAGTTTTGAAAACTGTCTTTTATAGCATATAGTTCTTTCATTGAACTACTTTAGGGCAGATCCAGATGGTTAAAAAAATCATCTATCTTTCTTTGAACTACAATATCCTTTGCAATTGTCTTCTTAATTTGTGATTCAAGTGCAAATGTTAAACTGATTCCCGCTTCATCTTTTTTGTTTTAAAATAATGTTTTAGCCTTCTTACTTCTTCAAGAGCTTGTTTACTTGTAAGAGGAGAATAGTTCGGTTCGACGTCATCTTCATCATCTTCTCCGTTCTCGACTCATCATCACACTCTTTCTGCTGAAGATCTTGTATCAGTTCAGCGATGTCAGCTGAAACATCTTCAGTGTAAAGTGCATCATCAAAAGTAACATAGTCTTCATATTCACCAAATGGCTCTAACAAACGACAAAGTTCACGTTTATTTAGATCATGTTTCTCGACATTGTCATCAATAACTGAACCGTGGTCATACTTGTAAACAAATCCTGCCTTTTGGAAACAGTTTCTCACAGTAGTAGAGGATACTTCCTTCAAGGTCGAAGATATCCACAGAATTGCATCCAACACACTGATACATTTTGCCAGCTCATATGCAGATTCGACACTGTTCATACGAGACAAAATATGTCTCAACACTTTTTGTCTATAAAGAACTTTAAAATTATAAATAATCCCTTGATCTAAGGGCTGGCAACACGAAGTTGTGTTCGGTAGGAGAAAGACTAGTTTTACATTTCTTAAAGTAGCGTTGCAATGGGAAGTGGCATTATCCAAGAACAAAATTACTTTCCTCTTTTCCCTTTTCATTTTTCTATCAAATGCTTGCAACCAATTAGTCATGATTTCCCTTGTCATCAAGGACCGTTTATTTGAATACCACAGTACGTTCAATTTACATAAATCTATTCCCTTGAAGCACCTAGGTTTTTCAGCTTTACCAATAATAAGATGCTTTTCAAATTCACCTTCCATGCTAACACACAATAGGACAGTGTCTTTCTTTTGAAATTTTTCCTCCTGCACATTTTTCACCCCTCGAAAACATTGTTTTACTGGGAAGAGCTCTGATAAAGAGTCCAGTCCCGTCACAATTGAAAATGTTTTTCTCTCCATAACCTTTACAGATTTCGGATATCTTTTTACGCCACACCGACACAATGTTTTCGTCAACTGATTTTGATTCACCGCACACGTTTCGAAAAGAGATATTGTGTCTAATTCTAAATTTGTCAAGCCATCCTACAGATGCTTTGAAATCTTGAAATCCTAATCGTTTGGCGATTTCGAGTGCTTTTTCACGGATAAGAGGTCCACTCACTGGTATACTGTTGCTAGGAGCACGACAAAACCATTCAAAAGTTAACTGGTTAACTTTCAATCCAGGCGTGTTTATTAAAGAGCGTTTTCCAGTAGGGTTCCGTTACCAGTCCATAACTGAAGAATTTCCTTTTTATTTCTTAAAATATCACTGATTTGTGTCCTTCCCATTTGAAACCGGTGACCCATGTCTCGCACACTAAGTTTCTCTTTTTCATAGACATTTATGATCTCGATTTTATCATTCAATGTTAATCGTTTCCGTTTCTGTGACATTTTGACACATGCGTTACAAACATCACAAGACACTCACAACCTTTTTTTGTACACTCTATGGCTCGTCTTTTAAATACGTAGTTAACTTGAAGTCGGACGAAGTGAGATACACGAGACGTAATTCTATTATCCAAACAATGCCGATGAGGGCTCCCAAACAATGTGTACTAAGAAAAAACATTTACGTTATAATAGCCCATTGTTGCTTGCAATATAGAAAGTGGAAGATTTTTTTCTTGGCTATCCGTTATTAGGGGCTGGGGAATAGATTTCAGTGTCCGCTATTTAGAAGTAATCTTTCCATTATTGTGCAATGTATTTCTGCCCGGGAATTAAAAAGTGTCCGTTATTTAGAGGTGTCCGCTATTCAGGTGTGTCCATTAGGAGAAGTTTCACTGTATATAAATTTTCTACCTTGGAAGTTGAAGAGGTTTCCTTACTCTATGATCTTAATGTAAAAGAAAAGGATGGCATGGAATTTGTTACTAAAACAACAAATACAAATGCCAGCCTCAAACACCACTCATGAAAGTCTATGAAATAAATTCTATTTCCAACAACAGCCTCAAATATCACACACTATTCAAGTGGATAAATATAACACATTACAAAGAGTACATCGACTCTCTCGCTCGAGTCCCGACTCAATCGACTCCCTCACACTCAGAGTTACCTTCATGTACTAAATAAACAATAAGTAATGGTAAATATGACTCTCATTCAAGTGATTGAAATTTATGTACTATAATATACATAGGTATACATTATATCTACGGTATATTATATATATATATATATATATATATATATATATATATATATATATAATATAAAATAGATGGCCATTTTGTACTGGGCTCGCGCTTGGGTTCAATCAGGCTCGTGCTCATTTATTTCATTAGAGGTCGTGCTCACTTGCGCTCAGGCTTACTTCCCTCAGTTGATCTCCCGCTCGGGCTCAGTTCCCTCAGTTAAGCTCGCACTCATTTCGGTTTGCTCTGACTGATTTTATGACTCGGGCTTGCTCTCAATTATTGAGCACGAGTGACGAGCTCGAGAGTTAAACACCTATGTGCTAAGCCAGATTTGTAAAAAAAATTACTATTTTTAGGATTCTTGGAATGACCCGTTGCCGTTTCTGTCGACATGTTTGCAAAACTGGAGACTAGATGCCAATAAATATCTTAAGTGCTGTTCTTGCCTTCATTAATTGGTATGGTAGTGCAGCTGGCAATTTTTGCTTTTGTTCTGGCAACAATATGTGGCTTAGCATTTTATTGTACCAAGCCTTTATATATATATATATATATATATATATATATATATATATAGAGAGAGAGAGAGAGAGAGAGAGAGAGTCTTTCAAAACAACACCGACAACGTTTGGGAAGTGATTCCTGACACCAAGATAAGACAAAAGTACAGACCAACCTGGGTGCACAAATACTTCCTTTCGGAGTTATAGGCTGCCGAAAACATGAAAAAATGAACTTTCAATGTCCATAGCTCCAACACTATGGGACATACCGTTGTCGAGTCATGACTTCACTTAGGAGCAAGTATGTACCCTATCCAAATATCCACGTTTCAGAAGCCTAGTGTACTTCCGTAACAATTTGTGTAGAGGTAGTTGGTGAGCACTTTAACTATATGATAACTCCTCAAATAGTTCTTGAATTATTTGTAACGGACAAGGACACAGAGTTAATATATAAAGAAGTGTAGGTAAGCCAAGCTATTTAAATACGAAATGAAATGTTAGTTTAACGTTCCACGGTTATGCCCTTAAGGCTAAAGGAGACGGGCGACTAGTGCAAATGAATAATGGTAAAATTAAGTCCTTGTGTTCGCTCACCGAGAATTGAACCCGAGACTCTGCGCACCACTGGTCTGCCGTGTCGTGACAAAACGCTGTAACTTTGGCGGAGAAGTTTTGCGAAAATGAGCCTTAAAGTTTTCATTCGAAAATGTGATCTGTATCGTGTAGAACCAGTGTACCTTGACTTTGGAAACACGTGGTTACATGTAATGTGACGTAAATGCATGTTGTGTGATTAAATTTCGTGAAAATTGATTGGTTGACCATTATTGCCTAGTTACACTGGTTCTACACGATACAGATCACATTTTCGAATGAAAACTTTACGGTTCATTTTCGCA
Organism: Thermobia domestica; assembly: GCF_964235325.1. Lineage (NCBI taxonomy): Eukaryota > Metazoa > Arthropoda > Insecta > Zygentoma > Lepismatidae > Thermobia > Thermobia domestica. The sequence continues at coordinate 95,509,375 of NC_137470.1, forward strand.
AAACTTCTCCGCCAAAGTTACAGCGTTTTGTCACGACACGGCAGTGGTGCACACGCTAAACACTAGAGTACCGATGAGGAGGGTTAGAAAATAAGTAACAGCAGTTTAAATTGGTATTAGTTAAAGTTGAACTAACCGTTAGTTTTATTTTTATACGGGAGTGGCAAAATATTATGTGTACTGTACATTTAACCAGGCAACCAAATTTCAAACTTATGAATTAAATTTAAAATACTTTAAGTTCAGTGGTGAAAATGATATATATATCCAGGGGTAAAAGTGGATCTGAAAAGGTAGGGGGACGGTAGGTAGCGGCATGACGTCACACTGTCCATCTGCCTATCTCTGCCCATTTTAATTTTTTTTAGGAACTAAGGGGACGCCTTACATATTTTTTGGAGGTGGGGGACTTGGGGTTGTGACATTGACACGTCTTACAAGGAATGCTTTTCCAAGAATTGCAGAATTTTAGTAACTTTCCATCCCTCTCGAGCCTCTATAGTTTGCTTCTGACAAAAATATTGTTTTCCGCATGAATAAGTAACTATTCCAAGAAACACCTGGTCACCTAGTATTTCCGTAAATGATTAAAGAAAGCACTTAATTTAGTTCCAAATAACTGCAGAATATATACTGTGCATATTAATAAGTCAGGGAGAAACACTGAAAAGGTTTGTAGCTCACTGAAATATTCTCATCAAAAAGCAAGGTTTTAACTATACATATGAAAAAACAATGAAAGATTTCTTTGTCCATTTGCGTGGGAAGGAAGCAATTCGAAAGAACTTATTTGCGTCGCGTCGCAGAATATAGTATAAATAAAAAAAATCACTGTCTTTACGAAATATACAGAGCGTCCACAAAAAATACTTCTATAATCTGGTAGCGCTTATAGATGGCGCCTGGAACGACCTGTCAGGTACATACGTAGACAGGTTGAGAACTCCTGGCCGTATAATAAGATCCAAATAAAATTAGATTTTTTCACCAAAAATTTAAAATCAGTTGGCAACACTGTGATATGGTGTGAGACTTACATGCATAAAAGATGAATGGTTTTTCAGCTGAAAAAGGGATATTTGAAATAGTTAAACAACTTGTTCACTCACTACAACACGATGAGGTTCCTGCGTAAGCATTGTTCAATCCAAATGTTCCATGAAGTAATAAGATCCTTTAAAATGTCTGCTGCAGTTGAGTTTCCTTATCTCCCGTCTCTTCACATGTTGAAACCATGCTATCTTCCTGTGTTGAATGTCCTCCATGATCCTCCAACGATGAGTTGATGAATGGAGATTTTTTTAAACACTGGTGTGAGAAACGAGGTATGGTTTAAACACCTATATAACAACTTCTTTTTTTTCAATGAAAGTACGCAGAAAGCGTTTATAGGGCTATTTAAATTATTTTTTCTTTTTCCTTTTTTAAAATACTTTTCATAAAATGTTTTAAGTGTTCCGTTTTGATCACTTTATTTGATATTATATGAATATATACACTCAATAACTATTCATGAAAATATCGACTTAAAGAATTATCAAACATTGCAATAAAAGTTAGTAAATTTCTTCTTTAGAATATACTGATATCTGTATTTAAAACATTAAAATATGAATGAATATGCAAATAGCAAACATGTTAAACGTATTAAAATTATTGTCAAAGTTTCAATATTACAAAAATATATTTGAAAAATTATGAAGATCGTTGAAAAAGTAAAATGAATGAAAATGTAAACTCATGATAAACTGACAATATGCAAACAAAAGGTTTTCACCTGTATGTCCCCCCTTTTTTTTTTAGCAATGCTTTGTGTTGTTTAGCGAAAAAGAACGAAAAATCGTTTTTCAAAAATAAAAAAATAAACTTGTGTCAAAAATGACGCTCATAGTGAATCCAACAAACAAAGCATATCAAGAAAAAAATTGTGATCTCGTTGACATGTATGAAGAAAATTCGGCACGCCAGAAGATCAAAATGACGTCTGCTCACCATGTGAAAATCGAGACTTTAGTTCGATAATGCTCAATACAACAAATGGTTCATTCTGAAACAAAGTAATTATTAGCTAAGGCCTAGAATAATGGTTGTTGTTCACTTACATAAACGTAAACATTGTAGGGTTACCAGAACATGTGGATATTATCTGCAAAAGAACTTATTAATAAAGCGTTGAAAACTATACGGTGTTGATCCAAGTTTTTCAAAGGTCTGAATCAAGGAAGTTGACTCACTAGTACAAAGATTCCTGAAAATAAACGGTCATTACGTCATGAATTGACCAAAACCATTGGTGGGAAAAATATATAATACTACACGTACTTACACACAAAATATGGGATCGTTTCCTACGATGCAAAACTAGAAACTTGAAAAGGCCCGCAACCACGAAATTATGATTGTAGACGACAGCTACACAAACCACAGAGTGAAAAAGCACAAACGAGGTTATAGTTATTGTAATAAGCAAAGATACGAAGATCACATCGTAAACAATACAAAATTTAAAGGGAATCAGAACCAAGACTATACACGAAAGAATAACAGATACAAAAGGAGTCGTAAATCATGGTCACGTAATCTGAGTTATCACAAACTAAACAGGAATTGCAACTTGTGTTACATCATCAAACATAGATTTGTACATAGAAGTAACCATTGCAGAGATAGCCGAACAAACCGTTTTCATCAAAATAGAAATAGTAGTCACAGTAAAAGGAAAAAAAGTAACCGAGATTTTGTACATTGATACAAATTTTTCTTCCAGGGAAACGACGTATTTTTAAATCTTTGTTTTGCTTTTAGTTTCGATGACTCACGGAAAAAATGAAAAGAGAACTACGCATTTCTTTTGAAACTTCTTTTTGCTTCTAGCTTTTAACTGTTCAGCGAAGAGCAGCTATTATGTTTTTCTTGTTTTGATAAGACAGCCGCTGAATTCTCGACCACCTGTTTATGCCGATGAATAACGGACGACACACAGCTGATTGATTCTTTTTCTTTTTTCTGTCTTTGCTTAGTGTTGTACTGCATACATTCAACTACATACCAATGTTGCAAACTTTATTAATAATTTACTTTTAGTTTAATATCATTAATTTTAAGTTTCTGATTTTTAGTACATATTAATCCCTTTCATATGCGTAGGGGAACCGTATTTATCTAAAAACGGTTTGAAATTTTTACCTCAACCAGTGGGAAGATGTTTTGGCCTTATATTTTTATTAAGTGCTTTAAATTTTAAAATTCTTTTTAGAATCCCTTCCCACTTTCCAAATTCTTAATTACGTTATATACGTAGGGAAATTGCACTTATCGAAAAGCAATTTTGAGCGAGTAGCGCAGTTCCGTACCTCAGCCAGTGGGAAGATATTTTGGCGTTATATTTTTATTGTTTTTTAAAATTTTTTAAAATTCTTTTTAGAATCCCTTCCCACTTTCCGAATTCTTAAACATGTTATCATGCGTATGTTTCATAGTTATTTTTTTATTTTATTTTTAGAATTAAAAAAAAAAGAATGTATCGAGATGCCCTATACACTTTTGTATATTTGTAATTGAAATTTAGTATGTAATCTCATGTGTAGAATATAGAACTTTAATATAGATTTTCTATTTTTCAGTAGTCCATAATTAAGCATGTGTATTCTTAGGTTAAATATTTTTTCAGTATGTTATTGCCTAGTAACATCTCAGTGAATATTTTAATGTTTATGAACCGTAATTATATTATGTGCATAGAATATAGAACTTTAATATAGATTTTCTACTTTTCAGTAGTCCATAATTAAGCATGTGTATTCTTAGGTTAAATATTTTTTCAGTATATGTTATTGCCTAGTAACATCTCAGTGAATATTTTAATGTTTATGAACCGTAATTATATTATGTGCATTTATATGGTAATACGTTGTAATGTTTTTTTGTTTTTTTTTTAATTTTGAGAAAGTTATATTTTAGTCACAGTATGTCCCAAAACTATTTGGAATTTATTAGCTAAATTGCTATCGTCATGGAGGATTTTTACAAATCAACATGGCCGAAGGTCTCTTAGAGTCTTCAGGTTTCAGCCATAACAAACAGTATGGAGAATTTCCTTCCAGAAATCAACATGGCCAAAGGTTTTGGAGTACAATTCTTTAGGTTTCAGCCGTCTTAGAGATATCGAGATAGTTCCCGCAAAACAAACTTATTTTCTTTTTTCCAACAGCATGAAGCCATAATGTTTTATGAAAATTACTTCATTAATTATTTTATATGCTCGATGACTTTGAATTTTAATGTGTTAATAAGACCATTTTGAAAATTTTGTAGCGAAGATGCCTAAGAAAATTTAACTGTCGTGGAATAACATAACTGTCTTGTAGGGAATTTAATTTTGATGTTTCAGGCTGACCAGAAAGTTGTAATGTCGTTGACTATATTTTTGTCTGTATCCCATGTTTCTGTTTTAATAGGTCTCATGTATTTTGTCTTATAGAGACATATTTTTATGATGCTACGAGAGCATTTGTGTGTGTTTACACATCTTTTTCTAGGTGGAAGACGTACGTTATGTTCCAGGGAACATACGTGTGTTTTACTGAATATGAAAGTGTTTATATTTCAGTTTTGTATAGAAACATTTTATAAGTGCCTATGGTTGCGTGCCCTTTGTACAAGACAACAAAGGAAAAGGAAGCGAGTGTTGTGCGCGATAATAGAAACCAATGCAAGTGGTATGAAGTGTTTCAGCAATTATCACAAGTACAAACGGTCTAGTGTGAGTGTTATCAAAACAGCTGTTAGTTTGTGGAAGAAGAAATAGAAAGAAATGAAGAATCTTGTGTTTGGATTTTCAGCGAATGACAAGCGTAAACAGTGTTTTGTTGTTTCAGTGTTGCTTCATAGTGTGCATAAAAGAAGAGAGAGAAATGAACATAGGATGATATTATTTTGCAAAACAAGAAATAAAATAAAATGTGTGGAACATTTAAGTAACAACAAGAGTAATCAATGTTGTAGTTATATCCGAAATCAACGGATTGCTATTCGTAGAAGAAAAGGAAAAAGAGGAACCAAGGTGTCGTTATTCAAAGTATGGAAAAAAGTGAGCCGTAAGGTGTAGGGATGGCCACATTTTTTCGAAAAATACTTTCTCGAAAAATGGATTTTTCGAAAACGAAAAACGAAAAATTTTTCGAAAAACGAAAAACGAAAAATTTTTCGAAAAACGAAAAACGAAAAATTTTTCGAAAAACGAAAAATTTTTCGAAAAACGAAAATTTTTTCGAAAAACGAAAAATTTTTCGAAAAACGAAAAACGAAAAATTTTTCGGAAACGAAAAACGAAAAATTTTTCGGAAAACGAAAAACGAAAAAAATCGAAACAGAAGGAGATGGAACACGAAGGGACGAAACGAAACTGATGAGAAATTTGAAGTTGCGAAAGAGCAACATTTCCTTCCCTGCCTGGTTTGATTGAAGTTTTAAACAAAAGAAAAGAAACGCATCATTACATACAGATAAGCTTTACTCCCTGACTGAAATTGAATAGTATCTTATTTCGCTGATGCGGCGTGTTCTAATCGTAATAGCTATTTGAGACTGCTTTTAGCTAGCTATCTCGTACTCGCCTTTGTTGATACGGTACGTGGTTTCGTATTCGCTGTGACTGAATATTTTGGTAACAATAAAAGATTGTTGTTTAGAGAAAGGACACGTGTCCTACGATATCAACACTTCTGATATGTTTATTGGCCTAGTGGGAGAAGCATTAGTTCGTTATGAGGAATACCCAACTGAGTTCATTATATCAGTTACCAACGCAGAGCTTGTTTCGAACTATATAAGATAACTGCAAGAAGAGATATTTTCGGGAAGTATTTACAATGGGAAAGTCGAATATATGGGAACATTTCACTCGTGAAAATGATGGTGTTTCTTCAAAATGCAATTACTGTCGAAGTATTATCCACAATCGAAATTCAACGACTGGCTTGTGGTACCATTTAAGATCACGACACGTTGGTGTTATACAGGAAACATCAAGATAGCAGTCACTGGAAGAGATTATTGAGGCCGAGGGTGATCCAGAGATGGAGCCACAAAAGAAACAGAGGTAAGTGATTGTACATTGGTGTCATTTGAATCTTCTAGCCCCCTCCCCGAGTGGGATAGATAAGATTTATTTAGAGGATACTCGTGTTTGACACTCTTAGAGTAAAAATAAAAAAATAACGTGACACGAACACACTTAGTGGACTATTTATCTTTACACTCTTGTAACTTTTAGAATAATATAAAAAAAGACTGAAATTTTGTTACAAACTAAGGATGCTACAGTATCACAAACATCCACAAAGATCCAGGCCCGTGCTGGCTTACTAATGAGGGCGGTGGACAAGTCTACCAAGAGGGCGCTCATACAAACGTGATTACGTTATATATATATATATATGAGTGTGTGTGTGTGTGTGTCTGTGTCTTTTGGAAGATTTAATTCCTGTCTCCAAGATAAAAAGAAAAGTATAGACCAACCTGGGTGTAGAAATGCCTCGGAGCGATGACCATCCGAAAATTTTCGGAAAAATGCAAAAACAGACATACTCCAGAACAAAATGTCGGATTGAAATTGGGCAAAAGTGAATGTCCATTATTTTTAGTCATAGATTCCATTAGTGTACAATCGGATAAAGTGCAGTGGCGGTGCAAGGGTGGCTCCCAAAGAAACTGGGGGAGCACAGTTGTCTTCAATATTGGGAGACGGGCAGATTTAAGGCTTTTTTTGGTGGCGAAGGGGCAGATGAGACTCAGATTAATCTGCTTTCTGAGGTGAACATGTATATTATATATCAGGCGATGTAGATGAAATAGTGGTAAATATCAGTATTACAAATCAGTGCCATGAACTTATTCTGAAATCTGAATACATGCATATTTGTAATTGGTATGCTTCTACTTAGACCGCATTAAATTTTAGGACACTTATTTTATAATAACTTAAATAATGACTTTCCCAAAACTATGAAGAAAGAAAATAAATTATGTATGACGCAAGAAAACTATTATTTGAGAAAAATGATGATGATCTCAATAGCATTATAGGAATCGTTACAGGAATTAAATAAATAGACTAACAATAATTAAAGACGAATTTAATGTATTGAAATTGGGGGGCAGGATCCCCATTTCCTCGGGATTTATGCCCTATCTACAGCTGATACAATTTTCCAGCATGAGGAGAGGCACATATCCTTTTCTGACACTTATTGCAATTTGTGTCCAAGTAACGGGAGCTGAATTAATACAGATTGGTGTGACGTAAATACGCCAGGATACGAAGTTCAGTTTGAAATATGAAAGAATACGATTCTTTTTTTAAAATGAAACAAGCCAAGAGACATCAATTTCATCTCACTTTCCTTTGTGGCAGTCGGACACAAATCATCACATTTCTCCCCCAAAAACACATTTCAAATCGAATTATTGAGGGGACAGTCCCCCGTAGTTCCAAGGTTGGGGACATGTCCCCCTCATCCTCTCGGGATTTGCGCCAATGACTATATGAATTTACTATATAGAACTGATATACAGAAGGACAATTAAAACTACTTCCCTCTAACGTGGTGTTTCGCAGGGTGCTGTATGCGCGGGACGCACTGCACCCTTCACGGGTTCTTCACCCACAGTAACAGCATGTATTCATTTTATAGAACTAAGCCATACAGAAAAATAAATAAAACCGTTTATCTTTGATGTTGTTTTGCAAGGGTGCCTTGACGGGTTCTTTTCCAACGATAACAGTATGTATATTGTATAGAACTGTGCCATACAGAAGCACTAGCGGATCCAGAGGTATCGTTTGGAGGTGCGGTTCGCTTTCTGGAAGATGAGATAGCCTAAAAGTGACCAGAATTTTAATTTGCAAAAATGGGACACATATGAATCCGGGGCTGGAGAGGAGGGGGGGCGTAAACCTGATTCTCAGATTATATTTGGTCTAGGAATTAATTCGTGCGGTTTTTAATAAAAATTGAAGCTTTATTTCAAAAACAAAGTAAATGAATACGTTAACAAAATTATTGTCCATCGCTAGCCACTACTTTCTCCCATCTTTCAGGCAATTTACGGATTCCGTGTCGAAAGAATTCCTCATCTTTTGACGCAATCTATTCAAAGATCCATTTTTCGATATTTTCTGAAGAAGTGAACCGCTGTCCAATCAAATCGTTATTCATGCAATCGATCAAGTAGTAGTCAGACGGAGCAGTGTCTGGTGAATATGGCGGGTGGAGTAACACTTTCCATCCGACATTTTCGAAATAGGTTTTGACCGGTTTTGCGACATGTGGTCGAGCGTTATCATCTTGATAAATAAGTTTATTATGCCTGTTATTCCATTCTGGTCGTTTTCAGGCCAGAGCTTGCTTCAAACGCATTAATTTTTGTCGATAGCGGTGTCCATTAATAGTTTCACCAAGTTTCAGAAGTTCATAGTACACCACACGTTTCAAATCCCACCATATATACAGCATAACCTTTGCACAATGAATATCTCGTTTCGGTTGTGAAGGACCTGGTTCACCTTGCTTCACCCAGGCCTTTTTTCGTTTAGGATTCTCGTAATGAATCCACTTCTCATCACCAGTTACAATTCGATGCAAAAATCCCTTCCTTTTCTGTCTTTGAAGCAGCAATTCGCAAACGGTTTTTCTTCTTTCAACGTCTTTCTTTTCAATTCATGTGAAACCCAATAAGACATCTTTTGAATCATTCCTATGGCTTTGAGGCGTTTGGAAACTGTTGTTTGCTCAACTCCAAATGCTTCTGCAAGTTCGTCCTGCGTTTGACACGAATCCTGATCAAGCAATGCTCTCAATTCTTCATCTTCAAATTCTTTTGGCTGTCCAAATTGCTTTTGGTCTTCCAAGCTGAAATCACCACCTTTAAACCGTGCAAACCACTTCTGACACGTTAGCTCAGCTAGAGCATGGTCACCAAACACTTCCACTAAAATATGATGACTTGCGGTAGCACTTTTCTTCATGTTAAAGCAATGAAGAATAACTCCCCGCAAAAACACTTTATCAGGCACAAAATGCGCTATTTTCAGTTGAAGAAAAAATGTTGTTGTTTCCGCTTCAAGCAACTGACATATACTAAACAAGATGCTCAATGACAGTAGTTTTCAACGCATGTTTGAATCAACGAAACTATGGGACAATAAGCTAGTTACGCCATCTTTTGTAAAACCAAACCGCACGAATTAATTCCTAGACCAAATATTTTGTGACCCGATTTTTTTTATTATTATTATTATTTTTTTATGAAAGTATATTCTTTCTCTAGAGTTAAATTAAATACGAACTTCCGTTTCGGAGGCGTGGCGGTATCATAATTCACTTCACACTTAGTCACCACAATATATCAGATGCACTGTCTTGCACAGTACTTACACAAAGTACTATATTGACGATTGCATTTATATGTCACCTGTTATCTGCCACGAGCCTCTCCCATATCTCCTCTGTGTATATAAATATAGCTTCCCTTTGTTTCACTAAAGTGATCGCAAGAAAACATGAAGTTTGATATAACTATCAATTTCATTATCCAATAGAATGCCTTGACGTTCGTCGACCCCTATCCATGACTTTTTTTTTCACTGTCTCTCTGATCTGATCTTTGATCTATGGCGCTATGGAAAGAACATTTCCTGAGGGCAAGATGTTGGATTTCCGTTACGTTTCGTTTTGCTAAACTCAATATTTCACCATGATTTCAGTTTATCAACATTATTGACATTTTCTTAAGTGCGCGTTAAGATTGCGGCTACATAAGTCGTACCAAAATCTTCTGATGTATCAAAGATGAAGAAAACATTTCTATGATTGGTATAGAACCCAGGATTCACGAGGAGTTGGGGAGTCATTGATAAGCCTTGACGTTATGTGTGCATGGAATAGTTCATTTCTCAAGAAAAGCTCCCAACTATACTCAATTGATGCATTTAAAGATGAATGTGTAAGGAATTCAATTTCTGGTACATTCAGGAATTTTTAACTTAAGCAGGAGAGAGCAAGAAGACAAATATAGGATACTATTACAAAAGTGTAGACCTCTATACATAGGGTATTTTGATTTGTTGCTTGAGCTTAACGTTCCATGGTAGTGACATGACGGCTAAAGGAGACGTGCACTTATTGATTGTAATGGAATCCGAACCACATTTTTCGTTGAAATGTACCCTCAACGGGAATCAAACTGGGGACTTTAAACACCGTATAGGGTATTTTGTCCGAATACTCTGCTTTTGCAGTGGTATAATTGAGTATGTAAAAAAAAAAAAAAAAAAAAAAAAAAAACAGACGAGGAAGAGGGTGTTGGAAATTGGCTCTATTAATTAATTTCTTAAAAGCAGCATTTAGAAACATGTATGCCTACAACAACAATAAAATTATATTATAGTAGCCTTTACCTAGGTGGGATTTCGCTCCCAGACCCCCAATTTGTTCGGAATACGGCCCTGTACAATGTAGAAAATGCTTCTACGTGTATTGTGGCACAATATTTTGCGTTCTCCCTTCTGTGTCTTTCATATACGTATAATTGAATCAAGCTAAAACGCTGTCACGAAATTCAAACACCTCGCAAGGCATTTTAGTCAACCCTCACCTATTTTTTTTGCCTTTCTACTGTACGTTAAGTGGCAAAAAATGCTCAAATACATGTTTCATTATTTTAAATGAATAATCAAATTAGCAACTTTCATGTCTCTAGCCGTAAGGAATCCCGAAATATAGGCATCTTATAATAATAATAATAATAATAATAATAATAATAATAATAATACAAACGCTGAAATATATATTGAATTGTTTTAAGTGAGAAGTCCATATATCTAATTCCATGTTTCTAACCTTCAAAGATTCTTAGATATTGATATCTTATTATGATAATTGCAATCCCCGCCCCCTTTTCTTTACACCTCTTTTCCCCATTTTACTGAAGTATCAAAAAATGTTGAAACGCATTATTTTAAATGAGAAATCAAAATCAAAATTTCAGTTTTCTAACCTTAAGGGATTCGGAGAGATGATCATCTTATTAAAATAATTCCCACCCCATTCCCCCTTCCTTTCTTTGAATTTCCCAAAAATCCTTCCTTAGTGATACCTTAGATCGAAAATCTTATCTACTGTCCGAATTTCAAGTTTCTAGCTTAAGCGGTTTGGCCTGTGCGAAGATCAGGACGACTTCTTTATATATGATTACAATAACAGCTTGTAGCTTGTATTATTTCCTAAGAAAAGATGAAATGCCATTAAAAGTCACAATGAATGTTTCCGTGTTGAACCCCAAAAGTCACAGTTCTTTGTTGATGTAGTAGCTAGCGGACATACCTTTGATAATTGATGCATGAGGTTCTGTGGTTTGATACAAGGTAAGTGAACATAGAACGCACTGCAGTGGTTCAGATCCAACTTTAAACTCTAGTTCTCGTTCTGTAAAGCATCGCTTTTGACAAACGACATAAATACATATCAATCAATCAACCAACCGAAAAGTCTCCTTTTAGATTCAGAGAGCTTTTCGGTAAGGAGCGCTGAATATTCTATATTTCTCTTTATTCAAAGTAAACGTAATTGAAGATTCGGGTTTTGAATCACACATCATTTTTTTCTAGGATATAGTTTTAAAATATACATTTTTAGTTCAAAGAGTGATCCATCTTTCCTTCTTCCTACAGCTGTTCGTTCAACGAATAAATCATTCTCGCTCATTTGCGGCTTATGGTGACAGTCTCAAGGAACTAGGGACAGAAGTATTCACAATTCAAATATGTCTGTATTAAGTACCATACATTTTGATTAGACTCTGCTAGGCTTGTCACACAGATTGGATCGGCCAGATTGAAAAGACAATATTTTTATTTCCGAAAGTAAACTGGAAGTAAAATACCTTTGGGGGAGCGGTCGCCCCCTCTGCCCCCACGTGGTCGTGGATCCACCAATATACAGAAGAATAAATTAAACTTTTATCTTTGATGTTGTTTTGCAAGGGTGCCTTACGTAAAAGGCGCACTGTACTCTTCACGGTTTCTTTACCCACAGTAACAGTAAGTATTTATTGTATAGAACTGTGTCATACCGCAGAATAAATTAAACCGTTTATCTTTGATTTGGTTTCACAAGGGCGCCTTACATAAAGGGCGCATTGTACCTTTCACGGGTTCTTTACCAACAGTAATAGTATGCATTCATTGTACAGAACTATGCCATACAGAAGAATAAATAAAACCGTTTATCTTTGGTGAGGTTCCGCAAGGGCGCCTTATATAGAGGGCGCACTGTAACCTTCATGGGTTTTTTACCAACAGTAACAGTATGTATTCATTGTACAAAATTGTGCCATACAGAAGAATAAATAAAACTGTTTATTTTTGATGTAGTTCGCGAGGGCGTCTTATGTAAAGAACGCGCTGTATTCACCACCAGTTCTTTAGCAATAATAAATGTAAGAATTTATTAGATCTATATATATAAAAAAGTTGTACCTTTATTTATAATGAGATGTTTGGGAGGGCGCACCGGGACATGTCCCGGTGTCCCGGTGGGCCAGCACGGGCCTTCAAAGATCCAAATGTTTTAGGCTTCTATAATAGTATTTGGTCTAGGAATTAATTCGTGCGGGTGGACAAGAGATGGCGCAACGAACGGAGCGTCCCACAGTTCCGTGTATCCACACATGTGTTGCAAACCCCTGTCATCGCGTATCGTTCGTAGTATAGGGCAGTGGATTAAAGCGTCAACAACACCAGTTTGTAGTTAAGTGAACATGGCGCAATTTGTGCCTGATAAAGTGTTTTTGCGGGGTGTCCTGCTGCATTACTTTAACATGCAGAAAAGTGCGACTGAAAGTCATCGTATTTTGGTGGAAGTGTATGGTGACCATGCTCTAGCTGAGCGAACGTGTCAGAAGTGGTTTGCACGGTTTAGAAGTGGTGATTTCGGCTTGGCAGACCAAGAGCGAGCTGGACAGCCAAAAACATTTCAAGACGAAGAATTGACAGCATTGCTCGAGCAGGATTCGTGTCAAACGCAGGAACAACTTGCAGCAGCATTAGGCGTTGATCAAACAACAGTCTCCAAACGCTTGAAAGCCATGGGAATGATTCAACAGATGTCACATTGGGTTCCACATGAATTGAAAGACAGAGACGTTGAAAGACGAAAAACCATTTGCGAATTGCTGCTTCAACGACAGAGCAGAAAGGGGTTTCTGCATCGAATTATTACGGGTGATGAGAAGTGGATCCATTACGAGAACCCTAAACGAAAAAAGGCCTGGGTGAAACCAGGTGAACCAGGTCCATCACAACCAAAACGAGATATTCACTGTGCAAAGGTTATGCTGTGCATATGGTGGGATATGAAAGGTGTGGTGTACTATGAGCTGCTGCAACCGGGTGAAACTATGAATGGAGAACGTTATCGACGACAATTAATGCGTTTGAAGCAAGCTCTGGCCAGAACACGACCAGAATGGGAGAACAGACATGATAAACTTATTGTTCAACATGATAACGCTCACCCACATGTCGCAAAACCGGTCAAAACCTATTTAGAAAATGTCGGATGGGAAGTTTTACCCCACCCGCCGTATTCACCAGACGTTGCTCCTTCGGACTACTACTTGTTCGATTGCATGAACAACGATTTGATTGGACAGCGGTTTACTTCTTCAGAAGATATCGAAACATGGGTCTCTGACTGGATCGCTTCCAAGGATGAGGACTTCTTTCGCCACGGAATTCGTACATTGCCTGACAGATGGGCGAAAGTGGTGGCTAGCGATGGACAATATTTTTCTTAAGGTATTTATGTATTTTGTGTTTGTACTACAGCTTCAATGTGTGCGTACCAACCGCACGAATTAAATCCTAGACCAAATAGTAAATAATATCTTGGACGGGGCATGCACATCCACAGCACATTAGCACATTACATACTATGATCATGATATGATTTATTTCAAATAAATAGGTACAAAGTTGTCATCATAGGTATTCTGCCATTATTGGCAAGTCACTTGCCGCAACTGAGAAGCTTCCATGCTCCTTAGTCTTCACGTAAGGGATTGAAAATTTGACTTTTTTCCAGAAAGATTTTATTTCGATAACTGCTTGGATGAGTATCATATCCAACAACATAGAAGGTTTTCAACGGACGTAAAGATCATAATGCAGTTTACAGCAATTTGATATCTCAAACTGATCTGGAGATGTGATACACATTGGTAAAGTTTGCAACACTGGTTAAAATTATGTAATTGCAAGAATTTATTGTAATTACAAGTACCAAAATCTGTTTCTGTAATGTTATAAAAGCAAAGAGAATCAAGATACATTACGAACAATCCCCAAATACGTCATTTTTAGGAGTATCACTATCAGTATTCACGTTTTTCATATCTCCTGAACGATTTGAGATATCAAATTGCTGTAACGGCTCCGAGAAGTTTACGTCTTTTGAGAATCACCTACGTGATTAGACGTTCTGTTTATGTAAGAAATTTTTCGAAAAAAGTCTAATTTTTAATTTCTTGTATTCATTCTAAATAAGCCATGGTCATAGTATTCGACACTAAGGTATTTCGGGTTTGCATTTCACTGTCCGTCTCACTTCTATTCATAGACAGATCCAGGGGGGGGAAAGGTTATTCACCTCCCTGAGTTTCACAATCACCAGTGCTGCAAAAGTCGGTGAGAGAGAAAACAGAATCTTTCACTACCTTCTTTCCTCACCGTTGAATTCGTCCTGAATCCGCCTCTGCTTTTATTAATACTATTATCAGGTTTCTAAAGTTTAGATGCTTGTCATATTGCAGCGTCCTTAATTTGCAACACTGAATAACAAATTTGTGTTGTAAGGTTTCGTTTAATATTTAGATTTGAGATATGTAATAACATGGCATAGTGGCGTTAAAAATATAACTTTATATTATGTTGGCAACACTATTAATTTGTTGGTACTGCAGAGTTTATTAGACAGAGTTCCCTTGTCGTTATTTGCATCTTACAAAATTCCAGCCATTTTTGTCAATTAGTTTCAAAATTACATGGGCGTATCAAGATAAATGGCCCATCTCAAATTTTTATACTATAAAGTGGAGAAGTTCCATATAATATAAGCCTAATTAATCATTTTTTTCTTTCTTTAAATGTAAAATCTCAAATGATTGTTGTGTTTTCTTCTTTTAAAGAGACTCAAAATATTTTTCAAGTGAAAAGAAAACATATAAATAGAAGATTCGCAATCTAGTTTTTATTTTAAGCTCAACACCTTGCAAATGTGTTCCGATGATGATGAGGATATTGGTTTTAGTTTAGCGTCCTACTCAGCTATAGAGACGTGAACTCAGCATAACATGAGATACAAACCACTTAAGCGAGGCTGGAATCGAACCCGGTCTCCCGAACCGAAAACGCATACGCTAAACATATAGTCACGAGGGACCTCGAATGGGGCTGCGTAACTAAGGGAGATGCTGATGAGCAAAATAATGGATGAAATGGTGCAACGCTATGAAATGAGGAAACGGGAGAACCCCGAGAAAACCCACGAGCACGGTGTTTGTCCACCACAAGGTCCACACGGTGCGAGCTGGGATCGAACCAGGGACCCCAAGCACCGGAGGTGAACGCTCTACCACTGAGCCACCGCGCCCCCATAGGAAATTGTTCAAGGTTATGTACATACCATGCTCAAGCGACTGAGACATTTTCTCAGGTCAACATGTTCTCTCAAATTATGAAGTATTGACTGTATCCTATCGTCAACTTTCATATACATGGCTTTTCCGTTCTTTTGAGTAATGCTCAGCATTTCCATTCTTCTGAAAACATGATTACATATAGAATCTTCCCTCAATAGTCTTCACAAGATTGGAAATGTGCAGGGGTTCTGGATAATATTTTGTTTAAGCATTTGTGTCAGTCTTCTACTGCTTTATTTGTTCGATTCCTGTGACTGCTACAATTCCAACTTTCCGGAGAAAAATTTCGATTTTCCAGCCATTGCTCCTAATCATTGAAGACTTCGACTCTTCGTCTAATCGGACAGCCTCCATGTTGATCAACAAACCATCAGAAATATACTCTACGGGTACTAGTGCCAGTGTTGGACACATCCGGACGTGACTGCGAATCTCTTTAATCTTGAGATTAGGGATGGCCACATTTTTTCGAAAAATACTTTTTCGAAAACTAAAAACGAAAAACGAAAAATTTTTCGAAAAACGAAAAACGAAAAATTTTTCGAAAAACGAAAAACGAAAAATTTTTCGAAAAACGAAAAATTTTTCGAAAAACGAAAAATTTTTCGAAAAACGAAAAATTTTTCGGAAAACGAAAAACGAAAAATTTTTCGAAAAACAAAAAACGAAAAATTTTTCGGAAAAACGAAAAATTTTTCGAAAAAGCGAAAAACGAAAAAACGAAAAATGAAATTTCCGAAAATCGAAAAACAGATTTTTCGAAAAAGGCCATCCCTAGTAAGGTGGAGTGCTAAGAATAACGGTCTGTACTATAGATCTGTCGTGAATCTGTCAACCACAATTGAAAAAAAAAAAAAATAAGAAGAAGAAAAACGAAAGTGTAAACTTGATAATGTGCGTAAGCAAAAGAAAGTGTTCTATTGGAGGAGTTAAGTGAAGTGTAAATATTCTAAAAAGCGACTGTGGAAGAATAAGTGTATGGGTAATTACAATGCTTTATTAATTTTGTGTAAGATGAAAATCAAGAAGGAAAAGTCATACATGTGATTAAGTCGTAAACGAAAAAGAAAATGGAAGTTTAAGATAATGGTTATTGATACTGGATTTTGTGTTGAAGGTCCCCAGTTCGATACAGGTGAAACTTGGAGATATTTTGTGAACCGAGGTAATGTGATTGTGAAGGATGCAGGTCAGTTATGTAATGTTTATGTTAATGTGTATTGAAGTATATACACATGTATGTTTATGTACTTTAGTGATTTGCCGGATTGCACACACTAGAAAATTCTTGTTCTTTCTGAAGGAAAGTTTGTATGGTATCTGAAATGTGATTCAATGCTGTACGGGTGAATTTTACCGAAGTTTGGAATATGTAGGGCTATTACATAGTAGGTTTTACCAGAAACACAATTGCTTGAAAGTATTTTTTTTTTTCTTTTCCTCAAACACACGATTGCTACATCATCTTTTAGATTTATGTAAATCATCGTTTTGTTTTACATCTTAAACCATGTCTTTCCTTTCGTGTCTTACGTGGTAGTAATTTTTTTCGGGAAGGATTTTTTTGGGTTGGATGTTCATCCGTTTATCATGCAGACTAGAAACAGGCTGGCAGTCTATTGGCGCCTCAATAAATGAATTCATCATTTGCTCTTTATTGGTATTTTTCTTTCATCTAACGTCAGCGTTGTTGGTATATATAATTCTGGTTATGCTATATTTCTTGAAGACTGTACCTAATTTCTCTTTACTTGATGCACGTGTACATTAAAAATTGACCATGGGAATTTTGTGCTACGGAATCACGTGATTTTGGCAATTGATATTTATCATGAGAGTTGAAGAAATGACTTTGATTTTGTATACGTATTTACCATTTCCTATGTGGTAATCCTTTTTAGTAATATCCTTTCCGTAATATAAACGTGTGTTTACAATAAGACATGTATATTACATAAGATATAATAAATATTCAAACTTTCTGTGTTACTTTCAATTTTTACTTGGTTCTCGAATTGGTGTTCCTGCCTAGAAAAACTCATTCATCTCAAAATATCTAGAATTTTAGTGCGGAATGTGATGGAACAATCCACTCATTCAGAATTTACCCTTACATATGGTACCTTTTGCCCTGAACACTCATACTTACAAAAAAAACCTTTACAGATGGTGTTATTCACCAGGGTCATGTCTTTGAGGTGCACAAGATTTCTTTATAGGGTTTCGCTTGCACCCGGAAGTGTACTTTTAAAAATGATGCCTACACCCGAGAGTGTACGTTTATAAGTGGTACCTGCACCCGGGAGTCCTAAGGCAGACGGAAGTATACTTTTATAACATGTCGAGATCCGGTGCATTTACCTTATGTTCTTGTTCAGTTGGAGTTTCGTTACTACTTCCATACTCATGACTTAATTGTTCAAGTTCTTGTATCTAAACTTTCAGTATCAGGAGTTGCTTTCCTCTGTTCTGAAAAGTTTTCTAGTTGGTTCGTTAGTTTGTTGGCTGAAATTCGCAATTCACATTATTACCAACTAAACTGGTTATATTAACTTTCACATTTTTTTCAAGGGAAGGGGTAGAGCAACAACTGATTCGTGTCCAGCTTCCGCGATGTCACTCACTATTTGCGTAAGCCGCTGAAGGATCTTCAGAGTTTGTACTTTGGTCATCGTTTATGGATGATTTTCCAATCAATTCCACCGTGTTTGGCGTAAGTCTGTTGTCTTAATCAAATCTAACTAAATCGTCTTTTGAATTCACTCTTGAGTTGAATAAGATTAATATGTTGAAATCTCGAGGTTTGGAATTTTATCGGCTCGAAATTTATGTTTAACTAAAAAAAAAGAGCTTGTCCTTGGTGGAAGATTCTATACCTCATTTATTAGCAACTGTCTACTTCATATTATAGGTTATCCTGTCTGTTGAGGAAACTAATTAGTTATTTGGGTTGGCTGCAAATCTTACTTTAGTGGCACAGACTCTAATGTTAAGAACAACGTTCTTACTGAATATATAAGGCGTTTCGGGTAGTAAGGGCGAACTCAACACAGGCTTGTTTTCTGAAAATTAACACTGAACGGTCAAAATAATTTTAATTTATTCTGAAACTGTATTTTCTACGGGAAAACTGAATGACTTCTATAAACTACACATATAGGCACAAGAACTGACTTCTATAGAACAATTTGGTATTACTACTCGAACATCTCAAATGTGATTTCGAGAGTTCAGATTTCACGTAACTTTTTCTGAGTTTGGTCTCACTACCCGCAGCGCCTCATATATAGTTTGTGGTTAGTTGCTCAACATGATTTATGGTAGTGACAGATATGTTTGTCAAAATCATATATTGTAGATTTAGTATAAATTGTTGGAACATACTACAATGAGAATTTAGCTTGGAATATTACAAAATAAATATGTGCATTGGTTTATAAATTATTATTTGGCTTCAATAAAAATGTCTCAAACAGAAATTGTTTATCATGGTAAAGATTGATAAATAGGACATTTCAGATGATGGAATAGTATACATTGTTTGTCTTTAGGCATCATGCCTAACTACGAATAACCAAGCAAATAACAAGTTAATCTAACACTTAGTACGCAACTCAATATTTATCTAAATAATACTTCCGGAATAACTAAAACACATACGAGCAGTTGTTTGACGGCTTTTATGTGGAACTGATCACTTTTTGTAGGACAATTTCGGATTCTCCACATGCAGTTTGTACTCATTTTCAAAGTACGTTAAACTGTTTATGTTACATTCATTTACAACAGCACAACACACTTGCAATATCCTCTTCATTTACAGTACCAAACTTCTCATTTTGTATCTTTGATTTATACACCTAAATCTAACTTAGCCGTAATTCGACGTGAGCAAATGTTACATCCTAATGGGTACTTCCTCTGACGACTTTGCATATAAACACTGCATATGAACATTGGAGGCAAACTTCTCATCAATCATGACATGTGCTGCAATCTTGAACAGGTACTGGTTTCAAGAAGTTGTTCTCGTTTCCTTCTTCCATGAGGAGCGATCCCTGCTTTCATCTCTCTCTTACTTATCTGCAAGGAAAAAAACAAATAGTATTAATACACACAAACCAATACGGATGGCAGTTAAAATGTACTGAACCCATTCATCTATCACTTTTACAGTAAGCTACCTAAAATGTCCGTTTTCTGAATGAAGACAATAGGTTTATGAAAAATATATGAAACTCATAGAATACGCATTTTCATTCAAAAAAAAATCCCCGCTAAACATATTTGGAATCCCCACTTACGATATGCCCTTTAATCAAAGTAAAACGATAAAATTGATTTTAAACTGGTCAGTAGTTTTACTGTGATACGAGCACAAACAAAAAACAAATTTTAATGTGGCGAAAACATTATAAGAAATGCCCCCCAGTCCCCCCTTTAAAAAGGGAATTCTCAAAAACGCTGGACACATGTTTGCTTATTTTTAATAAAGAGAGGAATATATCAACCTTTCTTTAAAAAATTTTTTACAATTCACATTTTGTGTAGCAACTTGCAATATAAATATCAATTTGTAAATTTTGTATCGCATTTTGTGTATTATAATAAGTAATTATAGATTCATAAAATTAGTCACAATTATGCTCAAAAAACAATGCATTTGGGTGTTCTTTCTTCAGACAAAGAGAGAGGGAGAGTCCTTTTGGTTGAGATGTTTCTTTAGTTAAGTTCGTGGCGTCTCCTGAGGAAAAGTCTTGCAAATACTGTATGTAGGTTTTTACAAGGGGCGTAAATGAGCACTCAGTACTTCGAATGAAAAGAGAAAAGAAAAGAGAAAGAAAGACGAGTGTATTTTTCTATATTTTCGACGCTGGATAATGCCTTTACTGTTTCAGTGTTCTACTGTACGCACTTCTGCGTTTTACTAACTGCAGTATATCCAAGCCCCATACATGCTACACCCATATATCGGCTAGGTTCAATACACGAGGGTCATTTCAAAAGTTCTGCACACTGAAATATAATATGGAAGTAAATTTGTTGTACAAAATACCTTTACAGGCCTTCAATATAATCTCCATTTTTGCTTATGAAAGCTTCCCAACGTTTAGGTAAAGTCTGTATTCTGGATAGGGCATCCTCATTGTTGACCTGTCTGATCACTCGGGACACCTCACAGGAAGCTTCGTTAATTGTACCAAAACGTTTTCCACGGAGTGGTTCCTTCAATTTGGAAGTCTGGTGGGCTCAAATCAGGACTATACGGTGGGTGGGGAAGTCGTCCCATACTCGACGAGTAGGAAACATTCCATACTTATCGAGTGTTCCCTCTCATTTGTAGGGCAGTATGTGGTCTTGCATTATCGTGTAGAATGAGGAAAACAGCTGCAAGCATATCAGGCCTTCTTTGACGAATTTTCGGAAACAAAACATTTTGCACAAACAGCTTGTCCTATGCGTCTGTTACAGACGTCCTCTGTGGCACCCTATTTGTAGCTATCACTCCATTCATGTCATACGCGAATATCGTCATGAGTTTAACCTTTGATTGTTGGCAGCGGAATTCTTTTGGGCGTGGAGAGTCGGAACTTCTACATTGTGACGACTGAGACTTCAGTTCTGGTTCAAAATCTCGTATCCAGATTTCATCAACTGCAACAATCCTTCGTAGTAACTGATCTCCTTTTGTTCGATAACGTTGAAGCAATTCTTCTGCAGCAGCATTGGAACAATGGCAAATCGTGCTCATCGCCAAAGTTCAATTGAGAAAGAACTTAAATGATTGGACACAGAAGGTAGTGAGCTCGAATATAGCGAAGTGGAAATAAACCTGTCAGATTTTGATGAGTGATTTGAACATTTTATTTGAAAATGCAAATGGAACAAATTGAAGCTGTGGTACGTATTTTGCAGTGAATACCTTGTAATATTCATGATGCTGTAGTGGTGTTAGTTTGTAAAACTGACAGACAAGTTGTAGTTTGTTTGCCTACGTTTTACATGTGCGTTCCATAGGTGCTAAAACCTGCCATTGCGCTAACAGAAAAATTGTAACTTTATGTTGGGTTGGCAACACTGCTTCTCTGGTGACATCCTCTAAAGTGCCCAATGAAGGTCTCTCACGCTATCTTTTCGCGAAAACAAAATTTAAAATAATTTCACCATTTCAAGGATAACCGGGATGAAAAGTATAAAAGGTTAACCCTGAATTCATTGGAATACAACTATACCCCACTCTTCCTCATTCCACCCCACTGTACTGTACCACCACCGAAATGCGATTAGAAGCCGCCTTTGCACACATACAACAGTGTACTAAAGTTGCTATTGATTTTTATGATAGTTTTTCTATACAAATAAAATAAATAGGTCGTAGTTAGTGGCATAAATAAAAAATCGTAACTTAAACAATTACATATATATAGTTGGCAACACTGTACCTAGAATTTTAGAGAATAAATACATATAATGTCTTAGACATTCCAAGTTCATATCAGACAAGATAAATTATTTTCCGTGAGAAATTATGACATTTAAGTTATGGGCCTCGGTGTTTCATGTAACCTAAAAATACCTTGGTGTTCCTAGGGTTAATATTCTGTTTTACAAATACATCTTGAACCGCACACACTTCTCTTAAGGTACGTTCTTTAAATCAAACTGATACTATAAAATCCTAATTCGGAGTATGTACTAACTATGTGCCAAAATCCACCTCAAAATGGTTCGGCAGTTTGCTCATAATACGATCACAAACAACATTGTCAATTTCAATTAGGCGAAAACATTATATAGAAAATACCCCTTAAAACACGCTGAGACATGTAAGTGCTTATTTGTATTAGAAATTTGTATACACAGTTTCATCTTCTTAACTTAGGCTCATAAGATACTAAATTTTTCGCACAAATTGTGACCTCTTCATTCACCCCTCAGGACATACACTTTAATCAAGTTGATATTATAAATTCTCAGTTTGAAATAGAATATAGCTACATTCAAAAATTCATTTCGAACGGTGCAGTGATTTACCCGTGACTCGATCCCACACAAGATCAGTTTCACTTTTACATATTAAAACTAGCTAACTGTCCATCGAAGGTAAAATTTGTTAAGTCACTTTCCGGTCGAAATTTGCGTACTTAGCTTGTTTTTAAAAACAAGTAAATAAAATTCTACTTGAAAGTAAACTTCTGTTTTAGTTGCTCTAATTCTGAATATAAATAAGCTTAGAGTTAGCATCTAGGTTAGTTCTATACCCTTAAAGCACACACATTCAGTTGTTCTAAGTGACAGCAGATTTTATCATAAAACGATCAAATTAGCCCTTTCGATACTGATATTAGACATTTTAAGCCATCAGATGTTACTTCAGATATCCAAACCGTTTACGTGGCCCCTCCCCACAGGAACCAGAAAGAAAATACGAATCCATAATAGATTTAAATAACAAAAATGGATACAATCTAGATACCGTTTTAGCCTCACGTATAGATCACAGAAAATTGACACGCAATACACAGAAAACTATCGAGATATAAAAATTACTTTGTAAATAAACTATCAACGTCTGGAGTTTACCAAGTGGATGGTAATTGTAGTGTAGCCTACAATTAATCTGCCTATCGGCATTACCAAAAGAAACATCACAATCTGGATAAAGATCACTACAGACACTAGAAGAGGAAATAAAAAAAAGACTGTCAATACATCCTCATCCTTCCAAACATAAAACTAAACGCATAAAAGGACTTTGCACAACGTCTTCCATCACAGAAATGTATAACAGTCGTTCTCCATCAGAACCACAAACCCCAACTGAATTTGGACAAAGGTAACATGGAGAAAAAGTGTGATGCAATAATTAATAGTTCCCTCGAAACCCAACACTAAAATTACGTATCTGATTATAGTGTAAATGAAGCGCCTAGTATCAAAAGCCACCAAATTCATTTTTTTTTTTTTTTACCGAAATTCAGTTATATATCGCTTGTTATATGTTTAATCTAAAGGAATTCCACGGAAACAATTTTGTTTAAAAGCTTAATATTTCAAACTAAAAAACTAGTTCAAATACGAGACTTTGTACGCGTGTACATGGAGGTTCACTGCACGTTTTGCGGGATTACTCGAAACTAAGCCAAATGGATATGCCGGATTTTGATACTAGACGCCTCAAATATCAGATAATCTTCACTCTTATGCGCACAAGACAGTGTTAGTGTCCCAAATCTTAGGGCATATGGGTCGAAGTGGGTCAGGCCTAACGTCATTTGACGGCTGACAATTGAATCTAAATAGATGTGTAAAAAGCACCGTGAAGATGAGTGAACTTTCCGCAGAACTATGCTACATTTTACAGTTTTATTTGGGTAATGGTGCAAATGCTGTACAGGTCCGTGAACAAATTTGTGTTGTTTATTAGCAAGATACGTTATCAAAAGCAACAGCCCAAAAAAGGTTCAGTCGCATTCGTTCTGGAAATTTTAGATGCTTCTCGGAGTAAGTGACCAATCATAGCAAAAGTGAATGATACTCTGGCGAAAGTCGAGCAAGACCGGCATGCAAAGAATTATGATATTACCAAGGACCAACATCCATTACTAAACAGTATTTAAGCATTTCAAGAAAGCTCGGTATGTAAACTCATCAATGCAAAAATCATCAATATCTAAAAATGTATATTTGTTCGTTTGTATGTTTCTCCGGCATTTAAATCCATACCGTTGGCTTGGCATGCTTCTAAGTGTGTTAAAAAGAGGACAGTGAAATTTTTAAAAATATACAATAAACTACATATATAAATGTATTTTTATAATACTATTGTTTCTTTTTCAGTACCATAAAATATTACTTTTAAAAAAGAAAGAACTTAGGGACAAATATTCAAAGAGCAGTGATAAATTTAATGTGTTTTGTCAATCCAGGCCTCTAAGCCATCATAATGATGAGAAACAAATTTAAGAAAATAAGATACGTATATCCAATCTTAATGGGGTACAAATTACCGAAAAAGTTAAGAACAAAAATTCTGAAGTGACAATGATCACATAGGTTTGTGCTAGAGGTAAAAGATTTTGTGTATTAATTAAAAAGATACGTAAAAAAAAAAAAAAAAAAAAAAAAAAAAAAAAAAAAAAAAAACCTTGCATCCTGCTCGGAAGAGAGGAGTCTCGAACGAACCAGAAGCGTAAGTGAAATAGCGTGGTAGTTGAAGAGTTGCGAAGATCTCTTTTATCACATTTATTCATATAAATTCCTCTTTACCTTATTATACATAAAGTTTTGTTATTCGAAAATCTAAGCTATTCTGGTCTCTCACGTTTTTTCATTTTATATTGTAAAAAATCATGCTTTGTGGTGAGGGACTCTCTTTCTTATACTTTAATTTGCCCTGTGTTATGTAAATTCATTTCTTTTTTTTAAAATAAAGGTTGGTATTATACACGGTAACCGAAAGACATTAGTTCTTTTACTTAACTTAAAAAAAAAAAAAAAAAAAAAAAAAAAAAAAAAAAAAAAAAAAAAAAAACACCCTGATAGTGTAACAATAGCTATCCATGTCCATTGTTATTTAATTTCATATACATCTTATTAGAAATGAATATCATTTAAAATTTTGAGTCTATGTATTAAAAAAAAGACTCAAATCAAACAGGATCACAATTTTCTTTAGTTTTCCTCCTAGTTCAAGCACAAGGTGCCTTTTTTTTTCTGAGCAACAGTTTCAATAGAAAGGGTTAACAATACTGTCCATCGTTGTTTCTCATCCGACCACACACACGCACACAGAGAACCATCGATCCAGTGAAGAAAGGGACAAGGAAGTCGAAAAACTCTTAGCACCATCTTGTAAAAGAGTAAGGGAACGGCAAACCTACCCAAATTGAATGGAATCGGAATGGAAGATAATTCCTGAAAAATTGCGAAGAGCACATTTCAGACCGTTCATCTCCAAACCAAGATGTGATAAACTTTTTACACATCTTTGAGAATTTAACAAAGTCACGCACAGGACGGAACGTCGCCGATTCTAAATTCCAGAAAATTTTAGAAGCATATTGTGAAATGTTAAAAAATCACGTTTTTAGGAAAACAGACGCTCCAGCACCGTTAAGCGGCGTATACCTTAATTAAAAATCCAAAACACAAGCAAAAACCACTGAACGAATCAGAAAGAAGAAAAATTCAGAAAATAGGTTATAGACGGATCCAAATCATCAGGAAAATTGGTAACTAAAAACCTCGAGACAGTCTGAACTCATCAATGGTGTACAATACAACATTTCGACTTCATTCATACACTTAATACAACACCATATAGAATTATACACACACACGTAAGTTGATCGTAACAATGATGGCAGGCTAAGTTAACACATAGCAGCAGTGTCCAAATTCCACAACACGGACTGACGTAAACGCTACTTACTCATCACTTTCTTTAGCGAGCCACAAACTTGTATCAAGAATCAAGTTATTTACATATCTGAGTCTCTCGTTACATCCTATCGAGACTTAGTGATCACAATATTTAAACAGTAACAGCATCATGGCTCAAGCACGAAACTTAGATTCATAGACACTTTTTGAGAACATTTTCTGAAACACACACACACCTGAGATAACAAAAACAAATGGTGTTAGTGAAGTGTAGTGACAAGGAGTGCTATAGTTTGGCCACGCATAGCGAGGAAAGGAAGTGTCAAGTGGATTCCGACAGTGAGGAAGGAAGGTCTAGGGTTCGTCTCCTCATGCAGATAGAAATGAAGGCCCAGCAATTCTCCTTAGCGCAATCCAGCATCCGGAAGTGTCGTCAAAGGGTCACCAACCCAGGAACTGCGAAGACCTCTGTGTGTATGTGGTGAGAACAGCACTGGCAGCGAAAGGTAGGACCAACCTATTTTACTTACTGGTGTTGAGAGACAAATTTTCATCCTTAAATAGAAATGTAAGACGTTGCCGCGTAAACACTAATGCCAGAATAACTGATATTTGGAAAGACGTTAACTTTGCTTTCATCACTTCGAAATAAGTATTCTATTTCGGACATTGGACGTAAATAAGCAATATCTTCAGTTTTAAAAGTCTTTTTTAAGCTCTCGAGAAATTATGGCGATTTTGAATAATCTTGAAAACTTCTACATTTTTCTTGTTGACTTAAAGAAATCTTTTAGTAAATTGCTTCCACAAGATGTAGCTTAAAATTTGTCCATGAAAAGAAACTAACGAGATGTAACTCCTAAAAACTCCAGAAACTCTTTATGATATTAAGTATGTAATGTTAGTTCAGAAAGTAACGCCAGCGTTCAAGTTATGATTTATTTTTTTTATGTCAAATTATTTAGAAATGTCCAAAAGCATACTATGGCCAAGCATTACTTGTATGTATAATACGTAATCTCACGCAGTGAATATTTTTGTTAGTATGAAATAATGATATGTGTTAACATTTTCTAGTAGGTATTTGTGAAATGAAAATTAACTTCAATTAGTATTCTTATGAGAGTTGAAAGAATGTAGAATTGAGAAATCAAACAGAGAAGTATTGGTTAGAAAAATGAAATACATAAATCTTATAGGTAATCATGTTAAGGATAGGGTACCCGTTGGCTAGACATGGTATTCTAGAAAATGAATAATTATTTACATATCATGAAAACGTTAGGCTAAGCAAAGTCGCAATCAACTAATTATCTTGATACTCCTAAGTAATAGGGAGATCAAGATCTATGCGCAAAGACAACAATCAACGACCAGGTCAAAAGAAAATGTTGCAACATAATAATAATAATAATAATAAACTGCAGAAAACAATTAAATTTACCCAAAGCCTTTTGAACAGAAGTCTTTGCATTATATCTATATCTATCTATCTATATAATATTTTGATCTATATATAATATTCATGTATTAATTGTGTTATGTGTATGCATTTCAATATCTCATCCCTATACATGTATATTAGTATATTTCTGTGTGTGCTAAAATGACAATGTAATTCGTATTGATATATATAATCTATGTTTATTGCTAATACCGAAATATGCAAATATGTATCAGCTAGGCCCCAAAGCTTAGTCGTAGTTGTAAAAATCAAAACTCAGCTATCACTCAATTCTTCTTATTAGGCAGTCCCAGTTTTCTTTCAAACTTTATCAATTTTCTTTAAAAATCATGACTTCTCTATTTCCTTATGTCACTCTTTCCATTAATTTACTTGATTTACTTAGTCTAAGATTCCAGAGAAGATATACACATTCGTTTTAATTTTATAAATCCTGAGATGATGTATCAACTGTTCAAGAGCGATTATCTGCTGATCCGTATAATTATGTCAATTGATATTGGTCAATGTAAGGTTAATAAGTTAATTATATTTGAATCATTATTTTCAAGAAATCAGTGTGTAATAATAAATCAAAATTAATGTAGTTAAAACTTGTAACGAAGAACTACGTCATTGCCTGGTTCAAGTATGTCAAATTATTCAGAAAATAATTCAAGTCAAAGGTCAAGAAGGAGAAAAATTGCAATACGTTTGACTAGATTACATTTTGGTGCTACGGCCTTACCCTCTTTTTTGTTATATTTGTTATTATACTTTCAAAATTCATTGTTATTCTTTCGTATATACTTGATTTCTTTAACATTTATTTTTAATCATTAAAGCTTTTTTCACTGTTAACCTAAATTTGTAAACTTTTCTTTTGTAAGCCACTTATTGCATCCCTCACCTCTATAATAATTATAATAATAATACCGTTTCTATGAGGCTTTGATAGGTCAAAATGTTAGGAAATGCAGGAAATTTCTAGTGCAATTATCACGGACGGAACTAAACTGATTTTCAGGACTTTCAGTCAAAATTTGAGTCCAGGATATTTGTCCACTTATTTCAAAATTCGTTTATTTCAATTTTCATGGAAAGTGAAACTCAGTCTAATTCGTCTCTATACATCAAACATTAGAGCCTAACTCTTTTTCAGCACTGCAGTATGTGATAATATAAATAGCTACAAGAGTAAAACAAATACATTTTCGCTTGTTTTCACGGTTTAGGGGATCTTATTTTCCTAAAGTCCTGGAATACCGCGGGAAGATAGGATTTCATGACCGTGAAACCAGTCTTTATTTTCTTTATCACTAAACATTTAATTAACAGGGAAACCCAAATAGGTCACTTTCCCTTTCAAGATCTCATTCTTCCGTGTAAAAACTATATTTTTTAAACACCCGGTGATTCATGTAGCTCACTCTTTTGTTTGGTTTATTAGCATAGAGGATACATCCTCATTTCTGTTCTTTCATTCAAACTACATGTGTGACATCATGCCGAGGTCGGATACAGTGGCGTATCAAGTCATAAACTACCTTAGTTTCGGGAACGGTGACTTCAACAGTGGTGCACATAAGGTAAATTGTGGCAGCCGGATCACGAACCCAACACCTCACTAGTTTCTAAACCTTTATACAAAATTTGGCGCTCCGAACAGAAACCTCTATTTTTAACTTTTACAACAGGCCAAATAGATTTAAGATCCTATGTATTATAGTATAATTCTAAAAACAATTCAAGTACATCATTTTCTAAAGAAAAATACGGAAGTATGCCGAACAGATCGAAGTCGAGAAGAGACTGTAGGGTATAAAAATTCGTTTATGAGTATCTTGAAAGGAATGAGAGATGCCTTAAAATTTATGCCAAATATTGAGTATCTCATGAGTTCCTTGTGTTAGGAAAATGAAACTCGGCACGTAAACTCATTTTTCAAAACAAGATGAGATACACATATGACTTACAGTCTGCAAACAGAAAATACTATGGAGATAAAACACCACTAGGTTGGAAATGGGTGATGACTAGGGCCCGGAAGTTGAGGAAAAATCCTCTTTATTACGAGTGCCCAAAGACGAGGCTTAACATATGTCCATTTTGAGTCATTGTAGGCCAGAAAATTGTGGATTTTATTTGTCCTCTTTTTTTCTTTTTCGTTTTTTTTTATTGGTCTTTTTTTGCACTTCATCTTTCGACAATAAATTTACTGCCCATTAACTCGAATCACCACCATCTCTTAAACATCTTTCCTTTAGTAAAGAAAATTCCAGTAAGACATTCTTCAACGACTGAACTGATAAGACCAGATCTGCAACAATCAAAGTCAGATAAATAGGCGTAACAATGCCCTCCAGCACGGGGGGGGGGGGGGGGGGGAAATTAGGATGGGGAAGTTTTATTATTTTAGTTTGTACTTCAATTTGTGGTAGGACAGACCTACCGGAAGTTTGTGTTTCTTGAGCATTATATTACGTCCTTTTTCCAGTTTTCAGGTCCTCTTTTAGATACTTTTAGGTCTTTTTATAGGTCCTTTTTAGGCGATTTTTAGGTCTTCAACTTCCGAGCCCTAGTGATGACATAAAAATAATAGAAAGCAACCGATATTAGTGTAGAATACATAGTTTTCGGGGTCTCTGATAGAATAGTTACACTCCAGATGGCGGCTAAGTTCATGTTCAGCTGCCATCAGCATCGACAAGGAGTGAAAAAATAAAATTTTCAAAGTGACCAAGAATGTTCTTGAACCGATAGTTTTCGGCGTTGCAAAGCTGATTGGTGACAGTACTAATCACATTTAAGTTCAAGTTTAGTCAAAAACGTGCATGCAAGCTGGCCCAGATACTGTTTGGGACAACGCCGAAGACGTTCTTTTTCGTTATGGTCATTATTAATTCTATTCTGTTTTTCATTTTCAAATATTGTGCATAAATATTTTTGTTTTCGTGCAAAGCCGGGCACTTCTGCTAGTATCAATATAACTATTAAAAAGAGTATGTATTATGAAGTCGCGCATTTCAGCATTTTCATAGAATTTTCTGTGACAGTACCAGGATGAAAACTACGATACAAACATATTTTATGGAAATAAAAATATGAAAAAAAAAAAAAATCCTATATGTAATGTAACAATAAAATGCTCTTTAACCATACTTTACTTTATCATTTCCACCTTACTTTCGTTATCTACACAGACGGACTCCTCTTCCTTTTATACTACTTTTCATTTATTTATTTAATGATTATACACAACAATGAAATCTTAGCTTGTATATAAACGCGGGACTAAATCAGATCTCACAAAAATAGAGTCAAAACGCCGATTCCCAAAACCGTCAAAATGCCCAAAAGCAGAAATCTGCAAGCAGCAGCATCGCAAACTGGGATTTGGAAACATGCGACGTATACCGAATAAGTATGACATCACCTGGTAAGCATAACTGCATACAACTAAGCGCGCTCATATACATTTTTGTCGAGTATATGTTTACTGCACATATTAGGATATTTTTCTCATTATTAAGAGTTGTTTATAAGCTAAACATTACTTCTTGGTATGAGTCAACCAGCCGCCACGGAAAAACTCCGAATGATTTTGAAGTTACGGAGAAATGACGCATATGCTTAAAAATGGACAATCTCGTAGGCTACGTACTGCTTCATTGGAATATCAAATTAAAAATTAAGACATGGGTAACGTAAGGCATAACATTGTACAGTCAGTGTTGTCCTTGGCGAATCCATTACCACAACCTATACAATATTAGGAACTTTGTAATAGTCGTGCAATGGACAAACAAGCAAACTTAAACGGGTTCTAGCGTCGACAAAAATAATAACACGCCCAGCAAAAACTTAGCATTTGGTGCCTGATTTAAACTAAGTTTTTCTTTTCGAAGCCCTTTTCTACAATTTAAACCCTCCCCCCAAGAAAAAAAAGGGTTCGATTCCCAGCAGGGCCTAATTTGGTTCGTGTGGTGCGATCTGGAACTCCACGTTTCATATAGCTTTGATGCTGAACAGAAAGCTAAACTCCAAAAGCAATACGAAATACTAGGTTCAATAAAGAAAATTAAATACACATAAAAACATATAGCTTACACAAAAAATACGTACATAGCACATGGTAGGATAAAACAAAGAACATTTAAAAGATTAACATGAATCCAAATATTTCTGATGGTAGAGAAGTCTGAGATGCAACGAATGGAAGCAAAAGTAAGGAAGTAAAATGCAACGAATGTATTGATGTACCAATATTTCATCCTTACACGGTATAACCGCTACCAGGTTATAGAAGGATTTTTTGTGGACACACTGTATATTTCGTCAAGACAGTGATCATTATTTTCAATTTATACTTTATTCTGCAACGCACATAAGTTCTTTCTTGGTGGGAATTGCTTCTTTCCCACACAATTGGACAAAGACGTCTTTCATCGTTTTTTCATATATATATTTAAAACGTTGCTTTTGCTGAGAACATTTCAGTTAGTGACTAACCATTTCAGTGTTTCTCCCTGACTTATTATATGCACAGTATATATTCTGCAGTTATTTGGAACTGAATTAAGTGCTTTCTTTAATCGCTTATGGAAACATTATAATAGATTAGAGAAATACGGGCTGACCAGATGTCCCAGTAGCCAAAGTGGCACCAGCCTCACAATTTTCGTAGTTCGTTATCTGTACTTTCTCACGCCAGTGTTATCGCCGTGTCTAGTGCATTATAGGCAGTTGACTAAAATTAACATAAATTGTTTTCTATATTCTGTTTGTATGTGCATACAGGTGAGTTAACCGAGTGATTTTTGAAGTGAACTGCCAACACTTTTCCGTTGACCATTGCAACCCGTACCTTGAGCTTGGGTGCTCGAGGAGTTTGACTCCAGGTCTGGAAGATGCAACCACGCATCTCGCGTTGAACTTCAAACATAAGTTGTGTTAAGGGGCACAAGCTATTTAGCCGGTGAAGGACGATTTCTTACGGCTAGCCCCAATCAGTGAAATCCCAGGTCCTCAGACCTTGTGCGTTTAAAATGTTACATACGCGCCCTCCAATATCTGTATTCCATTGTGGAGATCTTCTTTTGTGTGTTTGCTGAAGATTCGCCTTTACGCTGCAGGACTGTTCAGCGTAACAACTGGATTCATCGTGGGACGATCCAGACAACTTTTCCCCAGTGCGAATCCCCCAAGTGTGTTAATGGTGTGAGCAAAGTATTTATAGTGATACCTGAATTATAATCATATATATAAAAAGGGCTCTATTTCCCGAAAAGGGCAAAACGTAATTTCAGCGGCAAAATTTATTAGTGTCCAGTGTTGTGTTCATTTCTCTTCGTTATTATTTTTTTTTTTCAAAATAGTGTTCTAATAAATAAGTATAGTGTCATTTAACCCAGTGTGTTTTCGTTGTATGTATGAATGGTGTTTGTGTGCGTTATGGTCTGGATGACCGTCTGATCGTCCGTGAGGTTTTCGAGACGAGACACCCGAACCTCTCGGCGCCTAATGCTCATCTCATTATTGAGACCGACGAGCTTTTTGGGAAACAGTTTGTAACCTTTCTTGGAGAGGTCTTCGTCGTCCTGTCCAGGTAAGTTAAAGTATCAGGAGTATACTTATTGGTAATACCACGAGCCAAGGACAGCGAACAGAACTACAGGCGGTTACAAATAAATGACAGCCCGAACATGGATCACGAACTGAGGACGGTTACAAATAAATGGCGCCCGAACAGGGACCACGAACTGAGGACGGTTACAAATAAATGACGCCCGAACTACCGACCCGAATCGAGACCGTTGGTGCTCGAATATAATTATAAGATCAATATTTTAATATACCATTTCTCTTTCAGCTTAGCACCAGGAACTTAAAAAAAATCTCTTTTAGGTGATTTTAATCATATGTTTTTGTGATAATATATTTTATTCTAATCATACGTTTTAAGTTTTACTCTTGTCCAAAATGGAACATCAGGAATTAGATATTATAACTAGAATGAGTTCACTTCTCGAAGAATCGATGAGAGACAATAAAGAGAATTTCGCTAGATTAGAACAAAAAGTAGATAAAAACGATGAGAATTTTGCTAGATTAGAGAAAGAAAGTAAAGAGTCCCGTGCTGAGAATAAAGAAAACCTAGCTAGATTAGAAAAAGAACTAAAGAGTGAGTTAGGTCAGAAGTTAGACGCTGTACAAAGGGAATGTCGCGAAAATAACCAAAGATTAGAACAAAGTATTAGGAATGTGGAGGCCGAAAGTAAACGAAGGAACGAAATCCTCGAACAAAAATACGATGGCATCACACTTAAGATTCATGACCAGCTTCACGAAGTCAGTCATAGTACTAAACAGGCAATCGAACTCGCCACACAGACCAGCGTCGAAGTCAAGCAACAGACTGAAGAAACATGTCATCGTGTAGAACAAATAGAAACAAAAGTCTGTAAAATTCAGAATCATTTAGGAGGCTTGCACGATTACACACAATCCCTCCAAGGACAGTTGGAATCAGCCCGAGATGTGTGTCAGGCTAATAAGGAACGCTGCGTTAGTTTACATATAGATACAATTGATAAATTAGATGAGATGCATGACCGTATTGAGGAAATTTCTGAACGCGTAGAAAGGCAAGGTAAAGACATTAAAATGGTATATGAAGAGGCGAAACTGATAGATTACAATATGAAGGTAAAAAATGAATCTAACGCAGAATGTCGCGCCGAAATACGGGCAATAGATAAGAACATAAAAGAAATTAGGCGTGATATGGTAGAGCTCGCCCAGAGAGTAGAAAGTACCGAAAATAGAGCGTCAGAATTCGAACCCCGAGTAGAAACAGATACTCCTAGACAAGTTAGGCATTATAGTGATTCGGCTTATTCGGAGTGTAAGAACACCAGTAGTAGTGATAGCACAAGTGATGATTCAGAAATCAAGGTTGTATGTGACCGAAGGCGCAAGCGCGACAAAAATGTTACTTTCACTAATCGCCAGAGAAAAAATACGAAATTAAAAGACGATGTCATGCTTAAGGAAATACAGTGTTTTCCTAAATTTCAGGGTGATCCTTCCAGTGAATCAATTCACAATTATTTGCAAAAGCTAGAGCTTACAGCTCAATTAGCCAACCTTTCTGATAAAGCTCTGTTTAAACTCATTCCACATTTGTTGCAAGGAGTTTCATTAAGTTGGTACAATATTAGGAAAGACGACTTTACTAACTATGAGCAAATCAAACAAGCACTTATTGAAGCTTTCGCGGGAAAAGCTACAGTACAACACAGGCTATCAACCTGTAAGAGTACTAGGTTCGATCCCAAGGTACATAGTTCCGTACACGATTTCGCGCTAGATCAATTCAATAAACTTCGTGAATTGACACCGCAATTGCCTGAATTTCTCATACTTACAGATGTAATACAGACTTTGCCTAATAGATTTAAAACTGAACTCTTTCTTCATTCATGTAATAATATCAGGGAGTTTTTGGCCGCAATTCAAAAATTAGAAACTTTACATGCTCAGCAAAGTCGTAGAGAAGAAAGATACAAGCAGGGTAATAATTATAATGGTAATCAAAATTTCAGTTTCCAAAGTAACCAACGAAATTTTTCGTATAATAAGAGTAATAATCAAAGGTACCAGGATCAGCGTGTAAATAATATGAGAATTGATAGGAATCAGAACCGAGGTCGTACGCGACATGACAATAGTAGAAATAATAGGAACCGACCCTCGAGATCACGTGATCAGAGAAATAGTGAGGAACGGAACAGGAATCGCAACTCGCGCGATAATTCTAACACTAGACCTGAACGAAAGAACGATAATTCTAGGAATCGGCGAAACAATAGTACCAATAATGAAAGGAGGAATAATAATAGTAGAAATAACAACAATAGGCAAAATCATAACAATAGGAACAACTCAAACCGGTCAAACCGACGTAATGAATGGAATTCTGGCCACTCGGAAAACAATTAGAAGGCGGTACTGAGGACCGGGTACCGGCCAATACATACTATCCCACTGTAGGTCCAACTAACCATTTTCTGGTATCGCATACTCACATTTGTAGTGTAAATAATCCTGATTTAGCTAGAAGTGATTGCGAATCGGACACAGACTGTCTAGACCATTATATTAATGCGCAACCCAACCCTATCTCTGCTAAACTTAAAGTTTTAGTTTGTAATACTGAAGTTGAATGTCTGGCGGACACAGGCTCCGATACGTGCCTCATGTCTTTAGCGCTTTGGAAACGCATTAGCGCAGATGTGACGTCACCCAAACTCACTCCAGCTGATGATGTACTTTTAGTGGATTTCAGTGGGTCAACCAGAAGAAAAGTAAGAGGTTACACATTGGTCACCATTCAAATTGATAACATTTCTGTTTATGTAAAAGTTTATGTTACAGAATCTCTTAATCAGGATCTTATTTTAGGACTTGATGCACTTACTGCTTTGAGAAGCCAAATTAATCTTTCGGATGGTACGATTTCCATGGAATATAATAATTTGAAAACCATTATTAATCTTTTACCAGAAAATTTTGACTTTCAGGAAATCTCCGAAGATGAAGAGAGAGATACGATAGACAACAATTTTTCTATTTCAGCTGCCACTTTTGTAAAACAATGTGCTACAGACGAGCAGATTAGAGATGCTGTTAACCGCACTTTTAATTTAAACAACCGACAGAAAAAGCAATTATACTCTCTTTTATCACAATATAGGGATATTTTTACGAATTATCCAGGTCTCTGTAATGACTTCGTTTATGAGATGGAGGTGAAAACTGACAAGCCACTGGTACGTAAACAATATCCCATCCCTCATAAGTATCTCCAAGATGTACGAGATGAGATTCATAAGTTATTAGAATTAGGATTAATTTGTCATTCAAATTCTGTTCACAGCAATCCTATCCTTGTAGTTCCCAAGAAAAACGGGAAACCAAGAATATGTGTTGATCTTCGCTTGCCGAACCGGTTTGTCGAACTTCGCCAAACAAAATCTGAGGGCATACAGGACCTATTGTTAAAAGTAAAATGTAAACCTTTCCTTAGTTCTCTGGATCTTGTAAGTAGCTATAATCAGGCCTTGCTTACTCCTAAGTCCCAAGAATATACAGCATTCAATTTCGAAGGCCAGCATTACCAATATCGAGTCACATGTTTTGGTTACAAAAATGGTAGCAGTGTTTTAAACAGTATGCTCCAAAAAGTATTGGGACCAGAGTTACATGCTAAAATATTACGATACATTGACGATTTGGCTTGCTTTACAGATAGCTTCGAAGAACATCTTGCATTGCTGAGACAAATCTTTGAAAAGTTTAGAGGACACAACCTTACTCTTAACATTGAAAAATGTTCGTTTTGCACTAATTCCATATCTTTTCTAGGTTTCTTGATTACTCCCGAAGGCATCAAAAAAGACCCAAAAACTATAGAAGCGGTTCGTAACTTACCCAGACCCACCAATATTAAATCTTTGCAATCTGTAATTGGCCTCTTTAATTGGTCACGAAATTTTATTCCTCATTTCTCAGAAAAAATGCAGCCTCTTTTTCAGCTTCTCAAAAAGGGAAAACGGTGGCAATGGCTTGAAGAACACGAACAAGCTTTTCATCAAATTAAAGACGATATTTGTAAAGATGTTCTCTTGTCACACCCTGACTTGAATTTACCTTATTACTTAGAATCGGATGCATCCCGCTTGGGAGTCAGTGCAGTCCTATATCAGTACAGTGATGGACAGAAAAGGGTAATCCAGTTCGCTAGTCGGACTTTAACGCCTGCTGAGTCTCGCTATAGTGTGAGTGAGATCGAATGTCTTGCAATCGTATTTGCGGTCCGAAAATGGCGTCAATTGCTAATTGGTCACCATGTTATTTTTATTACAGATCATAAAAATCTCAGTTGGTTAGATAAGGCCAAGCCTTGGAACACTCGTCTTCTTAGATGGTCCCTGGAATTACAACAGCTGGAGTACGAAATACGTTTCCAGAAAGGTTCCGAGAACCTTTGTGCAGATGCGCTTTCACGTCTCTTCCCCTCCAAAGAATTACCAACTAAACGTGTTCATCTTTTACAGGCTATTCAAGACAAAATCACAAATATTTCAGTTGAAGAATTACAAAACGCGCAAAAGGAAGATCCTGATTATTTCCCCATTATTTCTTTTTTAGCAGGCGAGGAAATAAAAGAACTTCCAAGGAATTCACGCAATTGGGAAAAATTTTTCAAACTCGATAATGGTATTCTTTTGTACAGAGATTTTCATTTCCCAGATTCATATAAAATTTGCATTCCCAGGTCATTAGTGAATAACGTTCTTACAGCTTACCATGACGATTTAGATCACCCGGGAGTAGACAGAACGCTTCGGATCATTTCAAAATCATTTTATTGGAGCAAAATGAGATCAGATGTGAAGAAACATTTAAAGGATTGCGTGAAATGTATGCAATTTAAATCCGATCACCACCCACCAGCTCGTTTCTTGTCCACTAATCCTTATTCAGAACCTAGAGCTTTATTAGCCCTTGATTTTTTAGGCCCATACCCATCAGGCAAAAATGGTGCGCGCTTCGCACTGGTTACTGTTGATGTGTTTACTCAATATTGTACAGCTTACCCCTTGAAGAACGCCACTGCTACTTCAGTCATCAAGTGTTTATTTGATATATACATGCTGCATTTAGGTATCGTTCAGGCGGTGCTGACAGATAACGCTGCAGTGTTTCATAGCAAAAAGTTTCTATCTAAAATGCAAGAGTACAATATTAAAGTCCATCATACAACACCGTATCACCCCATGAGTAACATCACAGAACACTCTAATAAAATTCTTGTATCTACCCTTAGGTTATTATGTTGTCAGTCACATAATAAATGGGCCGAGAACCTGACGCAAGCAGTTCTGTTACATAACTACTCCATCGTTGAAAGTCTTGGTGTTTCACCAGCAAGTTTGTATCTTAATATTCATTTCTCTCGTCCCATTTTTAAGCGTTTTGGTTTACAGGTATCTGAAGATTTTGATAAGGAAGATGGGATTCGTTGGTCGAATAAATTACTTATGGCAGACCACCGACGAAAAGCCATCATTGAAAAAAGGAACGCACGATGGAACGATAGTCAACAACAGCGACGACGTTTAAAACAAGGAAGTTTGATTTTTCTCAAACAGCGTAACATCAGTAGTCTATTGAAAGGTGAAATATCAAAATTTTTTGATTTGTACCGAGGACCCCTTTTATGTGTTAAGGTCATTAATGACCGTGTTGTTGAACTTGTTGACCCTTCCACAGGTGAATATTTAGGACTTCATTCGATAGACAGGACCAAGTTATGGGAACCTACCCCTGAAACCCGTGAAATTTGGATGGCCTTGGCACGTCGCCAACTACCAGAAGATCTTTTGCATGACCTTAATTTGTCACCTGTTAATGAAATTCAAGAACCAATCTCTTTTTCCCCTAGTGGAGAAGTCAACTTGTCGAACTCCGAAAACGACAAGTCCGATGAGAATAATTCAACTCCTTTACAGGTTAATAACTTATCAACCACCCGTTTGCTATCTCTTTATTTAGGAGATCCTTGGTTACATTATTACTTCAATTCCACATATTGGACGCCTACGTGTATCCCATTAATCGCACCTAACCTTACAGGTGGACTACAATTACGTAGAAGTTATACAGAGAGCAGGAATTAAAACAGATGTTAAGTGAGGTTAACTTCATTAAAAAAAAAAAAAAAAAAAAACTTTTTACACTGATACGAATTTTCTTTTAGGAAAGCAACGCATTTCTTTCAATTTTTCTTTTAACTGTTAGGTGATAGACATTCATTCATTTTCTTCTTTTTTGCTTTTAGTTGTGGATAAAACACCTGGACACGAAAAGAAGAACTACGCATTTCTTTTAAACTCATTTTTGCTTCCAGCTTTTAACTGTCCGGCAAAGAGTAGATAACATGTTTTCTTTCTTTTTCTTGTTTCGATAAGGCAGTCGCCAGACTGTAGAACCACTTGTGTTTATGGTTACGAATAACGGGTGATATACAGCTGATTAATTCTTTTCTTTTTTCTGTCTTTGCTCCGTGTAGCAGTTCACACCTCAGTCAGCTGTGTATGAGTGTTGCAAACCTTATCATTGACTTACTATTAGTTTAATGTCATTAATTTTTTCGTTTTCATTTCAGATGTTTGAATTTAGATTTTTTAGTAAATAATTAACGTATCCAATACGTAGGGGAATTGCATTTTAAAAGCAATTTGAAATCTTGGCGAGATTTCCGTACCCTCAGCCAGTGGGAAGATGTTTTGGCGTTATAATATATATTTTTATTATGTTTTAAAATTAAAAAAAAAAAAAAATCTTTTAGGATTTCTTCCCACTTTCGAAATTCTTAAATATGTTATTACATGTTATTTAGAATTAATGTTTGATTTTCTTTTAGAAAAAAAATGTATCGAGACGCCCAGGATAAGAAAATTTTAGTTGTTAGTTACGTATATATTTCTGTATTTGTAAATGAAACTTAGTATGTAATCTCATGCGTAGAATATGGAATTTTACACTTATAATCAATGTTAAATTTATTTTTCAGTGTAAATCTTAGATTTTCGTTTTCATTTTGAAGTGTTTACTGTAATTTTATTGAACCTCATTTACGTCATTTACCCGATTTTGACTTATTTGAATTTCCAGGATGTGACATGATATATTTTGTTCGAAGAGAAAAGTTTAGAACGGAAAGTAGGCTAAGCCTTAAACAAGTGATAACAGACATTTCCTTGTTGGTAATAGAATGTGCAGGAATGTCGTGTGAATAGTATAATTCTCCGAACGAAAGCAGTAATCTTTTTATTGTAGAAGGAACTATATGAACAGATATTCTGATGGTGAACGGTCGTTTTTCCCCTCATATTAATATATATGCGGAAATATGTTTAACTTCTATATTTTCTTGTAATTTCTAATTAACATTTTTTTTCGTCTTCTCTAGACCACTGAACGACCGTAGGGAAACTTCTTCGGGTAGGATATTTTATGGGGATAAATATTTTTTTTTCAGGGAGGCAATATTTCCTGGAATTGCAGATCTGTTGCAAAAATGGATGTGGCTAATCCATTGGATATTCCATAGCTAACTGTATTTTCGCCATCAATCGCAAAATATAGTTTTTCATTTCTCTTCTTCCTTTATAGTAACCCATAACTAAGCATGCGTATTCTTAGGTTAGATTTTTTGAGTATATTTTGATGTCTAGTAACATTTCAGTGAATATTTTAATGTTTATGAACCGTAATTCTATTAAGTGGATTTGTATGCTAATGTGTTGTAATGGTTTCTATTCATTTTGAGAAAATTATATTTTAGTTCTAGTATGTCCTAGAAACTATTCGAATTCGATATAGATCCCGAAAAATAAACTTATTTTCTTTCGAACAGCATGAAGCCATAACGATTTTTAAAAATTACTTTATTAATTATTTCGTGTGCTCGACGATTTTGAATTTTAATGTGTTAATAAGATCAGTTTGAATATTTTGTAGTGAAGATGCCTAAGGAAGTTTAACTGTCGTGAAATTACATAACCGTTTTGTAGGGAATTTAATTGGATGTTTTAGATTGACCAGAAAGTTGTAATGTCGTTGACTATATTTTGTTTGTATCCCATGTTTTTCTTTAAGTAGGTCTCATGTATTTTGTCTTTTAGAGACATATTTTACGATGCTACGAGAGCATTTGTATTTGTGTGTTTACACATCTTTTTCCAGGTGGATGATGTACGTTATGTTCCAGGGAACATACGTGTATTTTACTGAATATTAGTGTTGATATTTCAGTTATGTATAGAAACATTTTGTAAATGCCTATGGTCGCAGGCCTTTCCTCGTTTCTAGTCTTGCCTCGCAGGTGTCGATGGCATATTGTGTGTGTAAGTACGTGTAGTATTACACATTTTTCCCACCTATGCTTTTGGTCAATTCATGGTGTAATGACCATTTATTTTCAGGAATGTTTGGACTAGTGAGTCAACTTCCTTGATTCAGACCTTTGAAAAACTTGGATCAATATTGAATAGTTTTCAACATTTTAATTAATAAATTTTTTGCAGATAATACCCATCTATTTTGGTAACCCTACAATGTTTACGTTTATGGAAGTAAACAACAACCATTATTTTAGGCTTAAGCTAATAATAACTTTGTTTCAGAATAAAATCATTTGTTGTATTGAGCATTATCGAACTAAAGTCTTGACGAGCAGATGGCATTTGATCTTATGGCGTGCCGAATTTTCTTCGTACATGTCAACGAAATCACGATCTTTTCTTTGATATGCAGAATCATGCTTATTTCTTGGAATTACTATGAACGTCAATTTTGACACTTAAGTTTATTTTTTCTTATTTTTGGAAAACGATTTTTCGTTCTTTTCTGCCAAACAACACGAGGCACAGTTTAAAAAAAAAAAAAAAAAAAGGACATACAGGTGAAAACCTTATTTTGTTTATATATTGTCAGTTTATCATGTGTTTACATTTCCATGCATATTTTAGTACCTTTAACATGTTTTGCTATTTGCTTATTCATTCACATTTTGATATTTTAAATACAGATATCAGTATATTTACTAATTTTTATTGAGATATTTGATAATTCTTTAGGTCAATGCTTTCATGAATAGTTATTGAGTGTGTATATTTATCTCATATTGCACAAAATAAAGTGATCGAAACGGAACACTTAAACATTTTACGAAAAGCATTTATGTGTTAAAAAAAAAAGCATTTAAATAGCCCTATAACGTATTTACTTCATATTATATCAAATAAAGTGATCGAAACGGAACACTTAAACGTTTTACGAGAAGTATTTATGTGTTTAAAAAAAAAAAAGAATTTTAATAGCCCTACAAACGCTTTCTGCGAACTTTAAAAAAAAAAGTTATCATACAGGTGTTTCAACCATACCTCGTTTCTCACACCAGTGTTAAAAAAAAAAAAATCTCCCCTTCTCCCCTCATCAACTCATCGTTGGAGAACCATGGAGGATACTCACACAGGAAGACAGCATGGTTTCAACATGTGAAGAAACGGAAGATAAGGAAACCCAACTGCACCAATTGTTGAAGAGGATCTTATTACTTCATGGAACACTTGGATTGGACATTGCTCATGCAGGAACCTCATCATGTAGTGAGTGAGCCAGTTCTTTAACTATTTTAAATAGCCCTTTTTCAGGTGAAAAACCATTCATCGTCTATGCACGTAAGTCTCACACCATATGACAGTGTTGCCAACTAACTTATTTTA
The DNA here is from genome assembly GCF_964235325.1 of Thermobia domestica. Lineage (NCBI taxonomy): Eukaryota > Metazoa > Arthropoda > Insecta > Zygentoma > Lepismatidae > Thermobia > Thermobia domestica. The sequence goes on from NC_137470.1 coordinate 95,552,323, forward strand.
AATTTTCAGGTGAAAAACCTAATTTTATTCATACTTCGTCAGACAGCCAAGGGTTCTCAACCTGTCCACGTGTGCACTCGACAGGTCGTTCCACGTTTCGGACACCATATATAACCGCTACCAGGTTATAGAAGGATTTTTTGTGGACACACTGTATATTTCGTCAAGACAGTGATCATTATTTTCAATTTATACTTTATTCTGCAACGCACATAAGTTCTTTCTTGGTGGGAATTGCTTCTTTCCCACACAATTGGACAAAGACGTCTTTCATCGTTTTTTCATATATATATTTAAAACGTTGCTTTTGCTGAGAACATTTCAGTTAGTGACTAACCATTTCAGTGTTTCTCCCTGACTTATTATATGCACAGTATATATTCTGCAGTTATTTGGAACTGAATTAAGTGCTTTCTTTAATCGCTTATGGAAACATTATAATAGATTAGAGAAATACGGGCTGACCAGATGTCCCAGTAGCCAAAGTGGCACCAGCCTCACAATTTTCGTAGTTCGTTATCTGTACTTTCTCACGCCAGTGTTATCGCCGTGTCTAGTGCATTATAGGCAGTTGACTAAAATTAACATAAATTGTTTTCTATATTCTGTTTGTATGTGCATACAGGTGAGTTAACCGAGTGATTTTTGAAGTGAACTGCCAACACTTTTCCGTTGACCATTGCAACCCGTACCTTGAGCTTGGGTGCTCGAGGAGTTTGACTCCAGGTCTGGAAGATGCAACCACGCATCTCGCGTTGAACTTCAAACATAAGTTGTGTTAAGGGGCACAAGCTATTTAGCCGGTGAAGGACGATTTCTTACGGCTAGCCCCAATCAGTGAAATCCCAGGTCCTCAGACCTTGTGCGTTTAAAATGTTACATACGCGCCCTCCAATATCTGTATTCCATTGTGGAGATCTTCTTTTGTGTGTTTGCTGAAGATTCGCCTTTACGCTGCAGGACTGTTCAGCGTAACAACTGGATTCATCGTGGGACGATCCAGACAACTTTTCCCCAGTGCGAATCCCCCAAGTGTGTTAATGGTGTGAGCAAAGTATTTATAGTGATACCTGAATTATAATCATATATATAAAAAGGGCTCTATTTCCCGAAAAGGGCAAAACGTAATTTCAGCGGCAAAATTTATTAGTGTCCAGTGTTGTGTTCATTTCTCTTCGTTATTATTTTTTTTTTCAAAATAGTGTTCTAATAAATAAGTATAGTGTCATTTAACCCAGTGTGTTTTCGTTGTATGTATGAATGGTGTTTGTGTGCGTTATGGTCTGGATGACCGTCTGATCGTCCGTGAGGTTTTCGAGACGAGACACCCGAACCTCTCGGCGCCTAATGCTCATCTCATTATTGAGACCGACGAGCTTTTTGGGAAACAGTTTGTAACCTTTCTTGGAGAGGTCTTCGTCGTCCTGTCCAGGTAAGTTAAAGTATCAGGAGTATACTTATTGGTAATACCACGAGCCAAGGACAGCGAACAGAACTACAGGCGGTTACAAATAAATGACAGCCCGAACATGGATTACGAACTGAGGACGGTTACAAATAAATGGCGCCCGAACAGGGACCACGAACTGAGGACGGTTACAAATAAATGACGCCCGAACTACCGACCCGAATCGAGACCGTTGGTGCTCGAATATAATTATAAGATCAATATTTTAATATACCATTTCTCTTTCAGCTTAGCACCAGGAACTTAAAAAAAAATCTCTTTTAGGTGATTTTAATCATATGTTTTTGTGATAATATATTTTATTCTAATCATACGTTTTAAGTTTTACTCTTGTCCAAAATGGAACATCAGGAATTAGATATTATAACTAGAATGAGTTCACTTCTCGAAGAATCGATGAGAGACAATAAAGAGAATTTCGCTAGATTAGAGAAAGAAAGTAAAGAGTCCCGTGCTGAGAATAAAGAAAACCTAGCTAGATTAGAAAAAGAACTAAAGAGTGAGTTAGGTCAGAAGTTAGACGCTGTACAAAGGGAATGTCGCGAAAATAACCAAAGATTAGAACAAAGTATTAGGAATGTGGAGGCCGAAAGTAAACGAAGGAACGAAATCCTCGAACAAAAATACGATGGCATCACACTTAAGATTCATGACCAGCTTCACGAAGTCAGTCATAGTACTAAACAGGCAATCGAACTCGCCACACAGACCAGCGTCGAAGTCAAGCAACAGACTGAAGAAACATGTCATCGTGTAGAACAAATAGAAACAAAAGTCTGTAAAATTCAGAATCATTTAGGAGGCTTGCACGATTACACACAATCCCTCCAAGGACAGTTGGAATCAGCCCGAGATGTGTGTCAGGCTAATAAGGAACGCTGCGTTAGTTTACATATAGATACAATTGATAAATTAGATGAGATGCATGACCGTATTGAGGAAATTTCTGAACGCGTAGAAAGGCAAGGTAAAGACATTAAAATGGTATATGAAGAGGCGAAACTGATAGATTACAATATGAAGGTAAAAAATGAATCTAACGCAGAATGTCGCGCCGAAATACGGGCAATAGATAAGAACATAAAAGAAATTAGGCGTGATATGGTAGAGCTCGCCCAGAGAGTAGAAAGTACCGAAAATAGAGCGTCAGAATTCGAACCCCGAGTAGAAACAGATACTCCTAGACAAGTTAGGCATTATAGTGATTCGGCTTATTCGGAGTGTAAGAACACCAGTAGTAGTGATAGCACAAGTGATGATTCAGAAATCGAGGTTGTATGTGACCGAAGGCGCAAGCGCGACAAAAATGTTACTTTCACTAATCGCCAGAGAAAAAATACGAAATTAAAAGACGATGTCATGCTTAAGGAAATACAGTGTTTTCCTAAATTTCAGGGTGATCCTTCCAGTGAATCAATTCACAATTATTTGCAAAAGCTAGAGCTTACAGCTCAATTAGCCAACCTTTCTGATAAAGCTCTGTTTAAACTCATTCCACATTTGTTGCAAGGAGTTTCATTAAGTTGGTACAATATTAGGAAAGACGACTTTACTAACTATGAGCAAATCAAACAAGCACTTATTGAAGCTTTCGCGGGAAAAGCTACAGTACAACACAGGCTATCAACCTGTAAGAGTACTAGGTTCGATCCCAAGGTACATAGTTCCGTACACGATTTCGCGCTAGATCAATTCAATAAACTTCGTGAATTGACACCGCAATTGCCTGAATTTCTCATACTTACAGATGTAATACAGACTTTGCCTAATAGATTTAAAACTGAACTCTTTCTTCATTCATGTAATAATATCAGGGAGTTTTTGGCCGCAATTCAAAAATTAGAAACTTTACATGCTCAGCAAAGTCGTAGAGAAGAAAGATACAAGCAGGGTAATAATTATAATGGTAATCAAAATTTCAGTTTCCAAAGTAACCAACGAAATTTTTCGTATAATAAGAGTAATAATCAAAGGTACCAGGATCAGCGTGTAAATAATATGAGAATTGATAGGAATCAGAACCGAGGTCGTACGCGACATGACAATAGTAGAAATAATAGGAACCGACCCTCGAGATCACGTGATCAGAGAAATAGTGAGGAACGGAACAGGAATCGCAACTCGCGCGATAATTCTAACACTAGACCTGAACGAAAGAACGATAATTCTAGGAATCGGCGAAACAATAGTACCAATAATGAAAGGAGGAATAATAATAGTAGAAATAACAACAATAGGCAAAATCATAACAATAGGAACAACTCAAACCGGTCAAACCGACGTAATGAATGGAATTCTGGCCACTCGGAAAACAATTAGAAGGCGGTACTGAGGACCGGGTACCGGCCAATACATACTATCCCACTGTAGGTCCAACTAACCATTTTCTGGTATCGCATACTCACATTTGTAGTGTAAATAATCCTGATTTAGCTAGAAGTGATTGCGAATCGGACACAGACTGTCTAGACCATTATATTAATGCGCAACCCAACCCTATCTCTGCTAAACTTAAAGTTTTAGTTTGTAATACTGAAGTTGAATGTCTGGCGGACACAGGCTCCGATACGTGCCTCATGTCTTTAGCGCTTTGGAAACGCATTAGCGCAGATGTGACGTCACCCAAACTCACTCCAGCTGATGATGTACTTTTAGTGGATTTCAGTGGGTCAACCAGAAGAAAAGTAAGAGGTTACACATTGGTCACCATTCAAATTGATAACATTTCTGTTTATGTAAAAGTTTATGTTACAGAATCTCTTAATCAGGATCTTATTTTAGGACTTGATGCACTTACTGCTTTGAGAAGCCAAATTAATCTTTCGGATGGTACGATTTCCATGGAATATAATAATTTGAAAACCATTATTAATCTTTTACCAGAAAATTTTGACTTTCAGGAAATCTCCGAAGATGAAGAGAGAGATACGATAGACAACAATTTTTCTATTTCAGCTGCCACTTTTGTAAAACAATGTGCTACAGACGAGCAGATTAGAGATGCTGTTAACCGCACTTTTAATTTAAACAACCGACAGAAAAAGCAATTATACTCTCTTTTATCACAATATAGGGATATTTTTACGAATTATCCAGGTCTCTGTAATGACTTCGTTTATGAGATGGAGGTGAAAACTGACAAGCCACTGGTACGTAAACAATATCCCATCCCTCATAAGTATCTCCAAGATGTACGAGATGAGATTCATAAGTTATTAGAATTAGGATTAATTTGTCATTCAAATTCTGTTCACAGCAATCCTATCCTTGTAGTTCCCAAGAAAAACGGGAAACCAAGAATATGTGTTGATCTTCGCTTGCCGAACCGGTTTGTCGAACTTCGCCAAACAAAATCTGAGGGCATACAGGACCTATTGTTAAAAGTAAAATGTAAACCTTTCCTTAGTTCTCTGGATCTTGTAAGTAGCTATAATCAGGCCTTGCTTACTCCTAAGTCCCAAGAATATACAGCATTCAATTTCGAAGGCCAGCATTACCAATATCGAGTCACATGTTTTGGTTACAAAAATGGTAGCAGTGTTTTAAACAGTATGCTCCAAAAAGTATTGGGACCAGAGTTACATGCTAAAATATTACGATACATTGACGATTTGGCTTGCTTTACAGATAGCTTCGAAGAACATCTTGCATTGCTGAGACAAATCTTTGAAAAGTTTAGAGGACACAACCTTACTCTTAACATTGAAAAATGTTCGTTTTGCACTAATTCCATATCTTTTCTAGGTTTCTTGATTACTCCCGAAGGCATCAAAAAAGACCCAAAAACTATAGAAGCGGTTCGTAACTTACCCAGACCCACCAATATTAAATCTTTGCAATCTGTAATTGGCCTCTTTAATTGGTCACGAAATTTTATTCCTCATTTCTCAGAAAAAATGCAGCCTCTTTTTCAGCTTCTCAAAAAGGGAAAACGGTGGCAATGGCTTGAAGAACACGAACAAGCTTTTCATCAAATTAAAGACGATATTTGTAAAGATGTTCTCTTGTCACACCCTGACTTGAATTTACCTTATTACTTAGAATCGGATGCATCCCGCTTGGGAGTCAGTGCAGTCCTATATCAGTACAGTGATGGACAGAAAAGGGTAATCCAGTTCGCTAGTCGGACTTTAACGCCTGCTGAGTCTCGCTATAGTGTGAGTGAGATCGAATGTCTTGCAATCGTATTTGCGGTCCGAAAATGGCGTCAATTGCTAATTGGTCACCATGTTATTTTTATTACAGATCATAAAAATCTCAGTTGGTTAGATAAGGCCAAGCCTTGGAACACTCGTCTTCTTAGATGGTCCCTGGAATTACAACAGCTGGAGTACGAAATACGTTTCCAGAAAGGTTCCGAGAACCTTTGTGCAGATGCGCTTTCACGTCTCTTCCCCTCCAAAGAATTACCAACTAAACGTGTTCATCTTTTACAGGCTATTCAAGACAAAATCACAAATATTTCAGTTGAAGAATTACAAAACGCGCAAAAGGAAGATCCTGATTATTTCCCCATTATTTCTTTTTTAGCAGGCGAGGAAATAAAAGAACTTCCAAGGAATTCACGCAATTGGGAAAAATTTTTCAAACTCGATAATGGTATTCTTTTGTACAGATATTTTCATTTCCTAGATTCATATAAAATTTGCATTCCCAGGTCATTAGTGAATAACGTTCTTACAGCTTACCATGACGATTTAGATCACCCGGGAGTAGACAGAACGCTTCGGATCATTTCAAAATCATTTTATTGGAGCAAAATGAGATCAGATGTGAAGAAACATTTAAAGGATTGCGTGAAATGTATGCAATTTAAATCCGATCACCACCCACCAGCTCGTTTCTTGTCCACTAATCCTTATTCAGAACCTAGAGCTTTATTAGCCCTTGATTTTTTAGGCCCATACCCATCAGGCAAAAATGGTGCGCGCTTCGCACTGGTTACTGTTGATGTGTTTACTCAATATTGTACAGCTTACCCCTTGAAGAACGCCACTGCTACTTCAGTCATCAAGTGTTTATTTGATATATACATGCTGCATTTAGGTATCGTTCAGGCGGTGCTGACAGATAACGCTGCAGTGTTTCATAGCAAAAAGTTTCTATCTAAAATGCAAGAGTACAATATTAAAGTCCATCATACAACACCGTATCACCCCATGAGTAACATCACAGAACACTCTAATAAAATTCTTGTATCTACCCTTAGGTTATTATGTTGTCAGTCACATAATAAATGGGCCGAGAACCTGACGCAAGCAGTTCTGTTACATAACTACTCCATCGTTGAAAGTCTTGGTGTTTCACCAGCAAGTTTGTATCTTAATATTCATTTCTCTCGTCCCATTTTTAAGCATTTTGGTTTACAGGTATCTGAAGATTTTGATAAGGAAGATGGGATTCGTTGGTCGAATAAATTACTTATGGCAGACCACCGACGAAAAGCCATCATTGAAAAAAGGAACGCACGATGGAACGATAGTCAACAACAGCGACGACGTTTAAAACAAGGAAGTTTGATTTTTCTCAAACAGCGTAACATCAGTAGTCTATTGAAAGGTGAAATATCAAAATTTTTTGATTTGTACCGAGGACCCCTTTTATGTGTTAAGGTCATTAATGACCGTGTTGTTGAACTTGTTGACCCTTCCACAGGTGAATATTTAGGACTTCATTCGATAGACAGGACCAAGTTATGGGAACCTACCCCTGAAACCCGTGAAATTTGGATGGCCTTGGCACGTCGCCAACTACCAGAAGATCTTTTGCATGACCTTAATTTGTCACCTGTTAATGAAATTCAAGAACCAATCTCTTTTTCCCCTAGTGGAGAAGTCAACTTGTCGAACTCCGAAAACGACAAGTCCGATGAGAATAATTCAACTCCTTTACAGGTTAATAACTTATCAACCACCCGTTTGCTATCTCTTTATTTAGGAGATCCTTGGTTACATTATTACTTCAATTCCACATATTGGACGCCTACGTGTATCCCATTAATCGCACCTAACCTTACAGGTGGACTACAATTACGTAGAAGTTATACAGAGAGCAGGAATTAAAACAGATGTTAAGTGAGGTTAACTTCATTAAAAAAAAAAAAAAAAAAAAAAAACTTTTTACACTGATACGAATTTTCTTTTAGGAAAGCAACGCATTTCTTTCAATTTTTCTTTTAACTGTTAGGTGATAGACATTCATTCATTTTCTTCTTTTTTGCTTTTAGTTGTGGATAAAACACCTGGACACGAAAAGAAGAACTACGCATTTCTTTTAAACTCATTTTTGCTTCCAGCTTTTAACTGTCCGGCAAAGAGTAGATAACATGTTTTCTTTCTTTTTCTTGTTTCGATAAGGCAGTCGCCAGACTGTAGAACCACTTGTGTTTATGGTTACGAATAACGGGTGATATACAGCTGATTAATTCTTTTCTTTTTTCTGTCTTTGCTCCGTGTAGCAGTTCACACCTCAGTCAGCTGTGTATGAGTGTTGCAAACCTTATCATTGACTTACTATTAGTTTAATGTCATTAATTTTTTCGTTTTCATTTCAGATGTTTGAATTTAGATTTTTTAGTAAATAATTAACGTATCCAATACGTAGGGGAATTGCATTTTAAAAGCAATTTGAAATCTTGGCGAGATTTCCGTACCCTCAGCCAGTGGGAAGATGTTTTGGCGTTATAATATATATTTTTATTATGTTTTAAAATTAAAAAAAAAAAAATCTTTTAGGATTTCTTCCCACTTTCGAAATTCTTAAATATGTTATTACATGTTATTTAGAATTAATGTTTGATTTTCTTTTAGAAAAAAAATGTATCGAGACGCCCAGGATAAGAAAATTTTAGTTGTTAGTTACGTATATATTTCTGTATTTGTAAATGAAACTTAGTATGTAATCTCATGCGTAGAATATGGAATTTTACACTTATAATCAATGTTAAATTTATTTTTCAGTGTAAATCTTAGATTTTCGTTTTCATTTTGAAGTGTTTACTGTAATTTTATTGAACCTCATTTACGTCATTTACCCGATTTTGACTTATTTGAATTTCCAGGATGTGACATGATATATTTTGTTCGAAGAGAAAAGTTTAGAACGGAAAGTAGGCTAAGCCTTAAACAAGTGATAACAGACATTTCCTTGTTGGTAATAGAATGTGCAGGAATGTCGTGTGAATAGTATAATTCTCCGAACGAAAGCAGTAATCTTTTTATTGTAGAAGGAACTATATGAACAGATATTCTGATGGTGAACGGTCGTTTTTCCCCTCATATTAATATATATGCGGAAATATGTTTAACTTCTATATTTTCTTGTAATTTCTAATTAACATTTTTTTTCGTCTTCTCTAGACCACTGAACGACCGTAGGGAAACTTCTTCGGGTAGGATATTTTATGGGGATAAATATTTTTTTTTCAGGGAGGCAATATTTCCTGGAATTGCAGATCTGTTGCAAAAATGGATGTGGCTAATCCATTGGATATTCCATAGCTAACTGTATTTTCGCCATCAATCGCAAAATATAGTTTTTCATTTCTCTTCTTCCTTTATAGTAACCCATAACTAAGCATGCGTATTCTTAGGTTAGATTTTTTGAGTATATTTTGATGTCTAGTAACATTTCAGTGAATATTTTAATGTTTATGAACCGTAATTCTATTAAGTGGATTTGTATGCTAATGTGTTGTAATGTTTTCTATTCATTTTGAGAAAATTATATTTTAGTTCTAGTATGTCCTAGAAACTATTCGAATTCGATATAGATCCCGAAAAATAAACTTATTTTCTTTCGAACAGCATGAAGCCATAACGATTTTTAAAAATTACTTTATTAATTATTTCGTGTGCTCGACGATTTTGAATTTTAATGTGTTAATAAGATCAGTTTGAATATTTTGTAGTGAAGATGCCTAAGGAAGTTTAACTGTCGTGAAATTACATAACCGTTTTGTAGGGAATTTAATTGGATGTTTTAGATTGACCAGAAAGTTGTAATGTCGTTGACTATATTTTGTTTGTATCCCATGTTTTTCTTTAAGTAGGTCTCATGTATTTTGTCTTTTAGAGACATATTTTACGATGCTACGAGAGCATTTGTATTTGTGTGTTTACACATCTTTTTCCAGGTGGATGATGTACGTTATGTTCCAGGGAACATACGTGTATTTTACTGAATATTAGTGTTGATATTTCAGTTATGTATAGAAACATTTTGTAAATGCCTATGGTCGCAGGCCTTTCCTCGTTTCTAGTCTTGCCTCGCAGGTGTCGATGGCATATTGTGTGTGTAAGTACGTGTAGTATTACACATTTTTCCCACCTATGCTTTTGGTCAATTCATGGTGTAATGACCATTTATTTTCAGGAATGTTTGGACTAGTGAGTCAACTTCCTTGATTCAGACCTTTGAAAAACTTGGATCAATATTGAATAGTTTTCAACATTTTAATTAATAAATTTTTTGCAGATAATACCCATCTATTTTGGTAACCCTACAATGTTTACGTTTATGGAAGTAAACAACAACCATTATTTTAGGCTTAAGCTAATAATAACTTTGTTTCAGAATAAAATCATTTGTTGTATTGAGCATTATCGAACTAAAGTCTTGACGAGCAGATGGCATTTGATCTTATGGCGTGCCGAATTTTCTTCGTACATGTCAACGAAATCACGATCTTTTCTTTGATATGCAGAATCATGCTTATTTCTTGGAATTACTATGAACGTCAATTTTGACACTTAAGTTTATTTTTTCTTATTTTTGGAAAACGATTTTTCGTTCTTTTCTGCCAAACAACACGAGGCACAGTTTAAAAAAAAAAAAAAAAAGGACATACAGGTGAAAACCTTATTTTGTTTATATATTGTCAGTTTATCATGTGTTTACATTTCCATGCATATTTTAGTACCTTTAACATGTTTTGCTATTTGCTTATTCATTCACATTTTGATATTTTAAATACAGATATCAGTATATTTACTAATTTTTATTGAGATATTTGATAATTCTTTAGGTCAATGCTTTCATGAATAGTTATTGAGTGTGTATATTTATCTCATATTGCACAAAATAAAGTGATCGAAACGGAACACTTAAACATTTTACGAAAAGCATTTATGTGTTAAAAAAAAAAAGCATTTAAATAGCCCTATAACGTATTTACTTCATATTATATCAAATAAAGTGATCGAAACGGAACACTTAAACGTTTTACGAGAAGTATTTATGTGTTTTAAAAAAAAAAAGAATTTTAATAGCCCTACAAACGCTTTCTGCGAACTTTAAAAAAAAAAGTTATCATACAGGTGTTTCAACCATACCTCGTTTCTCACACCAGTGTTAAAAAAAAAAAAATCTCCCCTTCTCCCCTCATCAACTCATCGTTGGAGAACCATGGAGGATACTCACACAGGAAGACAGCATGGTTTCAACATGTGAAGAAACGGAAGATAAGGAAACCCAACTGCACCAATTGTTGAAGAGGATCTTATTACTTCATGGAACACTTGGATTGGACATTGCTCATGCAGGAACCTCATCATGTAGTGAGTGAGCCAGTTCTTTAACTATTTTAAATAGCCCTTTTTCAGGTGAAAAACCATTCATCGTCTATGCACGTAAGTCTCACACCATATGACAGTGTTGCCAACTAACTTATTTTAAATTTTCAGGTGAAAAACCTAATTTTATTCATACTTCGTCAGACAGCCAAGGGTTCTCAACCTGTCCACGTGTGCACTCGACAGGTCGTTCCACGTTTCGGACACCATATATAACCGCTACCAGGTTATAGAAGGATTTTTTGTGGACACACTGTATATTTCGTCAAGACAGTGATCATTATTTTCAATTTATACTTTATTCTGCAACGCACATAAGTTCTTTCTTGGTGGGAATTGCTTCTTTCCCACACAATTGGACAAAGACGTCTTTCATCGTTTTTTCATATATATATTTAAAACGTTGCTTTTGCTGAGAACATTTCAGTTAGTGACTAACCATTTCAGTGTTTCTCCCTGACTTATTATATGCACAGTATATATTCTGCAGTTATTTGGAACTGAATTAAGTGCTTTCTTTAATCGCTTATGGAAACATTATAATAGATTAGAGAAATACGGGCTGACCAGATGTCCCAGTAGCCAAAGTGGCACCAGCCTCACAATTTTCGTAGTTCGTTATCTGTACTTTCTCACGCCAGTGTTATCGCCGTGTCTAGTGCATTATAGGCAGTTGACTAAAATTAACATAAATTGTTTTCTATATTCTGTTTGTATGTGCATACAGGTGAGTTAACCGAGTGATTTTTGAAGTGAACTGCCAACACTTTTCCGTTGACCATTGCAACCCGTACCTTGAGCTTGGGTGCTCGAGGAGTTTGACTCCAGGTCTGGAAGATGCAACCACGCATCTCGCGTTGAACTTCAAACATAAGTTGTGTTAAGGGGCACAAGCTATTTAGCCGGTGAAGGACGATTTCTTACGGCTAGCCCCAATCAGTGAAATCCCAGGTCCTCAGACCTTGTGCGTTTAAAATGTTACATACGCGCCCTCCAATATCTGTATTCCATTGTGGAGATCTTCTTTTGTGTGTTTGCTGAAGATTCGCCTTTACGCTGCAGGACTGTTCAGCGTAACAACTGGATTCATCGTGGGACGATCCAGACAACTTTTCCCCAGTGCGAATCCCCCAAGTGTGTTAATGGTGTGAGCAAAGTATTTATAGTGATACCTGAATTATAATCATATATATAAAAAGGGCTCTATTTCCCGAAAAGGGCAAAACGTAATTTCAGCGGCAAAATTTATTAGTGTCCAGTGTTGTGTTCATTTCTCTTCGTTATTATTTTTTTTTTCAAAATAGTGTTCTAATAAATAAGTATAGTGTCATTTAACCCAGTGTGTTTTCGTTGTATGTATGAATGGTGTTTGTGTGCGTTATGGTCTGGATGACCGTCTGATCGTCCGTGAGGTTTTCGAGACGAGACACCCGAACCTCTCGGCGCCTAATGCTCATCTCATTATTGAGACCGACGAGCTTTTTGGGAAACAGTTTGTAACCTTTCTTGGAGAGGTCTTCGTCGTCCTGTCCAGGTAAGTTAAAGTATCAGGAGTATACTTATTGGTAATACCACGAGCCAAGGACAGCGAACAGAACTACAGGCGGTTACAAATAAATGACAGCCCGAACATGGATTACGAACTGAGGACGGTTACAAATAAATGGCGCCCGAACAGGGACCACGAACTGAGGACGGTTACAAATAAATGACGCCCGAACTACCGACCCGAATCGAGACCGTTGGTGCTCGAATATAATTATAAGATCAATATTTTAATATACCATTTCTCTTTCAGCTTAGCACCAGGAACTTAAAAAAAAATCTCTTTTAGGTGATTTTAATCATATGTTTTTGTGATAATATATTTTATTCTAATCATACGTTTTAAGTTTTACTCTTGTCCAAAATGGAACATCAGGAATTAGATATTATAACTAGAATGAGTTCACTTCTCGAAGAATCGATGAGAGACAATAAAGAGAATTTCGCTAGATTAGAGAAAGAAAGTAAAGAGTCCCGTGCTGAGAATAAAGAAAACCTAGCTAGATTAGAAAAAGAACTAAAGAGTGAGTTAGGTCAGAAGTTAGACGCTGTACAAAGGGAATGTCGCGAAAATAACCAAAGATTAGAACAAAGTATTAGGAATGTGGAGGCCGAAAGTAAACGAAGGAACGAAATCCTCGAACAAAAATACGATGGCATCACACTTAAGATTCATGACCAGCTTCACGAAGTCAGTCATAGTACTAAACAGGCAATCGAACTCGCCACACAGACCAGCGTCGAAGTCAAGCAACAGACTGAAGAAACATGTCATCGTGTAGAACAAATAGAAACAAAAGTCTGTAAAATTCAGAATCATTTAGGAGGCTTGCACGATTACACACAATCCCTCCAAGGACAGTTGGAATCAGCCCGAGATGTGTGTCAGGCTAATAAGGAACGCTGCGTTAGTTTACATATAGATACAATTGATAAATTAGATGAGATGCATGACCGTATTGAGGAAATTTCTGAACGCGTAGAAAGGCAAGGTAAAGACATTAAAATGGTATATGAAGAGGCGAAACTGATAGATTACAATATGAAGGTAAAAAATGAATCTAACGCAGAATGTCGCGCCGAAATACGGGCAATAGATAAGAACATAAAAGAAATTAGGCGTGATATGGTAGAGCTCGCCCAGAGAGTAGAAAGTACCGAAAATAGAGCGTCAGAATTCGAACCCCGAGTAGAAACAGATACTCCTAGACAAGTTAGGCATTATAGTGATTCGGCTTATTCGGAGTGTAAGAACACCAGTAGTAGTGATAGCACAAGTGATGATTCAGAAATCAAGGTTGTATGTGACCGAAGGCGCAAGCGCGACAAAAATGTTACTTTCACTAATCGCCAGAGAAAAAATACGAAATTAAAAGACGATGTCATGCTTAAGGAAATACAGTGTTTTCCTAAATTTCAGGGTGATCCTTCCAGTGAATCAATTCACAATTATTTGCAAAAGCTAGAGCTTACAGCTCAATTAGCCAACCTTTCTGATAAAGCTCTGTTTAAACTCATTCCACATTTGTTGCAAGGAGTTTCATTAAGTTGGTACAATATTAGGAAAGACGACTTTACTAACTATGAGCAAATCAAACAAGCACTTATTGAAGCTTTCGCGGGAAAAGCTACAGTACAACACAGGCTATCAACCTGTAAGAGTACTAGGTTCGATCCCAAGGTACATAGTTCCGTACACGATTTCGCGCTAGATCAATTCAATAAACTTCGTGAATTGACACCGCAATTGCCTGAATTTCTCATACTTACAGATGTAATACAGACTTTGCCTAATAGATTTAAAACTGAACTCTTTCTTCATTCATGTAATAATATCAGGGAGTTTTTGGCCGCAATTCAAAAATTAGAAACTTTACATGCTCAGCAAAGTCGTAGAGAAGAAAGATACAAGCAGGGTAATAATTATAATGGTAATCAAAATTTCAGTTTCCAAAGTAACCAACGAAATTTTTCGTATAATAAGAGTAATAATCAAAGGTACCAGGATCAGCGTGTAAATAATATGAGAATTGATAGGAATCAGAACCGAGGTCGTACGCGACATGACAATAGTAGAAATAATAGGAACCGACCCTCGAGATCACGTGATCAGAGAAATAGTGAGGAACGGAACAGGAATCGCAACTCGCGCGATAATTCTAACACTAGACCTGAACGAAAGAACGATAATTCTAGGAATCGGCGAAACAATAGTACCAATAATGAAAGGAGGAATAATAATAGTAGAAATAACAACAATAGGCAAAATCATAACAATAGGAACAACTCAAACCGGTCAAACCGACGTAATGAATGGAATTCTGGCCACTCGGAAAACAATTAGAAGGCGGTACTGAGGACCGGGTACCGGCCAATACATACTATCCCACTGTAGGTCCAACTAAGCATTTTCTGGTATCGCATACTCACATTTGTAGTGTAAATAATCCTGATTTAGCTAGAAGTGATTGCGAATCGGACACAGACTGTCTAGACCATTATATTAATGCGCAACCCAACCCTATCTCTGCTAAACTTAAAGTTTTAGTTTGTAATACTGAAGTTGAATGTCTGGCGGACACAGGCTCCGATACGTGCCTCATGTCTTTAGCGCTTTGGAAACGCATTAGCGCAGATGTGACGTCACCCAAACTCACTCCAGCTGATGATGTACTTTTAGTGGATTTCAGTGGGTCAACCAGAAGAAAAGTAAGAGGTTACACATTGGTCACCATTCAAATTGATAACATTTCTGTTTATGTAAAAGTTTATGTTACAGAATCTCTTAATCAGGATCTTATTTTAGGACTTGATGCACTTACTGCTTTGAGAAGCCAAATTAATCTTTCGGATGGTACGATTTCCATGGAATATAATAATTTGAAAACCATTATTAATCTTTTACCAGAAAATTTTGACTTTCAGGAAATCTCCGAAGATGAAGAGAGAGATACGATAGACAACAATTTTTCTATTTCAGCTGCCACTTTTGTAAAACAATGTGCTACAGACGAGCAGATTAGAGATGCTGTTAACCGCACTTTTAATTTAAACAACCGACAGAAAAAGCAATTATACTCTCTTTTATCACAATATAGGGATATTTTTACGAATTATCCAGGTCTCTGTAATGACTTCGTTTATGAGATGGAGGTGAAAACTGACAAGCCACTGGTACGTAAACAATATCCCATCCCTCATAAGTATCTCCAAGATGTACGAGATGAGATTCATAAGTTATTAGAATTAGGATTAATTTGTCATTCAAATTCTGTTCACAGCAATCCTATCCTTGTAGTTCCCAAGAAAAACGGGAAACCAAGAATATGTGTTGATCTTCGCTTGCCGAACCGGTTTGTCGAACTTCGCCAAACAAAATCTGAGGGCATACAGGACCTATTGTTAAAAGTAAAATGTAAACCTTTCCTTAGTTCTCTGGATCTTGTAAGTAGCTATAATCAGGCCTTGCTTACTCCTAAGTCCCAAGAATATACAGCATTCAATTTCGAAGGCCAGCATTACCAATATCGAGTCACATGTTTTGGTTACAAAAATGGTAGCAGTGTTTTAAACAGTATGCTCCAAAAAGTATTGGGACCAGAGTTACATGCTAAAATATTACGATACATTGACGATTTGGCTTGCTTTACAGATAGCTTCGAAGAACATCTTGCATTGCTGAGACAAATCTTTGAAAAGTTTAGAGGACACAACCTTACTCTTAACATTGAAAAATGTTCGTTTTGCACTAATTCCATATCTTTTCTAGGTTTCTTGATTACTCCCGAAGGCATCAAAAAAGACCCAAAAACTATAGAAGCGGTTCGTAACTTACCCAGACCCACCAATATTAAATCTTTGCAATCTGTAATTGGCCTCTTTAATTGGTCACGAAATTTTATTCCTCATTTCTCAGAAAAAATGCAGCCTCTTTTTCAGCTTCTCAAAAAGGGAAAACGGTGGCAATGGCTTGAAGAACACGAACAAGCTTTTCATCAAATTAAAGACGATATTTGTAAAGATGTTCTCTTGTCACACCCTGACTTGAATTTACCTTATTACTTAGAATCGGATGCATCCCGCTTGGGAGTCAGTGCAGTCCTATATCAGTACAGTGATGGACAGAAAAGGGTAATCCAGTTCGCTAGTCGGACTTTAACGCCTGCTGAGTCTCGCTATAGTGTGAGTGAGATCGAATGTCTTGCAATCGTATTTGCGGTCCGAAAATGGCGTCAATTGCTAATTGGTCACCATGTTATTTTTATTACAGATCATAAAAATCTCAGTTGGTTAGATAAGGCCAAGCCTTGGAACACTCGTCTTCTTAGATGGTCCCTGGAATTACAACAGCTGGAGTACGAAATACGTTTCCAGAAAGGTTCCGAGAACCTTTGTGCAGATGCGCTTTCACGTCTCTTCCCCTCCAAAGAATTACCAACTAAACGTGTTCATCTTTTACAGGCTATTCAAGACAAAATCACAAATATTTCAGTTGAAGAATTACAAAACGCGCAAAAGGAAGATCCTGATTATTTCCCCATTATTTCTTTTTTAGCAGGCGAGGAAATAAAAGAACTTCCAAGGAATTCACGCAATTGGGAAAAATTTTTCAAACTCGATAATGGTATTCTTTTGTACAGAGATTTTCATTTCCCAGATTCATATAAAATTTGCATTCCCAGGTCATTAGTGAATAACGTTCTTACAGCTTACCATGACGATTTAGATCACCCGGGAGTAGACAGAACGCTTCGGATCATTTCAAAATCATTTTATTGGAGCAAAATGAGATCAGATGTGAAGAAACATTTAAAGGATTGCGTGAAATGTATGCAATTTAAATCCGATCACCACCCACCAGCTCGTTTCTTGTCCACTAATCCTTATTCAGAACCTAGAGCTTTATTAGCCCTTGATTTTTTAGGCCCATACCCATCAGGCAAAAATGGTGCGCGCTTCGCACTGGTTACTGTTGATGTGTTTACTCAATATTGTACAGCTTACCCCTTGAAGAACGCCACTGCTACTTCAGTCATCAAGTGTTTATTTGATATATACATGCTGCATTTAGGTATCGTTCAGGCGGTGCTGACAGATAACGCTGCAGTGTTTCATAGCAAAAAGTTTCTATCTAAAATGCAAGAGTACAATATTAAAGTCCATCATACAACACCGTATCACCCCATGAGTAACATCACAGAACACTCTAATAAAATTCTTGTATCTACCCTTAGGTTATTATGTTGTCAGTCACATAATAAATGGGCCGAGAACCTGACGCAAGCAGTTCTGTTACATAACTACTCCATCGTTGAAAGTCTTGGTGTTTCACCAGCAAGTTTGTATCTTAATATTCATTTCTCTCGTCCCATTTTTAAGCGTTTTGGTTTACAGGTATCTGAAGATTTTGATAAGGAAGATGGGATTCGTTGGTCGAATAAATTACTTATGGCAGACCACCGACGAAAAGCCATCATTGAAAAAAGGAACGCACGATGGAACGATAGTCAACAACAGCGACGACGTTTAAAACAAGGAAGTTTGATTTTTCTCAAACAGCGTAACATCAGTAGTCTATTGAAAGGTGAAATATCAAAATTTTTTGATTTGTACCGAGGACCCCTTTTATGTGTTAAGGTCATTAATGACCGTGTTGTTGAACTTGTTGACCCTTCCACAGGTGAATATTTAGGACTTCATTCGATAGACAGGACCAAGTTATGGGAACCTACCCCTGAAACCCGTGAAATTTGGATGGCCTTGGCACGTCGCCAACTACCAGAAGATCTTTTGCATGACCTTAATTTGTCACCTGTTAATGAAATTCAAGAACCAATCTCTTTTTCCCCTAGTGGAGAAGTCAACTTGTCGAACTCCGAAAACGACAAGTCCGATGAGAATAATTCAACTCCTTTACAGGTTAATAACTTATCAACCACCCGTTTGCTATCTCTTTATTTAGGAGATCCTTGGTTACATTATTACTTCAATTCCACATATTGGACGCCTACGTGTATCCCATTAATCGCACCTAACCTTACAGGTGGACTACAATTACGTAGAAGTTATACAGAGAGCAGGAATTAAAACAGATGTTAAGTGAGGTTAACTTCATTAAAAAAAAAAAAAAAAAAAACTTTTTACACTGATACGAATTTTCTTTTAGGAAAGCAACGCATTTCTTTCAATTTTTCTTTTAACTGTTAGGTGATAGACATTCATTCATTTTCTTCTTTTTTGCTTTTAGTTGTGGATAAAACACCTGGACACGAAAAGAAGAACTACGCATTTCTTTTAAACTCATTTTTGCTTCCAGCTTTTAACTGTCCGGCAAAGAGTAGATAACATGTTTTCTTTCTTTTTCTTGTTTCGATAAGGCAGTCGCCAGACTGTAGAACCACTTGTGTTTATGGTTACGAATAACGGGTGATATACAGCTGATTAATTCTTTTCTTTTTTCTGTCTTTGCTCCGTGTAGCAGTTCACACCTCAGTCAGCTGTGTATGAGTGTTGCAAACCTTATCATTGACTTACTATTAGTTTAATGTCATTAATTTTTTCTTGTTTTCATTTCAGATGTTTGAATTTAGATTTTTTAGTAAATAATTAACGTATCCAATACGTAGGGGAATTGCATTTTAAAAGCAATTTGAAATCTTGGCGAGATTTCCGTACCCTCAGCCAGTGGGAAGATGTTTTGGCGTTATAATATATATTTTTATTATGTTTTAAAATTTAAAAAAAAAAAAAAAAAAATCTTTTAGGATTTCTTCCCACTTTCGAAATTCTTAAATATGTTATTACATGTTATTTAGAATTAATGTTTGATTTTCTTTTAGAAAAAAAAATGTATCGAGACGCCCAGGATAAGAAAATTTTAGTTGTTAGTTACGTATATATTTCTGTATTTGTAAATGAAACTTAGTATGTAATCTCATGCGTAGAATATGGAATTTTACACTTATAATCAATGTTAAATTTATTTTTCAGTGTAAATCTTAGATTTTCGTTTTCATTTTGAAGTGTTTACTGTAATTTTATTGAACCTCATTTACGTCATTTACCCGATTTTGACTTATTTGAATTTCCAGGATGTGACATGATATATTTTGTTCGAAGAGAAAAGTTTAGAACGGAAAGTAGGCTAAGCCTTAAACAAGTGATAACAGACATTTCCTTGTTGGTAATAGAATGTGCAGGAATGTCGTGTGAATAGTATAATTCTCCGAACGAAAGCAGTAATCTTTTTATTGTAGAAGGAACTATATGAACAGATATTCTGATGGTGAACGGTCGTTTTTCCCCTCATATTAATATATATGCGGAAATATGTTTAACTTCTATATTTTCTTGTAATTTCTAATTAACATTTTTTTTCGTCTTCTCTAGACCACTGAACGACCGTAGGGAAACTTCTTCGGGTAGGATATTTTATGGGGATAAATATTTTTTTTTCAGGGAGGCAATATTTCCTGGAATTGCAGATCTGTTGCAAAAATGGATGTGGCTAATCCATTGGATATTCCATAGCTAACTGTATTTTCGCCATCAATCGCAAAATATAGTTTTTCATTTCTCTTCTTCCTTTATAGTAACCCATAACTAAGCATGCGTATTCTTAGGTTAGATTTTTTGAGTATATTTTGATGTCTAGTAACATTTCAGTGAATATTTTAATGTTTATGAACCGTAATTCTATTAAGTGGATTTGTATGCTAATGTGTTGTAATGTTTTCTATTCATTTTGAGAAAATTATATTTTAGTTCTAGTATGTCCTAGAAACTATTCGAATTCGATATAGATCCCGAAAAATAAACTTATTTTCTTTCGAACAGCATGAAGCCATAACGATTTTTAAAAATTACTTTATTAATTATTTCGTATGCTCGACGATTTTGAATTTTAATGTGTTAATAAGATCAGTTTGAATATTTTGTAGTGAAGATGCCTAAGGAAGTTTAACTGTCGTGAAATTACATAACCGTTTTGTAGGGAATTTAATTGGATGTTTTAGATTGACCAGAAAGTTGTAATGTCGTTGACTATATTTTGTTTGTATCCCATGTTTTTCTTTAAGTAGGTCTCATGTATTTTGTCTTTTAGAGACATATTTTACGATGCTACGAGAGCATTTGTATTTGTGTGTTTACACATCTTTTTCCAGGTGGATGATGTACGTTATGTTCCAGGGAACATACGTGTATTTTACTGAATATTAGTGTTGATATTTCAGTTATGTATAGAAACATTTTGTAAATGCCTATGGTCGCAGGCCTTTCCTCGTTTCTAGTCTTGCCTCGCAGGTGTCGATGGCATATTGTGTGTGTAAGTACGTGTAGTATTACACATTTTTCCCACCTATGCTTTTGGTCAATTCATGGTGTAATGACCATTTATTTTCAGGAATGTTTGGACTAGTGAGTCAACTTCCTTGATTCAGACCTTTGAAAAACTTGGATCAATATTGAATAGTTTTCAACATTTTAATTAATAAATTTTTTGCAGATAATACCCATCTATTTTGGTAACCCTACAATGTTTACGTTTATGGAAGTAAACAACAACCATTATTTTAGGCTTAAGCTAATAATAACTTTGTTTCAGAATAAAATCATTTGTTGTATTGAGCATTATCGAACTAAAGTCTTGACGAGCAGATGGCATTTGATCTTATGGCGTGCCGAATTTTCTTCGTACATGTCAACGAAATCACGATCTTTTCTTTGATATGCAGAATCATGCTTATTTCTTGGAATTACTATGAACGTCAATTTTGACACTTAAGTTTATTTTTTCTTATTTTTGAAAAACGATTTTTCGTTCTTTTCTGCCAAACAACACGAGGCACAGTTTTTTTTAAAAAAAAAAAGGACATACAGGTGAAAACCTTATTTTGTTTATATATTGTCAGTTTATCATGTGTTTACATTTCCATGCATATTTTAGTACCTTTAACATGTTTTGCTATTTGCTTATTCATTCACATTTTGATATTTTAAATACAGATATCAGTATATTTACTAATTTTTATTGAGATATTTGATAATTCTTTAGGTCAATGCTTTCATGAATAGTTATTGAGTGTGTATATTTATCTCATATTGCACAAAATAAAGTGATCGAAACGGAACACTTAAACATTTTACGAAAAGCATTTATGTGTTAAAAAAAAAAAGCATTTAAATAGCCCTATAACGTATTTACTTCATATTATATCAAATAAAGTGATCGAAACGGAACACTTAAACGTTTTACGAGAAGTATTTGTGTGTTTAAAAAAAAAATAATAATTTTAATAGCCCTACAAACGCTTTCTGCGAACTTTAAAAAAAAAGTTATCATACAGGTGTTTCAACCATACCTCGTTTCTCACACCAGTGTAAAAAAAAAAAAAAAATCTCCCCTTCTCCCCTCATCAACTCATCGTTGGAGAACCATGGAGGATACTCACACAGGAAGACAGCATGGTTTCAACATGTGAAGAAACGGAAGATAAGGAAACCCAACTGCACCAATTGTTGAAGAGGATCTTATTACTTCATGGAACACTTGGATTGGACATTGCTCATGCAGGAACCTCATCATGTAGTGAGTGAGCCAGTTCTTTAACTATTTTAAATAGCCCTTTTTCAGGTGAAAAACCATTCATCGTCTATGCACGTAAGTCTCACACCATATGACAGTGTTGCCAACTAACTTATTTTAAATTTTCAGGTGAAAAAACTAATTTTATTCATACTTCGTCAGACAGCCAAGGGTTCTCAACCTGTCCACGTGTGCACTCGACAGGTCGTTCCACGTTTCGGACACCATATATAACCGCTACCAGGTTATAGAAGGATTTTTTGTGGACACACTGTATATTTCGTCAAGACAGTGATCATTATTTTCAATTTATACTTTATTCTGCAACGCACATAAGTTCTTTCTTGGTGGGAATTGCTTCTTTCCCACACAATTGGACAAAGACGTCTTTCATCGTTTTTTCATATATATATTTAAAACGTTGCTTTTGCTGAGAACATTTCAGTTAGTGACTAACCATTTCAGTGTTTCTCCCTGACTTATTATATGCACAGTATATATTCTGCAGTTATTTGGAACTGAATTAAGTGCTTTCTTTAATCGCTTATGGAAACATTATAATAGATTAGAGAAATACGGGCTGACCAGATGTCCCAGTAGCCAAAGTGGCACCAGCCTCACAATTTTCGTAGTTCGTTATCTGTACTTTCTCACGCCAGTGTTATCGCCGTGTCTAGTGCATTATAGGCAGTTGACTAAAATTAACATAAATTGTTTTCTATATTCTGTTTGTATGTGCATACAGGTGAGTTAACCGAGTGATTTTTGAAGTGAACTGCCAACACTTTTCCGTTGACCATTGCAACCCGTACCTTGAGCTTGGGTGCTCGAGGAGTTTGACTCCAGGTCTGGAAGATGCAACCACGCATCTCGCGTTGAACTTCAAACATAAGTTGTGTTAAGGGGCACAAGCTATTTAGCCGGTGAAGGACGATTTCTTACGGCTAGCCCCAATCAGTGAAATCCCAGGTCCTCAGACCTTGTGCGTTTAAAATGTTACATACGCGCCCTCCAATATCTGTATTCCATTGTGGAGATCTTCTTTTGTGTGTTTGCTGAAGATTCGCCTTTACGCTGCAGGACTGTTCAGCGTAACAACTGGATTCATCGTGGGACGATCCAGACAACTTTTCCCCAGTGCGAATCCCCCAAGTGTGTTAATGGTGTGAGCAAAGTATTTATAGTGATACCTGAATTATAATCATATATATAAAAAGGGCTCTATTTCCCGAAAAGGGCAAAACGTAATTTCAGCGGCAAAATTTATTAGTGTCCAGTGTTGTGTTCATTTCTCTTCGTTATTATTTTTTTTTTTCAAAATAGTGTTCTAATAAATAAGTATAGTGTCATTTAACCCAGTGTGTTTTCGTTGTATGTATGAATGGTGTTTGTGTGCGTTATGGTCTGAATGACCGTCTGATCGTCCGTGAGGTTTTCGAGACGAGACACCCGAACCTCTCGGCGCCTAATGCTCATCTCATTATTGAGACCGACGAGCTTTTTGGGAAACAGTTTGTAACCTTTCTTGGAGAGGTCTTCGTCGTCCTGTCCAGGTAAGTTAAAGTATCAGGAGTATACTTATTGGTAATACCACGAGCCAAGGACAGCGAACAGAACTACAGGCGGTTACAAATAAATGACAGCCCGAACATGGACCACGAACTGAGGACGGTTACAACGGGATACAAAGTACAACTTGTTACTTAATCCTTCGGTATAAAGATGTCACTATTTTGAGCCCTTACATAATTTGAGGTGTTAAAATCACCTGTGATCATAATTTCATTGACATTAATCTGACATTTAATACATTAACTGCCACGTGACTTCTATTTAACCCACACTCACGCATACATGATACGTAAGTTGCAACCTCTTTATTTCTTCAGTTAACGAGTTAAGAAGAGCCTGAATAATATTTTGTCCTATACCCGGAGTATGAAAGTTTGTTCCTTCATCATACGTTACAAGTAACTTTTCACCCAACGTCTTCTATAAAAATTTTGCTAAGGGTAGTTTCGGCACATACAAGATGTAATGTAATCAATAACACGGTCTGGATACCTGTGTCTTACAGGTTTCTCTAAATACCCATTTTGTAGAGGTTTAGTAAACCTCAAACAAGAACAGTAGGCGTGTTCGTCACAAATGTATATATATGTATCCAGGGTGTTAATGAATGTTAATGAACTAAAACCCTCACATCAAAATACAAGGAAAAGTTCATATGGACCTGTGGGGAAAAGTGCGTAATTTCAGAGCTAGGGCTGTCCAAAATCGCGAAAATGCCAAATTTCAAGAGGCCCTAATTTCGAATTCTAGAAACTGTGGATGGTGGTCCATATCAGCGTAAAGGAAGTTATGCATACGCAGTCCAAAAATGCACATTTCATTAGTGTTCAATGGGTGTACAAAGTATTCCCTGCAGTGTGAAATTTCCAGACATGCCAGCAACCGAATTTTGAGATATGCTCTGATTTTATGATTGGTTCAAAGTAGGCAAACGATAAGTCTTGATAGCAGTGAATATGGAATCCTTTGGCGCCATGTAGGTAGGAAGTGCTAAGGATCGTCAGCAGCACAGTCTCTCGTACTCGGGAAAACGCATGGTACGATGTTTCCTTTTACGCTTGTAAGTGAAGAAACCGTGAAATATACCATGACGAAATACATCGCTTTGCACGTTATTCTGACAAAAAACTGCTGGTTCCTAACACTTCCGACTTCCCTCTGAAGCATTGGATGTCCATTGTTGTCAGGGCTTACCTCCTGCCTACTTTGGACCCTCCTTGAAATCATAGTATGTCTGAAAACTATTGAGAGCATATCTGAGAATTACACCCTGCAGGGAATATCCTGTACACCTATTGAAAATTGATGAAATATGAACTTGAGGATTGTATATGCGTGGCTTCCTTTACGCTGATAAGGACCACCATCCGCAGTTTTTGAAATTCGAAATATGGCCTGTTGAAATTTAGCTTTTTTGCGATTCTGAACAGCACTAGCTCTGAAACTATGCACTTTTCGCCATAGATCCATGAATTTTTTCTCTTATTTTGATGTGAGGAATCACATCTTACAGTTTGTCGGTATAGTTCATTAACACCCTATATATAGATATATATAAAGAAAAGGATTGAAATTTTAGAAAATCACTCTCAAACATTTTACGCAATTCTGACAGGACACATGGCTACACTGAGTTCGATTAATCTGTGAAATTCGGATTTAATTGTGCCTATGTAAATTGTACTAACGGCAATACCATTGTATTCGTATGTTCTCGTTAATTCTAAAATATGAAAATAAATCAACTGTTTGTTCTAATCATAGTCTACATAAATTTTAACATGTGAGCTCGTTTATTATATTAATCGTGACAGTCAGAAGGATAACAATGAAATTTGCTGTCATTAACATCAACTGTAAATGCTTCATTATGCAAGTTTGAAATATATTTACAGTCTTGTTCGAGATTTGCGGAAAATGTATCGACATTTGTCTGAACCAAGAACATAAATGCAGTGGTACTGTAGTTAATAGTTTTCTCAGTCAAAATTAAATTCGAATTTAACGGATGATTCGAACAGAATATAGCCATGTGTCCGGTCAGTTGGGGAAAATGTTTAAAAGTGATTTTTCAGAAACCCAATCGACAGTGGCGAATCTAGCCTGGGGCCGGGGAGCCTAGGCTCCCAAGTTTTTTGAGTGGCAAAATAATTTAAGCTATTTTTTTTATATATTTCTGAAAGTTTAAAGTCAACTCATGATATGCCTATCATGGTCTGTGTTCTGACTGCCCTAGTTTTTACCTTCTAGATCCACCAATGCCAATCGAGACTTTTTTTCAAAATGTTATTCAGCTTCATTATTTCTATCGAAGGGGCCAATTAGTTCGACTCACCTTCGTGGCAAACTCACCTATTGCCCCTGTGAGCCGCATTGGAACGTAAGTAGGAGGAAGTAAGTCCGGATCCAACTAAGATCGAGCCTGGGCAGTCCATTTGATTGGTTGACGTATCACTGACTACGCCACCGCGATTATTAAAAATATTTAGATGTTTAGAATAAAGTAGGAAGAGAAAACTAAAACGAAGATTGTAGGTGAAACAGTTTCCAAATTTTGCTGGTCAAAAAGAAAGCATAGATTACTCATAATTCACTGAAGAAAATTCAAGAATATGCTTACAATATTACTTCTCATGGGATTGCTAAATTTTTTTCAGCCCCAGCTACTTTAGTAGCTAGCGCGTGCGCCTTTGGTGCACGTGGTCCCGGATTCAATTCCTGAGGTAGAGCATTACAAATCTGAGCGCATTACTGCAGTTTACAATTCCGTATTAAAATGTAGGTCCACGTCTCATATAGCCTTGGTGCTGAACTTCAACAAACAAACCAACCAAAACAATGTTATTTTTTGAAAGCTTATAAATATTCACTATAGAGGGACCAGAGTCGAAATATCTCTTTACTACGAGGAGATATAACCTCAGGGGAATGGTTTAAAATCAAGGACGTCGTCACACATTAATAGTAATATAAGCTCCTCTGGAACTTTTCGATCTTCGAGGAGGACAGAGCTAGAGTTCTTTGTAGTTTCTCCTATAACATTATTAGATAAAGGTACGTATTTACAATTAAAAAAATGAAAATAAAATAAATAAATATAAAAAAATGAATTGCAACTTTCAAACACATTTAAACAGACGCAATACTATTCATATTATGTGGATTTCTTTTTTAAAAATTTCTCCAGTAATTTTCAATAACTTTCTTGTATACTCTGGAAGGACATGCTCTTGTGTTACTAGACTCACACACTGCTACACTTTGTTAGGCCAACATTATCTTTGGAAACTTTGCTTTCGAACATTTACATACTTACCCACTATTTAAGCAAACTGCCATTAACCAATTTAGCACATGTTGCTGTTCTAAGTAACAATCAGTGTCACGGTTTGCCCAAATAAGCCGTTTCACTTTAAATCCCACTGGGTATATAAACTTAACCAAGCTCTATAAATTTGCTTTATTTTTTTACATTTTGGACGGTTATTGGGAGCATCAGACACTTTCACATATTAAGATATTACACTAAAACAACTGTGAAATTGGATGGATCCTCAACTTGGTTTGAGATAATTAAAGAACAAATTAATGTAGGATTGTGTTCAACATGCAATAACAGAAATTCTAGAAAACAGCGACCTTAGGAATCATCTGAACCATGCTTGGCACGAAGCAAGGTATGGGAATTTTTTAAATACTGTCTTTATTATGGTGCTGTGAGCAAAGGGGGATATGTAACGGAAGTGGCCGAATTTGAACTCAGCACCACACAGAAACGGTCTGATCAAGTTGGGGCATTTTTCTTACTAGGTATTCCGTTAACCTTGAAAACTTTACTATTTCTATTGGCGCGACGGATGGATGACGAAGAAGGTGATGTGTGGGTAGTAAAATTCGAATGATATGATACATATGATACGTATGAACTATTCATTTCGGTTGGAGAAACAAGGGAGACACGCAGCTGAGGCGATTTAAAATTCAAATTCAACAGTATCATGCAAAAACTTGGCATAATTTTGAACATTCTTGGTACACTTCTGTTCATAAGATCCGAAACTGTCCTCCAGGAGACTAAGTCTAAAACTTCGAATAGATTTACGGATTCCCTTTAGGTCGGGTTCATTTTCCCTGCATTTTAACCACAGAAAGTGGTGAAAAATGAACAATAATATTACAGTATGAATATGATAACTTCAGAAAAATTTGGATGCTGTCTAATTTGTTAGATCTACACACGTGCCATTCCGAATATAAAATTTGCACGTTATCTCTTTGGATGTATGAAGAATTATTAGCACCTGTAAGGAAGTTTAATTTCAGAAGAGAAACAGGATTACGCTTAAGAACTTAAGTGGGTAATATGTTGTTATATACAACAGCTTTATTTTATTTTCTATGGTGGTGACGACTAACATAGGTGTATAGTCTACTCAATATATATGAATGTGTGTGTGTTTCGCCTCATTGTTAACACATTTTTCCTCCCTTTTCTGTTAAGAAAATTACCCCTAGAAATTTTCACCCTGTAATGAGTACTTTTCCGGAAAAATTCATCCCAAAAGAACGAATTCTACAGTGGGATGAAAGGGTCGCATCTTATAAAGGAACCAGAATCAAAAGACATATTTATTCATTATAAGTAACTGGTTAATTCAATGGATTTGGTTAATGGAAGCAAATAGCACACAAACTTAGTTGACGAATTGAGATGTATTGTATTGGATAAACACAATGCTCAAGAACTGAAGGATTCTGCAGAATAAGAGAGGGAGATAGAGAAATTAATCCTTCCTTTCCCACTTGATTCGTAAAACCGGTATGTCTACTTTCAATGCAAAATAGATAGGTTGGTTGCATTGGAGTTTAGTGCTCCTGTCAGCACCGAAGCTAAGAGCCTACAGCTTATTGTGGAATCCGAACTACCATATTGGGTTGATTTCCGATCTTTTAATTATATATACGAATCGATGAACGAAATGATATAGGTGTAGATTTCTAGCAAATGGAGAAAAGCTAAGTATTTGCAAATCTAAAACTTACGTGCTGTCCAATAACAACAAAACCTATTGAGAGGAACTGATACTGACGTATACACTAATCAAGTTTCTCATTATGATAATAGTAGCACACAGAATGATTAATGTGATATAACCTTAAATTTGGACTAAATCTTAATCTTTATATACCGGGCAGGGATGTGAACAAAATCGCAGACTCTCACGTTGGGCGCCCTGGTGAACCCCGTATTTATTACAGGGTAATGATTGATAGCTCGTTGGAAAGCTTAGGGTTCACTGATTCCAACGAGGTAACACTCGTGCCCCCGCCCTATTCGTAGAAAAAGAAAAGAAACAAAAGTATTTCTAAAAAATATGAAAAAGGGGGCTCTGGCAATCGTTATATTTACTCTACGCTGACAAAATGAAGCTAATGTATAGGCCACGGGCTTTCAAACTATGTCGCGCGCCTCCCTGGGATGCTCGAGGACTTTTAAAAAAAGATCCTACAAAAGAACATATTTATAATGCACCATGCATAATAAAGTATTCACGCTTCTTCTTTAATAATACACAGTGAACTATAACATTGACTTTGCTGAATATTTAAATGTGCCGGTTTTTATTATTTAAACTCCCTCTCTGCACGTATTTTTCAATTTTCACATAAATATCTGACTTATCACAATTAATAATTATTAACACCCCGAGAAAACCCACACACACGGAGTTTGTCCACCAAAAAGTTCACTTGGCGGGGTCTGGGATCGAACCCGAGACCCCAAGCACCAGAGGTGAACGCTCTACCACTGAGCCACCGCGGCCCCTGTCAACACAGGGGAGTGGAGTTTCGCAGATAAAGAGGGGAACTAATGATATTGCTTATATTTTATATTGGCATAGATTTAGGAACAATTCTGCGACCTTACTGTAAAGTTTGAAAATAGGTGACGCAATAGAAAATGTACCATGCATTATCGCAATAGAAATACGTCATGCTTTATTCCATGTAGTATTAACCATGTAAAATAGCAATTAATTAGTAATTATTTTCATAAATATGTTTACATGTTTCGGTAATAATCCGAATGAGGTTTTATATTATTATTTTTAACACAGATCAAAAATACCCGCACACCAATGCAAGCAAGTAGATTTTGCTGTTTTAAAGCAAACTACAAGACATATGGTACCTCTTCAAAATGATTAGTACCTTACATAGAACTATGTAGAAATGCAGAATCAAAGCCTGCTTTATAACATATACTCGAAACGGCTTACTTTGTTCAGTAATGCATGCGCGAGTTCTTTTTCCATGTTTAAATCTACATGCTTTGTGTATAGGTGCGTGTGTTAACACCTGTACATTGATATTGTAAACTTCCGCCATAATGTTCCTCTAAATACTACAGTGGTGTATATAGTTTTCCTTTAGATGCTCCCAAACGGGAAAAAATGTGCGAACGATAAATCTGTTGAACGCTGGAACCATAATCGTTCAGAAATAATCGTTCAGTTATCGAAAAACTTACGCAAGAATTGCATGGTTTCATTGAATGAGTGACATGGAACACCACTGCATTGGACACAGCATTTACTTCAAGAATCGAAACAAACTGTGTAAGGTGTCTTGTTATATTATTATACTGTTCATTATATATTCAAAGGCAATGTGAACCACTAATCGAGGACGTGATATAACATGCGCAAAGCTTACTCTCCAATTTTCTGAAGTGCAACAGTAAACACATTTTCACGTAACACATTTTCAAACGACCAAATTCTACTGTTTTGATTAGTTACGTAAACAATAAGATGGAACATGCTTCATTGATGGCGAAAACCTGATCAAGTTCCTCAATCCGTGCTTATTAGCAATTCAACTGAACCACATACAGTACGCTAAGCGTTTCTTATTCGGTTTCTTTTCTTATGAACATGATGTGCAGAAAAGTGTATTTTCATCTCTTTCTGAGCACTTCCTTAAATGTTTCTGATGATGCTTAGCCTCCTTAGGCTTTTTGAAGACAATCGCTGCATCATTCCTATAACTTTCGCCAGTCTAATCGCGTCAAAACGGTTGGCCTCTCGGAACTTCTCCCGCCTGCAACTGAACCATATTATCGAAAGCAGCGAGTAGTTTCTTTATTGTTGAATTGATATTGTGGATATTTTTGCCTAAACTCTTCTATAGCAAGTGCGTAAGAGCGACTGGCGAAATAATATTCAATAATAAAATTTCTTTGCTCTTGGGAAAATGACACACATCTTTTAGCAATACAGTTATTACAAGAGCGATTCATATATTCCACATACGCTTTCTTGGTGTTCACCATTTTTTGATTTTTGTATTTGATCTACTTTTATAACCTTTACCTATTACGAGAAAACCACAAGATCGATACAGAACCAAAACCACGTATTCTTTTGTTTACAGTTTTGAATATGTTTTCAAAAAGCAAGACATCGAGCGATGTTTGGTATCATTTTGAAAAACTGGATGAAAAAGTGAAATACTACTATCGATACCTTCATCAGGTTCATCTTTAAATCTGGGAAGACATTTATCAACAAAACATCCCACAGTGCCCATTAGTCGTCAAGAAGGACAAAGCCGATCTCGTTTTCCTTCAATTAGCGATCAAGAACTGGGATTCGGAAACAAACCGAATCCCTCAACAAAACTTACCGTGTTTTTTTTTTTTTTTTTTTCTTCAGATTTTACATCAGTTCCTAGCTCTTTAGGTGTCAACATTTCGTCGGACCACTCATACACAGTGGACAATACTCTACGATCTTCAGTCTCCCGTGCAACGACGCCTCAGATTCAACAGTCTATGAGTAGATTTGTAGATATTATCCGCCCATACCCGTCTATTGGCATTCAGTTATTGAAAATGATTTGCTAAGAACACCATGTTTTCTCTATTGTGGAGAACGAAGTATTCAAAAAATTTGTAGATCTCTTAAATAGTAATTATAGTCTCCCGAGCCGTAAAACACTTACGAATAATTTGTTACCTTCCATTTATAATATTTTAGAAAAAAATTAAAGCAGAGCTAGTTGATGCTGAAGCTATTTGTATAACGTGCAACGGATGGACTAATGTCAGTTTTTACGCAAACTGCTCATTATATTGACAAGGCCATTCAACTCTGGTCATGTTTAATTGAATGTGCGGAATTTTCTGAACGGCACACGAATATTAATATATATCATCCTGGATTAGCAATGTTCTGGAAATTTTCCATACGTCATAAAATTTGCGCTGTTGTATCTGATAACGCCGCCAAAATGAAAGCTGCTGTGGCCGATTTGAACGTAAGACACATTACGTGTTTTTGGTCATAGTTTGGATTTAACTGTTAAAGACGCCACATTATCGTCTATTAATGAACTTTTAGACCAAGCAAAAACTGTTGTACAATATTTTAAAAAAGTACTTCTAGCAAAACCTCACGAAACGCAAACTTCTCTTTAAAAAGATAATCTGAAGCTTAAACAGGATATGACATGTTGGTATTCCACTTATGACATGTTAGAGAGATTAGTGATAAATAAGGTACCGATAGCGTCAACAGTTGCGTTGTTAAGCTTGAAAGAGAACAAGTTGTTTTTCAGCACCATGAATGGAAACTATAAAAATGCTGTCGGTTTTTAATGATGTCACAAAAGAAGTGCCTTCCGAAAGTAATGTTTCTTTGTCGAAAACTACTACATTGTCGAGAATAATGTTAAGGAAGGTCAAGCAACCCCGACATTCCCGAAAGAGTATCTAAATTAGGCAAGCAATTTGCAGACGCCTTGCCCAAAAGATTTGGAGGTAGGGAGTCAAATGGATTAATATCACGATGTATTCTGGAGCCAAGGTAAAAAAGATCTGGCGAAGAAGCAAAATACAAGTCAGCCTACGAAATGCTTGTTGGTAAGGTCAGGGCTGCTCAACAAAACAAAGACACAGTGTCGAATCACCAGTCTGTTCCACAGATTGAAAATTCATCGTCCATTTAGGAAGAATTTTACGCTTCTTTGTGTCGTCTTCAAGAGAAACACGATCCTGCCGTCGAGGCAGTAATAGAGTTAGATATATATCTTACCGAACCATATTTACCCCGTTCTAGTGATCCACTTAATTGGTGGAAAATGAGTACCCAAATGTATATTCAGTTGTAGTAAAAAGATTACCTGCTACTTGTGAGAGGATGTTGTCTAAGGATGAGCAGGTATGCGCAGAAAATAGAAGCAGGTTAACCAGTAACAAAATTAGCAAAACTTTGTTTGTTAACAATAATATTTTGGCATTGAGTTTAAAGTTGTAACACTTTTGCCGTGACTCTAAGACTGTGATGCTATTTCAGAGTCTAAAATTGTAATATTTTTGCACTGTGTATTGTACTTTGATACTTAATAGTAGTACTTTTATTTAGTCTAAATTGTATATGTATTTTGCATTCGCGTTGTATTTTTAATCCAAATTGTACATTATTTTGCATTTAAATTGCACTTTTTTTGTACATTACATCTGCAAATTGTATTTAGTCTGTTAATACAATTTTAATTTTTAACTTCACCCTCTGCCGGCTGTAAAAATGTGAGTGAATCACTGAGCGGTGAATCGTTTCGCCCATCACTAATTAACATAGCAGTATTGTAGGAATATAGTATTGATACTGTTAGGTCCAATGGGTCGATGGTCAGGGAGAGTTGACAGAAGAGACTTGACTTCAGCAGGCGTAGTAGAAAGTGTAGATATGGAATACGAACATACAGGTTCAAGACAAGCAAGAGAATCAGGCACCGGCTGGATTTAAGAAGTTTCTATAAAAGTAATCACTGAATGATTCTGTTTTTGAGAAAATCGTCCAAGCAAAATTCATCCCCAAGACTCCCTTCTGGATTTTTCCCGGAAGAACGCTTACACTATATTATACGGTTTTTGATGGGATTTATGAAAAATAAACAAAATCGTTAGAATTGTTTTCGAGAAAATCACATTTTTATTACTTTTACCTTTCAGTAAACTATTCTTATTTTTGCGGATAAGAAGAAAATTCGAAAAAACTTCTAGAGAATCTCACACCAAACTTTGGTCCAGATCCATTCAACGGTATGACTTCTAGGAGAGTGTACTTTAGGACAACCGGCCGGACAGACATCGAAAAATTATTTTTTCGGTATGTAGGGACCACGAATCGTGCAAATTCATTGAAATCTCGAAATTCGATCTTTTTTTACGGTTTTAAACTTTTTTCCTATCGTCGCTCAAGAGAAAGAAGAAAAAAAGGCTTGCTTGTACTGGACATGGCGACACAATCATTAGTGAAGATAGAACGCGGATTAGTGTTAAGCGAACAACAAGAACAAAATCATAGAATGTTTCCTGTGAAAAATTACATTACTCAAGGCTGAACAAGGATATTACGAGAACAGGCGAAAGAAACAAAAACAATCTATCCAAATACTAGTAAAGCTTGTACCCAGCTAAGCAAGCAACCGATAAACAATGCTAATTTTGACCGTAGACCTCTCAACGATGATTTGTCTCCTTTATCAGTCCTCAAAAATCAACGTTTGGACACTTTATTTATATTGCTTTCTCTCTATCTGTATTCAAGCCCGGAGGCATGAAATCGACACATTTTGTGAGTGTCGAAAACCACAAACCTTACTAGAAAATGTAATGTAGAATAATAATTACAAAGGAAAACTGGAGGAATGCTTGATTAACCTATGAGATGTTATTTCTACAGTAAATAAGTTAATAAAAAGATAGCTCAGTTTTAATTTGTTTCTATAGTGCTGGAAATTACAGACACTGCAAGTCTCCAAACAACAGTGGTTTCTTAGGAAGTTGTTACTGATAACAGTAACAAATCGTCGATGAAAGGTATATGGACAAAACTATCATTGTCTACTGGTTGCGTGCTTACTTGAATACAAGCTTTATTTGCATTTTATGTGCACTCTAAGAATTCATTTTTAAGTAAATCTTTCCAGATGCTGGTATAAGAAACATTGGAAATATTAACTATGTAAATGCTGGAAAATGTAGCAGAAGTGAAACGTCCCTTAATGGATACTTGTATAATATGGACAGATATTCTGTCCCGGTAAAAACTGTATGTATTTTTACGTGACAGAACGCTTTCTTTTAGCGACACTCTCAGACATCGACAGCCTTTTTTCCCCAGAAAAGTTATAGTAACACATTCATAACGGACATAAATCATTTTCAGTTCATACCTATTTTCTGTAATTTGAAATTAAATCTAACATGGGAGCTAGCGCAAGTTGCGATCGCAATTGCAGTTGAGTTGTGGTTTGTGTTAATATGTTTGGGAGTGCTGATTACAAACACGTATAAACTACGTGCCATCGCCAATTACTTTGTGAGCTACGAAGTTGTAATATTCCGCTCTCAGTGGACCATACCGAACATGATAACATGACGTTAGTAAGTGTATTAATCGTAAACAGTATTCCTCTAGCTAATGTAGGTATGTGCAGTGTATGCTATAGTGGACACTCGCCGCGCCGTACCGAAGGTCACTTGACGAAGCGTCTGAGGCGACATCTAGGGGAACCAGACAGACATGAACGCATAAGAGCAAGGAACCTAATATAACAGTGATCACCGTCTGTGTTGCATCAACGTCGGCAGTTAATTCGTCCGTGTGTGGTGTTACCGGTTTCGTAGCGCGTCATGTTACTCTCACTGTTAACGCAATCGTGTGATAATGAATCCTGCAAATATAGTGAGCATTATTATTAGCCATTACAAACACAAAAGAAGATCCATAAACATTACAGTAAAGGAAAGAAATGCAACTGCATTCGTAATCAATGTAATAGATGAAACGGTGGCAACCAATGATGATAACATATAAAACGAAAATACAACAGACTATACTGAAGAACATGAATATGCTGAAGATTTGTCTTCATGCATGCAGAATATGCATGATATTGTGAAGATCCAGAACTTGATGGTGACGAAGAGCTGTTACGAAGTGATGGAAGACTGCTTATGCGTCAAGCCTACTGTACAGGAAGAAGTGAGCTGATATATCTTTTGAAAAGGCAAGCGAGATAACTGCATTCCAATATTATGGGAAACCTACACAATTAAGCTTCAATACAGTACAGAAACGATATCATATGGTGCAAGACATAATTACGTCACGTGGTAGAGAGAAGGGAGGCAGGCCAGCGCTAAAAATTGCACGTGCTTGACAATCATGCATCTGAAAATTTAAGGTTAGCAAGAAATGTGCTAGGCGCTAATGTTCACGACATCGATATTCATGCATGGGGTTTGGAAAAAACCCGAGAAATAGGACAGACCTGATTCACTGGATCTATCCATGGCTGGGTTGCACCGATTAAACGGAGACACCATCTTCGCTCACAGGAAATAACAAAATGGGTAACTACTAAAGCCTGGAATACAGATGCTAACGTGTGATGTGAAGTGTTTCGCAAGGAGGTAATGTCCTTAATGAACACTATGGAACATATACAGATGCATAATGCCGATCAAAGTGATATATGGAAGGAACTTCATTCATTACGAACTCTGCATTTCAAGGGAGAAAAGTCGGTAA
Organism: Thermobia domestica; assembly: GCF_964235325.1. NCBI lineage: Eukaryota > Metazoa > Arthropoda > Insecta > Zygentoma > Lepismatidae > Thermobia > Thermobia domestica. The sequence goes on from NC_137470.1 coordinate 95,588,671, forward strand.
GAAGTTTGGTGCGGAGTAATCGTGCGACAGTTCATTCTTACATCATTCAACCCGTTATATTCTCAGTACGTCAGCAAGTGGATACGTGTTTCCAAAAGATCGAATCAAGTACATCTTGTCTCGAGCGCTCTACCGTTGCGTCACCGTCCGTATAACTCGACATGTTCAGAAGTACAACACTACAAGAGGTAGAGGAACTTTATTTCCACTTCTGTTTAAGTAATGGCCCATCTTATTTCTTTTATGAAAATAACTTATTTCCGAAACGCAGTTTTTCAACGGAAGCTTAAAAGAAAAGTAATAACAATTACACACAGAAATCTAATATTGCTCTTAGATCAAAATACCCGTGTACAAAGGCTATGGAAAACACACTGTTGTTCCTGTACATACGTTATTTTCTCTACATATAAATTTATTGTAGCTGTAAGGTCAGGGTTTGAAAAAGCCCAACCCGCCTGGACACATATGGGTTTTTTCGGATTTAATTGAGTTTTTTCGAAATATTTTAATGTTTCTGGGGTAAAAATTTTAAAATGTGATTTATATTTCAAGATTATCATTGTCACAATTTCAACTATTCTCTATTCACTGCTGTTTTGAAAACATGGCTGCCAGATTGAAATTTTACATTGGATCACCGAGAAAATATATACAGCAAATTTAGAATGACTCGTTCCTACTCTGGAAATCTCAAGTTAAGAGATCGAAAATTTCGCTTTGTAGCGTGGATACCCGCTATTATGAAAAAAAAAAAAAAAAAAAAAAAAAAAAATGCAATTTTACGTTGGATTGCCGCCACAATTTACACAGGAAATTTAGTGACTCGTGCTTGTACCCTGAATATTTCAACTTAAAAGACCGAACATTGCATCCTGTAGTGTGTGTGATACAGGAAGGCAAACGAACAAATGTTGATCGGGTCATCCCAGGAGCTTCAGTAACGTTCGCCAAATATGAATATCAAATATATTAATTTAAAACAGATATAATTCATGTTTTATAAAATAAATGTTTCAAAATGTCTTACATGAAATAAACATCTTCCGGTGTAAAATAAATGGTTTTATTGTTGAAGTTCACTTCCGATACTTTGTGCGTTCAATTATAGGAATTTCCCGAGCACTTGTAGCAAGACGGTTCTTTCCCGGAAATTAATTTAAAACAATTAACCGTTTTAAAATTCTGTCTGTTTTAGGTAAATTATAGACCTTCAGTTAAGCACGTACTGCTTCATTGCTATTTATCGTAGTATCATGGTTCATATCTCGCACAATAAAGCAACTTTTTAAACAATACCATTCACAAAAAAGGATCCGATTGTAAAAGAAAAATGTAAATGGTTGAGTGGAAGAAAAGGTTATGCCTTAACTCCGCCATTTTAAATAAGAAAACAATAAACACCACCCTATCGTAGTAATAACAACGAAAAGAGTTAATAAAGATATAATTCATATTTTATAATGTAAATCTTTCAAAAGATCTTAATTTAAATATCTTTCAGCGTAAAATAAATAGTTTTATTGTTGAAGTATTCACTTCCTATGCTCTGTGCGTTCAATTACGGGAATTTCCCGAGCACGTTTCACACACAACGGGTTTTTACCGAAAATTCAGCTTTCTTTACTGTACATCGAAACTTCCACTACCGTACGGAAGTTTGAATTCTGCTGGTGTTGCTTCTACAGAATACTTACTTATATGAAGAGTAACAACGAATGTTGACGTTGGAAAACCGAATTTTACCAAAGAATATTTGTGATACCATCAAAGGTAAGTAACAATACCAATAGTTTTATTAATGTATTTACATATTTACTGGTAGTACCGGCACCTATGGCCTAGGGCGCCAATCCTGGGGGGGGGGGGAGAGGGCTAGGAGGCACGGGCTTGCAAATGCTCATATGGGCCCCATGTATTCTTATATGTATTTTATGCATTTTTTATGAATATACAATATTTGACATAATTTGAATTCAAGTTTTCTTAAAATCCTCATATATGCCTTCTTAGACCCTTGTCTGTAACCAAACATCTGAATTCCGTCCCCCAAAAAGTAGAGAAATCGGCGCCCTTGCCTATGGCCTTAAACCCATCAGAGTATGAGGGATAAGGTCCCAAGTCGTCGCCGAGCGCTATTCAGGAACAGAAGAAGGAAACAGCCTGGGACCTGTATGATAGGTATCGTCTCAGCATCTACAGGGTGTGAATAAGGAAAACCAAGGAAGTATGGCTTGAAAGAGCTGTTACACCTTTCCGACCGAGTGACACCACCAGGAATCGAAGTTGGGACCACTCGCAAAAAAGGAATAATACTGATAGTAATAATATGTAGGTACAGTCGGAAGCAAAAGTGCATTACAAAAACTAGTTTCTGTTTCGAAATAAACTGAGGGATTTTAAGAAAATTTCCCTGACGCGGAAAAACGTTATTCTGAGTATAGTACCAAAAACCTTGTACAATTGGGTCAACTTATTCCGAATTTTTTTTATAGATGTGGGAATGCACTTTTTCTTCTAACTGTAACTAACTAAAATGATGTCATGCCATTTGGACTGGGTTTTTCCTTAATAAAGTCAGAAGAATACTTTGATCAGGGTGTGAAATCCTGGGAAGGGGAATGAATGGAGGAATTCTCAAACTTAATATTTTTGGAAGAAATCATTAGTAATAGCTTGCTGAGGAGGAATAGTGATACTGTTGTCAGAAGTTCGCAATTAATTGTAGTATTTCATGTATTTCATATGCGATTATTGGATGAACTAGTGGTATCTCTAATTTTACCGAACTTAATAATAATGGATGTTAAAATGTGTGATCGAAGCGGATCAAGGATGGATTCATGGATGGGGAGGCGATAGGTTGTAACATTACCACTTAAAGCTAATTTATGTACACACTCGTGCTTTTGCAAGACTGGTTCTTCTGCCAGTAGGACAGAGAGCGAACGACCCTGTGGATTTGCCTACGTCTTTCTCGGCCGTAATTTATTTTTTAATCCTCTCTTTCTTCAGTCCCCTTCGAATATTATGATTTTGCACCCGACTGGGATGGTACCTCAAAAAATTAGATATAGTCCTACGGTATCGCATTCCTTCCCTTTTTTTTTTTCTTAAAACCGTGCTCACTATTGTGCAGACTAAAAATCTTACTTAAAAGTTCCGAAAAAAAAAAAGTTAGTTTAAATGAATGAACGGGTAAATACAGAGTGGCCCATAATTATTATGTATAAGATGTTACAAAAACTGCGGAAAAAAAAAAACTTGCAACATAGCTTGAACATGAACACTCCCATACATTTTCTTATAAAACTTTTAATCTCTGTTCTCCATGGCATGGTCCACCAATGTACTATGCTTATCGACCCATGTCTGGAGACTAAGAGCAATGTTCTTACAAGCAGCTTGACAGACCCGTACTGGTATCCTTTGGGACTGTTTTGAAATCGCTTCCCTTGGTGCGACCAAATTGCGTTTGTGATGTTGACACATTTGTCCTTTAAAACACCTCATAAGAAAAAGTCAGTTGGTGTTAAAACAGGAAATCGAGCTGGGCACTCCACAGACCTACGTCGAGCGATCCAGCAGTTTGCGAATGTTTCGTTCAGCCACTCTTGCACTAGTATTGCATAGTATATGTTTAAGTCCAGTGACGTTATCCCCAATCTCAGGCTACACAGTGGTGCTATATCAAAGCTTTTTGTCTAGAAATACAAATATTACAGTTAGTCAATCATCACACAAATTAATATTGCCCACCCTGTAAGTATGAATAAAATAAATAAATAAATAAATAAAGAAGAGTTCATTTTCTTAGACGTGACCAGTTCATAAGCTATATACGCACATTGCATAAGCTAAGGGATTGCTTGGAATCATTCCTGAGCACATAAGCTCCCGGTATTTCTCTGATAAGCTAGGAGAAATACGGTAAACAGTTTTAAAATATGAAATGTAATCTTTAACATCCAACTGTTATGTCCGTGTACACTGAAAGAGACGCACGCATCGTATGTTTACTGAAACTAAATTGGCATGGAAGAAGCGAAATTGAATCTTTCACTTTTATGTCATGGCTGTGCCCTGTGGAGTATGGTGATGATAATGAATGAAATGGCCGAATGAACAAGGGGGGAAGGAAGCGGGAGAACTCCGTGAAAACACATGCACGTTTTGTCCACCACAAAGCCCACTTGGTGCCAGGGTTTGCCCAAGTGGGCCCAGCCCGAAAAAACCCGGTGGCTATTTTCGGGTTGGATCCATCTGAAAAAACCCACTTTAAAACCCACCTGGGTTTTTGACCTATATGTTAGTATAATATTGATACAACTAAGGTGATCACATTGTTAAGTGATTTTTATCAGAATTTAGACTTTCCTTGGGCGAATTAGAGGCTTTCACGCTAAGGTATACAACAACATTCAACATAAGACTTCTATAAAGTTCTGAATGCACTAAATGAATTTAAAAAAAAAAAAAAGAAAAAAAAACTTACCTTAGCTTGAGATAGTTATAGAACAAATTAATGTATGGATTATGCTTATAGCCTATTTGAAGTAAAATAAGCAATTTTGTACTTTAAAAAATATTTTCCGTGAATAGTATGCTCGTCGACTTGGCGACACAGAGGGACATTATCACTCATACGCTTGACGAGTTTAAGGTCATAGGTGCCGGTACTAATAGTACATATGTAAATACATTAGTAAAACTATTAGTATAATTTCTTACCTTTGATGTAAAATACAAGGTTCTTCAACTAAAATTTGATTTTTCAACAACAGTAGTTTAGTTCAGTCATTAGTTCATTCAAATAAGCATTCTGTAGAATCAACACCAGCAATAGCGTAATCGGGGTTCCGAAGACTATGTAAGTGCTACTATTTCAAGTGCTGAGTTCAAATCTCCGTACTAGGGGAAGTTTTGATGTACACGCCGTGAAAGTAGTGCTCGGTAAATTCCCGAATTAAACGCAAAAGGATCGGAAATGAATACTTCAACAATAAAACTATTTATTTTACGCTTAAGCCTGCCATACGTCCCGTAAAAAAAGGGAATGTCCCGTTTTTGGGCTCGAGTGTCCCGCGTCCCCGTAAATTTAGTCGGGACAGGGAAATGTCCCGTATTTTAACTCCGTTCCATTTCTGCTATCAATATCAGCTTATTCGAAAAGTGAAAAACAAAAAATTCTGACATTGGGTGGGAATCCTGTAATTAGTGAATGAACAGTACGCTGTTGCATGTAACAATTTCGAGGAAGTGATAACACCACCCTGTTCGACTTGATAGCGAGCGAAATTTGCAATGTTACTTTTTCCATTGTACTTGATGGAAACTCGGATACTCTCCGGAACATAAAAAAGATGGCTTTGAGTGTTTCTACTTTTACAAACACAGGGAAGATTACTAACCTTTTCTTCAGCGACACATTAGATAAGTTAACAAGAATTATAATCTTTTTCAGAGGCTAGGGGCACAGAATTGTGCTTTGGTCCACGTCTTAGAAAAATGTAAATCTGGTAAAAGGAGAAAAATAAGCTTTTCATCAGATTAAACTGACGAACGTAATTTTGGCAGATATAGTCATGTAAATAAATATTGCTCAACGCGCGAAAAATATTGAAAGTAGATTGTACCACTGATTTAAATAATCTGCATATTGTTTTCCTGAAAACCATTTTTATAGCACATCTTAAGTTTTTAGGCATGTTCAGTCTATACCATTAATTTCAGGGTACGAACAGAGAAAAGCAGCTGCTGCTGAGTGAATTTTCGCTTATTATTGAAAATAAATAAATAAATAAAATGAAATTTTTTAGTTTTAGTCTCACGGTTATTCCTACTATGCTCAAGGTGACGGTGATGATGAGAAATGAATGAAATGACGGAATGAAGAAAGTGGAAGGAAACGAGAATCCCAAGAAAACCCACGCACAAGGTGTTTGTCTACCACAAAGCTCACTTGGCGCGAGCTGAGATCAAACTAGGAACCCCATGCACTAGAGATGAGCGCTCTACCACTGAGCCACCGCGGCCTATTATACTTTTGTTCATAACCAGACTACAGTTCATTGCATTGTGTTGGAAACTTAAGGAAGGGGGATCTGAGGTGTCCCGTATTCTCATGGAGGAAATATGGGAGGTTTATTTACGCTGGAGGATGTTAATTTCATATAAGACATTTTAAAACATTTATTTATTTCATACAACATGAATTGTATCTTTGTTTTAAATTAATAGACCCCTTTTGGTATTCATTATTGGCGAACGTCAATCAGGCTTCTGGATGACTTGATCTACATTTGTTCGTTTGTCTGCCGAGCTCCTTCATGGCTATGCGGTTAGTGTACGCGTCTTCGGCGTGGGACCCGGGTTTGCTTTCTGGAGGAAGCTCATGTGGTTCGGATTCCACGTTAATCAGTAGGTCCCGTCTCATATAGCCTCGCTGCTGAAAGGGACGTTAAACACAAAATCAACTCAACTCGTTTGTCTGCCTCTACCACACACACACTACACTTTCGGCCTTTTAAGTTAAAATTTTCAGAATACAAGCATGAGACACTCTAAATTTCCTGTATAGACTTTGGCGGCATACCAACGTAAAATATCAAAATGGCGGCCATTTTTTCAAAACAGGAAGTATCCACGCTACGAAGCGCAATTTTCGGTCTTTTAAATTTAAATTTTGACGGTGGAAGCACGAGATATGTTAAATTTGCTGTATAGATTTTCTCGGCGATCGAATGTAAAATTTCAAAATGGCGGCCATATTTTTCAAAACAGCCGTAAGTAGAAAATTGTTGCAAGTTGTGACAATGACAATCTTCAAATATAAATCACATTTTAACACTTCTACCCCAAAGACATTAAAATATTTCGAAAAAACCCAATTAAACTCGAAAATACCCGAAAAAACCCATATGAGCCCAGGTGGGTTGGGCTTTTTCAAAAAAGCCCGGGTCTTTTCAAATCATGCTTCGTGCAAGCTCGGATCGGACCAGGAATCGCACGCACCTTAAGTGAGAGCTCTACCAATTAATGACGCGGCCTCTTGTTATAGAATTGGTAGAATGACAATGTAGGAGAAAACGATAAAATGCCGAGAAAACCCACTAAAACATTTCCGCGGTGGCTCAGTAGAAGAGTGTTCACCTCTGCTGCGTGGGGTCCCTGGTTGGATCCCAGCTAGCGACAAGTGAGTTTTGTGGTGCACAAACACCGTGTGCAGGAGGTTTCTAACTCAGGGTTCTCCCCTTTCTAAGGTTCAAACCCTGTCTGACGTTCATAAAGAAAACAACTATAAATGTTAAAATTCTACCCATTATGAACACACTTTTATTTATTCAACTGTACGTTTCGGCAAATGCTTGTTGCCATTCTCACCACAGGTCTTCTCAGAAAAAAAAAAAAAACTATTGCTTGCCGAAGTACATCACTGTTGTATAATCTTAACTATTTAATATGCACCCTAAATAAGTAACAATAAGTTGAAACAAGTAACAATAAAAATGCTTTCCTTGAAGTAAACGTACTCTTTCTATTAGTTTAGACTAGCTTCCGTAACTGTAGTATACCTTAACTCCATTTACCTTATTTACGCGATTCTAAGACGCAATTTTTTATCGATTTTTTTTTTTTTTTTTTTTTGGGCCTCCAACATCAAGGTGCGTCTTAGATTTCAGTTATGCAAATTTAGACCATATTAGATGGAGTTTTGCCAAAAATTGTTAACCCTGTTAGTCACGATTCTGTAAAAAACGCGTGTATTTGACCATCAAAAGTGGAAAAATTGCAAAAGATAGTGATGTCGATGAGGAAACAGATGATGAGCAGTAACGTATCAGTGTTGTTTGTTTGTGTGTATGTGAGTACATACTGGTATGATTTAATTCGATGCCGACAATGGATTGCTGTAAATCTGACGCAAGTGTTTTCCGTAATTACACCTAAAAAACAGATGCACATGAATATAAAGTAAATTCCAGCAGTACGTTCAATGTTCCTTTATTTTCACATATTTCTTAATCTTTCTTTAAAATCAATGCAATGTAGGTTTTTCTCATTTTCGCCAAAGGTGCGTCTTACATTTGAGGCTGTCTTAGATTCTCGTAAATACGGTGTAAAAACCGGGCCCGGTGGCACAGTCCCGTAAACTAGCTCTCTTACACGCAAGACAATGTGATTGGGAAGAGTTTATAGTATGAGGGTTGGTTGATTTTGCATGATGGTCTATGCAGTCAATTCAAGCCCAGGTCGTGGTTGAGAGTCCATGTTAAATTTGGGTCTATCCTTCAGAGCCTCAGTGTTGTGTACAGACACAAAACAGAACACGAGCTCCAATTACATTAAAGTCATGACGTTAACTTAGCTTCGTGTGGGTTGGTTTTGTTGTTTTATTCAAGTTAAACGTCATTTTCTGGATCAACGCTATATGAGACAGGAGATGCTGGTCAAAGAGGGATCTGAACCACTCCTCGAGGTTGAATCCACGGCAAGCAAAACTATACCAGACATCTAACCCGGAAACAAATGAATATAAAACACCCATATTAACCATTCGGCCACGAAAATACATTAAGTTTATTCTGCAACGTAGTTTAGGTTAGCATAGCCTCAGTTAGTATATAGTTTATACGCTGACTGTTTTCCGAAAGAGATAACTTCCGTACTGACTATCTTCGTGCATGCTTCTTAAACTTAATGTACGCCATAAATGTCATAAAGAATAGAACTATTTAAGTCCCATTGGCCACATTGATATGAGATATTTATATTTTAGTACTGCGAGCAATAACAGTCATGCATGTTCTTTATATAGCTTACCAGGAAGTGAAAGAATGGTATTTACTGATTCATATTTGTTTCATCGTTACAGGGAATCACCGTGATGTGGACCGCCGTTGAAATTTCGCACGTCGTGGAATTCTTCAGTAGTGGAAGGTCTATCACCAGAAATGAACGGCGTTTCAAACAACAATTCAAGAAACGGGTAACACCATCCTGAAAGGTCATACTGCGTGCTGTTCACAACTTTCGCACAAGTGAAGAAACAACGGTACCCTGTGAGACTTCGATCGTCACGTACTGCAATAAACATTGAACGTGAGTCCAATGTAATGGACCAAAGTCCAAAGAAGTCAACTACGCAACTGTGACATTAAGTGAAATTTCCACGTACCAGTATGCGGCGTATCCTTAGAAAGGGCTTACAATGTATCCATACAAGTTACAGGTGGTACATAAATTGTTCGAACAAACCACATCCTGTGATTGCCTAATCAGTAAAGATGATTTTGTGCAATACCTTATCACATCCGACGAACCTCATTTCCACCTCTGTGGTAATGTCAATAAATAAAAATGTCAATTCTGGGCTAGACTCTACTGTTCCATAAAACGCCATTGCACAGTGCCAAAGTTACTGTGTGGTCTGCAGCGAGTCACGCCTATGTGATAGATCCCTATTTTTTGAGAACGAACACACTTGACAGTCATCACTGAGCGGTTCAACAAAATGTTATGAACATCCTTCACTCCCGATATGACGCGGCTTGGCGTAAGGAACATGTGGACTCAGCAGGACAGTGACACCGGTCATACTGCAGTAGTGTCAATGTCCCTTCGATGACATTTACGGGGACGCCTCATCTCCAAGTTCGGCGATATCCATTGGTTACCCAGATCCCAGATTACCCATGAAGTTTCTGAGATAAGTCACAAAATAACCGTAGAAAATATTAATTTCACACATACTTTGAGAAAAAAAATCATGATTAATTTCTTAATCGTCCTATTTTTTTAAACGATTATCAACAATTAAAAATTAACTTCTATAAAATTTAACTGACTAAAATTAGCAAAATTTATAACTGACTAATCGTTATTTTTTAACGGATTAGTTATAAGCTTGGGAATATGAAAGAAATGTATATCAAGAAAAAAATGCCGAAGAGACTGAGGTAACCGACGCATATTGAGATCTCTGTAAAGCCCGTTATAGACGAACAAATATTCCATCATATATTGTATCAAATATTTCATCAAAGTGGAATTTGAACATGCATGATACCAAGTTGAATGCAAATTTTGGGTTGGTTACAACATTTGATACAACTGTTCTAAATTAGAACTTGTTCTATTTCTATCCAACATTGTAACAAAGAAAACAAACGAAAATCGCTATGCGGTGGCACTAAACTCGAATATGTGGACACGGAAAGCAGTTGACATTACTTTGATGCATACTAGCAGTAATCTGTTTTGTATAACTATAAAATTAAAGCATATTAGGGCTAAGTACCACAGACGACTTCCCAAAATTGGCGTAGATTGAGAATATTCCGTAATTTTTTCCTTTTAAAAAAGCAAACATTCTCTTTCACTTTTCTTGATTTAAATGATTTCTTAAGACGTTCTGGCATGTTATTACTTTGGTGCATGCTCAGATTATTGCGTACAGATTGACAATATGCTTGTATATGATGTGTCTGGAATGATCATTTGCTATCTTATTATATGTAGTTATTTCTTCACGAAATTAATTCGTAATGTCTTAAAAATTGTTTCTCAGGGTAGGAGTTGCATTCATGAGTGCAGATTCACTTTACAAGGACTTTCTTTAAGGGTCTTCACTTCAGCGAAATTAAACTACCGCTAATTTTAGTTTTTCTGTAATATCTTCAAAACTAATAAAAATATTCGAAAAGCAGAAACGTAGTGAACTAGACAATACAATTCTGCATGAGACACTTTTACTACAATTCACCTATCTGCTTTTGGTATGCCGCTATTTACAGAACCCGCAAAAACTGTTAAATTATCTACAGTTGCAAATCAAAAGCAGATAGATGAGTTGTGATAACGGTATCACACGTAAAATCGTATTGTTTAGTTCACTATGTTTCTGCTTTTCGAATACTTTTATTTGTTTTGAGGATATTACAGAAAAACACTAAAATTAGCGGTAGTTTAATTACGCAGTAGTGAAGACCTTTAAGGTATAAATACGCATCGAACGAATATCATTTAAAAAGAGACTGCAGGAAAAGCAACTTACGATAGGTGGCCATTAAAAGCGACGATGGTATTTAACCGATTCAGAGCAGGAGCACATCGTGGGACCCACAAGTTAGCGCAGGGTTAGGTTCGCAAGAGGCAGAGGCATCAATAACTGAAGGTGAGAGCCAAAATGAGGATAGTGCGAGAAACACTTGATGTTGCATAAAATCAAAATAGGCTAGGTTGCGTAATATTTTCGCATTTATAAATATAAATTAGTAGTTTCCTACACTGAAAAATTCCTCCGGAATTTAATATCCTACAGAACCCTCGTTAATATGTACTTTCTCATTTTAACTGTAAAACCTAACATTTGGTAACTGTTTAGTAATGGAGGGCCAACACTAACGAAGACAGAAAACAATGTGCCCTGCGAGACTCTAACCCGCCTCTACTCGTTAACGCTCGCTCGGCAATACTGTGTGAATTAAATGTTATTAACCTAATCTAACCGAATGTGAATAGAAAATCGCAAAAAAATCAATTAAAAACCTGGCCCCCCAAAGTAAACAATAGCCTAACATTTTTATGACGGACTGTTTATTCTTAAATCAGTGCTCCAAAGTTACAAAAGTTACTCGAAAATTAACTGAATTACACGAAATTTAAGCATCGGACCAATAAATAGAATATAGATTCATACGTATTTACTGAACAAGAAAGGAACCATGAAATTAAGATTTATTTGGGAATAGCAATAAAGCAGGGAAATGAGACAGAAGTAACTGTGAATAGTCATTCCATTCATTGCTACAATTTTATTCATTATAGTTACACCAGCAGGTGTCACAACAACTGAATCAAGAAATATAAACAATTGAGCAATGATATTCACCTTTATATTTGATCGTTTATAATGGGTGCGAAAGTTTTACCCAACTTATTTGACCAAATTACCGTCAAAGAAAAGTTTGACGATGTATAATAGGCTTAAGGGAAGCAATTCCATACGTTGGCGCCTTTGACGTTCCATCCAATTGTGTTACTCGTCTACCTTTTCTCTTTGAGGCTCACCCACATCCGACAGCGCTAGAATATAGAAGCGTCCGATGCTAGTATACCTAGCAAAAAAGGAAAATTGTGAATACAATATATTACATGCGTCTTAAATGTGAAACAGAAATGTGACAAAAAACATTCATAAGCTTGCACTACAGAACCCCCCCACACGGCACACACAACTCCAACATAACCCCCGAACGATCCCTATAAGGGTTGCATCTACATGAATAACAAAGTGCCTTGTGCTTTGCTGTTTTGGTAAGCAGCAAAAGTGACAGCAAGGATACCTTTCATGTGGCAGAAGAGACGCGCAGAATCATATCAATATGGTTCTCAATACGATGACTTGTTGAGACCACACGATATTAATTGAACGAACACTGTTAAGGATTTCTACACATTCCAACAATATATATAGCTACATATATCCAATGAACCACTTCAAGTGACGCTCCGTGTAACTTCTAAATTGTCAGAAATAGCTGAAATGTTGAGTTTTTTTTTCTTTACGTCCAACGGTTATGCCGGTTAGGCTAAAGGAGACGGTGATTATGAGAAATGAATGAAATGGTGGAATGAAGAATGTGGGAGGAAACGGAAGAACTCAGAGAAAACCCATGAGCACGGTTTGTCCACCACACAGTCCACATGGCGCGAGTTGGGATCGAACCAGGGACCCCAAGCACCGGAGGAGAACGCTCTATCACTGAGCCACCGCGCCACCCCAGCTGAAATTTTGTACCAAGCAAATATTAGGAGTGGGAGGGGGAACAAGTTTGACCTACTCGACAATATAAACAGATTAATAGCGTTGCAACCTGAATAATTTTCTTCAAGCGGCACGTTAGGTTCTTACATATGAAATCTACATATAAAATGGAAACATTAAAATACATTGATGCGTTGTGAAGTGCGCGATTTTCTGAGTGCATAACCGGGAAATATCCTTGCATCGGACTGCCACCTGCGATGAACAAATCAATTGGCTACGACAAACGAAAACGGTCAGGGTAATGACTGATCATAATCCAATGAACAGGACGCATCCCAAACCACCACTTCACCCTTAGAAGGTGTAGATGCTGGTGCGGAACGTTGCAGTGCTGAACATTAATGCACTGCAAACTGTTCCTAATTATCTACCAATGGTAACTATTAGTGATGCTTTTGAAGATATCATAAATTTCCTTCTTTTAGGCTAACCCTTGCGCCTGCCCTGTTTAACACCGACTAGTACACAATAATTAAAGTAAATACTGTATCTTTTTACCTGACCATGATCCGACTCTTCATTTTTGAGCTATGGTTCTTCCCAACCTAATTCCCTCAAATTTCCAACGGACTACAGCTACGAAATAGTTTATTAGTGCATTTACGATTTTTAAAAAAATTCTTTCATGTAAGAAATCATTTTCCAAAGTTGTTTGGTGTTATCTCCGAACACCCTCTCCTGTATGTGTCGAAGTCTTTTAAGTTTGGAAGCTCATTCGAATCCACAATTTGGGACTCGTATGGTCTCTCATATATGGAGGTGCTCGTTCTGACCTTCCTACTACTAGTGTTGCATTTTTCCGATACATGTTTGGCTGGTCATAGAACCGAGACGAGGCATTTGTGCATAGACCCAGGTTGGTCTATACTTTGTCTTATTTCGGTATCATGAACCACCACTCACTCAAAATGTACTGAAGTTGTTTCCGAAGTTGTTGTCGCTTACGAGCATACTCACCATCGCAGACGCGTCTGCCCTTACGGACAACCTTTGCGAGAGGCCACCAATTTCATCATGGCCTTTCCTCGATTAGAAACAAATCGTGTTTTTCGCGGAACCTAGTGTTTTCTGCATTGTCGTTTTAAAGCCTGTAGCGTATTTATATCCATAACGGTTAAGCACTTCTAAAATGAATTTGTACCCCAAAATAGAACTCCCACAACAAACAATCTACAACATAGTAGAAGTGCATCTCCTGATGTAACTCTAAAATAGGAGAGAACGGAACAATCTGAGCCCGTCGCGAACAAGGATGGTATAAAATAGAGGATCTGAAGCCATACGTCACAGTTTCACCATCCCCATTCCGCCCAAGAAGATCGCAATGTTTTGAGCCAACATTCACGGCGGCAACGAAAGTAGCCAATCAGACGTGCCGGTGCTCGGTTATCTTTTTGGCTTCATTGAGTTAATAGGTTGAATATACATATGGGCAAATCCTCTATTTTATATCATCCTTGGTCGCGAATCACTCAAGAGGACAGGCTCAGAACTATACATATGAAAGTCATATACGTAGTAATAGGCCGAAGAACAATTACGTTACGGGACCGAGAACTCATCTCCTTAACTACTGTAAATATTGACTGAATAAAAATAACTGCACGATTGTTGTAGCACTCAAGAGTTGCGAATAGCTATATTATTATTATTATTATTATTATTAAAAAAAAAGACGAGTGTGGGAGAACCCTCGATTCTGTGTCAGTGTTATAAATTTCACCCTACGTACGAACTTGAACACTAACACTCAGCTACTGAAGTACTTTCACGGACAATGAGTACTGTCACAATAATACTTCACGAAAAGTGGGTGCGAACTAAGCAATCTACGCCAGTAAAATGGTACGGTATTTTTACGGTTAAAATGAATGATTGTATATGGAAGAAAACTGTATTAGGTATTAATTTCAGGCTGCGAAGTATATCTGAACACCGTACTACAGCTGCATTTTATGTTTACAAGCGTTATAAGACAGTTAAAATAATGGATCCATATAAAAAATGACTGTATTATATTTTAATTTCTGGTGGCATTTAGAATCTCTCCGAATCTAGTTCCGTGTCTCCAGAAACTTTTTTTTTTCTTTTTTGCATAAATTGTGATAAGAAGTAGAAAACAACGAGTCCTGCGGGGCTTCTAACCCCCTTCGTTCACTCAGCTATATTTTGTGAAGGAAGTAACACTGGAGATATTATAAGTGCAAGATTGGGAGAGAAGGTAAAAGTTACCCTTACTTTCTGCCGGTGAAGTATTTTTGCATAGTGTACAAAAGCTTTATTTTAGGTTTGTAAATATAGAGTTATTAGCGTGAAACCATCACAATTTTTATAGGAGCACGTATCACTCTGAATCCATATTAAAAACAGTTGAAAATGTAACAACCACTAACCTAACCTAAGTATTCTAATAACTTAACGTAGCATTCCCATTCCCCACACTACTGGATTAAGGTTTGTCTGATGGCACTCCACGGTAGAAGGAGCATAAAGCTGTTTTAATCATTAATTCCTTAATTTTCCCGGCGGGAGCTCACGTGGTTCGGATTCCACGTTAATCAGTAGGTCCACGTCTCATATAGCCTCGCTGCTAAAAGGGACGCTAAACTAAAATCAACTCAACTCAATTCCTTAATTACTTAAGATTATGTTCATATACCTTATTCACAATACTCCTTTCATTTCTCTGCTTCAGTCGTTATCGTATTCCGCGAATATTTGTTAACTTATGTTTTATTTTTCACTATACATGGATCTATATTGTATTACTGCGCAGTAGTAGTACATTTCACCTGTTCTGTGTTGCAAACTGTTGTCACGTTCAGAAATAACGAAAACAATGTGACAATAGAAACATAAAACAACTTGTGCTAGATGGCCAGTAAAAAGGCACAAATGCTATCTGGCCGAGCCAGGGCAGGAGCGCAGAAGAGAACCAATCGCGGTAGCACTGTTAGGTATATGCGAGAAAACGAGGATAGTGAAATATTTCTTATGGTATAAAAACATTTGCTTTACGTTTAGCACAATTTGCACGTCGTACTTCTCTTATTCTACATATGAGAGGTAAGATCCCAATATATTTTCTTGTTTGCTCATACAATACTGTAGTGAAATTATTTCGCAAAATTCTTCCGTAGATTTTACTAATTTACGCCACCTAAAATAGTGTAGCACAGAGCCCCAAAGGAACGCCATGTTTTAGGCACTCTTGAGTGTTGCCTAACACTTCCCGGTTTAGTAACAATGATAGTAATTTTGGAACACAGACATTATGAACTACTGATATTTTACCTAACATGGCGTCACCAAGCACCTTCATGTAGTCCAATTTTCTCCGTGATTACCCACTGTACAGTGACTAACTTGATTACTTTATTCGTTCGTCTGACTTTAATTTTGTATCATTCTATTAACTTCCCAAAACATTTTATTTCTACCGTATTGTAGCACATTTTCGTGCGTATTGTACGTAAAGAACCACTTGCACGACACATTATGCATTTATTTACGCATGCACGAAGAGAACAACACTGCAAAGTTTTTAAAAAAATCATTTAACGCCAAAATAAATAAATAAATAAATAAATAAATAAAAAAAATGAAACCGTAAAAGTAGGCATTACTGGAGCAGACGATCCTACCAAATTCTGAGACATTTCTAACACTGTCAAGCTGGGTTACAGCTTTGTACTTCTTTTCGCAGAGTATACACTAAATGAAAGCTCCATTGCTACTTGCAGCTTGACTTCAGGAGGACTCAACATAAATACAGTTACGACGTACGGCATAAAACGCGAACCAACTTGCGCTAGGTTGTCAGTAAAAAAGAAGAAAATGCTATCTAATCGAGTCAGGGCAGGAACGCAGCAGGCGCGTCGGCGACGGAGGATATGCACATAACCGAGGGCAGTGTAAGAACACAGTTACAAATAAAAACTTTGCACTATCACTAAAAATTCATTTCAATATGCTGTACATTCGTCACTGATAGTAATCAGGGGTTAACTGCTGTATCGCCGGACCAATTTTAGGAAATTTACCGGGTCAATTGGAGAATTCATTTAAGTTTGTGAGGAAGAATAAGTGAAAGTCCGGTAAGGGGAATAGTAAAAGTTAAGAAAATGGTTGTATTTTATTGTTGTAATTGATGTTATAAGCGGCACTCTATGTGGGGGCGGATGGACTATTTCGCAGAGAGGTACACCTGTTTTATTATACGGATCCCTAGATTGTGAAAGGGGCAAGTCTTTAATTTGCCAACTTCACGTCGAGAACAGAACCCAACTATCCCTGGGGGGCTTCTAACCCGTTCCTACTACTATTACTACTTATATTATGGATCCGTATAGTAAAACTACACGTCTAATAACGTAATGTAATCCAACCAAATATAACCGAATGCAGAACATTTTGGTACTTTTTTCGATTTTCAAATTGGTCCAACGATACAGCAGTAATGCCGTAATCACTTATATTTACACTCTCATTCCTTCACGAAAAATGTTTAACATTATATTTTAGCTATAATTATTTTTAGACCTGCTTGCCCGATTGAAACGCTGTATTGAACGTTGGTGCGTCTTTTTCGTATGAATAATCATTTACATTGCAAATCAATTTGCATGCATCTTATCAATCTGTACGTAACTTTTTACACACGGGCGAAGGAAATGAAATATTCCACTTTAATGTCCCACGAATATTTCGAATTAGTCGTGGACACAAAGGGAGACAATGATTAATGCAAGTGAATGATGATGGAACAACTAATATAGCAGGAAATGGAAGAACAAGACAACCCATCGGCACAACTTTGTCCAGCACAAACTTACTTGTCCGGGATCGAACTACGGACCACACGCACTAAAGGTAAACACTCTACTACTGAGCTATTGTGACCCCTGCGTGCGCCAAGGAAAAAGCAGTGCAGCATACGTAAAGACATCATGGGTTAACTTTACAATGCCTGCTCCAGCTGGTATAGGCCCACTCAGTTACAAACGAGAAATTACAGTCTACTAATTCTTTGAAAATGGATCAAAGCTTCCCTTACCTTAAGCTACCACGTTCCTATCCCTACCCTACTTACTGTACACTTAAAGCGGCCCGGCAAGGTTCTAGAACACAGGTCTCCCTTCCCATTTAGCTGTAATAAAGACAGAAAACAACGTGCTTTACGGGGCTCTAACCCGCCTTCGCTCGCTAACGCTCCCTCGGCAATATTATGTTAATTAAATATTAAACTGGTACAGAAAGGAATCAACCTAGCTACCAAACTATATAGGGGGACATGTGTTTTAGAACCTTCCCAAGCGGCCCTACTTATAGATGCGCAACTGGAGCGTCTATTGCAAAGTTTACCAGAAATCATTTCAAGCAAGATCTGTTAAACGTATGTTATCATGTACAAGTTGACATTATTTTATTAAGGGAAGGTTCTAGATTACTGGTCCCCCATGCAGGTTAGTAGCTGGCTTGGTTTCTTTCTGTGCTTAAGTTTATACCAATAATTTACACAGTATTGCCGAGCGAGCGTTAGCGAGTGAAGGGTGTTAGAGCCCCGCATTGCACGTTGTTTTCTGTCTTTATAACTGCTCAATGGAAAGGGGGACCAGTAATCTAGAACCTTGCCTTTTATTAACCGTGCAGTTTTACTACACGGATCCATATTATAAGTAGTAGGGGTAGCAGTAGCAGTAGAAACGTGATAGAAGCCCGCAGGGGTTCGCTGGGCTCTGTTCTAGACATGAAATGGGCAAATTGAAGACTTCCCTAAATTTCTTTGGGCCTTGTACAGTCTGTGGATCCGTATAGTAAAACTGCACCCTATTAACTTCAGTACTTACATTATTTACTTCCATAATTCCTTCTCGAGAATTTTCATCGAAAGAAAAATCAGTTCAAATTTTAACTCTTTACCATTTTCGCTTCTTCTTCTTGCAAAAATTTGTATACCAAGGTTTTGTCTTGTTTTCCATCATTTTCTGCACAAAACAACTTCTAGAATCGTAGTACATATTAATGTAACAAATATCAACATTCAATGGAGCTAATCTTAAAGATAAATCTCCGTCCAGCTTAAACAAAAAAACATAAACAGTACCTCACGTCTCACGTGACTTGATGTCAGTAATGAATGAATGGAACAGTTAAGTTCTCATAACCGGAGCGAAATCACCGAATCGAAGACCCGCGGAAAAATGAATGAAATGAATAAAAGTAAAAACTTATCTTAAATTGGCAACGTGTTAATAGTTCCTATGTCTCGGTGCTACACTGACTGCCAATTCTCGTATTCTTTTTCATCTTTAACATTTTTAATGGTAAAGGTATGCCTGTGTTTTAACATGTTACAGTATGCTACAATTATTCTCATATTCTCCTTCTTGTGCAGATGTTTCCACTATTTATCGCTAGATGGCAGGCAAATTAGATTTTTTTGAAACACGATCAAATGCGGCACACAGAATGCAAATAATAGATGTGAGAAATAATAATATCGGATCTCGTCCGTATCAGAATTCCCAATGTTATAAGATCGGAATGGAATGCAAAGCTGGAATCAGTTGTATGTGCCAATTATCGCAAAGTAAACGCAAACCCATACGAAATCAGGTCCATGATATGAAACAGCAGCAAAGGTACAATTAACATTTTTTTTTGTGCTGTCAAAAAAATTACTTCTTATTTCGTAACCAATGACGAAACAAGTCTAGACATTCCTTTTCACCGCTTAGGACCTTTAGTTGATTTCGGACCTGTTTGACAGGTTTTGGAAGATGGCATCTTATAGGTGGAATTTTAATTTTTTTTTTTTGTTAAAAAGTTGGGGGGTTGGGCAATGCCCCCTCATGCCTCCATATCTCCGACCATGTGTCCCTGTTATAAAGTATATCATGACTTCTAAATTAAGTGAATTTAAGGCCTGAATGTGAACTACCTAGTTTCGGAATTGATGATATTCGAATGAGATATTGGGGATTGTATGTAGTTTAGATACAAGAATTACAGAAATTTTTGCCAATTAAGGCATCAATGTAAAATAAAATAGTTTATTGTGTCTTACTACACCCTTATGGAACACAGAGCTTCCGTTTATTTGTAGATCTGTTACTAAATTTTCTTTCTCTAATATTATTTCAGATGCACACACACACACAAAAAAAAAAAATCACAGTTCTGTGAGAATTTCTACGCTTCATTCACGAAATTCTTGGACTATGTACCTGGTATCACTGATTTGAGTATCAAATGTTTTGAGCATAAATCAAGGTGATGATAATTAATGTTTATTTATGATAATTTTATTTAAATATATGTATAATTTATATTTTTCGTTGAAAATTTGTTTTAATACTAGAAATTAACTACTTTTAATAGACATTGGATATATTTTTCAGACTCCTCAATACATTGAAGTCTACTTAAAATTTTTGAATTTCAATCCAACAGAAAAATGCATTAAGTAGATGAATGTTATTTTAGTAAATTTTGCTTTCAGCAAGGAAGCAATTTTTAAAATTAATTACTTCTTGCATGAATGTTGTCTACATGTTGAGGTGAATATTTTCCACAGAAGCTGGTTCTTGTCACTTTTATGATAGGCTAAAATTTGCAATTTACCTTTTAATATCCTCATGAAAGATAGTTTTGTCACCTGATTAGTTATTTTAGCATGTTTCAAAAACAAACCTAAAAAGTAATTGCTGTGTTGTGAACCGGAAATAGAAGGCAAATCTTTGCGTTGCAGAAAGGCAAACAAATGCGTAGGTTTAATAGGGCAAAAGTCATAAAGACTAAAATATGCGTATTTAGTGGATATATTATACGTAACGATAGCTTGGAACTGTTAGGGATTACAAGATACAATTCCAGTAATAAATATAATGCATATCTAGATACATTACTATAAGTTTCAAGTATATGTGTGATTAAGCATAAATATCTAACGTGCAGATTAAGTTTAAGAGCACTGCTGGAAATAATTGATCAAAAATTCAAATTTACTAATTGTCTTCCTATTCTGTTGCAAAAGACTTGCTCTGGACGATGACATTTGTATTCGGTACACATTAAATTGATGGGGCACTATTATACAAAGTATTACTATACAAAGAATGCTGGATTGCTTGACAGGATATACTTTATAAAAGGGAAGGGAAAATTGTGGACAAATAATGAAATGTAAATCTCGTCATGTATCTTATATTTTAGCGGGCTAGTTATTAGCCGAAACAATCATAATTCAGATCTGACTTTTGGTGTTAATAGCCACCGATAGCGGCCCCAAAATGCAAAATTTACGGAAAAAATGAACAGAATCAAACGAAATGTCAGCATGAGAGTAAAAAAAAAAAAAAAAAAAGATGTTAATGGTCATCAGTGTAGGTTGATTAATAAGCGAGAAACCTAAAATTTGGACTGTATGAGTTTGTGGATTGATTCGATATGATGTGGACGTTCAGAGGAGCATATGACAGTGTTTCAAACCTACTATTTTAATAACTAAGGTAGGATGTGTATTTAGGTGTAACGGACGGAAATAAATACAGAGCAGCAGCCACTAAGGGGTGATATGCATCTGAGGTAAATTTAGTGAAATGAGAAATGTTGGGCTATATTCCATTTTAAGGGGGCATAACTGTTGAAAGTAGGCCTACACGTATAAAGTTTTATATTTCATTTATCTATATGATTAAAAAGTATATATCGGGATGTTACAAATTAAATGTATAATAAGATAGAAGTACGAAACGGAAAATGTACTGTGTATCACATAATACTCAATACGAAAGACAAAATGAAAGGAAGTGGTATGTCATACAGAATTCCAATTTTGCATTTATTCCGAAGTTGGCCCTCCGCCTGGTTTTCGACAAAAAGTCGAAAATTTAAGAATCATCAACTTTTAGGACCACTTTAAAACTATATAATAGAGTAGATTAGGGTAGAGTTAGGTAGGGTCGGGTTAGCTTAGGGCTAGAGAAGTTTGGACACATTTTTTTAAAATTAATAGTGTAATTTCTCGTCTCTGGTTAAAGATACCCAATGGAGGGTCTCTGTATACCTGCACCCATGTTCAAAGAATACAAATGCTTGTTGCTTTTCCACAATTCAAGCATGCTGTATAACATTGCCAAATAGTTCCATACTTATAACGGCGCATATATATCCCTTTGGGGATCTTATGGTACAATTTGTACCATACGGGGTGTTTCATGGTACATTGCGTTATAACTCTCCTATTTGAGCTTTTTCGTCCGTTTTTTTTTTGTTTTTCAAGTCCAGAGGCATTGTAGAAGACATTACGTATGGTTTCACACCTTCCTGCGTCGAGACATAGGAGGTGATGACGTCATAAGTCTAAAATTTATATTTTCGTGTAATACTTTTTGGGGGTGGTTTATGTAAAGTATTTTTGGCGGGCTTATTTTTGCACGTAGAAGATTCAAATTTTGCACAAACATACAGTCCACCGAGCAGTATTTACCAGATTTTTTTCAGATTTCTGCGTTAAAACAGGGGGGGATCCAGCGGGTCAAAAAGTTGAAAAAAGGGATATTTTTACCCAAAAATGCAGTTTTTCCTCATTTTCCCGCCTTAGATACATGATGGAGACAAGTGAATGGTACCACCTGAAAGGCAGTTCTATTCTGAAGGGAATGATGTGCGACACATGGCCCTAGGGTAATTAGGGAAGTGTCAGGGAATTTTTATCAAAATATATTTCTGTATAGGGGAATTTTGGACATTTTCGGTACTATTTTTTGCGGGCGTATTTTTGCACCTAGAAGATTGAAATTGTGCACAAACATTGAGTCCACCGAGTAGTATTTACCAGATTTTTTCAGATTTCTGGGTTAAAACAGGGGGGTACAGAGGGGCTAAACGTTGAAAAAGGGAAATTTTAACCAAAAAATCCCTTTCACGGGATTTTCCCGCCTTAGATACATGATGGGGACAAGTGAATAGTACCGCCTGAAAGGCAGTTCTATTGTGAAGAGAATGATGGGCGAAACATGACTCTAGGGTAATTAGGGATGTCTCAGGGAATGTTTAAAAATTTCCCTCTGTATACGGGAAAATGGGACATTGTCGGTATATTTTTTTTTGCCGGGCTTACTTTTGCACCTGGAAAATTGGAATTGTGCATAAACATTCAGCCCACCGAGTAGTATTTACCAGATTTTTTTCAGATCTCTTCGTTAAAACAGGGGGGTCCAGGGGGGGCTAAATCTTGAAAAAAGGATATTTAAACCCAAAAAATCCCGTATTTTCTCATTTTCGTGCCTTAGATACATGATGGGGACACGTGAGTCATACCGCCTGAAAGGCAGTTCTATTCTGAAGAGAATGATGGGTGAAACATGACCCTAGGGTAATTAGGGATGTCTCAGGAAATTTTTTTCCTGAGATCATAGTATTTTACGGTAATTTGGGGCATGGTGGGAATTCCTGATAAAATTTCTCCCGCCCTTGGTATTCAAGATAGAAATTTGAAATTTGGCACATACATTCAGTATACAAAGTACTAATTATCAGATTTTTTTTAGTTGGCTACGTTCACACAGGGCCGTTCCAGAGGGGCCCAAAGTGCGAGAAAAAATTTCCCTCCGAAATTTTCCCTTTGACATTATTTTTCCCGCTCCTAGTATATGGTATGAGCATGCAAATGGTATCATTTGAAAGCCAGTTCTATTCTGAAGAGAATGAGGTATGAACCATGATCCTAGGATAAATAGTGACGATGCAGTAGCTGCTTGACTGAAAGTCTAAAAAATATCCCAAATACCCCGGATCCCTTAAGGGGTATACATATATATAAACATAACTTCCGCTCGCCTTACACATTATCAAGCACAGAAACGAGTAAATTATATATTTCTTCCCGCTAATTTTCAAAATTTTGCTAGAAACGGATGACCAAATTTAGAACTTAACCCGAAGGCAGTGTTCATACTGATAATGCAAGTGTTGGGAAGCTTTGCGACTCACAATCCATTTGTTTTATGACGTATGAAATGTTTTCCATAATCCTTATATATGCGTATACCCACCGTCGCTGACGCGTCTGCTCCCTACGGACGTACCCTATTGCTGCCGCTTGGGCCCCTTTTCTGTGCACCTGCCCTGACTCGCTTAGATAGCATTCGTACTTTTTGGTGGCCACCTAGCACAAGTTGGTTTGTGGTTAATGCACTCTAGTTCCTATGCCATACATCCACACACTGTTAAGGCTGTACGAGTGCGCGTGGTCCTAAAAAAAATACAAATGTAAGTATTCGCATATTGAACGGTTAGCATGCAGGAAAGAAGTAGGCCCTAGTTTGATAAGTATTCATTATTTTAGTAATTCGTGAGTAATTTTGCGCAGCAATAGTATATGGGTGCATACTAACGTAGGACGTGTATGCTACAGTAATGGATGGAAATGTAGAAAGGAAACTAAGTGTATGGCTAAACGAGGGTGCGTTTCCAATGCGTTAACCAGCGCAGCGAACGCGACCCAGGTGTCTAGCCAGTAATTTTACTTTCGCCAGAGTTATAAATCATACTGTGAACCAGTCAGAGTTTCTAGGTCTTACTGCCACACCCTTATTCTTATTAATGCAAATCACGAAAAATAGACCTGACTCTATTGTGTTACATAGATTTTTCTGTGATTAGCTAATTTTTTGGAATTTTCTTTTATTTTTGTGAGTTTTCTTTTCTTATACACGTACATATTTTATAATATCAGAGCTTCCAAGCAGTTGTTTCTTGCTAAAATCCCCTTGCTTGGCATCACGTCTTTCCTTTTTTCCTTCCTTTAGAAATATTTTGCTGAATCCGAAACAGTAGGCTGTCCATTGTTCCAAAACGTACCAAATACGATCAAGCCGACCTATTTTGCACGGTTTTATTGCTTTCGCGTTTGCAGCGTATTGTGATTAGCCATCCATATTAAAATACAGGGTCAGCTTACTACAAGCGTTTGCATGAGCCATACGGGTTGCGAACGCATCGAATAGCCGTGTATTAAGAAGAAGAGGAATTGCATCTGAATCAAATGGGGCAAAATATTGGGTACTATCTCATTTTATAGGCGCATAAATTCCACGGTAGAAATATGTTACTTGATTTCACGATAGGATTGTACAGGTAATTATGATATATCTGCAGGGATGTAGTCAAGGGGGGGCCCATCGGGGCCAGGCCCCCCAAATGGTTTCCTGGTCCCCCAAATGACCAGCTTTTAAAACATCATAGTAAAATTATCTTGCTTCATTCATTAAAAGTAACGAAGTTTATTGACAATTAATAATATGGAAAAATATTGTTTTTCCATACTGATCGAAAAATAGTATAGTATCTCTTCCTTGTACCGATCGAAAAATAGGATACTTTTTTGTGGCAGCAGATTACACAATTTACTGCGATTTATATTTGACAGTTTGAAGACAAACGTTTTAAAAAGGTACTACAAATACAGACATAAAACAAAGGTACCAAACTGATTTGTAAGTACAGTATATTTTTATATGCTTTAAGAAGTGTTTTAAAAGACATAGAGGATGGAAAATTTGGTGAGAAACAATGCTTTTGTTCAATTTGGATTTCATTTGGTCTCTCTTTTATTTCTCCTCAGTGTAATAAAATAATTATGTTTTGTAGTCACGAATAATAAATAAATATTTTTGTCAGGAAACCGTAAAGAAATTAAGTGAAATTTCAAAGAAAATCAATCTTGTGTAGATAGGTTCTGTATACAAGGTCTTAAATTTAAATATAAAGGTAACCAAGAAAAGATTTGTTGCTTTTTCACCCACCACCTTCGAACATTGATATGTCACCTAACCTGGAGGATCAAAAATAGTCCCCATCAGCATCGACGACCTTCTGAAAACGTTCTTGAAGGCCATGGAATCCATCGCGGTAGAACTTGGTGGGCCGTGAAACGAAGAAAGTATCAGGTGCATTTTGGGCTTTTACTAGGGATTTGAACTGGCGTCCTCTAAGGCGATTGTCCAAAGAATGGAACAGGTGATAATCGGACGGTGCAATACCCGGGGAATATAGTGGTTGCAATATTGTTTCCCATCCAAGGCGGAAAATGGTGTCCTGAGTCATCCTAGCCACGTGGGACTTAGCGTTGTCCCGTAAACGAGGACCCATTTGCAATTCAGAAGTGATGGCTCCAGAGTTTTGAGTTTTTGTTGAGCACAGCTCAACTGCTGACACTACACAGTTGCATTGATACTCTGACCAGCTGGTAGCGGTTCCCGATGCACGAAGCACCAAACACACAGAAGGACCTTCTTCTGGTACAGTGTTGGTTTCGGCTGTTTTGAAATCGGTTCATGGGATGCTAACCAATGATGACGTCGCCGTGGAGCTTCGTATAGGACACACTTTTTATCACATGTCAACGCCCTGTCCAGAAATGGCTCCGAAACAGTAAATAAACACAGGCGACTGCCGCGTTGCCTTCTGGCCCGGAGTCAAAATATGTGAGACCCATCGACCCAAATTGTAGTGCTTCACAAGTTGATGGATGTGCAGCCGAATGGTTTCTCCACACACTGAATTGTAGTCCCAGTTCCTCTTTGTACATGTGTTGGTGTTTTCGAGTGTTTCGTCATCGTCCTTAAACTTGTTTAACCATCGCTGCACTGTCCGCGTCGTCACGACACCCTCATCAAAGGCCTGGCATACCTTTTGCCCCGCTACAGCGGCGTTTGACCTCCATTTGAACTCGTTCAGCATATATGCTCTTATGACGCTCTGTGGATGTCCCATGTTCCCTCTGTCTTTACGCAAGTTCACGTTGTGTCTGAATTGCCACAACCAGGTAGTATGTTGGATATACCCACACCAACAACTGACGTTCGCCTTATCTCCACTCGCATTCAACTCACGGTGTGAGGTCCAATTGAACACAGACCTCCACGAAAAGCGACAGAACTTTCTTGGTTACCTTTATAGTTATGCACCAAAGTATAGCGTTTGGTGTCGGGCAGTAGTTCTTGATTAAGCATAATAAAAACTACCTTGAATATAATTTATGAATAATAATAAAAATAATAATAATACGGCATTAAGAGTTCCTTAAAAATCCATAAATACCAGACTGGATATATTGGTATAATTCAACACCAATCTAGACCTAAACAAGATGATCCCCCCTAAAGAAAAGCAACAAAGATTTTTACTTTTTATTTGTAGTTCGGACTAGAATTTCCTATTCACATATTTTTTTATAGTAAGAAGTAAGTCGGACAACGATTAGCATTCTGTCGTTCTCGATACAGAGTACTGGTGGAAAACAGGATGACATTTGAAAGTCTTAATCAAGGCAAAGTAGGCCAATGTAAAGGAAAAAAACTGAAATTCGGATGTGTATTGAAAGCCAAGTACTAAGTCCTATTGCTATTATTATAATTACATATATTATTATCCAAAAGGGCCTGAAGTTCCTTTTTCACTTACGAGGGAACCTATCCAAGTGTAACTCTGACTTCGAGTCGAGACTATGGCCGTTGGATACCTTGTCACAAAAGAACATAAGATGAAAAGGGATACATCCTCGATCGCGACCGTTGCGGAGATATAAGCGTGAAAAGTTAGAAATTGAGCTCCATACTATACATTACAAAGCCAGATTCCGGGTAAGATTTTTCGGAAACGGTCGGGTAAGGAAACTCAGGGAATACATATCAAATTAGTTTGGGGAGCCCAGCACCTATTGAATGAAAAAATTGTGTCCCCGGGGCACTCGCAGGGTCCCGGCGGGTCCAACTCAAAATTTGCAAATGGAATCGGGGGTCAAGTAGCATATTGTATGAAAGCTATTGTTAAATAAAATAAGATAGAATAAATCTCAACTCTCTACGATAACCCTGTGCAAACGGGCAACTGGTCAAAATGTCAATACAACCTACATAAGAAAATCTATGGCCACGCTTCTAAATCCGTTAAGTTGTGACAATAACAAAACAGAAAAACACGTTTAAAAGTGCAAGGCATTGACGTAAAGCAAATTGCTGCAGAGTCTCTCTCTCAAAAGCATCCTCCGATATATTTTATTTCTGCACCATTATTCCAGGTTTCTCCATCCCCACTCCTCTCCAAGTTGCCCCACAGTTTCCAGGTCACTAATATTCGTCTTTACCATCATGTTTCTCGTTCAGCAAATCCTCCAATAAAAAAATTCCACGGTACACTCTGTGAATCTCGGGTCCCGATGCTCGAAGCATATACCGTTGCCTTTTGACCTTCTCACCCTCCACGACGGTTGCGATTGACAATGTATTCTTTCTCTTCTGGGACACGAAATCCAATGGTCATGGTTATTCTGTGATCCATTGGTCATTCGAAGTCACACTTATACTTGGATAAGGTCCGTTGTGCGACTCTGTGAAAGAGCAATTTGCTTTACTTCAACACCTTGCACTTTTAAACGCGTTTTTCTGTTTTGTTATTGTCGCAACTTAACGGATTTAGAAGTGTAGCCATAGATATAGGTTGTATTGACATTTTGACCAGTTGCCCGTTGGCACAGGGTTATCGTAGAGAGTTGAGATTTGTTTTATCTTCTTTTATTTAACAATAGCTTTCATACAATATGTTACTTGACCCCCGATTCCATTTGCAAATTTTGAGTTGGACCCGCCGGGACCCTGCGAGTGCCCCGGGGACAATTTTTTCATTCAATAGGTGCTGGGCTCCCCACACTAATTTGATACCTGAGTTTCCTTACCCGACCGTTTCCGAAAAATCTTACCCGGAATCTGACTTTGTAATGTATAGTATGGAGCTCAATTTCTAACTTTTCACGCTTATATCTCCGCAACGGTCGCGATCGAGGATGTATCCCTTTTCATGTTATGTTCTTTTGGGACAAGGTATCCAACGGCCACAGTCTCGACTCGAAGTCAGAGTTGCACTTGGATAGGTTTCCTCGTTAGATTCTCAGGTAAATAAATAGAAACAAATGAAAGAGGAAGAAAAATGGAGGCCTTGAAGGTAAAAGGTAAACAAATTCACCAGTGTTCAGGAGATGCTGTCTACAATGAACTGAACAGAGTTCGTTGGTGGGTCATAGTTGATGCGTGGGCCAGAATGGGTCACTTGGATGATGGGTTGCAATGGGTCACGTCATGTTGATCCACGACCCAATCACCCACTCACAAATCTTGACTCACCTATCTCTACCGCTTAAGCACATCTGCTTGTTATCAGCTGTCAATACTTTAGTGTATGGGACACGTATCGAATTTTTATACGCTGGAAGAATCTGGGTGCTTTAAACTTTGGGCGTAGATCCAGTACGTAAAAGCAGTTCAGATGAAAGAGTTTAAGAGCAGCAAGTGGTCTTTTGCCCTTCCCACGGCATTCTCACCTGTCTGGTCTTAGTGTATGGCTAACATGGATGCGTTTCCGACGCGTTACCCCTGCAGCGAACGCGAACTAGGTAGCTGCTCGGTAATTTTACTTTCGCCAGAGTTATAAATCATACTGTGAGGCAGTCAGGGCTTCCAGGTCCACGTCTGTAATAGCAAAGTTCCAATACTCTGCACAAGGCATTTTCCAAGCAGCTGTTTCTTGCTAAAATCTTCTTGCTTGGCAACACGTCTTTCCTTTTTTCCCTTCCTTAAAAATATTTTACTGATTCCGAAAGGCCAGGCGGTTTATTGTTTCGAAACGCACCAAATACGCTCGAGCCAACGTTTTCTGCGCATTTTTATTGCTTTCACGTTCGCGGCGCATTGTGATTAGCCATCCACATTTTGATACATGGTCAGCGTATTCCAAGCGCATGCAGCGTATAAAAAGTCGTTGCGAACGCAACGAATAGCCGTGCACTTATTGTTTTCAGAAGAGAAATACTGTGCGTGATTTGTTTCGCGAATCGTTGTTGAGGTTTGCTGGTACACTCACCAGCAATCATCATTCCAATCTAGTTTCAGTCTTTCTATACAATACATGATCTCGGCTAAATTAATATTTTCTATTTCACAAAACGAGATTCATAATTAATTTTCATTGCATGGAGAAAAAGAAGTATTTAAATCCCATACTTCCTAATCTGAATTCGCAAATGATAAGAGCTTCTCCATGGCTATATAGTCAGCGTACGCGTCGTCAGTGCGGGACGCCCTGTTCGACTCTCGGCGGGAGTTCATGAATTCGGATTCTACTTCTCATATAGGCTCGCTAAACTTCTTTCACAGAAGTAAAGGCGCTTATAAAGATGAAGTCACACCTTCAGTGTTACCCATGTTGTGATATTGAAATGAAATGAATTGAAATAAAACCTTTGAGTTTAACGTCCCACATTATGCCGATTAGGCTAATTGAGATGATGATTAAGGTCAGTGAATGATGATGAGAGACTTGGTGGAATGAAATGTGGGAGGAAACGAGAGTACCATGAGAAAACCCACGGACACGATGTTGTCCACACAAACTTATTTGGACGGGGATCGAATCAGGAACCACACGCACCAGAGGTAAGCGCTCTACCACTGAGCCAGGGTGCCTTCCTGTTAAAGAAACAAGTACAGCATGCGACCAATTTATCGCCGAATTGAAAATGATCTATAATTGATACCCGGCTATTTACAAGGAAAAAAGATAAGGTTAGCGCAACCAAAAGCAATGTATCTTCCAGGAACTTGGTTACCACCGGCCGAACACAAATAAACCTGTTCCCAATAGCAAAGATAAATTACGTTTTACTCTTGTGCAGGACACTTCTTCGCCAAATAATGCAGTTATTTTGTTTTGTCCCACGATTCCCTGAAAATATTTCTCAAAGAAAGCATCACCAGCCTACGAGGTAAGTTCAAAAATTAACAATCCTGACCTTGAACAAGATACTATCCGATATTTCCCTGATAAAACGGAACAAAAAGTCGCGTTTGAGTATCGAAATTTGCTGGTAATTCTTGCTATTTTGACAATGTGCTGCTTGTTATTTTAAGTACTTTCTCAACTTTACAAGAATTTAATGCGAAATACGTTTAGAAAGTAACTATTTTTTTCACGCGATTTTGGCATTACTCGTAAAAAATGTAATAAATCAAATATATAATGTTTCTTTCTTCGTATATTATTCCAAATCTCAGTTTGTGCAAGTATTTAAATCTAATAATAACTTTATTTCAGCATTAATGCTCACATACTAAGTCAAATAGCAAATCGTTGTAGCGTTCGTTTTTGTATAGTTACTTTAAAGCCGTGAAAGTTTTTTTTACACGCCTATATTTAAGCTAGGTGTATGGTTTATTAATTTGCAAGTCAAATGCATAGGAGGCTACTGTACATTTCGTAGCATGTGCCTTCTTCATCTCAAACAGAATCAGTCCATACAGAATGGCCCAAAAGTAGGTATACAGTTCTGCATTAATCAGTATGACATTTTAGTTTGTTAAGATAATGAGGGTCTTTTCTTAGGTCTGTTCCGAGCTTAAGATGTAAGTGAAAAGAACTAATAACAAATAATAAAGGAACTAAGGCAATGCCTATATGTGTAACAATTAGTAAATGATATAAAATGTCATTAGCCGATTAGTATAGGACTGTATACCTACATTTGGGCCATCTTGTATTCCTTCTAAGCACTCTACATTATTTGTGGGTGTTGTAAGATCAATTGTGCCAGTTTCGTTGAATAATTATGTCCCATCAAAATCTCATGGGTGCAACCTGAGCCCTGAGCACGCCTTATTTGGAGTAATTTGTGAAGTTTCAATCAATGGGAATTGCCTTGAATTCGGAAATTATTGAATTAAGTGCTGAAATTACTCTTTTGTGCGCAGTAGAAGCATTTGTGGAGGAAGGAAGAGAAATATATACCGCGAACTAAAGTATAAGATATTTCAGAATTGAAACATCTTACCGAATAACGATGTGTGACACTTTTCAGTGAATTCGAGGAAAACGATATGTTTGTGGTTTATAGCATAGCATCGCTTTGAAAAACGGTTTGCCAGCATACTAGTGAAATTACCTGGATAATGAAGAAACGAGCCTTTCAGCGGATGGTAATCATGTTCCGTACAGTAGTTGATTCCACTGGGAACTCAGCACGTTCCAAAAAAGTGTCATACATCATTATTCAGTGGAGTGCTTCCATTATCAATGTTTGTTTGGTACCTCTCGAGTTTCTCTCATTTCAGTGTTACAACATAACGATATATCGATTTTTAAATCAGGGAATTTGATGGAAACATAACAAAGGAATCAATTAAGCATAAAAACTATACCAAGATTTATTAAATTCCCATGGCAATTCTTTCACTGTCACAAATGTTTCCTAAAGTACATTAAAAGTGACAAATATTAACAAGAGATTAATACGAAATTTCTTATGTGGGTAGGGTGGACAGAAATTTGATAAATATTAAGTATTTATTGTTTTGTGCATCGTTAATTGCATAGGTATATGTTCCGTTTTTCGTAATAGATATTCTCCCTGGTTTTTATGTTCGAATCTGTTAATTTCATACCTGATAAGTATGACAACGCTGGAAAAAGGAGAGCAGAATGCGTAAGAGAGAGCCGATGAACTATCATCGAGTTTTCCAGGACTGTGAGAATTTTCAACAACTGCACTGATCAGTTGAAAATTAAAATATGAAATTATTTGATATTTTGATAATTTTCCTGTTCTACCTATAATAAACATTTACGACTATTCTACAATGTTGCCATAATACATAAATTAACCTTTCTTGTTCAGAAAAGGGAAGATGCTGAGTGTCTCCAAGTCATGACGGGATCGCCTGCATTACAGGTCTTTTAGGCCCTAAAGTCACGCCACTTTTCAGGTCTATTAACTCGTATTATAGTTCCTAAATTTAAGAGAAACTGATCTATAAGTGAATTCGTAGTTGTATGCATCTTTCCAGTTTTAGTTCTAATAGATAGACGTGTAGCTAAAGCACGAAACTTTTTTCTAAAATGACTGTAGACTATATATGTTGTGGTATTTAGTATAAATATGACATTACTAATGTTATTTCTTCTCCTTCTATTAGGAACAGAGACTACAAATATGGATATTCCTTCTAGAGATAGTACGCAAAGTTACGAAGCTACGTACTCCGACACATCTGCAGGATCGCAAGAAATATGCAGCGTTGAAGATCCAACTTTGTTGGCTCCAAGATTGTCTCAGTCAATTTTACATCCTAGTGGACCTATAGATGATCATCCTTTTCAGCAGTCTCAGACTTTCCCACAAGGAGAGTTTTCATCACAAGGAGATCGTTCTCCTCTTCAACAATCTCAGATCTTCTCTCTAGAAGAAGGTTCATCTCAAGAAGTTTGTCTTTCTCTTCAGCAATCTCATACATTACCCTTAGAAAAAATCTCGTCGCAGAATACAATGCAGGAACAATCTGAATGGCATTTCATTCAACGCCAGGTTGAGTCGCAAATCTTGCCTGTACCAGTGCAGACCTCTCTTTCCAGAAATCCTGGTATCATTACTATCTCAAATTATTCACGCATTCCCCTAACCCAGACTAAAGATATGAACATTTCTTCTGGAGATAGCAGACAGACTTACAAAACTATGCACCCCCACACTTCTGCAGAACGGCAAGAAATGCACAACATTGAGAGTCCAGTATTGTTGACTGCGATATTGCCGCAGTTAATTTCCGATCCTACTCAACCTATCGAAGATCCTCTTCAGACTTTCCCCCTAGAAGAACTTTCAGCACGAGGAGATTGTCCTCCTCTTGAGCAATCACATTCGCAGACCTCTCTCTATGCAAATTCTTGTACCGTTTCTGTCTCTGAGTCTTCGAATACTCCCGAATTCCTGAGTCAAGACACAGATATTTATCCTGAAGATAGCACGCCCACTTACGAGGCCATGTACTCCCGAACTTCTACAGAATGGCAACAAATGCACAGCACTGAAAATCCAGTTTTGTTGTCTGCAGCGTTGCCCCAGTTAAGTTCTCATCCCGCTGGAGCTATAGGAGATGATCCTTTTCAACCATCTCAAACTTTCTATCAAGGAGAGACAGCATCAAAAGAAGATCGTCCTCATCTTCGGCGATATCAGAGCTTGCCTCTAGGAATACCTTCATCACAAGAAGATCGTCCACCTTTTCAGCGATCTCATTCGTTTCCTCTAGGAGCTCCCTCATCGCAGAATTCAACGTACGTACAACCACAATGGCATTTCAGTCAAAGCCAGGTTCAGTCACAGTCGCAAATCCAGCCTGTGCCAAGATCAGTGGTGCACTCAAATTCTTCGACCACTCCCATATTTCAGACTCAATATATGAATATTTATCCTGGAGATAGTACGTCCACTTGGAAAGCTGTGTACCATCAGAATTCCGCAGAACTGCAAGAAATGCAGAGCACTGAAGGTCCAATTGTGTTGTCTACAGCATTGCCCAAGTTAATTCCTCGTCCTGTTGGACCTATAGATCGTCCTTTTCAGCGATCTGAGACACTCG
Source organism: Thermobia domestica (assembly GCF_964235325.1). Classification (NCBI taxonomy): domain Eukaryota; kingdom Metazoa; phylum Arthropoda; class Insecta; order Zygentoma; family Lepismatidae; genus Thermobia; species Thermobia domestica. The sequence goes on from NC_137470.1 coordinate 95,622,973, forward strand.
CTATAGAAGAGCCTTCATCACAAGGAGAGACGGCATCACAAGAAGATCGTCCTCGTCTTCGGCGATGTCAGAGCTTCCCTCTAGGAATACCCTCATCACGAGAAGATTGTTCTCCTTTCCAACGATCTCAGACCTTCCCTCTAGGAACATCCTCATCGCAAAATCCAACGCAAGTAGAACAATGGCATTTCAGTCAGTGCCAGGTTCAGTCACAGTCACAAGTCCAGCCTGCACAGGAGTTAGTAGAGCGAATATCTCTCTCTAGAAATTCTTCTGCTGTTTCTATCTCAAACTCTTCGAATACTCCCGAATTCCTGAGTCAAGATACAGATATTTATCCTGGAGATAGCACGCCCACTTACGAGGCCATGTACTCCCGAACTTCTAGAGGATGGAAAGAAATGCACAGCACTGAAAGTCCAGTTATGTTGTCTGCAACATTGTCAAAGTTAATTTCTCATCCCGCTGGACCTATAGGAGATCGTCCTTTTCAGCAATCTCAGACTTTCTATCTAGGAGAGACGGCATCACAACAAAATCGTCCTCGCCTTCGGCGAAGTCAGAGCTTCCCTTCATTACAAGATCGTTCTCGTTTTCAACGATCTCAAACGTTCCCTCTAGGATCGCTCTCATCGCTGAATCCAACGTATGTACAACCAGAATGGCATTTCAGGCAAAGCCAGGTTCAGTCACAGTCGCAAAACCAACCTGTGTCAGGTTTAGTGGTGCAGTCTACAAATCCTTGTATCGCTACTATCTCAGATTCTTCGACTACTTCGGTAGGTCAGACTCAATATATGGATATTTATCATAGAGATAGCACGTCCACTTGCAAAGGTATGTACCCCCGAAATTCCGCAGAATTGGAAGAAATGAACAGCTCTGAAGGTCCAGTTATGTCGTCTGCAGCATTGCCCCAGTTAATTCCTCGTCCTGCCGGACCTATAGATCAACCTTTTCAGCGGTCTGAGACCTTCCCTGTAGAAGAGTCTTTATCACAAGGAAGCTATCCTCGTCTTCAGCAATCTCAAACTTTTCCTCTAGGAATGTCCTTATCACAAGAAGATCGTCCTCCTCTCCAACGATCTCAGACCTTTTCTCTAGGAACGCCCTCATCACAAGAAGATCGTCCTCCTCTTCTGCGCTCTCAGACATTCCCTCTAGGAACGTTCTCATCACAAAACCCAACTCTAGTTCAACCTAAATTGCATTTCATTCAGAGCCAGAGCCACCAGGGAGATACTGGCAGTAGTGGTGACGGAAATGTAGGAGATAGAAGTAGTTATGATGAAGGAAGATATTCTATTCCAGCAACAGATGGAGAACAAATTTCCTTGACATCTTTGAAGGTGGATACAGCTAGTAATACTACTACTATTGAAGGGCCGCCAACACCTACAAGTTCTGAAATCCAGGACCAAGTAGATCAAGGAAAAGGTATGTGTTTGACAATTACCTTTAAATTGATTTTTTTAAGAATGAGGAATAGCTGTGGACAAATACTCTTTCAATTCATAATCATAATTATACACTAAAATTAATTTCTAGGTGTACATTTGACAAAAATCAATTGTTATTATTTAAAGATGTAATGTAGGTTTCAGCGTTGATAATCAGATGGGAAATGCGATTCAAAATGCAGCACACCGTGCCTATAAAATTTGATATTAGTCAACCATATTCTCCTCCAAATTCTATTGGATTAATGTGATCAGAATGTCCTATCCTTACATCTAGTAGAAAACCTTCCTGTAACGCAACTATGTATCGACCGAGGTAACGCATATGAGACATAGTGGTCCCTTTTACCAGAAATGTTGCAGAAAATCCTCTAAATCGAAGGTTAATTTGGAGACCTTTAAGATCCTAAATAGTCAAGTTGGTCTCTTCGTCGTCAGAAACGACGAGAACCCAATTTCAATATAAGCATCGAACTTGTCACATCGGACCCCCCTCAGAATCCAAGTCAACATAGCTTTGAATCGCGCTCCAAGTTTCTTGTATTCCTAGGTAATTTATTTTTTTTCTTATTTTAATGGAGTCAACGGCTGAAAGTAGATAATTTCAACTGTCAATAAAATGCAAAAAATGATTATTATTAAATTATTGGAGCATTTATACTACTTTTTATTCTTTTCAGTTTAAATCGCAAACAATAAAAATATCCAAAAGTCTAAAGTTTACGAGATTCCACTCTCAAACAATTTTTCACTTTCCAAATCGTTCTTCATTTATATAAAACGAAAAACAGCTTCTCCCGCTTGCTCTGTATCTAAGTTTTCACCAGCAATATATAAATTTCATTTCGAGCACGCATTGCAAGCTCTATTTTTCTTTGATAAAAAAAAAAAAAATAAAAATGCTCAATTTAATCTAGTAATAAATCTGATTTATGATTTGTTTATCTAAAATTCAAAATCAGCGACCTGCGAAACCCTCAATACAGATTTTTGTTTTTAAAAAATGGATCATTGTTATTTGAAAACTGCTAACTTATATCCAGTATTTTGTTTCTAAATAGTTACACAAAATCCTGTAAAATCCTCGGAAATGTCCCAATATTAACTCTTTTAGGATTTCCACTTTTTGAGGTAAATTTTAGACTTTCACGTAAACAGCTACTGCTTCCTTACTATTTATCGTAGGATCAAGGTTTATACCTCGAGTTTTTCAGGATAGAACATACTTTATACTGGTACCACTCTCTTGTTCGTATTATACACCAAAAACGTGAGAATCGGATAAATCCGGGAGATTTTCGAAAAATAATTTTTTGAAATTTTTGCGCCCCTCTGTCCCGAGCCTGGTTTCACGTAGGGATCGGATTTTTTTTTTAAAGATATTGTTATATACACAATACGTGTGCAGAATTTCAATCTTGTATCTTAGAAACTAAGGTCGAGAGAAATTTTTGAAAGTCTGCAGGTGACCCATTTTTCATGTATATATATGTATAACTGGATGGAGTTAGCTAAGGATAGAAGTCAGTGGAGAGCTTTTGTGAACGCGGCATTGAATCTCCGGGTTCCATAGGCCATAGAGTTAGTTAGTTAGTTAGTTATATACACCGGTACACACACACACTCACACACACATATATATATATATATATATATATATATATATATATATATATATATATATATATATATATATATAAAGAATACTTCAAAAATGTATTGCGTCATTACTATTTGACCAATAGTCATGGTTTAAACGCCATTTTCTTTAGTATAACTAGCACTTTCTAACGGTATTACTCACGTGTCCGTATCATAGCCTACACATGAACCGGAAAATTCAGGAAAAGCCCGGAATATTTTTTGAAAATCCCACCAAAACACTTTGCCCCTCTGGCCCGGGTCTGAGTTCACGTAGGGATGTGATTTTTTAAAAAAATAATACATTGTTGTGTACATAATGTGTGTGCAAAATTCCAATCTTGTATCTGAAAACAAAGGGCGGAAAAAAATGTTGAATGTAGGCCCTATATACATATACATATATATATATATATATATATATATATATATATATATATATATATATATATATATTATGAAAATTTACTGCGTCATTACTATTTGGCCTAGTCATGGTTCAAACGTCATTTTTTTAGTATAACATGCCTTTTCCAACGGTACCACTCGCATGTCCGTATCATACACCTGAATCGGAAAAATCGGAAAATCCGGAAATTTTTCTGAAAAGAATCACCTTTTGGGAACACTTGCGCCCCTCGGGCTCGGCTCCAGTTTCGCATAGGGCTCTCAAAAAATTTGAGACATACTGAAAGGTACACACAATCTGTATGCAAAGTTCCAATCTGATATCCTGAAAACTAAACGCGTGAATTTTTTTTGAAATTTGCCTTAAGAAAAAAACAAAAAGGTCACGCCCCTTCGTCCCCACTTGACGCCGCCAAGTTGACCATTTGGTTTCAAAACGCATCTGGTGCGTACTTTGGTCTATTCTTGACTTGAACAATAAAAAAAACTCCGCCCTAAATATCTGTTATAGAACCTAAATAAGCGATCAAAGACGATACCACGCCACAGTAACAAAAGTTACAAAAGAACCTAAAAGGGTTAATTTTAATTGAAATCTAATTATTTTTCATTATATTTGCTATTTCGGATTCGTCATTTTGTTTTCATTTTTGCTTACTTTTCTAAATATCTACTTCGACATCAAGAATCTAAAATTCCTCCATGTGCTAAGTTTTAGAAGGATTAAATTTATGTTTTTGACTTTTGACCACGTTTCTGGAAACAAGGGCCACTGTGAAACATCACACTCTGTACATGCCCAGAGAACCTGTTGGGATGCTCAGACAGTCAGGAGATAGTAATGTAAAAGTGTATCATAGAAAATATAAAATTACGAGATATTTTCCTTTTCTGGTCCAAACTATGATAATCTACACATCTGTCTCCCCCCTAAAAATCAACCGTGGTTTTGGGCCAGTAATAGTATTGTAAAGGAACGATAAAAATGGAGAAATCTTGGGTAAAATCTGCTTTACTTTTTTAACCAAGGCTAGTAAAAAATTAAAAACTTGGGAAAAATAAAAATAATATATATATATATAATAATTTTCTAGCGGTATTTTTACACAGTTGTCACAAACCTAATTATAGTAGTAAATTCTATACAATATCCTGGTTCTGTTGCATACAATGGCGTATTTACAATTATTGCTGTCAGGGTGGAATACTCTCTCAGTTCCTTTCGAATACAAACAAATGCAATGACATTTTAGTTTTGCATCCCAAGATTATGTCTTTAGGCTAAAGCAGAGGGATGATTAATGAAAGCTAATGACTGTGAAATAATTTTTATGTGTTCTTCCACCGGGAATCGAACTACATGAGCTCTCATTTGAACCGAATATGGTTCTCTCACACAGAAGTAAATGTGACAAGAGGAAAAGGAGTTGTAATTTTGTTTAATATAAATGTACTATATCACAAAATTATTAAGTATATATATATTTATAAATTTCCTGCATTCAAACATGGACGTTCTTTCTCAGTTAAATGCAGATTCTTTATTTTAAAAGCTTGATTTGCCAGTATTTGAACCCATGTTAAAATAAACATATAGCACGAATTCTTCTTCTTCCTATTAAAAGCGGATTTTCTTTTAAAAGTTGGGGATGTGTCCGCTTCTTTTAAATAAGGAGTTTATACGCCAAGTTTCATCTCCCTAACATAGGACCTCCTGAGATTCTCTACTTTGGCACACATTGGAATCCCTCTCCACCTTAGGACAGACATTTTAATAAAATGTACTAAAAATCAGTAAATACTTATACAGGGTATTAATGAACTATACCGACAAACTTTAAGAGGTGACTCCTTACGTCAAAATAAGAGAAAAAGTTCATATGGACTTGTTTGGAAAAGTACATAGTTTCAGAGTTAGGGCTGTCCAAAATCGCGAGACAGTTAAATTTCAATAAACCCTCTTTCGAATTCGAGAAACTGTTAATAGTGGTCTTTATGAGCGTACAGGGAGTAACACATACGCAATCCAAAAAATGCATATTTCTTCAATGTTCAATGGATATACAGAGTATTCCCTGCAGGGTGTAATTTCCAGATATGGCGTCAACCTAATTTTGAGATGCTGTGATTTTTTAATTGGTCCAAAGTAGGCGAACGATGAGCCTTGATAGCAGTGAACATAGAACCCTTTCGCTGGATGTCGGAAGTATTAAGGGCCAACAGCAGCATGGTCTCTTTTATTCGGGAAAACGCGTGCTGCGATGTTTTCTTTCACCCTTATAAGTGAAAAGAAAGAAAGAAAAAAGAAAAACGTCAAATATACCTTGACGAAATACATCGCAGCACACGTTATTCCGAACACAAAAACCGTGGAGCTGCCGGTTCCTAACACTTCCGACTTCCCTCCAAATCCCCTACTTTTTCTTTTTCTTTCTTTCTTTTTTCGTTTCTTTTTTTTCTTACTCTTTGGAAATCTTCAAATGGGAGCACAACTATTTCTTTTCTTCTAAAGTTTGTAACCCGTAAATAAACACATCACCATCTTTGCTTTGTATTTAGATCCTTAGGCCGTGCTGTTTAGAAAATAAAATGGCAATTTTCTTGCTAACGAGGACAAACAAAATATGATTCCATTGTGTTTGGAAATGGCAAGGGAATTATGTATTTCTACTTAGAACTGTCTCTTATGATATCGCCCTGCGGTAATGAATCTCACATATTGTTTTTAGTTTTATCTTGTTGGCAACAGTGTGAGGATGGACTCTTTCAAATTTATAATAAAAGGTGAATGCATTATTCTTGGTTTTAATTGGATTAATTTGAATAAAATTTAATATTAACTTTTACCAAGTAAGAAAAAGCACTTTGTAATTCGAAAGTAATTTTTGCTACTCTTATTTCAGATTTGAACCGTACAAGTAGCTTGAGCTCTTTGCAGAGTCTATCTCAAGGAGACGGTAGCTCAGCTCAAGCCTCATCATCAGAAAAACCCGATCCTCCGCCTGTACCAAAGTATTACAGAGATGACTTAGTAAACCATGTGAGAGGTTGGCCGGCTGATGCTATAGAAAAGCAGGTGAGTTAATTGTTGTCAAATGATTTTGTTTTGTAATTGTGATATGAAAGAGTACCATTTTGTTAAGTCTGTGTCTAACGTTTTCAGCCAAAATTATTGCTTCGTGTACGATAACATAGTGATATACTTTCCTGATATACTTGCCAAAAGAACATGAAAACTATTTGTCACATGGAGTTCAAAATTTCTCTAGATGTTATCTACCTTAATAGCAGGAGTGTAGCCAGCAGGTTTGTGTAGGGGGGCCCGTCGTTTTTGAGGGGGGGCAGCTACAATGCACAAAGCCAAAAAACAAAAAATGTGTTGCTGCTAGTGTTTTTGAGGCCTGAAAGAAAGGAAAATTTTGGTTTCCTTCTGGAAAACTAAAAACACTATTTTAGCTTCTTCTTCTTCTTCTTCTTCTTCTTCTTATTATTATTATTATTATTATTATCCATAAATTATATTCAAGATAGTTTTTATTATGATAATCAAGAACTACTGCCCGGGACCAAACGCTATACTTTTGTGTATAACTATAAAGGTAACCAAGAAAGTTCTGTCCCTTTTCGTGGAGGTCTGTGTTCAATTGGACCTTACACCGTGAGTTGAATGCGAGTGGAGATAAGGCGAACGTTGGCTATATCCAACACACTACTTGGTTGTGGCAATTCAGACACACCGTGAACTTGCGTGAACACAGAGGGAACATGGGACATCCACAGAGCGTCATAAGAGCATGTATGCTGAACGAGTTCAAATGGAGGTCAAACGCCGCTGTAGCGGGACAGAAGATATGCAGGCCTTTGTTGAGGGTGTCGTGACGAAGCGGACATTGCAGCGATGGTTTAAGAAGTTTAAGAGTCTTCATCCCGGCGAAATTAATATACCGCTAATTTTACAGTAATTGTGTGATATCTTCAAATAGATAAAAGATAATTGAAATATAGAACAAGAGCGCCCTAGACAATATTATTTTGTGTGAGGTACCGTTATCACAAGTCACCTAGTGGCTTTCCGTTTCCAGCCGTTTAGAAACGCGAAAATAAATCCCGATTTTGAAAATGGCTCGAAATCAAAAGCAGATAAGTGAGTCGTGATAACGGTTTCTTATGTAAAATAATATTGTCTAGGGCGCTCTTGTTCCACATTTCGATTTTCTTTTATCTGTTTGAAGATATCACATAATTATTGTAAAATTAGCAGTATTTTAATTTCGCCGGGATGAAGACTCTCAAGGACGATGACGAAACACCCGAAAACACCACGTGCCAGAATACCAACACATGTACAAAGAGAAACTGGGACTACAATTCAGTGTGTGGAGAAACCATTCGGCAGCACATCCATCAACTTGTGAAGCACTACAAGTTGGGTCAATGGGGCTCACATATTTTGACTCCGGGCCAGAAGGCAACGCGGCAGTCGCCTGTGTTTAGTTACTGTTTCGGAGCCATTTCTGGACAGGGCGTTGACATGTGATAAAAAGTGGGTCCTATACAAAGCTCCACGGCGCCGACATCATTGGTTAGCATCCCATGAACTGATTTCAAAACAGCCGTAACCAGCACTGCACCAGGCAATCGAAATTTATCACACCAATAGGAAAATAGTCATTGTGATGGTAGGAGAAAAGTGGAACTTGTGCTTTTAGTACCTGAGATTAATCACGCCAATCACACCCTTGTAGACAACGCGCATGTTTTCCTAGAGATGGCGTTGAACTGCTGAGTATATTATAAATTTATTTACTTTTTTAGAAATCTATTTTGAGTCACAGTCATGGATATTCCTACTGACAGTTCTGTCGGACCCAAGCTCGGAAGCAGGGGCATCAGCATTGGATTATTGTTATTCATTATGGATTTTAATTGAAATATTATTTGGAGCAAATGGAACATTCGCTTTGAATTCTGGCTGGAAATTCACTTCAGTAACACGTACGCATCTTTGGCGTGGGAGAAACGATTTCGATTCCCGGCGGAAGCTCATGTGGTTTGGATCCCATGTTAAGCTGCAGATCCACGTCTTATATAGCTTTACTGCTGAGAGGGCTACTAAACTCAAAAAATCAGATCTAATCTACGAAGAGCCTGGACAGAATAGTGTACTTTTGCGGTTTGTTTCTTTCTGGATAATTTTGTCAAGAACGACTCTGGTGATTTTGTTTATATTTTGACAAATGGAATAATTCATTCCTCTGACAATATGGAATAATTCATTTGTGCTGAAAAATTCCACAAGGGACGGTTTTCTCTAGTGGGTGAGTTTTTTTGGGAGGGGAATGATTTTCTTAAAAAGATTCTGGCGATTTTATTCATATTTCATAAATAAAAATTTCATTAATAACTTCATAATGAGGATTGACTCATTTGTCCTGAATAAATTCACAAGGGATTTTTACTCAAGGGATGTGTTCTTTTTGAGAAGGTGGTTTTCTTAACTGAGACTGAGGTGAATTTGTTCATATTTCATAAATAATGAATGAAGAGCACAGGGAAGAAAACCGAAATATCACTTTTTGATGGAAATTGACTTACGGACATGTGTGCACGCCTTGAGAAGTAGAATCCGTAATACAGTATTTTAGACAAATAGTGCATACGTTATTTACAATTGTTTTTTTTTGTTTCTGTTATATACTAAGTAGGTTGTTGTTTCAAAGTTTAAGATTTTTTTTTCAATGAAGAAAAGTTGACCTTTAGCGTTTTTTTCTTGTGGTCCTCAAATGTTTTATTATTAAAAAATATGCTATACACATTAAGTCACTTTAAAAGCGGTAGTTTAGTGTTGTGAGGAGTTAAGTTTTTTTTTACGATTCTCTCAAAAACGACTATCCAAACATTCCATTAATAAGATATTTATAGCATAAGTTATTTCAAATGAAGAAGCTCACAAAGTATGGTATACTTTTACGGGTGACTTTTATTCGGACGAAGTTTTCCCTAAGTATAATTTTGTTAATATTTCATAAGTAAATATGGCGGTAATAACCGCAGTATAGCGTCATTTAGTTTAAGAAATAAGAGATTGAAAGTTTAGTGCAATGGTGCGTAACTGTTATATCTGCCTTTAGAAATGACACATCTGTGGCGGAGATTTCATTCGCAACCATTCAAGATATATCCATCTTTGATGTTTACATTACCTTCGTACAATCATCATCATAGGTATTCTGCCTTTATTGGCAGGTCACTTGCCGCAGCTGAGAAGCTTCCATGCTCCACGGTCCTGCGCTAACTTCTTCGTCTTCGCGTATGAACTTTCTGTTTTTATATCATCCATTAATTGTAGTTTCCTTCGCCCCCTCCCTCTCTTTCCCGCCACCATACTTTTTAGGACGTCCCTCATGATACAATCTCTTCTTAGGCAATGTCCCAACCAGTTTCTCTTCCTCTTCCTAATAATATCTAAAAGTGTTCTTTTCTCACCCACCATTTCTAACACTCTCTCATTCATTTTCCTCTCGACCCAACTAATTCTTTCCATTCTTCTCCACACCCACATTTCGAAGGCTTCCAGTCGATTTTCATCACCTTTACGTAATGTCCACGTTTCCGCCCCATACAGTACAACACTCCACAGGAAGCATTTTATGAGTCTTTTTCTCAACTCTTTATTCAAGGTCCCACAAAACAGACTTTTCTTCCTCCTAAAGGCTTCTTTCGCCATTCCTATACTTGCTTTTATTTCACGTTCGCACTTAATGTTATTACTAAGAACACTACTCAGATATCGGAAGCTATTCACTTGTTCTATTTTCTCCCCTCCTACCTTTTTGTTTGACAAAGACCCCTTCATTCCAATCACCATGACTTTTGTCTTCCTAACATTTACTTTCATCCCATATTCTTTAAAGCCCTTTCTCATTTTTTCTAACATTTTATTGATTTTCTTTTCAGATTCTGCAACAAGCGCCATATCGTCTGCAAATCTTATGCATCTAATCATTCTACCTCCTACCGAAATGCCATCATCATCATGTAAACTCTTTTTCACTATCTCTTCTAGATAGACATTAAATAGTGTTGGCGAGAGGCAGCATCCTTCTCGAACTCCCCTTCCAATTGCACTCTCTTCCGACGTATGGCAAGATAGCCCCCCCACTTTAGAAAATTGGAACAACTACTAGGTCATTCGTTTGTACTACGTTTGTACCGTTTGTACCGAAAATATTTTCGTTTGTACCATTTTCCTTATAGGGTTACTTGAGAGGTCGACTGGGGGGGCTATCTTGGCGCCAAGATAGCCCCCCCGTATCACAGCACAAAAATTTGAAATACACCATTCGAAAGCAAATCGTTTGTACCGTTTGTACCGAAAAAGGTTTTGTTTGTACCCTGATAGTTTTCGAGAAACAGGAGATGACATTTGGGGGGCTATCTTGGCGCCAAGATAGCCCCCCCGTATCACAGCACAACAATTTGGAATACACCATTCGGAAGCAAATCGTTTGTACCGTTTGTACCGAAAAAAGTTCTATTTGTACCCTGATAGTTTTCGAGAAACAGGGGATGACATTTGGGGGGGCTATCTTGGCGCCAAGATAGCCCCCCCGTATCACAGCACAAAAATTTGAAACACACCATTTGAAAGCAAATCGTTTGTACCGTTTGTACCAAAAAAAGTTTTGTTCGTACCCTGATAGTTTTCGAGAAACAGGGAATGATATTTTGGGCGGGGGGCTATCTTGGCGCCAAGATAGCCCCCCCGTATCACAGCACAAAAATTTGAAATACACCATTCGAAAGCAAATCGTTTGTACCGTTTGTACCCAAAAAAGTTTTGTTTGTACCTTGATAGTTTTCGAGAAACAGGGGATGATATTTTGCGCGGGAGGCTATCTTGGCGCCAAGATAGCCCCCCCGTATCACAGCACAAAAATTTGGAATACACCATTCGGAAGCAAATCGTTTGTACCGTTTGTACCGAAACAAGTTCTATTTGTACCCTGATAGTTTTCGAGAAACAGGGGATGACATTTGGGGGGGCTATCTTGGCGCCAAGATAGCCCCCCCGTATCACAGCACAAAAATTTGAAACACACCATTTGAAAGCAAATCGTTTGTACCGTTTGTACCAAAAAAAGTTTTGTTCGTACCCTGATAGTTTTCGAGAAACAGGAAATGATATTTTGGGCGGGGGGCTATCTTGGCGCCAAGATAGCCCCCCCGTATCACAGCACAAAAATTTGAAATACACCATTCGAAAGCAAATCGTTTGTACCGTTTGTACCCAAAAAAGTTTTGTTTGTACCTTGATAGTTTTCGAGAAACAGGGGATGATATTTTGCGCGGGAGGCTATCTTGGCGCCAAGATAGCCCCCCCGTATCACAGCACAAAAATTTGGAATACACCATTCGGAAGCAAATCGTTTGTACCGTTTGTACCGAAACAAGTTCTATTTGTACCCTGATAGTTTTCGAGAAACATGGGATGACATTTGGGGGGAGGCTATCTTGGCGCCAAGATAGCCCCCCCCTATCACAGCACAAAAATTTGAAATACACCATTCAAAAGCAAATCGTTTGTACCGAAAAAAGTTCTATTTGTACCCTGATAGTTTTCGAGAAACAGGGGATGACATTTGGGGGGGCTATCTTGGCGCCAAGATAGCCCCCCCGTATCACAGCACAAAAATTTGAAACACACCATTTGAAAGCAAATCGTTTGTACCGTTTGTACCAAAAAAAGTTTTGTTCGTACCCTGATAGTTTTCGAGAAACAGGGAATGATATTTTGGGCGGGGGGCTATCTTGGCGCCAAGATAGCCCCCCCGTATCACAGCACAAAAATTTGAAATACACCATTCGAAAGCAAATCGTTTGTACCGTTTGTACCCAAAAAAGTTTTGTTTGTACCTTGATAGTTTTCGAGAAACAGGGGATGATATTTTGCGCGGGAGGCTATCTTGGCGCCAAGATAGCCCCCCCGTATCACAGCACAAAAATTTGGAATACACCATTCGGAAGCAAATCGTTTGTACCGTTTGTACCGAAACAAGTTCTATTTGTACCCTGATAGTTTTCGAGAAACATGGGATGACATTTGGGGGGAGGCTATCTTGGCGCCAAGATAGCCCCCCCTATCACAGCACAAAAATTTGAAATACACCATTCAAAAGCAAATCGTTTGTACCAAAAAAAGTTTTGTTTGTACCCTGATAGTTTTCGAGAAACAAGGGATGACATTTGGGGGGGCTATCTTGGCGCCAAGATAGCCCCCCCGTATCACAGCACAAAAAATTGGAATACACCATTCGAAAGAAAATCGTTTGTACCGTTTGTACCGAAAAAAGTTTTGTTTGTACCCTGATAGTTTTCGAGAAACAGGGGATGATATTTTGGGTGGGGGGCTATCTTGGCGCCAAGATAGTCCCCCCGTATCATAGCACAAAAATTTGAAATACACCATTCGAAAGCAAATCGTTTGTACCGAAAAAAGTTTTGTTTGTACCCTGATAGTTTTTGAGAAACAGGGAATGATATTTTGGGCGGAGGGCTATCTTGGCGCCAAGATAGCCCCCCCGTATCACAGCACAAAAAATTGAAATACACCATTCGAAAGCAAATCGTTTGTACCGTTTGTACCGAAAAAAGTTTTGTTTGTACCCTGATAGTTTTCGAGAAACAGGGGATGACATTTGGGGGGCTATCTTGGCGCCAAGATAGCCCCCCCCGTATCACAGCACAAAAGATTGGAATACACCATTCGAAAGCAAATCGTTTGTACCGTTTGTACCGAAAAAAGTTTTGTTTGTACCATGATAGTATTCGAGAAACAGGGGATGATATTTTGGGCGGGATCACAGCACAAAAATTTGAAATACACCATTCGAAACAAATCGTTTGTACCGAAAAAAGTTTTGTTTGTACCCTGATAGTTTTCAAGAAGGAGTGGATTGCATTTGGGAGGCTATCTTGTACAAGATAGGCCCCCTAATATGTACTTTTTCCATGCCCATTAATAAGTATTATGTGCCTATTCATGTGAATTTATGTGTATTTAGAACTCTTGTTGTACATATCCAAATAAAAAAAGACTTCTTGGGAATAACGCAACGTTAAAATTGAATCGGCGAGTGGGAAAGTAGTGTGAGTTCTAAATAAGCCATTTTGAGTTAAAGGCGAAAATAACACTAAAGATGTAGAACTACAAGTTGTAATGAAGAGCAGTACAATTTGGAAGACCTCACACGTTATAGCAGATTGCTGTAATGTCGACTGTACATTTGTGGCATTAACAAACGAAAGTTCTTTCTTCAAATATCTCAAAATGCGTTTTGTGGACTGGTACTTTTTATCCGCTCAACGATTCAATTAAATTTTCTCTATTTGTGCCCTTTTCCGTAAATAAATACCGTAAAAAGGATAACAAAGTGTGTACAAATTCAAAAAGAAACTGGATTTACAGAAATAATCTTAAACAAAGAAAACCAAAAGATGAAATGTTTGCTCACCTAAACTGCGTCCTTCCACGTTTCAGCTTTACACCAACTGAAGAAATTAACTGTTTACATCTGTCACATTAACGGCTCGAGAAGTTTGTCGCTTTCATAGACAATAGACGAAAGCAAATAGGCAATTGCTGAATAATACGTATTTACTTAAGGAAAAGGGCAGAAATAGACAAAATTGAATTGCATCGGTGAGTGGAAAACCACTACTAGTCCACAAAACGCATTTTGAGATATTTGAAAAAATAACTTTCTTTTGTTAATGCCACAAATGCACATTCGACATTATAGCATTCTGTTATAACGTGCAAGGTCTTGCAAATTGCACTGCTCTTCATTACAACTTGTAGTTCTATATCTTTAGTGTTATTTTTGCCTTTACTTCAAAATGGTTTACCTCGGACTCTCACTGTTTTCCCACTCGCGGATTCAATTCTAACGTTGAGTTATTACTGAAAAACTCATTTTTTTATTTTCATATGCACAACCAGAATTCTAAACACATCAATTCACATGGATAAAGATATAATACATATTAATCGACATGGAAAAAGTACACATTAGCCCTCAAATTTCATCCCCTGCTTCTCGAAAACTATCAGGGTACAAAGAAAACTTTTTTCGGTACAAACGGTACAAACGATTAGCTTTCGAATGGTGCATTTCAATTTTTTGTGCTGTGATACCTGGGGGGATATCTTGGCGCCAAGATAGCCTCCCGCCCCAACATATCATCCCCTGTTTCTCGAAAACTATCAGGGTACAAACAAAACTTTTTTCGGTACAAACGGTACAAACGATTTGCTTTCGAATGGTGTATTTCAAATTTTTGTGCTGTGATACGGGGGGGCTATCTTGGCGCCAAGATAGCACCCCCCCCGATTGTCATCCCTGTTTCTCGAAAACTATCAGGGTACAAACAAAACTTTTTTCGGTACAAACGGTACAAACGATTTGCTTTCGAATGGTGTATTTCAAATTTTTGTACTATGATACGGGGGGGCTATCTTGGCGCCAAGATAGCCCCCCCAAATGTCATCCCATGTTTCTCGAAAACTATCAGGGTACAAACAAAACTTTTTTCGGTACAAACAGTACAAACGATTTGCTTTCGAATGGTGTATTTCAATTTTTTGTGCTGTGATACGGGGGGGCTATCTTGGCTCCAAGATAACCCCCCCAGTCGACCTCTCAAGTAACCCTATAAGGAAAATGGTACAAACGAAAATATTTTCGGTACAAACGGTACAAACGTAGTACAAACGAATGACCTAAACATTGTTTCAATTTTCTAAAGTGGGGGGGGCTATCTTGCCATACGTTCTCTTCCGTCAGTTCTTCCCCTATCCTAACATTTACTTGTTGGTTCATGTATAAGTTTTTTATGAGTCTTCTATCTTTCCATTCCAATCCTATCTTCGTTGGAACTCCCAACAACAATTCCCAATTCACACGGTCAAAAGCCTTTTCTAGATCAATAAATATAACATACACCTCTTTCCCTTTTTCTATAAATCTTTTACCGATCGCCCTTAATAATCCAATTGCATCTCTTGTGCCCTTGCCTCTTCTGAACCCGAACTGCCCATCCTCAACTTCTTTATTTGTTCTTTCATATAACCTTCTGTTCAGTGTTCGGAGCAGAATTTTAGCTGCATGAGATATGATACTAATAGTTCTATAATCCTCACATCTCTTTGGGTTCGATTTCTTAGCCACCGGTATCATGATCGTTTCCAGAAAGTCTTTTGACCATTCTTCTGTTTCATATATTTCATTGCATAGTTGGAACAATTCTTTCTTTCCATTGTCTCCTATATTTTTAATGAATTCGATTGGTATGTTATTTATTCCGGTTGCCTTTCCATTCCTAATCTCGGATATAGCCTTTTCAAACTCATCCCGAAGAATACTAAATCCTTTATCATCCTCGCCTACTTCATTTTCTACTTCAACATTTAGGCTACACGGTCTATCCCTACCCTCATATAAATCTTCAACGTATACTTTCCACCTTCATATGACCTCATTTCTCTCGCTGACTACCTTCCCATTCTTATTTTCTACTGCCATCATAATACCCCCTTGTTTCTTCCGAAATTCCATAGATTTCACCTCCTTGTACATTTCCTCATATTTCCCAACTCTTTCTAATTCTCCTTTGTTCTCGCATTTTCTTTTGTAAAACTCTTCCCTCGCTCTGTCTGTTTCTCTTCGTAATTCATTATTTAACTTTCTGTACATCTTTCTTCCCTCTTCTTTATCAACCTGTTTCCACATCTTCCTCTCCCTCATTTTCTGCAACACCTGCTCTGTAACCCATGGTTTCTTAGCAGTTTTGTGTTTGCGGTAACCTACTGCTTCTTCTGCAGCCTGCTGTAAGCAATGTTTAATATGTTCCCACCGTGCGTTACTACCTGCACCTATTCTTTCTTCGTTTGAACATTTTTCTTCGAATTTTTCAACGAAAAGATTTCTTATTTCCTCGTTTTTCAACTTTTCAGTATTCAACACTTTGTTACCTACTTTTCTTCTGGTTACATTTTTCAGTTGAGTATCTACTTCGGCCAGCACAAGATTATGATCAGAGAAAATATCAGCCCCGGGACGGGTCTTCGCGTTCTTTAAGCTATTTCGATACCTGTCCTGAATCATAACATAGTCTATCTGATATCTTCCGCCGTCTATTGGTGATTTCCATGTATATCCTCTTCTCTTGTGCTGATTGAACCAAGTGTTCCAAATTACTAGTGAATTCTGTCTACAGAAATTCACCAGTCCCTCTTCCCTTTCATTTCTTTCGCCTAAACCATATTTACCTGCGATACTACCTTCCTGTTTTTCTTCCACAACTGCATTGAAATCTCGCATTAGAATTATGCATTCACCCTTCTTATCCCTATCTATAATTTCTTCTATTTTCTCATAATTCTCCTCTACTTCTTCAGTTGCATGCGAAGTCGTCTGTGCATATGTCTGTATCACCACTAGATCCTTCGTTTTCCCTTTAAGTCTTAACATAATAACTCTATCATCAATAAATTCTACTTTCACTACCTTCTCCTTTAAGCGCTTTCCAAGAATTATTCCTACGCCATTATGACCGCCCTTTTCATTACCTGAATAAAACATTCTATATCCTTCGTTTTTCAATACCCCATTACCTTCCCATCTAACTTCACAAACGGCTACCAAATCTAAATTATTTTGTTTCATTTCTTCTTTATGATTTTCTAATTTTCCTCCCTGTAACATAGTACGTACGTTCCATGTCCCTATCCTAAACCTTTTGCTCTTCCTTGTCTTTCTTCCTCTGTTTGTCTTCCCCCCATTATTACTTTCTCGTCCAATAGTCCTTCCCAAGCCACCCCTTCCCGGAGATCAGAATGGGGAGATATTTTACCTCCAGAACTACATTTTGACCTGCGAAAGACAATTGTTCATATGTTCTCTTTTTGCTGCCAGCAAACTAGGGAAAATAGAGTGGTGGTTTCCCGTTGCCTTCCACCCCGCACTATCCCAGCCGTTAAAGTCACTCTGACCACGCCTGGGACTAATGTCCAAATTGCCGTACTAATCACTATGATTTCCGCCAACTTGGCTACTGGAGAACTGCTGCCTTCTCCGACACACTCTTCGTCTGGCTACTCCACTTAGACCAATTCGGTAGGGGTGGCCCTTCTGGTAGTGAACTACCACCGACACAGCTCTAAATTTCACTGTAGCACGCAATCCTCCCCACCCGACACATAAGTGTCTTCGTAAAGGTGGTGTTTATCGGGGAGGTTCGTACAATTGGTAAACAAAATAGAGCAAAGGATCAGCTTGCCAACTGTAATATACGTTAAATTTGTAATGCAACATTCCATATTTCTTAATTCTTGACATTCTACAAGCATGCTTAATTTATCTGTAATCAGTCTTCGAAGTGGAAAAAGAAGGAGAGGCGGTATGTTTTATTACGATTTTGACTTGACATACGAACTATCTAAGTGTTGAAATACAACGATGGTGTATTGCCTAAAATATTGCATTTTTATTTACATAGTGACTGAGAACAATGAGAGAACTTTCCGTTGTTACGGGTGGGGTATGGAGAGGCTTTGGCCTCGTCTCCAACTTTCTGCTAATAATAAAAAAAAACTACCTCCTTATGTTGTATTATAGAGAATTATACCCAAAAATATTCTAAAACCGACTTAAACATTAACAATTTTTAAACAATTTCCCTCGGGTTAACTCCCGGACTCTTCACTTGACTGAGGAATTCCAACCCCTGGAAGTTGTTATCCATTTATTAGAAAGTTGCAAAAATACTTTTTAATAAAAATATATAAGCTCCATCAATTTAATATTCTTGACACATCACACAATAACCAAACACTTAAGCAAAATAAGAGATTTTTGATTATATAAACTATATTTTTTCTCGTAAATATCAGACTCTTGTTATGTATTTCCTAACAGTTGTAGACACAAAAGAAGTCCCAGCGAACTCATAACAATACTTTCGGATTTCAATTTTAAAACGTCAGATCAATACACTGCCTTTTGTTTGGATTGGGCCCATGACTGATTTCTTTCTATCATGTGACCCTTATCTGCAACCAACACGAGTTGTTGCATAGGAGCAAGGAATGAACTTCTTTGTAGGCACCTCACGTTAAAAACAAAAGGTAGGAAAAAACCAAAAAAAAAAAAAAACAAAAATGCTGGTGTTGTCAACTTAGAAATTACTTCTACATAAGAAATAATTTTTTTGACGTGTAAAGCAATTTCCTCAGTTACTGTGTATAAAAATTATATATTAGCACCCACTTTCCAGTGACGGTGTGTCTTGATCACTGAAAAACCAGAGGAGGTATGTCTTCATCACTGAGAAACCAGAGGCGCTATGGCATACCACTACATACCGTCTTACTGCGACCACTGTCTGTAATCGATGGAAACTCTGGAATTGCATATACAACAATCACATACGTTATTCATTCACTGACAGGTTAAGAATCTGGAGTAAATCATGGAACTATGTTTTTCTTTTTTCAGCAACTTAGGTATATTTTAACATACTGTTGTCTCTTCAAGATAATACGAAATAAACTAATATTCCTTCAGTTGATGAAGTAATAAGTAATCGAACCTTTTTCATTGTAGGTAGAGAAACAAAGTGAGGAAACGAACACCATGAGAAGGGAGTACAATGAAGTTGAGGCCGAATTGAGCGCAGCACGTTCCTTGGTTGCGTTGAGACAACAACAAGTAAACTTATGTCGGGCAAGGTACAATTTTTAGTTACATCATTATGAACTCGCATCGGGTGTGTTGTAGATATTAAAGCGCAGGAAACCAACGTATTCAAATTGTATGGGACTTTCCTTTCGTTGAACTTTTGTAACTTTTCATGTAGAGATAAAGTTTCAATTTTAAACAGTCTTATTCTTAACTTTAACATACACGAATAATGCTAAAACCACTTTAAAATGAAAAAAGTAGAGTTATAACATATTACGAGGAGCGTCCAATAAGTTATCTACCTAGATAGGAAGGAATGCAGATAGGCTTATCTGGTCATCACTGTTTTTCGATGTAGTCCCCATGGAGGTCTATGCACTGTTGTCACTTTGTGGGCAGCGGAGAAATTCCAGCGAAAAAAATAGTCTTTGTCATTGAATACAAACCACTGGGAAACAGCCTGGTGGACCTCGTTGTGTGCAGATCTTCTTCGGGGGGCGAGGAATCGTGGTGTTTCCACTGCATGGACTCCTGCTTCCACTCAGGATCCCAATGGTGGATCCAGGTTTTGTCCCCTGTCACCAGCAGCAAATCCATTGCGTCGCAGAAATATTTGCCAAGCGGGGTAACACAGTTTGCTCATAGCCACTGCGTTGCTCCAACTAACCTCAAATTGCGCAGCGAGGTTCCCCACAGTGGCCTTGCCGTGCGTATCAGACTTCCATGATCCACCTTTCCCTTTCTGTGTAGGTAAATAACTTATTGCACACTCCTCGTACATGTATAATACAGATCATTTGATTGTGAGAAAGAATAATAATGAACAGTACTAGTTAAATATTTTATGAATATATTTATGAATTTTATAAATATGAACAGTAGGGGAGAGTTGTCCTAATGCAAAACCCAGTACTAATTTGGTGTAACGAAAGCAGTTGAACTCGAATTAATGCTTTAAGCCTTGAATGCTAAAACAAATCTTAATTACCAAATAATCTTTGGACCCAAGAGGAACGGGAAAGGGGAATGGTGGAAACTTCAGAAAAAAAGGACTATATAATTTATACAGTTTACCAAACATTGTTGGGGTCATCAAATCTAGAAGATTCGGGTGGGCAGGTCATGTAGCCAGAAAGGAATTCTTTCAAAGTTTTAATTGGAAATCCAATCGGAAAAAGACCATTAGGAAGACCTAAGCGTAGGTGGGAGGACAATATTAAGATGGATCTCGCAGAAATAGGAATACAAAGTAGAAACTGGATGTAGTTGACTAAGGATTGAAGTCAGTAGAGAGCTTTTGTGAACGCGGCTTGAACCTCCGGGTTCTATAGGCCATAGAGTTAGTTAGTTAATTACCAAATAAAGAAAATTGATGAAAAACTATGATGACCTTTGTTCCGAACTGAAAACTTGAAAACATGTTTTCAGTTATTAATATTAAATTAGATAATAAAATAGCAGTAATTCAGAGGCCTTACTCTTGTTATTAGAACACTCCACACCGTAGAACTGAAGCTCCGACTTACGGTTATTTTAATATAAAATTTAATATTAATTACAGAAAACTTGTGCTTTAGTTTTCAGTTCGGAACAAAGGGGGATGAATTACTTTCAGCGTAGTTGTTCTTTTATTTGTTAATTAAGTTTTTTTCATACTTGCCAGTGTATGGTATTAACTATGAAGTATCTAATAAAAAAAGAAAAGTTGAAAAGTTATTTAATAAATTAATAATCGCTTATGTACTACAGATAACTGTGGATAGTAGATAGTAGATTCCCTCTTTTCTCTTTTCCCTCCAATTTTATCGATATACAACTTCTCATTTTTACAATTGGTTGGCAACACTAACAAACTGTGGTCCTTGAGAGAGGAATACGTCCACAGTATATTTTCTCTAGTGACGAATGATGTTTCTGCCACGTTACATGAATATACGTCCAGTGGTAGAGGAACCATTTGCCACATTATATTTACAATTCGTTGGCAACACTGACCAAATGGGTACGTCTGGGTGCAAAGTGATATTACCAAACCCTTGCCGGAGCCACTTTCTAACAACGAGCCAAAAAGGAACATAATAGGTTCAGATGCTTACGTGTTAAGGATCGTAACATTCATTTTTACTTCTGTCGAACATGTCATACATAGGGTCACAAATACCAACAAACTGGCCCCTTGTAGGGTGAAGTTGCGGGTTTGCCCGGGATTTGAAAACGGTTTCGTACTCCTCATGGCAAGAGCTTTCAAACGATATATAGGTTATATCCAGGTACTTGGTCCTGGTATGGAATCATCCCTAGTAAGTGATATGCTTAGGAGACTGTAAAAATTTAGAAATAATAGAAGAATACATGTGATTAAGCATGGTTCAACTTAAAGCTCGCATAAATTAATTTATTTTGTGTAATGGTTTCTCGAGCTGTCTGTAAACTTTTGTTACGTTCAGCTCGTAGTTACTTCAGTATCTTGTTGCGTTGGTTGGTAATCAATCTAACAGTGTTTTTTTTTCATTCTAGTTAATTTATCTTCTGTGTTAGTTAATTCTCCATTCTTATTTCTCAAGAAAAGCTATTCTCAATATATGCAGTAATAAATATATCTATGCGAACACATGCTTTTTCTTTCTCAACGCTAAGTAAGTTAACATGTAAATGGTGAGTTGTTCATGCTTCCTATTTCTTTTGTTTTTTTTTTCAGATTATTACTTATACGTCGAGAAATGAGAGCTCTGGAGCATTCGTTAACGACAAACTCACATTGAAGATTCTGACTAGTACACTTAATGTATGTCTGTCACTCAGGAAAGAAAAAATAGACTGCTTTGTTGTTCGAGGTTGTGTTGTAAAATTTTGTTCTAGTTTGTGTTTCGAATCTGTAGTGCCAGTGATTTTGCAGAGAGGAACTTCAAAATTTTATCACCAGTTTTACGAGACAAAGGTCTCAAACATGTACTAGCTAAGCATAAGTCTCGTTTCTCTTGTTCTGTTATTTAGCACATACTGTTAGCATTTTTAATGCATTTTAGGTTAGAAACATATGTAAGACAACTGAAATTCTACCATTATTGTGTTCCTCCGTGTTAAAGTGAAGTGAGGTTTTAAAAGCATTTGTCATGAACATTGTATTTTTTTTAAGTGACAAGAAAACAGAAAGATTGGCAGATCGGATTGGAGCTGATGAGACCTGACGCAACTGAATAAACTACAGATTATTAAAAAAAATCCTTTGCACCATCAGGATTATCAGTTGTTTATTTTCTAGTTTTGTTGTTTTTTGTGATGTTGTAGAGAGGTATATTATAATTTAGAACATTTTACACACGTGGACACACACATTTTCATAGATATACCTACATAGGTAAAATAACAGACTAAACCAACTTCTCTTATCAGCAGTAAAACTGTTAGAAGGGCATAAAAGCTACGTGCGGACTATCAATGAGCCAAGTCTTGCGAACGTTATAACCAGCTATTGTCATCAAGAGGTGAAAGAAGATTGGGCTGCTCTTGTCTCAAATAATAACACCCACAAGTAGCATTTGACTGCAATATGAATTTAACATCTGTTTGAAACTAAGTTATTGTGTATTTGCCATAAAAATAAAGAATCGCCTAGTGGACTGTAAAATCAATTCACGACATCACGGATTCAGCATTTAATCAATATAACTACATTGAAAACCAACTACCTCTTTTGACAGTCTGTTTATGAGAAAGTTAGTACCGCTTCATTAAAATTTATTTATCATTACTTTTCCACTACTTTGTTTTTCATTATAATCTATGTTCGTGATGCAAAAGAACATTTATTCTTATTATTTCATGCCTAAATAAAATATTTATTCTTATTATTGCTAAGTTTCCAGTTTAGCAACAATAACAACAATAGAATAGATAACAACAATAGAATAGATAACAACAATATTTCTTTTTCTGTTGAAAATACAAGTTACGAATTACTATGCAAATTTGAATTTGTTTCATCTATTTGCTACGCTTACCAAACACTGATATTAGAAACATATGTATATATTCTGTCTCAGATCTGTTAACAGATGTCTGTTGTACGTAACTTCTACGAACTGCTGTATTTGGGCATCCGAACTTTGTCACATACACTATAATTTAACATTACACGTAAACAGACATTCCTTTGATAACAATGAATTTAGTGCAAATGGTGATAGTAATAGAATTGAGAAGGTGAAAATTGAATGCAAATTTTACTGCTGGGAATTTTAAATATTTGCTACGTTAATGATATTTGTTAATTTATTTAAAAGAGTAAAACTTATTATCTTGCTTATGAAAAGCATTTAAATTAATTAGAAATGGTCATATGTTATCAGTATAATGTGATATTTATAAATTTCTGATCGTTGACACATTTATTTTGAGAAATTCAGATATTTATGTTTGTAATTTTAGTTAATTTATTTAAAATAAATCTTCAGTGATTTATGTGGAGTTTTCAACAAGGCCAAACTATTTTTATGCCATATTTTGCTTTCTGCGTATCATTTGACTGTACTGATTCTACTTTGTTGAATTTGTAATACCCCTTGACTATTCCAGTGTGTGAAAGTGGTATCTATATGGAGAAGAGTTTGTTTGTTGTACGAATGGATCTTTCTCCTAGGAGGGAAAGTTTCACACATGTACATTGACATGTATTTATGGTACCAAAATATAATTTCTAGTTAAAAATTTGTATGTAAAGGCATGTATATTCAGCGCGATAGGCAAATAAATTACAAGTTTATCGTCATACTTGTAGTTTATCAGAAGTTAATTTATCCTTTTCATTTACAAGTATGCATCTAATTGAACAACTGACGTTGTGTGTGGAAATTCCCAATTTGTGACACTACATTTGATAGTGGGGTTAGTAACAAAGACACAACATTGTTGAAGTTTAATCATATTATTATTAATTTCGCACAAAAGTGCCACACATCATAGCATGGGCGGCGATTAGAGGGGCAAAGGGGGACAGTTACACCCCACTCTTTTGAAATGACCCATTAATGTCGCTATATAGTTTTATTTGGAAATATAAAGTTTTTGTATGTATTAAGGTTCATAGAATGAAAATGGTGCCATAAAATATTTGCCGTTCCGTGAGTACGTATTAGTTGTCTTCCCGTGCAGTTAAGGAAGCTACAGGAGTTGCGTTTTAATTGCCACGAAAAATGGCTCAAAAATTAACCTATCCGAGTGTACTTTCATATTCATTTCTTCTTACAAGGGCTCGATATGTTAGTCAGCCGCTTTAGAACTAATTGAGATAACATTTCGCAGAAAAAGAAGTCCTTCATAAGCAGTGTTTCTTTCAGAAACAATGTTCTAGGGGGGGCACACTTAGTATCCCGGGGTGGCACTGCAGGTACTATTCTATTCATTATTATATTATAGACGTATTATTTTGGTCTCCTTCGGGGGAGGCTCTCAGAGCTTCGGGGGGCAGTACCCCCAAAAAGAACATGTCTGGAAGAAACACTCTTCACAACTTATTCTGTAATTGCACAAAAATCGACAGTTCCTGAAATGTCTTTTCTTCTTTCTAATAGTAAGGAATATTTGATTTGATTTTTTTAAATATCCCTTCAGCAGTGAGACTATATGAGACGTGAACCTACCGATTAACGTAGAATACGAACCACATGAGCTCCCGCCACGAATCGAACCCGGGTCTCCCACGTCAAAGTTGCGGCATTGTTTTGCAGTGTAATATACGAGTTCAGGGGTGTACATATACAATTTTGTATATACAATTAAATTTAGTGAATTCAACATAATTCTAGGTTTTAGGATTATTTGGGATAACTGGAGTGTGGAGTGATTCTAAGTATTGTTGAAATGAAATGAAATGAAATCTTTAAGTTTAACGTCCCATGGTTATGCCAGTTAGGCTAAAT
Source organism: Thermobia domestica (assembly GCF_964235325.1). NCBI lineage: Eukaryota > Metazoa > Arthropoda > Insecta > Zygentoma > Lepismatidae > Thermobia > Thermobia domestica. The sequence goes on from NC_137470.1 coordinate 95,648,143, forward strand.
GAGACGGTGATAATAAGAAATGAGTGAAATGGTGGAATGAATAAAGTGGGAGGAAACGGGAGAACCCCGAGAAAACCCACGAGCACGGCGTTTGTCCACCACAAAGTCCACATGGCGAGAGCTGGGATCGAACCAGGGACCCCAAGCACCGGAGGTGAATTACTGAGCCACCGCGCCCCCTTAAATATTGTTGAGTTTTGATATATTCCAAGAAAGTGAAAACTGCACCTAATGGCAATAAACATGTTTCGGGAAGCTGCAAAAGTATTTCTTTAAATGTCGCAGCATATGCTTGTAGTATTTACTGTCTTTCTACTCCGGTCTCCCGCACCACTTAGCCACGAGGGAGGGAGTTAGGCTGTATTTTGTGTAATTTAATATATCCATATTTAAAAACGTTCTGTGTTTAGAAGGAAAAAAAATGTAACTAACAGGTTGAACAGAATAATTTTTTTCAAAGTGTAAAAAAATAAAACTGTTGGGTGTCACACTATTCTTTGTTTGTGGAATTTTCCAATGACTCGTTTGAGTTCAGAGGTACTTGTTTGTGTCGCTTCCCATCTCAGGTAGAAATATCTTAATAGTAGCTGGCAGGGATTTGCAGAGGTTTATGCCTTTGTCGGAAATATTTTTAGCGATCTGATTCACATCTCTGCAATTCATTCTTCAATAGTGAGACTGAGACTACCAAATGTGTCACCTTGAGGATAATTCAATTCCTAGAATTTGCCAAGACCAAAGAATTCTGTGAATACAAGTGCTTCGTTTAAAAGTGCGTCCAAGCGTAAAATCATGTGATGCTTGTTTGAATACAGAAATTTCAACAATTAGATATTCATTTGATAAGAAAGCTCGTTCTTATTTTGTTGGATGGAAACAGATACGTTGATCATAAACCACAAAGCAATGAAGGAAAAGAAGGATTATATTTAACTATGTGAAGCTGTCATACATAACAGAGTAAACCTTCGAAGAGGTATCACGTTCAATTCTGACTATGATTTTTTCTCTAGTCCTACCAGTTTACCATTGTTTTAGGTAATCCGTCTTTTCAATTTCCATCTCATCCCGTTCTATTCTGAGAAGTGCAGCCAATGAGTTATTAATTGGATGGCACCAACACGGCATACAACGGCAAATTTTACAAACAGGCTGATAGATTGGGTTTAACTATTTAGAAATAGATCTTAATATTAAACCAGTTGAGAATGCTCGAATAGCATTGCCAGAACAAACTTGAATTAATTTTTTCGAAATTTATATGAAATTGTATATTAAATGTATTTGATTAAATTCAATAGATAATACAATATATATAATTATATTAATATAAATTATAATCGTAATAAAGTAATTAGAAAAATATCATACAAATTGTAGGCAATTAATTAAATGAAAAATATGAAAAATATGTAGTTATTTAAATTATTAAAAGTTTAAATTGAAATAACTAATGACGCAATAATTTTTCGATCAGTAACTAGTATTGGTATTAAAGTGACGCTAAAAATGCCTCACTTCTTTTAGATATTTTTTGATGCTCCATCAAATGGGGGGCTCAAAATTGAAAAATTCGCAAATAATACACACACCAGGGGCGATCGGGGCAGTCCCCCCACAGAAGAGGAAACTTTCTTATTTTACATATATGAATAAAACCCATCCCAGAGTTTAGAGCCCTTAAAAGTAGCAGTATGACAACTCCCCCCAAGAAGTCGGTCCTGGATCCGCCCCTGACACAAACACACACACAGAGAGAGAGAGAGAGAAAGAAATATAGAATCCAATAACGAACTTTTTAAATGAATTAAATGTAGACACCGTAAATTGATAACACTTAGTGTAATCCAATTCATCAAAGTCAGTTATTAGTTGATCAATAATTTTAATTGATCTTAAATTAGGATTATCTTATAAATCACTACTGTTAATGGTTTAATTGAATTGTCAATTTTGTAAATAAAATCTCATTCTAAGATAATTACGTTAAGTGTAGATCGCAACTATCTAGGCCACCCCACAAACTGTTTTTAATTGAAATCCTATCCGTTTTCCAAGTACCCAGTTACAAAACTATTAAATCAATACTGAAAACTAAAAACGAAAATATTTATTGCAATTAAACGATTAACACGATTGGTATTATTGGACGGGAGCACGTTGGCTCAGTGCTACAGCCAATCTCTGGTTTCAGGGGTCACTCGTTCGATCCCAGGTCAAGTGAGTTCGTGGAGAACAATAGCGTATACTTTCTCGGTTTTCTCGGGATTTTCCCGTTTCCTCCCGTTTTCTCATTCCACCTATTCTTTCATCATCATTCACTTGCAATTCCATCAGTCTCCTTTAGCCATCGATGGCATAACCGTTGGATGTTAAACTAAAGATTTATTTTTTATTTTATTTTATTTATTTATTTATTTATTTTTAATATTGGTATCTTTGAAAGCGTTTTTAATATAGTGTAAGAATATGCAGCGCACAGTCTTGAAAAGGGAGACTATTTTGGGCGTCCAGTAGGCTTCTTTCTGTGATCTGTTACATGGGAAAACTTAGAAATAAAGAAGCAAAACTACCTGAAGTATTCGGCTATGGTTCATCTAACCATGGGCATCGTAACGAGAAGCTTGGGTGGTCGCGTTCCTCCCAGATTTTCGTCACACGTATGTAAGCAAACTAAGAAAATAAAAGCATATATTCAGGGGTGTAGTCGAGAGTATACGAAGGTGTATTGCTCAATCTTAGTCATTTACGCATACTTTCTGCTTCAAGGCGTGTAGTACTATATTCAAAACTAGCATATATAACCTGTGAAATTTTTAAGACTAGCGTATATTCTGTGAAAATTTTAAGACTATGGTGTACGCCGTGTGAAATTTTAGGACTTGAGCAGGAAGTTTTTGATAGTCTATTATTGCAACACAGCCCCTGCCCGCTGCAGCCCCTAGTTATTCGCCTCTAGTTTCTAAACATTTTCTTTATATTTTACATCCCTGGAGTTGGTGGCCCCGCATCGTGGAGGTTGTGGGGACATTATCTAAGCCTTTGGTCAAGTGACCTTACATTTGGACCTGTCCAGTGACCTTACATTAACATAGATTACTATTGAGATAAGTGGGTAACACTGCATTCAGGTTTACACCTATAATTTCACGATTCTTAGTGTTCATCCTCCCGAAGGGGAACTTTCGAAGATGTCCTCTATTCTAACTATAGAGAAACATTCTCACACAACAGAATAAACATAATTTCAAACCGTTCATGATCTATATTTAGAAAAAAATAGCACTCTACTAAGGCAATTTGCTGTTTTGGAAAATATAAGTTTTACTTATGAATATCTGGGAATCAGTCGATCTGTCTGTATTCTGACGTATTAGAGTTAATGTCCCTTTATAATTCATCACCGATGCCGATGTTAAATGGTACGTGAATCTATAGTTTATGGTAGGATCCGAACCACCATAATGCGTTCAAACTTCACTCAAGGGAATCGAACCTGAGACTTGCTGCAAAGCACACATGCTTGCTAGACACTATACTAACTTCCTCTGTATATTCCAATATCATTAACTTTCAGTAATCACCGGTAATCGACCTATAACCAGAGTCGAAGTCTAAGAGGGAGTTATTGAAAATGTTTAATTATCCTAATTTTTATGTAAATATTTCACTTTAGAATATTAGCGTTTAAATATTCCTCTCCCCCATACAATCATTACATACGCTAATACTATGTAACAAGCAGTAACGACTGCATATTATCAGGTGCAACATTTAATCAATCAACATATAACATATAAAGCTTATAAAATTTTAATTAGTCAGCTGGATTACATCTTATGAAGAAAGTTAAATAATTTCCACCTTATATGTTAGTTGTTTGACGTAACGTAAGCATGAAGGTAAGCTTAGATCTTTGTTCGAAATTCACATTGAAATGATATTCGCAAAGAATCTTCAGTGGGCTGAATCTCTTTCGTTCCAGGTTGGCTACAAGACTGCGATAATCGTAGGACGTAAAAATGAAGATTTTATTCCCGTCAGAATTTTTAAACTATCCTATCTCTTCAAGTCAATAATTGTCTGTTTTGCATTATTACTTTTCAACCACAGAGCAAAATAATTCAGTCACTCTACTCCTGTTTTAATGATGTATGGCAGCGTGTAACAAATTGTTGCGAGGTCCTGGGCAAGAAAAGTTTGTGATCGCCCTTGCAGTTTTTAATTGCTAATTATAATAAAATTTCTGGAAATCAATTAATCAACACATTTAATTATTTGTGATAAAGAAAATAAAGGTTTGTTCTCTTACTTTCCCGTTCCACCATTTCTTTCATCATCATTCACTTGCAATTTCATCCATCTCCTTTAGCAGTTACATAACTCTGGGGTGCTGAACTAAAGATTTCATCTTTTCTTTCATTACTACAATCTTAAAGTTTGCACGTATTAAAGTTTGCACGACATTATTAATTGTTGAACTGGTGGATTTATAAAAGTCAGTGCTAAATCATTTTAGGCTCGATAATCTTTCCAAGGCCCCTGGAGGCGCTAAGCTCTGAGCGTGCCATTTAGGGAGGAACGGTGGCTCAGCGATAGAGAAATTACCTTTGTTCGAAGGGTCGCATGTTCGATTCCCGTTTTAGTAAGTTCGTGGTGGACGACATAGTGTTCGTGGGTTTTCTGGGGATTCTCCAGTTTCGTACCACATTCTCATTCAACTATTTCTTTCATCATTCACTTCTGTCTTCTCTAGCATTTAGCTTGCATAATAGTGGGATCTTAAACTAAAGATTTCATTTTTCATTTGCCTTTACGTATTTGTAGTGTAAGGAATCCTTGAGACAACGTTTGAAAGATATCATTTCATAATTGTGATAATTACTGAAAATAAACTTTCCGACAATGATAGCTGCCAAAAATGAACCAAGACCAAAGTGATAAAGTGCACAAATTGGCCCCTAGGGTAGTTTCTTAAGACAAAGTTTCATATTTATGGCAATTATTGAAGAAAATTAAAAATTTTAACATTGTTAAGGTAGGACAAATGTATCTCTATTAGTGGTGAATATTAACAATATTTGAGCATCGAAATTAACCTTACAAGCACATTGACCCTTTTCAGTTTATATTTTAAAATACCAATTAACTTAGATTCACATTCAAACCAATGAAGTCATTCATGTTATAGGTTAGAGTGGGTATATATTTCCGAGTGATAATTCAACAATAGTGTTCTGAAGTATTTTATTAGTTTGCTGACGGAGTTTCAAAATTAAGCTCTTTAGATCTTCCCCTTTGAATTTGTTCAAATTCCTCAGTTACGCTACATACATCAGGGATGGCCAACGTGTTGACTGTCTAATTCTGACAGACAGTCCGCGGCAGTCACTCTACCGCCACTCATCAAACCTTGATTTCACTTTCACCCTCATGAGAGCTGCCCTTGTCTGGCTGAATACTTATGCTTGCATCGTAGTTCAAGGAAAGGAACATTTTGAAGTAAAGGCATTGGATACTGTTGATAAATGATGTAAACGTCACTATCGACCGAGATCTCCATTGTAACAGTTTCCATTTTAGGTGTTCAACAGTAAGTTATACGATGATATGTTTAGTTTCCTTTCTTTAGGACGTATGTTAAGCAAGGGCGGATCTAGGACGGACTTCTGGTGGGGGTGGTGGGTTTTAATACTGCTACTTAGAGCTACTTTTAAGAGCTCCAAACTCTGGGATGCGTTTTATTTGTATATATAAAATAAAGAAGTTTCCTCTTCTGGGGGGGAGCGATCGCCCCGACCGCCCCTTTGGATCCGCTACTAACGATAAGGAAATAATTCAACAAATAGGACACGCGGAAATACGTAGGAACAAACCATGGTTCGACCAGGAATGCATTAAACTAGCAGAGAAGAGAAAACAGGCAAAATTACGCTGGCTACAAAATCCGAATGAAATAACTACACAAAATTTCCCAGATATCAGGCGGGAAACTTACAAAACTTTTAGAACAAAGAAACGCGATTTTCTGAAAGCTAAAATTAAGGAACTTGAAGATAACAGTAAAAATAAAAACATCCGGGACATGTATAAGGGAATCAACGAATTTTAAAAAGGCTATCAGCCTCGTGCTTATATATTAAAGAAATCTGACGGTACAGTTCTCACTGACACGGATAGCATCTTAAATAGATGGAAAGATTTCTTTGACGATTTGCTTAACACGCAACCAAAAACTAGTGTGCGTGGAGAAAAGGTGATACACACCGCAGAACCGTATATTCCAGAACCCAATCGAATAGAAGTGGAAGCCGCGATAAAGAAATTGAAGAAACACAAATCTCCGGGTGTAGATGAAATTCCGGCTGAGTTAATTTTAGCTGGAGGCGAGAAATTGTGCAACAAGATACAAAAACTCATTCTCCTTATCTGGAACAAGGAAGAATTGCCACAGGAGTGGAAAGAATCAATCATCGTTCCAATTCACAAGAAAGGCGACAAAACTGACTGTAATAACTATCGAGGCATTCTCTTTTGTCAACATCCTATAAAATCCTTTCAAATATTCTGTTAGCAAAACTGACCCCATACGGAGATGAAATTATTGGAGATTATCATTGCGGATTTAGACGAAATCGATCAACTATCGATCAAATATTTACCATTCGTCAAATACTCGAAAAAAAGTGGGAATACAATACCCCAGTACATCAACTATTTATTGATTTTAGAAAGGCATACGACTCGGTTAGGAGAGAAATATTATACAACGTTCTTACAGAACTTGGAATACCGAGAAAGCTAATTAGATTAATTAAGATATGTTTAAATGAATCGCAAAGTATAGTCCGGGTAGGAAAATTTTTGTCCACGAGCTATCACGTCGAAAATGGCCTGAAACAAGGAGATGCGTTGTCGCATTTATTATTTAACTTCGTTCTGGAATACGCTATAAGGAAAATCAAAGACAGCAACCAGGGCTTAGCGTTGAACGGTATTCACCAGGTTATGGCATATGCTGATGATGTAAATTTAATAGGGGATGATAGGAGAACAGTAGAAATAAATGCAGAGATATTATTAAACGCTTGCAGGGACATGGGTTTAGAAGTAAATGCAGAGAAAACTAAATACATGGAAGTGGGTCGGGACCGGAATACAGCAAATTATGGATGCGTTAAAATATTAAATAATACTTTTGATAAAGTGCATAGTTTCAAATATCTAGGATCAATATTAACAAAGGAAAATCATATTCACGAAGAAATTAAATGTCGACTAAAAGCAGGGAATTCGTGTTACTATTCGGTTCAAAATCTCTTGTCGTCGCGAATTCTGTCGAGGAATTTGAAGCTTAAAATATACAAAACGATAATTATGCCTGTTGTTCTGTATGGCTGCGAAACATGGTCACTTACTCTGAGGGAAGAACATAGACTGAAAGTATCTGAGAACAAGATCCTGAGACGAATATTCGGACCCAAGAGGAACGGGAATGGCGGAAACTTCATAATGAGGAACTACATAAGTTATATGGTTTACCCAACATTGTTAGGGTCGTACAAGCTTCGATGGCGAGGGTGAGGTTGCGCGAGGGCGAGGACAAGTTTTGGCCGCGAGGGCGAGGGTGCGCGAGGGCGAGGACAAGATTCGACGGCGAGGGCGAGGGTGCGCGAGGGCGAGGACAAGTTTCGACAGCGAGGGTGAGGGCGCGCGAGGGCGATGGACAATTCCATTCGCGAGGGCGAGGGCCAACTGCGAGGGCGAGGGTGAGTGAGGTCGAAGTAAAATGAACATCTATGGTTTAACCTGCAGAAGGAAATGCTGGCTTATTTTGAAAATGACGTTAGAATTCTAATAGAGGCGGTCATCAAATTTAGCGATATAATCGAAGAGAAAACGGATGGTTTGCAATGTTTCATCACTTCATCCACCATTGCAAGTCTTGTATGTTGACATATCGTACCTTGCAATTACCGGAGAATACTATTTTTCTAATTCCCGCGTTCGGTTTTCATCATAACATCAAGTGTAGTACTAAAACTATGGAATGGCTTATGTATATAGAATACCAATTAGGGATAGAAATCCAGCATGCTATGAAAGGTGGGGAAAATATATTGGTAGATACAAGGTCGATGGATGGCACGAATGAGTCAACGCAGCCTTCGACTTTAATGGGTGTTATTTCCATAGCTGTAGGCTTTGTTTTCCTTTTAACCGTGACGACCTTCTGTACGATGCTCAAGACTCGTATAATACGATGGAGAAACGATATGAGCAAACCATGCTGCACCCTAGGTACCTGAAAAGTATAGTTGTAAACCTATACGAAATATGGGAATGTTCATGGGGCAATAACGTAAAGACGGATAAGGAAATACAAAAGTTTGTTCAAGTACGTTATACTAATTTGCTTGATTTTCTTATTCCCAAGAACTGTTACAACCCTAGCCGCACGGAAGTCTTTCGTTCCTATGTCAATTGTGCTAATAATGAGCGAATCGCGTATGCCCACATTACAAGTCTATACCCATGGGTGATGGCACGTAAACCTATGCCGGTTAAATCACGTAAGATTCATACGTGGCCGCACTATCCAGATGTGGGAAGTATTTACGGTGTAGTAAAATGCACCATATTGGCTCCAAAAATCTCTATTTTCCGATTAGGGATGCGCACGAAACGAGTCGAGACAGGATTTTCCAGACAAAATTCGTCTCGAGACACGGCTCTTCCAATAGAGAAATATACATTTTTCGAGTCGAGACATCACTTTTACAGCACATTTTCGAGAGGAGACAGCCACAAATATTGTCTCATGCGCATCCCTACTTCCGATGTTACCATACGTTGCGGGAGGTCGGTTACTCTTTGGTCCTTGTCGCACATGCATGGAAGAAGAAAACACTAACGATTGTACTCACAGTGATGCTGAGTGTGCTCTCACAGGAACATTTGGTACACCAGAGTTACACCTTTGCTCTTCAAAAAGGTTATAAAATAATCGATATACATGAGATATGGGAATTTGAACTCTTAGATCTTGAAGAGGGGGAATTCAGCGGGTCTCTTCCGGACTTATGTGAATTCCTTCCTTAAGGTGAAGCAGGAAGCCTCTGGTTTTCCTGCTTACTCTACTACTGAAGAAGACAAACAGAAATATATCGAAGAATATTATGCCCATCAAGGCATACGATTAACTTATAATAATATTAGGATGAACCCGGGGTTGAGGCAATGTGGGAAACTATACCTATAATCATTGTATGGAAATTTGGGGCAACGCACAAACATGTCACGGAGTTAGTGATGAGGTAACGTTTCTTAGGTATTTAATCACGGCAATGTATGATAGGCAAAGGAGAAGGAGAAGAATCACGGCAAAGGAGATACACACCGCAGAACCGTATATTCCAGAACCCAACCGAATAGAAGTAGAAACCGCTATAAAGAAATTAAAGAAACACAAATCTCCGGGTGTAGATGAAATTCCGGCTGAGTTAATTTTAGCTGGAGGCGAAAATTTGTGCAACAAGATACACAAACTCATTCTCCTTATCTGGAACAAGGAAGAATTGCCACAAGAGTGGAAAGAATCAATCATTGTTTCAATCCACAAGAAAGGCGACAAAACTGACTGTTATAATTATCGAGGCATTTCTCTTCTGTCAACATCCTATAAAATCCTTTCAAATATTCTGTTAGCAAGACTGACCACATACGCAGATGTAATTATTGGAGATTATCAGTGCGGATTTAGACGAAATCGATCAACTATCGACCAAATATTTACCATTCGCCAAATACTCGAAAAAAAGTGGGAATACAATACCCCAGTACATCAACTATTTATTGATTTTAGAAAGGCTTACGACTCGGTTAGGAGAGAAACATTATACAACGTTCTTGCAGAACTTGGAATACTGAGAAAGCTAATTAGATTAATTAAGATATGTTTAAATGAATCCCAAAGTAAAGTCCGGGTAGGAAAATTTTTGCCCACGAGCTATCACGTCGAAAATGGCCTGAAACAAGGATATGCGTTGTCGCCTTTATTATTTAACTTCGTTTTGGAATACGCTATAAGGAAAATCAAAGATAGCAACCAGGGCTTACAGTTGAACGGTATTCACCAGGTTATGGCATATGCTGATGATGTAAATTTAATAGGAGATGATAGGAGAACAATAGAAAGAAATGCAGAGATCTTATTAAACGCTTGCAGGGACATGGGTTTAGAAGTAAATGCAGAGAAAACTAAATACATGGAAGTACGTTGGGACCGGAATACAGCAAATTATGGATGCGTTAAAATACTAAATAATACTTTTGATAAAGTGCATAGTTTCAAATATCTAGGATCAATATTAACAGAGGAAAATCATATTCACGGAGAAATTAAATGTCGACTAAAACAGGGAATTCGTGTTACTATTCGGTTCAAAATCTCTTGTCGTCGCGAATTATGTCGAGGAATTTGAAACTTAAAATATACAAAACGATAATCATGCCTGTAGTTCTGTATGGCTGCGAAACATGGTCACTTACTCTGAGGGAAGAACATAGACTGAAAGTATTTGAGAACAAGATCCTTAGACGGATATTCGGACCCAAGAGGAATGGCGGAAACTTCATAACGAGGAACTACATAATTTATATGGTTTACCCAACATTGCTAGGGTCGTCAAGTCTAGGAGGCTTAGATGGGCGGGTCATGTAGCTAGAATGGAAGAAAGTAGAGACGCTTTCAAAGTCTTGACTGGAAGACCAATCGGAAAACGACTATTAGGAAGACCTAGCGCAGATGGGAGGACAATATTAAGATGGATATCGCAGAGATTGGAATACAGACTAGAAACTGGATGCAGTTAGCTAAGGATAGAAGTCAGTGGAGAGCTTTTGTGAACGCGGCATTGAACCTCCGGGTTCCATAGGCCTTAGAGTTAGTTAGTTAGTTAGTTAATGTATGAAATTCAAAGTGTTTTCAGAATTGATGATTTCCATCTTATTGTCACGTACAGAGACATTGAAACTGAAAAATTATCGTTAGAGTTTTCCAATGTAATACTAGCCGCCGTACTTCGTGTTCTAGACTTAGACTGTATGAAGTAGTGTCGACTGTAGGACCAGGTCGAGCAATCTACTGTGACACTGACAGCATCATGTGCCCAGAGAAAAAAGATGAGGAACCTTTGTTACCGCTCGGGAACTATTTGGGTGAAATTATTTATTCCTAATTTATTGTCAATTTATTTTTAATTTATTCTTAATTTATTTTTTACCATTTTGTTTGCTGTGCAAACTCGTGTTATTTATTGGATCGTATGCATAGCATACTTATTGTTTAAACTAGTCATTTCAAGCTCTAATTTTGTTATAACCCATTGAGTGTGTGTATATAAATAAAATGCTCTATTGCATGCATACATTTGAGTTCGAGATGTTAAAGTTTCAACGTTCCTACAATTTTAATCGTTGGTCCTTCAAGGGCTGATAAAACTTTTGTAAATTGTTTACTTAAAGAACGTGAACAAATTTTTAGTATAAAATTTAACAATATTGTTTGGTGTTATGGTGCAGTAATACCAAAATTAGATGCAAATGCGAAAATACGTTTTGTAGAGAGAATACCTCACATGAATAATTTTGAAATCAAAGAAAATTCATTGTTAGTACTTGATGATTCAATGTCAGATACTAATGGAGATGTTGCTAATTTATTTACAAAATATGCACAACATAAAGAAATTAACTGTAATATTTATTATTCAAAATTTATTTCGAAAAGGAAAACATGCACATGATATTAGTTAAATGCACATTATATAATTGTATTTAAAAATCAGCATGATAAATTACGAATACAATATTTAGCTAGGTAAATTATGCCTCGGTATAGTAAAGAAACCCTGAATGTGTTCGAAGAAGTAACACGCGAGCCTCACACTTATTTATTGTTTGACTTGACCCAGAAAGCTAACGTTGCATTGCGAATTCGTACAAATATTTTTCTCAATAAAATCATGTGTGTATACGCTAACGTAAAAGAAATGCATACAGAAATTTTTGTTTAGTATGCATGAAAGTGTTGGAGGTGAAACAAAACTACAACATGCTCTGATACAAAATTCAAAAAAATACAAAATGCCTCAGGGGATTTAATACGAACAATTTCTGAAGTAGGTAAAAACATAATAAAAGGAAACATCCCTTTAAATTCTCGTCAGAAGCAACGTTTACGAAGATATAAAAAGTTCTCACGTGCTCTATCTTAGCAGCGTACTGCATTAAAGAAAAAGAAGATGTTGTTACTACTGGTGCGCTTCCACGGTTAATCTTGGGACCACTTCTTGCAGCAGTAGAAAATAGTATTTTTAGTCGTTAAGTATGTCCAAATTACGAAAAAAAGATTTTAGTTTCTTGAAATGCTGTACAGGAAATTCAATCCAAGAATAAATCCATAGATTCACATATGTCACGTTTAGGTGAAGAAATGAATAACATTTAAAACGTCATGATCTTAGTGTGCAACAAAAGTGGAAGTTATATCAACAAGCTTTGCATCGTTATTTACAGTATACTTCATCTTTACATAAACCTATTTGTTTACCTGTCATTCAAGAAAAAGAAGAAAAATCATCATCATCAACTTTCAAATATGATAACAATACTTTACCATTTGTATCAGATATTTTACAATCAGTATCGAAAACACTTCGTAGGAAAACAGATCTATTATTAAAACAGTTGACAATTTCTGATAAAATTCAATGGAATAAGTCTGGTATACTACGTATTCATGGAAAAACAATACCAGGTTCAAATATAGATTTGGTAAATGATGTTGTTCGTACAAGGAAATGTTCAAGAAATCTTATAGGTAATCATGAATTTAAAAATTTATTAGATGATTTTAATGTTATTAAAGAATTTACTGGTACACCTGTTAGCACACCAACATCAAAAGTGAATAGTAGTAGTGGTAGACAACTTATTCGTAAAGTAAGAAAATCACCTAGTCCTGCAGTAGTAGCTAATTTATTTAAACATTGGAAAGAATATTGTATGTAAAAATGACAAAATTATCGAAAGTATATTCTGATAATCCAAATCCTTATTCTTTATCAAGTATACGAACATTACAACGCAAAACAAAGTTATCTGAAAAGAAAATTAAGAAGTGTTTAGCTTCACAAGATGCATATACATTAAGTGCGCCAGCTCGTAAAGTTCTTGAACGTAAAAACTATTATCTTAGTGGACCAAATGAAAGATTACAAATAGATTTAATAGAAATGCTAAATATTGCAAAGTGTAATAATTATTATAAATATATGACGTGTTGTATTAATATTTTTTCACGTTATGCATATTGTGTTAAAAACAAAGAAAGGTCCTGAAATGGTAAAAGGAATAACAATTTTTTTTAATTTCAAGTTGCCCGTGTTTAACGTACAAACATATTAAGTGGTGAATTTTATAATCGTCATATAAATCAATTGTTTAAAGAATTTGTAATTAATCATTATAGTGTTCATTCCGAAATTAATGCGCGTTCGCAGAACGTTTTATACGCACATTAAAACGAAGATTGTATCGTTATTTTACTGCAAAAGATACTCATCGTTATATTAGTGTAAGAGATCAAATTGTAAATAATTATAATCATTCATATCATTGAATTATTAAAATGGCATTTTCACAAGTAAATGATTCAAATGTGGCAAACATGATACAGAAATAAAATGAATAAAAGGAATATAAGTTGCAAATTTAGTCCGGGTGATTATGTCCGTGTTAGTTTCTAGTATAAACATATATTAGAAAAAGGATATTTACCTAAATGGTCACAAGAAATATTTATTGTTGATAAGTGTATTAAATTCGTTCCGGTTACTTATAAATTAAAAGATTGGAATGGAGAAGAAATTAAACGAATATTTTGTGCACAAGACTTACAAAAAGTAATTAAAAATTCAAAGAAAATTTATCTAATTGAAAAAAGTATTGAAACGTAAAAATGGGTGGATGAATGTGAAATGGTTTGGATATCCATGAAGTATGAATTCGTGGTTTAGACCAGACTCTATTCAGCCTGCAAAATGAATTCAAACTTTAAACACGACTTTTACGTTACTCTTCCTTCAAATGAAAGTAGTAAATTTTTGATAATAATACTACAGCTTCATTTTGAGTTAAATTAGCACAACCTATTAATTTAAGTGAAAGGGAATGTGGTTTTGCATTAACGCAAATTAATATTTCGTGGAGTTTTTATAATGTTGGAGAAAATGAAGAAAATATAATTCTTCATCGATGAATAAGTGAACGTCATCATGTTCATATATCCCCTGGATATTATTCACCAATTCTGATTTCTGAAACTTTTCGTATGATATATTATTTACAAAATAAAAATCAAATTGTCATTAAACATACTTTAAAATTAGAAGATCAATGTATGATATATATATTACACCAGAATTAGAGCATATTTTTGGACTGGTTTATGAAAATACACTTGATATTTAAAATGTTGTATACACAAAAGTTAGAAATGTTGATTTAATATTAACACGTGGAAAACTTCCATGTGATTTAGATTATGATATTCCCAATTAAATTAATGCATGCGTTGATATTGTAAAACAATAACGAAATAGAGGACAATTAGTTCGAAAACTTAGTGTATATAATGTACAACATGGTCATGTAAAATCTTTTGCTTCACACACCACATTATGTAAAAGTTGAAAAGAAATACTTTGATACGATAGAAGTGAACTTAAAAGATGAATACGGGTTAAAATTACCATTTCGTTTTAGAACTTCACACCTAACACTTCACTTTAAACTAAAATGATTTCTGAAAGTATTGATAACAGTTTTTACATTACATTAGTTTCAAATTTTAGTGCAGATGTATATTCTACAAATAGTCCAACACATTTTATTAATCAATTAAAAATAATATTCGTTTATCATAATCTGATTGGCATATATGATTAATTGAAGTACATATTCCATTAACATGTTATAATGTTACCAAAGGTGAAAGTGTTATATGGTACAAATTTAAAAATGCAATTCCTATGAAAAGTAAAATTATTGTTGGATATTATCCATCCATTCTTCATTTACTAGAAGAACTTAACGCAATATCGAGTTTTATAAAATTTAGTTTTTCAAATGTTGTACATGTTGAATTTGATGAAAGTGTAGAATCAGTTACATTGTCGCCTACATTAGCTGTACAATTAGATTTTTCTGAAAAATCAGATCTTGTTAAAGGATATCGTGGATTGTAACAAACATACGTAGATATCGGATATTCACATCAATTTTTTATTTATACAGATATTATAAAATATCAATTTTTAGGTGATACAAATCCAACTTATTACGTATAGCAATAATCTCTGATATTAAATACGGCAAAGTTCAGACAGTTACCTTTGAAGATACTCATTGTATGCCACTTGGAATTTTGTTTTAACAGTATCGAAATACTATTAAAATATCATGCAGGGCGGAATTTGCCATTTCGTTCTGGGACACTGACCGTAACACTACATTTTAAACGCTCTCCTACATCTTCTAAATAATAATAATTATAATAGTAAAAAATGAGAGCAAGACGTGTTACTTATCACCGTGGACGTGGAATTCCATATTTTTCAGGACCTGTATATCAAAGGGGACATGGTATAAGTAGTTTCTTTAAAGGATTATTTCGTTTCGCTTTACCATTTCTTAAACAAGGTGCAAAAACTGTAGGACGTCAGGCATTACAAACGGGTATACAAGTTGCAAGTGATGTATTAGAAAATCAGCCATTTAAAAATTCTGTTCGTGCACGTGTAAAAGTAGCTGGTGATAGTTTAAGTCAAAAGCCATTAATAAAGTTGGGCAGTTGCTAACTGGTAGCGCCAAGAGACGGTCAGCCAAGAGGAAGGGTCCTGCAATTCTAAGGTTTGGACCACCAACATAACGTAAACATATAAACGATATCTTTTCGTAATGGCTCTCCTAAATTCAAATAGTTCTGAATGTTGTACAAATGAATTTGATTTCTTTTCTATACCAATGACACAAACAGCTATTGAAGCAACTACAAATACTGAATATCGTTCTATTTCTACATTAACCTCAGAAGGACCTATTGAATTTGTTATTCCTGGGAGAACAGGGGAATTTATTCATCCTGCATATCTATATCTTTATGTACGTTCTTAAATTACAAAGGCTGATGGTACAACTTTAACTCAAGATGATACTGTTGCACCGGGAAATAATTTCTTACATTCATTATTTAGTCAAATTGATATTTCGTTAAATGATAAATTAAGTAGTCCTTCATCAGGATCTTATCCTTATCGTTCATACATTGAAACGTTATTATATCATTCTTATGATGCTTCTGAAACGCATTCAGCATGTGCCATGTGGCATAAAGATACCGTAAAACATTTTAATAAATTAGATAATACAAATACTGGTTTTCAAAAACGTGCTAATAAGGTGAAAAGTATTAAATCTTTTGAAATGTACGGACGTCTTCATACTGATATTGTAAGTTTAGATCGTGTACTTCCCTGCAAAGTAAGTTTACGTGTAAAATTACAACGTAGTTAAAATAATTTTTGCTTAATGTCTCCTGAAAATACAAGTTATAAAGTTGCACTTGAGGAAGTTATTCTTCATGTACGCCGCATTGATATAGCTTCAGATTTAGCTATACAATTAAATACGCGAATGGTTTCCGAAATGGCCAAGTTACCTCTGACAAGAGTGGAGACAAGATCTTGTACTATACCAGCACAAGTAATGTCTTACAACATTAATAATCTCTTTTGGGTAAAGTTCCTAAAGGCCTGGTTATTGGTTTTATCTAAAACACAGCCTTCAATGGGAAATCACATCTTAATCCCTATGAATTTCGAAACTTTAATGTTAATAAACTGCAATTACAAGTCGGCTCAAAATTATTTCCTCCCAACCCCCGCACCCCTGATTTTAATAATGATTTATACCTTCTAAGTTACTATACTTTGATTGGAAGTACTAGTATATATTTTCAAAATTATTCACATACTCTTACTCTTCATGAATATCCAAACGGATATGCTCTGTATGCTTTTGTTTTATCTCCAACAGGAACTTTAGATGACAACACATGGAATGTAGTGCGCGATTCCCCTGTAAATTTAATTTTCATTTTCAGAAACTTTAACAGAACCTGTTATATGCATTGTGTATGCACAATTTGATTCCTTAGCACAAGTAGACAAAGATAGAAATATTTATACTTATAACACATGCTAATTTAATCAGTTGATGAGGGTTGTTGTACACTTCTCTGCCTATCACGATAATAATGATGAGTTTATTATAAAGGAGCTAGCAATTGTAAATCCTGACCTTCCCTTTCTTCAAAATTGGATTTTTAAACCACCATTACTTTACATAAGTTAGCTGAGCGGATCATAACTACAAACAAGTACCTCGATGAGAATGTGTATGGTATTACCTGGCACTAAGGCGATGTAGAATATTCATGTCTTAAGGAAATACATACGGAATAACTAGAAAGTGTTATCTTGAAAAAAGTTTTCAAAGAGACGTTACAAATTTAGCAGAAATATACTGTCCAAAGTATACTGCTTTAAGTTTTCACATTCATAGTTGTGCAGATAATAAACATCATTTCGGACAATATAGGTGCAGTGTTCATGAAGCATTACTGTATAGTTAATATGTGAAAGTGTATGACCATGTGTTACATGTGAAAAACAGTGATAGTTACATACCTACTGCGATTAAAAATACTAATCTTCATCATGTATAATGACAAATTGCTAAAAGTATTACTGACTGATAAAGTGACTTGTACAAGTGTTTGCCCTATTGAAAGACTTCCTATAACGGTAGAACCTCCTGCTGCACTTGTGATTAAACTCGATACATCTATTCTACTGGATCACATTGGTTCGCAGTGTACATGGACGAGAAAAACATGGATATTATTTTGATAGTCTTGCTATGGACATTCCCAAGGAAATATAAACTTTTTATCAGAAAATACTAAAGTATAATTCACAAATAATCAATATCAACACGATATTTCTGTTGTGCGAATATTTTGTTTTATTCTTTTTGCATCATATTATTCGCACTCATTCATTTCAAAACTGTTTAAAATGTTTAACAAGAAAAGTTTGAAAAGGAATGATGATATCGTTTTTAAACCTGTAAACATTTTAAAAAAAAAGAAAACACAAATCTTTTTTATTTTTTAAATTTTTCTATTATATATTTAAATTTTTATATTTTTTATTCTATACATGCATTTTTAAGAATTTTTCAATATTTTTTAAACTTACATCCCTGCATTTTATTTAAAATTCCTAAGAAAAAACATTACAATCTTGATAATGCATTAGCTAATGCTCTTGATCTTTCATATTTCCACCAATAATTCAACTGTTGTGCATTACGATATGCACATCCTGATTTCTTTACAATATTTGTGCGAAAAATACAATATTCATTAAATTTGTTTCCACATAATTCACTTAATGAAGGACAATGTTTTGTTTCTAAATCAATGACATTATCTAATGCAAATATTCTCTTAATCCAAACAGACTCCTCTAAACCTTTACAATAAAAGATTGAATTCTTTGCACATAATTGATATAAAAGGTTTTGTATGCATGATACAGTATATGCAGTTTTGATATTCCATTTCAAACCGTGTAAATTTAATGTTAACCAATCGATTTGTTTTTGACAACCTAGTGGTAATAAATTATAATCTATTGGTGATTTTACCAGGCAATGGAAATTTACTGTATATTCGCATTCAGTTAAACAAAACTCCCGAATAATAAATTCGTTATCAGACATTTTAAAATATTGAATATCTATAATATACTGATTTACGCATGGTGAAATTTCATTTGTGTGATGAATGGAAAACGTTATAATCTGTCCAACAAATTCTGTATTTTTTAAAAGATTACAAATTTTACGCATAAACCATATAAATGAGATTTCACTATGTTCTTGTTCAAACACTTCAAAAAGTTCACTAAAAGTTTTACCAGGAGATAGGTACTTCGTTGCAAATGATCCTGTATTATGAAGATGAGTACAATTATGAGGAAGATTTAACTTCCATTCCACGCGTTCAATTGGATTATTATTACGTAAGTAAATTTTTATAGTTTTAATACTCAATTCACATTAATGTTTTCACCACTACATAACACACATGAAACACTAGCACTATTCGAATACATTTTTTCAATCTGGAATGTCCGATTTCCGCCTGTCTTTTCTTATGAAAATGTCCTGTAATTCCGGAAGATAGTCTGTATCACTTAATAATTCCGCATACGTTTCATAGAATTTTTCTCTTGTTAATATTCCAATAATATGCGTGTTGGCGTACAGGTGAAACACATCTTCTTGAACACTAGGACTTGCTATAATACTCCAGGTACGGGTTTCCAATGACTTTCGGTACAAATTCATACAATCATGAACAAAGTTATGATAGGATCATTCTCTACACCCGTTGCATATTAATGTATCGTTGACATCCCATTTTTCAATAGTCGTCTTTAAACATTAACGGTCCACTTTTAGACTATTACAGCAACAATCTAAACCCTAAAATCGCGATGTTCTTAATAACAAACCTGGAGATGGCGGTGGGGTTGGGTAAACTGTTAGCACTGGTGATTCTATTGCATCCAAATCATATTCTTCATCTGACGATGATTCGTATATTTCTGTTTCAGCATTATATATTGCTTCAGTGTTATCTTCGCAATGTTCTTTGTCAAAGGAATGCATGATGTCTCTCTATATATTTTCCGCTATAACCCATATTTAAAGTAATTTCATACCCGCGAGGTAAGCACGTGTTCTCCATTCGTGGCGCCAAACTTCTTTTCTATTGTCAATTACTATAGGGGCATGTTTCAACATGTTCACCTACCGCAACCTTAATCTTCTTTGTATTCTTCAACGCCAATGTCTTATGTTCACCTACCGCGGCACCAAGCTTGTTTTGGTTACTCTGTCTGCATTCTGTGGTGTCTACCCGGCGCGGCGTCGGTCTTCTTTTGTATTTGTCTCCATGTTTCAACATGTACCTGTAAAGTCATTACCCAGCAAAGCCATCTTTTACTCTCACCCAACCGGTTTCCAAAATGCGTGCGAAAAGTTCAGTTCGTCTCTTGAGTTCGACAGCTAAAGACGTAAAAAACATGCTCTGTATATATGCCAGTATCAAGAGTTTCCACAAGTTCTTAATAACGAGTATGCTATGCATACAATCGCTCAAATTAAAAAAAATATGTGCCGCATGAATAAAGTTTGTTCCCTCCCCATCTCTTGGTACATCGAAATAAATTTTCTCTTGGGTATGTATAACATATGATTTGTGAAGATTAATATGATCACAGCATACCTGTTCTACGGAATATGCTTTAGCATACAATCGATCCATTAAAAATAATAATACGATAATATGATCCATTAAAAATATTATTATATAATTAAATAAATAAAAATTGCACCGATAAATAATTTGGGTTCGAGATTAATTTTATTTTTAGTATAATCACAGCATAGCTCTTCTCCGGAGTATGCTTTAGCATGCGAACAAATTAAACAAAATAACTAATATGATTATATCATAGCTGTTCTAATGAGCTTCATATCGAAGCGAAAGAATAAATAATTACCAATGAGTATGCTATGCATACCAACGAATGAAATAAAATAATAATATTGAATTAAATAAAATAAAAACTTGTTACTTTGATATTCCCAAGAGTATGTTATGCATATTTTAACAACCTTTCTAGAAACTACACCATCCCTCGGAAGGGTCAAACTCTCCAGGAACCATCTGACCACCTAACGGTCATGCAATAAATCTTTCCCCTCCTAATGACCTGTCCGGGCACATATGGCCCACAGACAAAAATTACACCTAGTAATAAAATAATTAACGAACAAAAAGTATATTCAAGTGTAGAAGACGCTCCTGGTCTACTATAATTCTAATAATAGCAATAGGACTTATATTACTACTTGGCTTTCGAGGCTTTTGAGTTTTTAGAAGAGCTAACTACTGGTAAAATACATTTTTGAATCACTGTAATATATAAATTATTATATAAAAAGTTGAATGTAATTATGTGTGCCTGATCATCACGGTCAAATCGCAAAGTCAAATGAAATGACTTTTGGTATATAGTTAGGCCTTAATCCAAAATAGGATGTTATATTGCTTTCTTTCATTATAATACATATCCTGAGGAGGTAGTGAGGATCCGAATTAATTCTCCTTTATGGGGGAGGGGGCACTTTCTACACATTGAAAATTGGTAGTGAGTTGGTTTGTTAAAATGATCGAACGCTTCATATACCCATTGCTTTCTACTATAATAATTGCTGAAGCTTATGTTTCTTATATGGAACGCTTACAGTACAGGGAAATCAGCCCATAAGGTTGTGAGAAAAATAAACATAAAATTTGTACTGTAAGCTTAATTACACGGAAATTTTAAGTTTTGATTGTACGCATAATCATATGGAAAATTTTTCACTTTTTTCCTTTACGTTGGTCTACTTACCTTGATTTGGAACTTTCAAATTTCATCCTTTTTTCCACTGAAAAATATCGATAATTCAACATGGAAATAATGATAATTTAATTGAAATTCAGCTTTAATTTGGCCCATTACAAACAGCAGGGTAGTAACTGAAGGGGAAGAAGGAGGGAAATTTCCATTCAGATCTGAACATTTTCCCGGAACTCGTTCCCTTTTGCTTTGTGGAGGGAGGGGGAATTTGGTAATGACATCAAACCTTTAGTGTAATTACAAAAATTAAATTAATAAACAAATAAGAAATCATTAGATTATCAGGCTTTAATTGATAATTTATGCACAACATTCCCTATCGAAGGTGTGTGGTAGATGAAATTTCTGTTCTCCATGAGTCGACATTGCCAACTGACATAGTCAATATGGAAAAGATATCGTATGGTGATAGAGAGGTGATACGTCTTGCTGAGTATATTAAAACTGACCGAGAAAAATCATTATCAGACGTAAGTCTAACAAGCAGATTGTCGATGAGGAGTTGCAGAAATTTCTAGGTCGAGTAAAAGTATTATCAATTTCCACGACAGAGTGCGAACGGGGATTTCCCCTGATGAAGTTGCAGATGACTGATATTAGAAAAAGACTAAGTGTTCAAACATTGTCTAACTTGTTCATCAATGTTAATAGCCACCCGCTAGACAAGCTCAAAGTAGACAAGCTAGTTATTTCTTGGCTGAAAGATGGACATCATTCGGCTGCGGATGATTTACCACGAAAGAGTTCTGGAGGCCAATAGGAAATAAACCCGATTTCAGATTTGTTTTAAGTTGGCAAATTACGAGTTATGTAAAATGTATACTTGTATTACTAATGGCTTATTTGTGTTATTCAACTTTGTATCTAATTTTTAATAAGTATCTTCTTTGCTTTTTATAAGCTAGAAGGTAAACTACTTTAAATAAATATTCATAATAATTGCAATTATGCACATTTGTAACTTAAATTTAACATGGCGATTTAGTGATTACACAAGCTACAATTATGATCATACTTTATGAAGATGCTCTCACATATGGCACCCGAGCACCTTTATACGCTATGAAAAACTGATTTTTCAAGTCTTTAGTGAGAAAAATACTGTGAACTGAGAAACCATAACCTTTTTCATATTGTACAGGGGTATTTTCCTGCGAATAGAAGTTTCTTTTGGAATGCGTTCAGAAATTAAAACTTGCAAGAATATTCTCTTAGTACAAGTATATTTTAGGCACACACTAATTTCCCCCCACCTCGAAGTGATTCAATTTCCTCACTGACAAACACTTTACCATTTTATATCGTAAAGGTCAGATCCACCTTTATTATAACAGAGTGGTGCTTGAGCGATTGATTGTAGAAATTCAAATTCCGATTAGTGACAATTTCACAGTCTTATTTTATTACAAGTGTAAACTCTTTAGTCAGTAGAGAAGAGGCCGTGGATCATGTGTCTGAGTTGATGACGACGGATTTTGGTGAGTCAGAGTAGGTCACAATGGATGAGGGTGGTTCATGGTGGGTGGTGGGTCACGGTGGGTTGTAATTCTTTGTGGGTCACAGTGGGTCACATTGGGTAGTGGGTCAGTGTCAGGAGTGTAGCCAATGTTTCCTGCCCCCCAAAATGACCAGCTTTTAAAACATCATAGTAAAATTATCTCGCTTCATTCATTTAAAAGTAACGAAGTTTGTTGACAATTAATAATTTATGGTAAAATATTATGGAGAAGTATTGTTTTTCCATACCGATCGAAAAATAGTATAGTATCTCTTCCTTATACCGATCGAAAAATAGGATACTTTTTTGTGACAGCAGATTACACAATTTACTGCGATTTATATTTGACAGTTTGAAGACAAACGTTTTAACAAGGTACTACAAATACAGCAATAAAACAAAGGTACTAAACTGATTTGTAAGTAGAGTATAGTTTTATATGCTTTAACAAGTGTTTTAAAAGACATAGAGGATGGAAAATTTGGTAAGAAGCAATGCTTTGGTTCAATTTGGATTTCATTCGGTCTCTGTTTTATTTCTCCTCAGTGTAATAAAATAATTATGTTCTTTTAGTCACGAATAATAAAAAAATATTTTTGTCAGGAAACCGTAAAGAAATTAAGTGAAATTTCAAAGAAAATCAATCTTGTGTAGATAGGTTCTGTATACAAGGTCTTAAATTTAAAAATAAAGGTAACCAAGAAAAGTTTTGTTGCTTTTTCCCCCACCACCTTCGAACATCGATATGTCACCTAACCTGGAAGATAAAAATAGTCCCCATCAGCATCGACGACCTTCTGAAATCGTTCTGGAAGGCCATGGAATCCATCGCGGTAGAACTTGGTGGGCCGTGAAACGAAGAAAGTATCAGGTGCATTTTGGGCTTTTACTAGGGATTTGAACTAGCGTCCTCTAAGGTGATTGTCAAAGAATGGATCAGGTGATAATCGGACGGTGCAATACCGGGGAATATAGTGGTTGCAATATTGTTTCCCATCCAAGGCGGAAAATGGTGTCCTGAGTCATCCTAGCCACGTGGGACTTAGCGTGGTCGCGTAAACGAGGACCCAATTCAGAAGTGATGGCTCCAAAGTTTTGAGTTTTTGTTGAGCACAGCTCAACTGCTGACACTACACAGTTGCATTGATACTCTGACCAGCTGGTAGCGGTTCCCGATGCACGATGCACCAAACACACAGAAGGACCTTCTTCTGGTACAGCTCTGGTTTCGGCTTTTTTGAAATCGGTTCCTGGGATGCTAACCAATGGTGACGGCCCAGTGGAGCTTCGTATAGGACACACTTTTTATCACATGTCAACGCCCTGTCCAGAAATGGCTCCGAAACAGCAAATAAACACAGGCGACTGCCGCATTGCCTTCTGGCCCGGAGTCAAAATATGTGAGACCCATCGACCCAACTTGTAGTGCTTCACAAGTTGATGGATGTGCAGCCGAGTGGTTTCTCCACACACTGAATTGTAGTCCCAGTTCCTCTTTGTACATGTGTTGGTCTTCTGGCACGTGGTGTTTTCGGGTGTTTCGTCATCGTCCTTAAACTCTTTAAACCATCGCTGCAATGTCCGCGTCGTCGCGACACCCTCACTAAAGGCCTGGCTTACCTTCTGTCCCGCTACAGAGGCGTTTGACCTCCATTTGAACTCGTTCAGCGTACATGCTCTTATGACGCTCTGTGGATGTCCCATGTTCCTTCTGTCTTTACGCAAGTTCACGGTGTGTCTGAATTGCCACAACCAGGTAGTATGTTGGATATACCCACACCAACAACTGACGTTCGCTTTATCTCCACTCGCGTTCAACTCATGGTGTGAGGTCCAATTGAACACAGACCTCCACGTAAAGCGACAGAACTTTCTTGGTTACCTTTATAGTTATGCCCAAAAGTATAGCGTTTGGTCCCGGGCAGTAGTTCTTGATTAAGCATAATAAAAACTATCTTGAATATAATTTATGGATAATAATAATAATAATAATAATAATAATAATAATAATAATAATAATAATAATAATAATAATAATAATAATAAGAAGAAGAAGAAGAAGAAGAAGAAGAAGCTAAAATAGTTTTTTTAGTTTTCGAGATGGAAACCAAATTTTCCTTTCTTTCAGGCCTCAAAAACACTAGCAGCAACACAGTTTTTTTGGGCTTTGTACATTGTAGCTGCCCCCCCCCCTCAAAAACGACGGGCCTCCCCTACACAAACCTGCTGGCTATATCCCTGGTCAGAGTGGTCATGGTGGGTGGTGGGTGAGAGGGTCGTCAGTCACGATGGGTGGTGGGTGAGTGGGTCGTGGGTCAAGTTTGCATTGACCCACGCCAACACTGCTGTTGGGAACAACTCACCAAAATCGACTGACGGATTTTTCTAAATGTAACAATATATGATAGACATATAGGTTCCATGGGATATATGGAAATTTTGCTATAAATCCCTTGGCGATTCTCTTGTTAAAAGGGAAAAAAAGAAACAGATGGTTAATCATAATAATCTACTTGAAGTAGTCTAACTATTATAGTCATTTGGAATCATTGTAGTCTATTAAGTTGTTCTGAAAATGTTGTTATCTTTTTTTTATTATAAACTAAATCTAACTTTAGTGTAGTTAGATCCCGTTTCTCAACAGTGTACCTGCTTTCAACAATGGTTTCAAGGAACATATCGAATTTCTACAAATTCAATTCTTTAAATATCCTTACTTGGAATAGAACCAAAAAGAATTACCGTTTTCTACCGTAAGTGGGCGATGGTTGCCTTGTGCTTTGGAATTCTTTCGTGAAGTTGGCTTTTCGATAATAGCTACCAAGAATGTTTAGTGAGTAGAAGCGCTTTGGAAACTCGTGAATTAGTCGTTTCTAAAATTTGAGATCTTTTTCTTTTATTAAAAACTAAGTCTGATTTTGAGGTAATTTAATTCCGTTTCGCAACAATGCATTTGCTTTCAACAATGGTTATAAGAAAAATAGCAAAATATTCAGTTCCCTAGATATATTTATTTGGAATAATATATGTAGCAATTACCGGTTTCTAGGGCAAAATGAGCGAGTAATCGAATCCCACTTAAAAATAAATTTATGGTTCCGTCTTGTATTTCGTAATTCTTTAGCACCAGTGGCTTTTCGATAATAGCTACGAAGCTTGTTTGCTGAGGAAATAAGGCCTCGGAAACTCGTGATTTAATCGCTCTGAAAATGTTGGAATCTTTCATTTTTGTTATAAACTAAGACTGACTTACACGTAGTAGCATTTTGTTTCACAACAATGTATTTCCTTCCAACAATGCGTACAAGGAAAATATTACTATTCCACGAACGCAGTTTTTAGGTATCTTCATTAGAAATACTATTAAAAACCAGAGGCGCAAATCTGTCTTCAACATTGGGGGGACGGGTAAGATCGTTCTCATATTTTTTAGCGATGTTCAAAATATTTACGAAGTTGAAAAACAATGATATGGAGGATCAGGGTAACACAGTCGTCTTAAAAATTGGGAGGCGGGCAGATTTGAGGCTTATTCTTGGGGGACATCAATTTCATCTCACTTTCCTGTGGCAATTGGGCACAAATCATCACATTTCTCTCCATAAAACACATTTCAAATCGGATTATTAGGGGGCACAGTCCCCCAGTTCCAAGATTGGAGCGGACATGTCCCCCTTATCTCCCCCGGGATTTACGCCAGTGCAAAACATAATTACTCGTTCTATGATAAAGCGGTGAAATCAAATGTCACTTAAAACGAAAATTTGAAGCACAGTTTTGTGTTTTGCAATTCTTATGCAACAATGGATTTTCGATAATAGGGGGAATTTATAATGAAAAGAAAGACTTTGAAAACTCGTGAATTAGTCATTCTGAAAAATGTTCGAAATGTTTTCTTTTATTATAAACTAAGTCTAACTTTGAGGTAGTACGAGCGTGTTTCCAACAATGCACTGCTTCAAAAAGTGGCTGTAAAAATAATATTGAATTTCCGCAAATATATTTCCGCAGATGTCTTTACTTGGAATACTACCAGAAACAATTGCTGATTTCCAGGATAAAATTGGGGAGAAATCGAATCCCGTTTAAATTGTAAATTTATAATTGCATTTTGTGATTTGCAATCTTTTGCAACAATGGGATTCAGTGAGAATATTTAGCGAAAAGGAAAGCTTTGGAAACTCGTGAGTTATTCTTTCTGAAAATGTTTGAACTCTTTTCTTTTATTATAAAGTAAGTCTGACTTTGAGGTAGTTGCACTTCGTCTCTCAAGAATGTAGCTGCATCCAACAATGGTTAAGAAGAAAATGTCCTATACCATTCCTAAGTATTGATATGTTCGTTTTGCGTAGGTATTTGTTTTTCTTTGAATTCTTTAAATATTCGATTTTTTTATGATTACATATAAAATACTTCTGACGGTGGCGCCATCCTTTAAGCTAGAATCAAACTATTTGAAGGTCCAAGATAACCTTAAATTAGACAGATCAAACTAGGCACATGAGAAAGTTGACACTAGTCTCAGCACTTTCAAAAATTTCGATTTGTAAGGGGATCAATTTCCACTTTATTTTAATTTTCCATTTTCAATTCATAAAATGATCGAAACGAGAAAATGGTTAAACCGTTTAATATTAATTTGTGAGCTAATTTTTGTCATTTCACTTTAATTAAAAGTCGTGTATAAGGGAGAAGTGTAATATATAGTTTAAATATTTTGCATAAGTCTAATCTTGCTGCTCCAAGAAAGGACATTTCAACTAGTGTATTTGGAAAATGAAATCTTCCTTGTCTGGATCATAACAAAAAAAAAAAAAAAAAAAAAAGTGAGCTGTACGAAAAGAATTTTTGAAAACTATCTTCGACCTAGGTTTTCTGCTTTCATTAAGACGCGTGTACTAAAGTTAGAAAGAGCTTCAAAAACTTATGTGAAAAATATAGTATCTCAGACATCATTAATTTAGGAATATGAAACTCTCTCTCTCTCACACACACACACTATATATATATTTCTCACTAAAAATAAGTGGACATATATTCTAGTGTCTTAAAAATTCTGCTTTTGACGAGGAAAGGGGCTATTTCAAGAATGATTTTCTTCACATTTGAATCAAATACCGTTCCATCATGATGGAAAAACTTCTGAACCCTTGAAATGAACATAGCACTTAGCTCAAACCGGGCTTTTGTCATGTTAGTTTCATTAAACTGTGTATCGAGGTTATAGTGGGGTCAAAATTTATGCCAACAAATTTAGTATCTCTAATGTTACACGATGAAGCTTGGTATGTAAACTCCTACTTAAAATTAAGTGAACACATGCTAAAACGCTTTCGAAAATTGCACCTTTAAAGGGGAAAGGGGTTGATTTCTATATACTTTTCTAAACATATTAAACTGTCATCAACGTTGGCAGTCTCACCATGGGAAAAGTACTTAATCACTTGAGGAGACTTCTGAAGATAGTATGATTGAACGTATTAACTAATTAACTAAATCTATGACCTGTGGAGCCCGAAGATTCAGTGCCACATTCACAAAAGCTCTCCATTGACTTCTATCCTCAGCCAACTGGATCCAGTTTCTACTTTGTATTTCTAATGGTGGTACGTATTAAAGAAGGTAATTATTAAGTCAAAACAAAGAGATTAATTATTGATCGTAATGCATGCTTATGATTAAATGATAATTGAAAGAATTTCTCTAATCCACATTATAAAACTACAACAATTTTGTTACATTTTGAAGAAACATAGTATATTAGAAAGATTTTATATCATCATTAATAAAATAATTGTTAACAGGCAGGAAAAATATATGGTTTTGTTACTTTTTTCACATTCTTCATGTAGTGAAGCTATCTTTATACAAAACAATGGAATTTGAACAATTCTAAAGAAATATGACAATAAAAAATGTTAAATATTTGTAACATCCCCATCCACATCGCTTATGTATAGATTCTAAAATATGTTATTCTGTAACCCTATTTTGCGTAAATAAATCACAGAAAGAGGAAGAAGAATGTTGTTGTAATAAATTTGCTCGGAATGTTTATAGGAAATGTTATGCTACAATAATGTCTCTGGTATGTAAGTGAAACAATAGGGTTGCTACTTCATTGACGTCAAACATTAGTCATTGTTTAGTATTCGTCAGAAATTAGAAATATAGCAATATGATTTCAATGTCAACTTATACGCATGTGCATCAAAACTACCAGAAGACTCTAGTTAAGTAACCAATCAAACAGAAGGTGAAATATTTGTGTACGTGTCAACTGCAACTCCCTTTTAATTCGCAACAAGTCTTTAGCTGGATTAGAAGAGCAGCTAGGCACTGAAGAAGGAAAAAGACAACGATAGTGGTAAGTAACATTATGTTTCATTTTCACACATTAATTTTATATTATTGTGCTAAGTTATAATCTTTTACAACAGAACAAATTGATATTGTGCAGTTTAGATATTAGATATTATAGATTCATCTGTGTTTGGTGCATATATATATATTCGCAAAATTTGTTCATTATAAAAGCCAGCTTTCGCGCCTTTTCTAACTCGTCTTGTTTCAGCACTTTTATTATTCTTGATTTCAATAAGGACTATGGGAAGAATATGATTACTATTCGTTATAGTACTTAACCCACAAACGCCCAAGACCAGTTTTATTCGTTAGCAAGTGCCTTGAACAATACCGTGTTACATCGAAAACCTGAGAAGAAAACTGAACGAAATTCGTACAACAAGAGAACGGGTAGTGTGCCTGAAGTGGAACAACGGTGGTTTGGCTAAATGAATGATATAGCCCATGTAACGTAATGAAAAATAAAGTGGGTCACTGGTGGCACAAGGGGCGTTTGTGGGTTAATTAAAGGATCACAAGCGAAGTGATTTTTAATTGCAACGAACCCTCAAATTACCTGGTAAACGTGATATTTACGGCTACAGAGATAAAAGAACGGACTAAAGTTGACGATGTCTTTATAAATGACATAGTTTTTATTGGTTTAAAATAAAACTTCTCTTCAACACTATTTTAAACTAGGTTTTATAGGTCCACTGTTTTGTATATGCCACGCAATTTTTTGATTTAACGTTCCACGATTATCCTCTTTAGGCTAAATGAAACGTATTATTAATAAAACTGAACTATTATGATGATTATAAAGGAATTAATGTAATGTGAATATGGGAGGAAACGGAAGAACACCGAAAACTAACGAACACGATGTTTTTCCTGACAAAGTCACATGGATTGGAATAGGACCAGAGACCCCTCATACCAGAAATAAACGCATTACCACTGATCCATTGTACCTCCAATATGTCATGAAAAAGATTGACTATAAATATAACTAACAATAACAAACACAAACGTTTTGTTCTTAATTTGTTTCCGAACTGAAAGAAAGGTTTTAATTAATTGAGCGTCAAACTTTTTCCTTTTGTAAGTAATAGACATGGGATTATTTGAAAATGCATATTTTGTTTGTTTATATGAATCTCTCTTAAACTTGGTAGGGGTTTCTGCAACTATAATACACCTCGAATTCGAAGCTTTATAGAGCATATAAATGCATATTTCGAATGCTAGAGCATGTAATAGTGTTTAAGAGCATATTCAGCATATTTTATAGATTTTAGTTCAGATGCATGCTTATAGTATGAAATAAATCCAGTTTTAGTTTGTATTTCGGTTACAAATAATGCCCATGCAACACAATGATTTTGCATGGAATGATGAAAGAATGCTTAGTTTATGGGGGATCAATAATGTTAGAAACCGATTAACAAAGCAAAACGCTTGCAATCTTACGATAAGTTAAGGAAAGTCTGATAATGACAAAAACTCGTCGTAATATCATATAGACATCAATTCAGAAACTAAAAAGCGCGAGGAATGGTGTTAAGTAAATGCTTAGCTTTTGTTAATGAAGTTCAGCAAAGTTTCAGTCAGTTTTTGGTAAATTCGGACGCGCTGTGGAAAAGAAATCGATGAATGTTCTTGCCAGAAACTCCGACTACAAAACAACTGAAGCCATGAGAAACTACCTTCAAGGGTTAGATTTGAACTTGCCAGAAAATATAGATACTCAGCTTGCTCCTGTCCATAAATACTGTTCATTAACATTGATTGGTGTTTAGAGGTCATTTTTGGATACAAACTGACACCAAAAGTTTAAAGAAGTTTAGAGAAGAAGACAAACATCCCCTGATATACTGTAAATCTAAGTAAGGGAAGGAATAAACCCTTAAAAACAAAAGATTTTTTTTTTTTTTTTTTGTACAGTGGAAACATGTAGAAATGTAAGAGTGGTATTGTTTCGTGTAAGTAAATGTGCTATAAAATATAAATATGAAGAAAAACTAGATATCGTGTTCTCATATCACTGTTTATTTTAATCTCATAATTTGTGTTTTTAAAAATTTACTTGTATATAAACTGTTACTATCATAAAAATAAATTCCGAAGAAAAGTCCCTGAGAGGTAAAGTACACTTTTGATGTATTTCGTCTACAAAACATTTGCCACAATTTTGCTGTGTTTGAAAATGCTCCCTTTTGTTGCATTGTTAGTGCATATTAAGTGCATATTTTAACACATTTAACAGTATAGTTGCTTACATCTTTCATGAATTTTAAGTGCATAAAAATCTGATGTTTAGTAATTAAAGACATCATACTCTTTAAAATATCTTGCTGATACTTAATTTTCCATAACTTTTGTTTCGCTAGATAGTTTAGGCTGGGGATAGCTGGGGAAATGTTTTGGAAGAAGAAGAAGAAAGGGTGGATCAGAATTGTTAAAATTTGTGTTATTGAAAGAAATTTGTCTATTCTTTAAAGCAACGGTTCCCAACCTGGTTTACAAGCCCTGCATGCTGAAGCCCCCTGCTTTCCGCTCGTTGGTCATGTGCTTTTTTTCTGACGCCATCTTAGACTTCAGATGCAGCATTAAATCCTCAAATTTTCAATAATAATCTACATTTTAAATAAAAGGATAGAAGTGACTGATTCATCTTCGCCCATTTCATACTAACAGGTAGACACGTGAAACTTGGACAGAATACTCCTCTTGTCACAAAAGCAACGTGTAAGGATGTTTGAAAGTGCTTATACCAAGAGATAAAAAAGATTTATATTTTCTTTTCTTTTTTCTTTTGCCAAAAATAGTCTCACAAATCGCTAAAGTTAGGGAGATGAAACTCTGCTTAAAACTCTGCATTGAAAGTAAAGAAACCCATGTTTCAGAGTTTTCATGGATTTTGCTCCTAATGGGGAAAAGAGGGGAAATTTTTAAAATATTCAAATTTTCCTTTGTTTAATCAAAAGTTGCCGAATGTGAGAATTTGCTTAAGTTGTAGGAATGAATTTCAGCATATATAAGTTAAAAATAAGGAAACTTATAGTTAAGCGTTTTTGGAAAATCCCACTCTTATGGAAGAAAATGGGACAATATCTATACTATTGAAATTTACATTTATTTATTTATTCACAAAATGGTGTGGGAGACCCGAGTTCGATCCCTGGCGGGAGCTCATGTAGTTTGCATTCCACGTTAATCAATAGGTCCACGTCTCATATAGCCACGCTGCTGAACGTGTCATTTAACTCAACTCAATTTTTCACAAAATGCAGAATATGGGGAATCACGTAAGTTGCAGATATTTAAATCAAAATATAAATTCTTAAATAAAAATAATATACATTTGAGCGTTTTCGAAAATATAGCTCATAGCGTGGAAGCGGGGTCATTTCTATTCTCTTTTAGTTACCCTTTCTTTATTGAGAAAGTGCCTAATGTGATCATCATCATAGGTATTCTGCTATTACTGGCAGGACACTTGCCGCAACTGACAAATTGTGAAAAGTTTCTATGCTCCACGGTCTTCCGCTAACCCCTTCGTCTTCACGTACGATATTTTTGTTTTTATACCGTCCATCAATTGTAGCTTCCTTCGCTCCTTCTTCTCTTTCCTTTCTCTCGTCCCTCATGATACAGTTCCTTCTTATCCAATGTCCAACCAATTATTCTTCCCCTTTTCAATAATATTTAAAATTGTTTTTTCTCCACATCATTTCCAAAACCTTCTCGTTCGTTTTCCGCTCGACCCAGCTAATTGTCTTAATTCTTCTCCATACCTAAACTTCGAAACCTTCCAGTTACTTTTCATCATTTTTACGTAATGTCCATGTTTCTGACCCATACAGTACAATACTCCACATGAGAGCATATTTCGTCATACCTATCCTTGCTTTATTTCACGTTCACATTTCATATAATCACTAATAGTACTACCCAGGTATCGAAAACTAGACATCTGCTCTATTTTCTCCCCTCCTATTCTATATTTGACACCGATCATTTCGTTCCAATCTCCGTAGTTTTTGTCTTTCTAATATTTATTTTCATCCTATATTCTTCACAATCCTTCCTCAGGTTTTCTAGCATCTTATTGATTTTCTTCTCAGATTCCGCAACAAGCACCATATCATCTGCAACCTTTATACACCTAATAATTCTAGCTTCTACCGAAATGCCGTCTTCATTATGTAGAGTTTCCTTCACTGTCTCTTCTAGATAGATATTAAATAATGTAAGTGAGAGACAGCATACCTGTCGAACTCCACTTTCAACTGGACTCTTCACTGTCATCT
Source organism: Thermobia domestica (assembly GCF_964235325.1). Classification (NCBI taxonomy): domain Eukaryota; kingdom Metazoa; phylum Arthropoda; class Insecta; order Zygentoma; family Lepismatidae; genus Thermobia; species Thermobia domestica. The sequence continues at coordinate 95,681,970 of NC_137470.1, forward strand.
TCTCTTCTATTCCAATACTTACTTGTTAGTCCATACATAAGATTATTATGAATCTTTGATCTTCCCATTCCAACCCAACCTTCTTTAAAACTTCCAACAACAGTTCCAAATTCACGCGGTCAATAGAGTTTTCTAGATCAATAAAGACAACAAACATCTCCTTCCCTTTTTCTATAAACCTTTCGTTGATTACCTTTACCTCTTCTGAACCCGAACTCTTCCTCCTTAACTTTTTCATTTGTTCTTCCATACAATATTCTTTTCAGTATTCGAAGCAAATTATTAGCTGCATACGATATGAGACTAACATAGTTCTGTAATCTTCACATCTCTCGTGTTCGATTTCTTAGCCATCGGCATCGTGATCGTCTTTAGGAAGTCTTTCGGCCACTCTCCTGTATTATACATTTCATTGCAGAGTCAGAACAATTGTTTCTTGCTTTTGTTTCCTGTATTGTTAAAGAATTCGACTTGTGTATTATTTATGCCAGTTGCCTTTCTATTCCTAATCTCCGATATAACTTTTTCAAACTCTTTCTGAAGAATGCTAAAGTAGAAGATTTTCAACAAACGCGCATTCAAATTGAGGTCCGAGTCGAAGTTTTCCGAGTCGAGCCAAGTTTAACTTGAAAATAAAGGGTAACGATTGTTATTGAATGATGACACGTGTACAATAGATGTTTTATTCTTTTGTTTATTTTTTCGCATTGTATTTAAGTAAGTCTTTAGTTTGATTGTTTAAAACATTTTCTATTGTTTACAGGAATGTCGCTTGACCTTGAATGGTCACATAAGCAGGAAAAATTGTTTAGGGAGCGCAAGTGCATGTTAATTTTTCTATTGTTGACAGGAATGGTGTTTGACCTTGACTACACATGCATACGTTTTGGAATTTCTAAGAATAAGTCGACTTTCATTGTCCTTTTGTTGACAGAGAAGTAGTTTAACCTTGAATGGTCACGTACACATGGGAAAGTTCTAGGATTTTTTTTTCTATTGTTGGCAGGAAGTTTGTTGGAATGTTCCAGTGATTGGATATGTAAGTGGGTAGGGGGACTTGTATGAACTTATCGTTGGTAGGATGCCATTTTGTTGTGACGTAAACGCTTGAATGCTGAGTTTCAGGGGACTGTTTTATGTATTCCGCTATGGCTCCCGTACGAAAGTTAGTTTTCAGCGAGCTTGACGGCGAGGAGACGTTATCATCTCCTGCACGAAGGAACAAGTTAAAGTCCGACAACAGGCCGGATTCCTCGGACTCCATTGAAGTAGTATACATATCATCTTGGGATGATGAAATTTATTCATCATCGTCAGATGAAGAAGGGAAATTGGAGAAACCAGAAACACCGTCTCCAACGGTGTCGCCATCGCCACCACTATTATTAAGAGGATCTACTTCAAAATTTGGAGTTTAAGCTGTTTATGCAGTAGTCAAAAAGTGGATCGTGAATATATAATTGACGCCATTACTAATTAGGACACTGATAAAATTTTAATTTGCGGTGGATGTGCAGAAGTGTTAGAAAACCAAATAGGACATGAGTGCATGTTTATGAGTTCAGAGGAATTAGAAGAACGTGCGCTGAAATCCCTGCTGGACGTTGAAGTGGAAGACATATTTTATGTATACGCAAGATTGCATATTATTGGGATATTTAACCAGGAATTTTTTATGAAACATTTTTTGATTTAATTGAAGAAAAGGACGCTAATTTTATGAGTGAAATAGTGAGAATTTTTGAAAGTAAAGACAAAAAGTAATGGTATGCAAAGTAAATGAAGTGACTGTCTTCATGTAAATAGTTTTCTTATTAGTGAAAAATCGTATTAATGCAACTGATTGATTAAAGTGATTGTGTTTGAAAAAGGATGTACTCACATATGGGTGGTGGCGATTATATTTGTGTATCTTGTAGTGACAATAATATTGGTGAACTGTGTGTTTTAAAACTATAAATGTATAATTCACTTCTAAATATTATTCCTGTGAACAATGTACGTTGAATCTTCAACACCAATGTTTGCTTCTTCATGATATTGCAATTTTTTCTGTACAGCATTTATCCAACGAAATAACTCTTATTGATTTGCTTGAATTGTTTGAGGAACATCATAGTGAAATCTCAACTATAAACTTTATACGAAAAACGCGTGAATGTATAATCAACATGGAATTTGTCGGACAAATAATTCCGTTTTTCTTGCAACGTAAACACGACATTTCACTGTGTTAACGAATACATTATTGACATACAAGTTTTCAAAATTTCAAATAATGAATTTATTATTCGTGAATTTTGTTTAACTGCATGTGATGATACAGTAAATTTCCATTGTTTAGTAAAATCCCCGTTTAAATACAATTAATTATCTTTAGGATGCCAAAAACAAATTGATTGGTTAACATCACACTTACATCGACTAACTTGGGATAATAAAAACGGGTATACTGTATCACATATACGTAACCTTGTATATCAATTATGTTTGAAAGATGCAGCCTTCTATTGTAAAGTGCAGAGAAATCCATTTGGATAAAGAAACTATTTTTGTTGTATAATGTTGGTGATCTTCAATCAAAACAATGTCCACCATTAAATGAATTAGGTGCAAATGAATGAATATTGTTCTTTTCATGAACAAAATATACAACTTGAGAAAAAATCAGGTTGCGCATATCGAAATGCACAACAACTTATTTACTGGTGGATGTTCCAACGATCAACGGCATTAACAGGATTTCAATGTTGTAATTTTAGTTTTCTTTTTTTCATGTTTGTGAAATGAAACACAAGAAATAATTAAAAAAATATTTTTAAAAAATCCTTTTTGATTTATATATTTATGTATATAATATATATATATATAAACGATAAACTTATTATATCAGGTAAATATTTTGTTTTCTTTTTAAAAATGTATTTACAAGGTTATATATAATTTTATTATTCCTTTATAATATTGTCTTATGAAACAAACTTAAAGTTTTTTCAAATGAATTATTGCGTATTATATGAAAAATAATACAAAATATCCACGCAACACGGATTCTTCGTGTTCGTATACTATTTCCAGAATAAACTTTAGTATTTTTACATGAGAATGAAGAATTTCTTTTAGCACTGGCATTCGTAAACTATCAAAGTAAAATCCTTCATGATTTTTGTTTATGTATAGTCCAACGCAATGACTTCCTGCGGAACCTGACGTATCAGGATTAATGATTAGTCCAACAGGAGTTTGCACTGTTTGCGGAATTGTATCAATGGAATAAATTACATTCACAAATGATAAAGTTTTTTATCAATGAGAAGAAATTTAAATTTCATCTGTATACGTGTTTTTATTTCTTTATCGGAGTAAGAACATATTTACCACTGGTATTGTTCACAAACAAAACATAGTCATACACTTTTACATATTCACTTTATAATAAAGCTCCAGGTACAGTACACTTGTTATGTCCAAAGCGATGATTGTAATGTGCACACTTTGACACATAAAATCCTAGAGATGTGTACTGTGACAGTCCAAATCTTCCAGATAGATAATATCACGTTGAAGAATTTCCTGCAGAAAGTCCTGGCGAGCTTTGCCGAATGTATAAACAGATGAAATATTTGTACAATATTTGCGAAGAATTTCTTTAAGGTCTGAGAATTCGATATCTCTTTCGTGCCATCGGATTGTGTAAAAATTATCACACAACTATTTGTTTCCCACTATTATTGTTTCACACAGTGCAGTAGTAGCGCACGGAGGTTTAAATATCCAGCTTTGTATGAATGGTATATCTGGATTAGCTATTGCTAACTCTTCAACAATAAGTACATCGTCGTCTTCACCAGAAAGCGGAGAAGTGAACAAGAACCCTCATGCTACTCAACTGATTAAAATTTAAAATGAAGTATCACTATATATATTTCCATATTTATCTATTTGTATGAGAGAATCAAATTGTGCATATACAAAATAAGTGATTGGTTGTGCTAATGATTCTTTAAATGATACTTTTAAATTAACGGTTGCATGGCGTACAACATCTCACGTGGTATCATCCAATGTAGTATTAGGGGATAGAATTAATGCATAAAGAGTGAATCCATGTGGGTACTCATCATATGCAACAGTATGGCCATCATCTTTATAAAATATTCCTGTACCGGAGAACAGAGTCTGGTAACTTAGAACGTATAAATTATATGAAAAATCAGGGGTGAGAGGATTGTAAGGAAATTATATTGAACCAACATGTAGTTACAACATGTTAACGTTAAAGTTTTGGAATTCAAAAGAGTTAATTTCTGATTTTCCATTAAATGCCGCGTTAGAGACAAATCCAATAACGATCGCTTTAGGTACATTTCCAAGGAACAGATTATCAAGATTGTATGAGTTTACTTGTTGACGTATTGTGCAAGACCGAGTTTCAACTCTTGTGAGTTGGCCGTTTCATGCACCACACCAGTATTTATTTCCATACCAACATGTGCAGATGCGTTAACACGTTAGGCATACATAGTCACTTCTTGAAGTACTACATTATAAGATGTATTTTGAGCGTGCATTATCTAAACATATCTTTTGTACGATTTAATTTAATACGAAGTCCAACTTTGTTTGGAAGCACAGACCTAAACTTGCAATCTCAGCATAAATACGTCCATACATTTCAAATGGTGCACTATTCTTACAAAAGTGGCACGTTTATTAAAACCAGTATTTGTATCATCTAATGTATTAAATTGTTTTGCGGTATCTTTGTACCATAAATAACATGTCAGATGTGTTTGCGTTGCATTGTTTGAATAATTTAACAAGGTTTCAATATATGCGTGATAAGGATAAGATGAACTAATTAATTTATCATTTAATGAAATATCAACTTGACTAAATAATGAATGTAGAAAATTTTTACTGGTGCAACTACGTCGTTTCATCTAAGTTATTACCATTTGATTTTGTAATTTTACATCGTACGTAAATATAAAGATATGTTGGATAAATAAATTTTCCTGTTTCACCAGGAATAACAAATTCAATAGGTTCTTCTGAAGTTAGTGTAGAAACAGGAGGATATTCCACATGAGAAGTTGCTTCTATAGCAGTTAGAGTCATTGGAACGGAAAATAAGTCAAATTCCAAGTACAACACTCATGACTATTCGAATTAAGTAGAGCCATTAGGAAAATATATATTTAGTCTTCCTTGTTTTTGTTTTAGTTTAACAGTACGAGAACGTTTACATTTGATTGGTGATCCAAAACTTATTACGGGAGCTTTACGTTTTCGTGGCCGTCTCTTACCGCTACCAGATAGTAACTGACCAATTTTATCAACAGCTTTTGTCTTTAATGTTTCACCAGCCTCTTTTACACGCGCAAAAACAGATTCTTTTATTGGACGGTTTTCTAGTACGTTGCCTGCAACTTGTATTCATGTTTGTAATGCTTTGCGATCTAATGCTTTGTCACCTTGATTAAGAAACGGTAATATAATACGTGCTAAACCTTTAGAGAAACTACCGATACTGTGTCCCCATCGACAAACTGGTCCTGAAAAATAAGGTATTCTACGACGACGTTGATAACATATACGTCTAGACTTCATTTTTTAATTAGCAGCAGCAACAGCAGCACCAGCAGCGCGTTTAAACTGAAGTTTTATCGTCAAAGTCCCGGAACGAATGGCAAATTTCGCCCTGCATGATCCTTTAGTAGTACTTCGATATTTTTAAAAAAATTTTGCAACTTGTAAATAATGAATATCTTGAAATGCTATTGTTTGCACTTTTCCGTATTAACACATTTCAAATTGATGCATTACGTAGTAATGGGGCTTTGACATCACCTAAAAATTGATATTGAACAATATCACTATACACAAAAATTACATGTGGATATCCAATATCAACGTAAGGTTGTTTAAATCTGCGTTTATGTAAACAATATCTTTATTTTCGGGAAATCCTAATTGTATAGATAAAGTTGGTGACAATGTAAGTGATTTAACACGATGATCACAATCTACGAATACTGTATTTGACACGTTAAATCTAATGAATTTGGAAACTTTATTTAATTCTTCGATTAAATGGTGCACGGTCGGATAACATCCTGCGGTAATTTTACTTTTCTGAGATTGATTATTTTTTAATGTAAACCAAACAACATTTTCCCCATCGATGACATTATAACATGTTAGTAGAATGTGTATTTCGCTTAAACGAACACACCAATCAGATTCAGTTAATCGAATAGTATTATTTAATTTATTTTAAAATGTAATGGACTATCTTTAGGATATATATCAGTACTAGCGTTTGAAACGATTGTAATGCAAAAACTATCATCAATACTATCATAAATCATTTTTGTTTAAAGTGTAGTGTTAAGTTTGAAGTTCCAAATTGAAATAGTAGTTTCTGCCCTTCTTCAACTTTTAAGTTTACTTTTATCGTGTCGAAATACTTTTTCTCTACTTTAACATAGTGTGGTTCGTGAAACAGAAAACATTTTGTGTGTGCATGCTCTTCGTCATAAACATTAAGTTTTCGAAGTAAAGGTCCAACGTCTTGTTGTTGTTTTACAACATCAACACAAACATTTACTTTATTTGGAATATTATAATCTAAATTGCACGGGAATTTTCCACGGGGAAATATTCTTTCTTGTGTGTTTGGTTGTTTTAAGTACACAACAAGGGAATAATCTGTTCAATGTTCATTAATAAACCCTAAAATGTGTTCTAATCGTTTTGTAATACCAATCATATATTGATGTGATGCTTTTAAATATGAGATATAAATACTTTATTTTTTATTTTTACGATATCATCCGTACATTTTCAGGTATCATATCTAAAATACTTTTAACAGAAGAATACTATCGTGGTATGATATTAATGTCGTGACGTTTATGTTTACCGTCAATTACTTTATATATGGTATTTTTTTCGTTTGCGCCTACATTATAAAAACTCCAAAGAATATTAATTTGTGTTAATGCCACACTCCATTCACCTCTCTTAAATCAATAGCTTGTGCAACTTTTACTCTACAGGATGCTGTTGTATTATCAAAAAGTTTACTACTTGCACTAGAAGGAAGATTAACGTAAAAGTCGTTTCTAATGTTGAATTCATTTTGAAGACTGAACAGATTTCGTTTTAGCCCATGAATTCATACTTGACGGATATTCTAACCATTTCACATAAATCCATCACTTTTTCCTTTAAGTACTTTTTTAATTAAATAATATTTTTTTGAATTAATATTACTTTTTGTAATTCTTGTGCATAAAATATTCCTTTAATTTCATCACCATTCCAATCTTTTAATTTATAAGTTACAGGATACAATTTAATACAACGAACTACAACAAATATTTCTTGTAACCATTTTGGTAAATATCCTATTTCTAACTTATGTTTCTCTTTACTGGCACCTACATAATCACCCGGATAAATTTTACTTGTTAAATTCATTTTCGTCGTTGTTGTTCCGTATAATGTCTTCCAAACTTGGTTAATGTTTGAATGATTTACTTCTACAGAAGCCATTTTAATACTTCTGTGATATGAATGATTATATTTATGTACAATTTTATCGAGAACATCAATATAACGATAAGAATTTTTTGCTGTAAAATAGGGATACATTTTTCTTTTAGTGTTCGTATAAAACGTTCTGCTAATGCACACTTAATTTCCGAATGTACACTATAATTATTAATTTCATTTTCTTGAAATAAACGTTTTACATGTTGGTTATAAAATTTGCCACCTAAATCCGTTTGTACTTGAAACACGGGTAACTTTAACTGTTTAAAAAATTTGTGATTGCTTTCACCATTTCAGGAACCTTTTATGTTTTTAATGGAACGCAATACGCGCACCTTGAGAAAATGTCGATACAGCATAAAATATATTTTAAATTATTATTATACTTTGGAATATTTTGCATATCTGCTAAATCCATTTGTAATGTTTTATTTAGTGCACTAACACAATCTTTCTTTCGCTCGAAAACTTTTCGTGCTGGTGCGTGCAATGTATACGCGTCCTATGTGATGCTAACCATTCTTTTATTTTCTTTTGTGATAGTTTAGTTTTACACTGTAATGTTTTAGTACTAGATAAAGAAGCACGATTTAATCAATCGGAATATATTTTTGATAACTTTATCATTTTTATTACATTTTATATTCTTTCCAATCTTTTAAATATCTGGTTTACGAATTTTACTCGGAATGACTCTAGGTGTACTCACAGGAGAAGAAATAAATTCTTTATGAACATTAAGTTCTTCTAACAAAATTTTAAACTCTTGAATTCCTACTGGTTCTTTTGAATATTTTCGCATACGAATAACATCATCCACTAAATCTATAATATTTGAAATTAGAATGTGTTTTCCATGTATCTTCACTGTTCCTGAATGATCCCAATCTATTTTATTTGAATTTACTAATTATTTTATTAATAGATCAGTTTTCCTTCGGTGTGTTTTCGGTGCTGGATATAAAATGTCCGATACAACAGGTAAAACCGAATGATTCTTTTCTTCAGATGATGATGATCCATGAACTTCTTTTTCACCAATAGGTAATGTAAGAAGTTTCTGTGTAGATGAATATTGTAAATATTGATGTCATGCTTGCTGATAAATTTTCCATTTTTCTTCAACATTAAGATCACGACGTTGTAAAATACTACTCATTTCTTCATCTATTCCCGATTGATTTGTATCCATAGACTTAGCATTTGATTGAAATTGGTGTAATGCATTCTCAGGAACTAAAATCATTTTAGGTGAGTCTGATATGTTTTTCATTTTCCAAAAATACTACTTGCTCCCAGAATCGGACATAGTAACGACGGTAACAACGCACCATCTTTCTGAAGTAATATATTCCTTTTCTTGTTTAATGCCGTACATTATTGAGAAGGAACTCGCAAGATATTTTTATGTGTAGGTAAGCGTTGCTTCTGACGTGAATTTAAAGAGATGTTCCCTTTTATCGTATTTTTAGCAACTTGTGAAATGGTTGGTTTTAAATCATCTGAAGCATTTTTCAGAATATGTTCACGTTTTGCTGCTTTACATTTACACACATCACGGAGTGTGCTAAAGTGTTGTTTCGCCTTCAACATCTTGATACCAACTAAACATAATCTCGTGATTCCTTCGTCTTTTTCCTTTGCCTACACGTACATTGTTTCATCGGGAAATATATTTGTACGTATTCGTAATGCGTCATTGGTTTTCTGTGTTAAATCAAGTAATAAATAAGTATGAGGGAAACGTGTTACTTCACCAATCACATCAACGATATGTTCACTTTGTCGTGGCATGATTTGTCTAGATAAATTTGAATTTGTAACTTATTACGTGGATTTTTAAATACTATAATATAATGTGCATTCAAATTAATATCACGTGCATATTTTCCGTTTGGAAAAGAGTTTTGTATTATAAATATTACAGTTAATTTTTTATGATGTACATATTTTGTAAATAAATTTGCAACATCACCATTGGTTTCAGACATTAAATCATCTAATATTAATAATGAATTTTCTTCAGTGTGAAAAGTATTCATATCTGTAATTCCCTCTACGAAACGAATATTTGCACCGGAATTTAAGTTTGGTATTATTGCGCCCTAACACCATACAATTTCAGGAAATATTGAAGTAAACATTTGTTCACGTTCACTAGGTAAACGATTTACAAAACAAGTTCAACAGCCTTTGAAGGACCAGCAAATAAAATGGTTGAGCGATGATTAAATTTTAACACCTTTTTATCAGATGAATGCATTAAATAGAAAGCTCACCTTTTTACATTCACTCACTCACTCAGTCAACAAAATTAAAATGACTAGAATATTTATATGAATAGAATATTAAAACGACTAGAATATTAAAGCTAACGAGTTTTCTTTGAAAACAATCCAATAAATCATTAATATGATTACACTCAATGAGTGTTCTTATGAGCTTCCATAGGAATTTTAGCAACGTGTTTGCATAGCAAAGAAACTAGCACGCACACATTAATTCGCATTTTACGTTCGTGGGTCAAACGCTAAGTCTCTTGGTGACCGCATGGTATGGTTCTAGTATTTTGTATGTCATGTTAAAGAATATCGTCATTGTCATCAATTCGTTTACGTTTTTTGTTATCCATAGCGTGTGTTTTAGTCTCTCGTATTGAAAAGACTTGGATCCCGTGTTTCCGAATAATACTTGTAGGATTTTCAATTACTAAAGAATCAATTTCTTCTTTGCACTAACGCACAGAATCTCTCAAAATTAATTTTTTCAGAGGTTCTATGGTTCAATGTTACTCCCGAATTTTGTAGATGTGCCGAAACTCGCATTGACTATTGCGCAGGCGCATACAATAATTTTTGTGTCCGAGAGCTATCAAAGTGACAAATGCCCACCCCTCATCTATTTCATCCTTTAAATCCCCAAGATAATTACCCAACTGTAACACGGGTTACTCATCTTGCCGTTGTACAAACATAATACTGTCAATATCACAGTAAAGAGAACGTTCGGGTCCTACAGCAGTCTGAATTTCATAAAGTCGAAGTGTGGCCCAACAAATAATAAATGCGGCCAAGACGACAATGGGAAATCCGAACGGAGTGTTGTCATTTTCCAAGTCCTTGTAGTTCACTATGAGGTGCCTATCGCCGACCGGAATCACAGAATGAACTTCATTTCTTGCCGATGAAAGGTACCTAAGAAAATCTGTTGAGTTCTTGACATTTGTACACTGCATCGTGTCCACTCGTTGACTCCATTTAACATACAGCGAATTCAAATACAATTTCGCTGTACCGCGCAATCCCGGGTTCTTCCGAATATTATCATAATTTAATTTTATACCTTCAAGTGTATAATATTTATCGATGTATTTTTTGTTTTCTTCAGTAGTACAATAAGCAGGAAAACCTGAGGCATCCTCCTTCATTTGGAGAAAGGAGTTCACTTTACTCCCGTACAGACCACCTGAATTCTCTTCTTCAGGATCCATGAGTTCAAATTCCCAAATTTCATTAATATCGATGATCGTATAACCTTTTTTAAGAGTAAGGTGTACCTCAGGAGTAAAAAATGTACTTGTTATTACCCAATTCATTCTCTCAAGAATACATTCACCCGCAACCTCATTCAGTTCTTCTTCCATAGATGCCCGGTACAGTCCGAAAAGTACTCGTCTACCAGCCACATATCGCAGAATCGAAAAATATAGGTATTTTGGAGGCATAATGGTACATTTGACAAAGCCATGTCTATTTTCCACTTCTGGAAAATTCGACCTCCTGTCAATCTTAGGCATTCCAACCGACATTAGACAACGTGCCATTAGAAAAGGATATAACGACGTAATATGGAAATAATGTATGGTCCCATTATCCTTGCAATTAATGTACGATCGAAACACTTCAGTATGACCCCCTTAATATGCCATTCTTGGAACAATAAGATTTGCTCTGTTTTCACCATATTGTCCCAAGTACATTCTCAGATCTCGTATAACTTTACATCAAGATTTTGAATGCATTCTCGGCGAGGTATGGTTTGATCGTACAGTCTTGCATACGTATCGCAAGGATCCTGAGAACAGTGAATAATTTCATTACGAATTAGGAATACACCAAACACACCCGTGGAAATGACACCCATTATATTCATACACTGTATTTGTATTTGGATCATACCCGTGAATGCTGTATTTAACGAAGCGTATCTCTGGAGCAGTACCGCAGTACTGGGCATTCTTCCCAATTTGATGTTCAACATATTTTAGCCACAAGAGGGTTTACACACTTTGTCGTTCATTGTGTAAAAATCCCTTTGTAAGAATTTTCGCAATGATATTCTCCGGTAAGTACAGGGTACGGCACCTTGCCATATTTAACCCTGCTTACCACCCCCTTAAATTTTTGAAATTGCCAAATCTAAAAATTTGGTATGGTAGCCTAGAACGATAGTACGTTCCTCTATCAGTATTGGGGTCTATCTCGTTCACTTTCATGGGTAAAAAATTGCCGGAAATTTAAATTTCGGGATATTTCCTTATTCATCCCTTTTGATGAGGCTTAAATATCTTATATTGTTATATAGGCATGTACATGTGTCTATTCCATTTCACGAGACATGGCTACGTTTGTGCAACCCTTTAAAATTTTAGGTGTGGCACGGCCCACAACTAAAATTTCAGATATTGCCCAATTAAATATTTGTTATAAAAGTGTTGGACCCTAATTGTACCACTAATAATTAGGTTGTCAACCACGTTCCCTTTCATGAGTTAAAAATTTCCAAAATGCCAAATTCCAGAGGTTTTTGACTTAGTTTAATCCCTTTGATGAGGTTCAATTACCCTACATGGTTATATGGAAGTATACAGGGGTCCATTTCCTGTCATAAGACATTGGTACATTGATGGACCCTTTTAGAAATTTGGGAGGGGTTCGTTTGCCCACACCTTCAGTTTTGGACATTGACCAATTTAAAGATTTAGTATTTTAGCATAGGACCTCAATATATTCTACTATGAAATTGGGTGGTCTACCTAGTTCCCCTTTAGGAGAAAAATTTGCCAAAATATAAACGTAAGCAAATCGTACCACGTGTTTGGTTTTGGACCAATTTGTCGCCTTGGATGACGTCCTAGTACTTTATATGGTTATATGGGCATGTATAGGGGTTTATTTTCTTACATAAGGCATGAGTACATTGATGTTTTCATCTTAAAATTTGGCAGAGGTACATTGAACCACCCCCTAAAGTTTAGAAATTGTCCAATTTGGCATACTAGTACAGGGACCTAACAAATATCATTATAAATTTCGTTTTCTTTCATGGTTAAAAATTGTTATAAAAGAAAAATTGAAAAAAGTTCACATGTTGAAAAATTGTGGAAGTAATTGAACCCCTTTGATAAAGATGGATGTATACAGGGTTTCATTTCACTTATAGTTTGATGCTCACTTTTTAACATTTGTTTGATGTGCATACGACCATTCCTTATATTTGGGAATTATCAAATAACAAAATTCGGTAAACGTTTTCTAGAACCCATTGTAAATGTTGGTTTCTTTTTAACGCCAAATATTCAAAATTCTAAGGTTGTTGACCTATTTTATCTTCTTTGATACGGCTTTATCATTGAATGATTAAATGATTTATTACTTTTTCCATAAGACACAGGTGTATTTGTGAAACAATCTTAAATTTTGGGAGGGGTACATTTCTTATTGTCAAATCAATAATTGGTAATTTTTCTTAAAATTGGGTGGTATTCCATTCTTTGTGTAAATCATTGTGAAATATTATTATTATCACGTGTTCACTTATTGTCCTATGATGGGATTATGGGTTCAGAACATTGGTACATTGAACCTTTCTAGGATAATTTGAGAATTGTCAAAATGAAATTTCGAAATTGGTCTTGAATATTCCCGCCTATGGGCCAAAATATAAACGTAAGTAATACGTTGTACAGTCAGCGACAGTAGAAAATGGAGGTTGGACACATAAGAAATGATAGCTTTTTCCAGTAGCAGAATAGTTTCACTCGATGTCTGATAGTTGGACAACCAACATGACAGCAAATACGTGCCCAAAAACATAACATGCCAGGATATTCCTCCATTTGGAGGAAAAAGTATTACTATCTGAGAGCATCATTTAGAGAAACAACCACGAGATAAATCTGCAGAAATTCCATTCACATTAAGTTCAAGGAGATAGGAATTATTGCAAAGAAAACGGAAAGAATAATACGCTTCATGCAGAAACCGAAAAAGTACGGAAAGCTAAACAAAATGAGAAAAGAAGGAAAGGAAAGAGCAAAAGACATGGGAATAAATTAAATATTAACACTTAAGGATAAACAGTGTCCGTCTTTCCCCCTGCCCCCGTCTTGGTTTTTCTCCCTTCATACGATAAATCTCTTTCAGTATCAAACGCGAACATCATTTATAGTGTTGAATTCCTTGAAAAAATTTTAACTCAGTCTAGGCCGAGACTCGAACCCCAGACCCTTAGAATGACTGTCTCACGCGGTATCCACTTACCTACACAGGCTCCATCTATAAATAACCTATTACCCACGCTGTTACCAAAAGTGTTAAATCAGCCATTGTCGGTGAGCAACCCCAGTTCCATTTGAAGTTTAAATTTTATTTCCCTCACTTAGCCATCTACGGGTAGCAGTCCCCTTGCTTTCATAAAAAGCATTTGTTCTGTAGATAAAATCAAGACTGAATTAATCTGTACTCTTGGGAGCTTACTGGTGCACCAACATATCTATCATCTATCTATCTATCTATCTATCTATAGCACCAAGAGGTCTCTGTGTAACGAGCTGTAGACAATAACTATTCGCATTTATATGACATTTTTCTTATTCTCTAAAGTTACTACAATGGTTATCTACATCAGTTTAATGCGTTTCACAACTCCAAATAATATATTCAATGTATATAGTAATTTTTTTGGCCAAATAGAAGATGCATCTTTTTTTACTTTGAATTACATATATATTATTGTTTTGTCTTTTTATACTTAAATAAGTTCATTTTATATTGTTATAATTATAATGAGTCCTATCTACTACGTTATCAACCCTCAAACAAAGAAAGTTGGTTATTCTGAAGACAAAAAGTGGAGGTATTTCATTATGATCTATCTGGACTTCTTTTTCCCAAAACAGAAAAATGTATTTTATATTTTAAACCATTGTTATGTCTAAAGTATTTAGAATTTTCCTGTGAAATTCCAGGGTTTCATAGCTCTTAGTGTGGGAAACCTTCACAATAATTGACTTTTCCCTTGCTCTAAAATTGTGTGTTTTATATTTAAAAAACTCAATTTTCGGCAATTATCAAGGGTTCTTTGTAACCAAAATAGCTATATTACATGTTAAGTTCTTTTTGTGTGTATGAACTTTATGCATACATTTATATATGGGCTAAGCATTTCTTGTAATTACTTTGACAAAATATGAAAAAGGAGAACTAATAATTTTCGAAGATATTTGCATATCTATATTGTTTTTCCAAGAGGTTTCTAAGTAACTTTTTGAAGTTGCCAACCTTATGTGTTTTCGACCTACGATACTGACGAATCAGATAATTCTCCCATCTCACGTGACCACTAGTGCGTTGTTGTTTGACTGTGAACTTCTCATTCAAGACATGGAAACATTGAGTAGATAGTATTTTTTGAAGCACAGCCAACATTACGGAATTATCTTAACCAATCAAAAGCGGAATGTTCAGTGGGGAGAGGGAAACTAGTTTCAGTTGTATTTTGATGACTAAGATTAGCGGCTGCAGTTTCTGGCGCGCGGGGAAGGGGAAAGGGGTGGCGGAGTGGGATGGATTTTTAAGAGCTTTTAGAAGGTAGGAATTAGACGCTTGAATGAATCTTTTGATTCTCATTAGTCATAAATTTTTCAGGGACAAGCTTTTTAAAAATAGACTCTCTTTATGCTGTTGAATATACAGTAGTACTGAAAGTGAATGTATTTGATAATAATATAATAATAGCGTTAACATAATGACATCAAAAATTCAACAATAATGCTTATGTAAAATCGGAAGATAGCATATTTATATACGTATATATCGTCTGTGTATTTCAGAATAACTGAAAAATAATATTGAAGATTAAATGGAGGAGAATGTAAGAAAACACACGGACACAAATAAATGTATGTTATACAGCGTATCTGAGAGCACCCGTACATTGCTTTTAAAGTGAATCGGGTAATCTCTATAGAATTGTGATATTTCCAAATTCTGGTATTAATTGGAAGTGGTACACCCGAACCGAATATTCATTTTTTTCTGAACATTGTACATTTAGGTCAGATTAGGGTTGTACTTTAAAAATTTAAAACACACTTGTGTTGAACATTTTTGTAGAAAAATCTTCGATCTTCCTTAAAGGTATTTTAAACGTTTGTCGAACGGATTAATTATAACTAATGTTTCAACTGCCAAAGATTTTCTTAGCCATCTGTGCTTTCATTTCAAGAAGAAGAGAGTTGATTTCTAATAAAATTACGAAAATTAAATAAATAAATCTGGTAGTCCCAGTAACTTTGTGGATCAATGTAAACGAGATTATTGATCCATGGATCAATTTGACACACGACTAGTGTTCCAAGGTTCTTCGAATATAGCATAATATATGACTGAAAATTCGAAAGTTTCACGTATTCTTGTGGACCACCACACTTTGACAGACTTTAATAGCTGTTTTGAACAGAGTTGACAGTTGTTTTCATTGTTGACCTTTTTTGCCTTTTCTGCCATGACATATAGAACTGAACACGAAGAAGAACTCTGTCTAGTTGTACTTTCGAGAGTAAACTGTTTGCTTGGTGTAGCAGAGTTTCTCTGACTCTCATTCTCTCTCTGTCTCTATATGTATGTAAGTATGTGTTCTGTATCTTGTTTGAAGGCTTCCATCCATCATCATTGTTGTTTTTGTTATAGATTGTTTGACGCAAGTGTAATGAAAGCGAGTAAAGATAATTTCAATGGTTAATTAGTTTTAGTTAAACCATATAAGAAAAATTAAATCCCGATAATTCATATGTGTTATTTCTGGAAGGGGAAATTCATTAATATACCTTAGGAGACAATAAGAGGAAAATACATACGTACCTGGAGTCAGACTTCAGTTCATTCAAGCGCTAGCTACGGAAACGTATCAAACTTGGCACTAAAAAGATTATTGTTTGCAAAAAATAAGTAGCGTTGATTAAAGCAACAGAGAGATGAAAATGAAACCATGGAATGAGATTAGTGAAGGAATACAGTAATTGTGAACTGAATAAATTGATAACGGAAGAAAAATGAAATAAAAATTATCAACGTAAGTAGCAGATATCAGCAATAGCTAAAATAGACTATCCTAATTATTTTATAACTCACCACAAAATAAATTAAATTGATCAAGTGTTAATCTTTTATTGTTTTACTTATAAACCCATTTCCTCTTTGATAGTCTGTTTTCTTATGACTAGAGTCCCGGATGTTTATTTGCTTAAATTACCAAAAATCATGTATTTATTTATGTGCTTGAAATGTTTAAATGTTAGGGATGGTATCAAAACGAGACTTCATACAGTCTCGGTCTCGTCTAGGTTGATAAATAGCGGTCTCGGTCTCCATCTCGTCTCGAGTCAAAAATCGCCGTCTCGATCTCGATCTCGTCTTGGTCAACACAGAGATGGTATCGAAACGAGACGAGACGAGACTTCATACAGTCTCGGTCTCGTCTTGGTTGATAAATAGCGGTCTCGATATCGTCTCGAATCAAAAATCGCCGTCTCAGTCAACAGATGCTTGTCTCGATCTCGGTCTCGGTCTCGAGGACCAAGTCTCGGTCTCGTCTCGAAAGTCTCGAAATAAATAGTGTGAAATTAAAATTCTGAACGTATTATAATCGTACAGTCTGCCGTTTCCGCTTCTTATTTTTGCCTTCATTTTTGACATAGAATTGTGGTATGGTATACCTCTTCATACCTGATTTGCTAGCGCTAATGCTTTCCATGCGTGTATTCCAGGTTCAATCGTCAGTTTGTATATCATTCCTGGGATAAAACCTAATAGTAAGCCATATTTACTTTCAGCAATAGACTTTGTCTCATATAGGTTTAGAAAAGCTATAAAATTAAACTCTATTAAATTAACTCCAGTAGTATACAGTAGTTTATTTACTTCCTTTAAATCAGAATTGTTCAATTTCTCCTAACGGATAACGCAACATATAGCAGCATGAATGCATTTAATCATACCGAAATTGAAATCTTACAATATCTCATTTATTATCAAATACATTCTGCTTTGACTGTCATTTTAAAAATATAATATTGTAGTATACCAGTATTGACAAAATGACAATATAACGTTCATTATCTGAACAAATAGGGTAAAATATTATATATTTTGTTTCAAATTGATCAAATGCTTTAATACCGTTTAATTGACACTTTATAACACGAAATTCCCGAACCTGTGGTGGGAGCTACGGCACTCATCTTTGCTATGTGTGTTCTTGGGTTGGATCACCAAACAAGTTAGATTCAAAGTCCAATGTTTCGCATAGTTCGCGTCTCACTTTAAGTACAATATTTCTTATACAAGTCCATAAGGTCGTTTTGCATTATATAAGCATATATCCAGTGCCGTAACTAGGCAAGAGCAACTGGGGCAGTACCCCGAGGCCCTCACCCTCACATAAGGGTCTAGGAAAAACCAGACACACCTACAAAATTTCTACTCTGAGAATTGAATAAAGGATAATAATGTAATAATATAAGTCTAAAAGCATCCTACTACTTTGTAACTACTTAGTATAGTTTGAAAAACAGTACTATAGGTCCTAGTTAAGGAACCGGTCTTTCGCTTCTCCTGTAAAATTACGAAATTATGACTTAGTTTAGTTTACCTCTGAGGTCCAGATATAATAAATAATCACCATAATCATAATCAACCATTGTCAATCCACTACTGGATGAAGGTCTTTCCCAGGTTTACTCCACAACTATCTATCTTGGGCAATTCTTTTCCAGGTTACTCCCCAGTGGTTCTTGGGAGTTTTCTAGGCTGTTTTTATCTCTTGGGATCCAGTCTAGAATTGTTTTCGTCCATCGATCATAATTTCTTCTTGCCATACGTCCAGCACATTTTCCAGCTCATGTTAAAATTGTTTCATTAGTACCGGTCATTAGTTGCCAAATAATTTATTTCTATATATCTGGGCTACGCATAGCTCAAGTCCGTTACTTTCGGAGCAGAGACACGCTACTTTTTGATCTTCGGATCTTCAAACACTAACTGAATGATTTAAATCAACACAATGTGAGGACCACCATTTCGTCTAGCGGCTAGTATGCTTGACTTCGGTTCGTGTGGTCCCGAGTTCGATTCGTAGTGGGGGTAAAGTTGCACGACCGAAGTGGTTCGGGTTCCAATATAATCAGTAGTTGCACGTCTCCTTTTGTTGCCCTGGCATAATCGTGGGGACGTTAAACTAAAACAAAAAAAAATGAACACAATGTGTACTACTAACTGTAAGTCCTTGCTAAATGGTATGGATCGATCTTCAGGTGGCCGCTGGTCAAACTAAAGCAAGTGAAATGTAATTAGGATGTAATTAGAACTTTTAATTAAGCACGATTTTAATCTAAAGTGTACACTAGGCCTAAGGCTTAGTGGGAACAACTAGTATTACTGAAAATTTATGACTTATATTTAATTTCAGTTACAATTTGCATTTACATGTATTGCTGGAACGAAAACTTTGACATTAACATTATAAGTAGTCCAAAGACTATGAAAACCGTCTTCTTTTGAAAGCACTATAGAATACACTATTGCACTATAAAACAAATAAAGAGTAATTTTAAAATATTTTATGCTTAGCTACGTTATTTGCACGATATTTAGAATAATATTTAGCAATTTATTTCTGTGGGCAACACTGCTTAAAATAATGTAACTACGACTTGTAATTAAAACCAGAGATACGCGAACTAAGTAACTTTCGAATACTTAGTTTCGTCTTGATGAAGGAAAATGAAAAATATTATGCATTTTTAAAATATGCAAGAAAAAAATTGACAAATACAGTAGATTCAAGACTGAATGCCCACAGGTGCGAATTAGTTTTGTAAATTTTATTATAAAAGCAGTGCTCGAAGTGGAAAATCTAAGGAAGTGGTATGTGCAGAGCAGATTAAACATACAGATTAGATAATTCCCTCTACTTTTTATATGTTAGTCGTTTCTCTAATCTTTCGCTGCACCGAAGCAAAAACAACTGAATGAGAAAATATGAACAAACGAGCAACTAAATTGTTCCTTACATTTGATAGTGGTTGTCTACATAGTCTACACGGGAAAAGGTGTAATGTAGATTACGTATAGATTACAGTAGACAATCGCGTAGACGTAAAATTATAGTTTACGGCACATCACTGATTAAAACCACCAAAAACTATTGTTGTAATGTTATAGAAGCAAAGGAAAGCAACAATCATTATAAAAATTTAACACAAATACGCCATTTTAAGCAGTATAACAATCACTATGCATGTATGTTTGGTATCTCTGAAACGGTTTGAAATAATAAGTGTTGTAAATGGCATTATGATCATTCAAGTCTCTGGAAGCATCTACATGATGAGACATGATATGCCAGCATGTTTTCGAAGTAAAGTCTAGATAAAATTAAATTTTCCATTTTTTATAACTTTGTTCCTTCATTCATTCCAAATACATTACACCATAGTAATAGTATTTGACGCTAAGATACAATTGATGCGCATTGCAGCGTCCACGCCATTTGAGTTATTAGAGATCTCCAAAATGTTGATGTTAGTGATACTGTATTGTCCTTTGTTACACTGAATAATGTATGTGGTATTGTGGATGTATTTTAATATCTAAATTAGAAATATGCAATACCTTACGCAGTGCAATTTGAGAAAATACAATTTTATGTTGCGTTAACAACATTGCTAGGTTATCTACTGGTATTGCAGCATATCTAGAAGAATTTCCCTTGAATATTTCACACAACTTATTACAAAATTTCAGCATTATATATATATCGTGGATCCAAAGTGAGGACTATAGTGGCCATAGACCCTTTGACGCTCAGATATACACTCGATAAAGTGGGCTTCAATCCTACTTTCTTTACACTGGATAAAACGTCAAACTATGGTGTAGCCCCTCTCTTGATTATATCCTGGATCCGCCACTGCATATATATATATATATATATATATATATATATATATATATATATATATATATATATATAGACTGTTCCATAATTCATAATTCGTGTGTAACTTTCTACAGCATTCGGAGAAGATGCAGTTTTCACACTATTAATGTAAAATTTGGCACTCTTATTGAGAAATATCTGAATTTTTTGAATTTCCAAAGGAAATGAGAGAAAATTGCTGTTTAGCTTGCCTTTTGGGGGTGTAAACACAGAAGTTCATTTTCCTTATGTATTTGCTACAAAATGCAAAAACACTCATTCACAAAGCTAATAAAGCCGTTTCAAACATTATTTTGGGAAGGCCACCTTTTTGGGGAGTAAGGGGCGTAAAAAGGGTGGGTGACATGTTAGCAAAATCTCAAAATTTATTTTCGGAATGCCAGCAACCGTCAGATTAATCACGAATGTCACAGTATTAATGCTCCAGTGCTCCTTACATATAAAAATGACTTATAATGGAGCTACCGCCTTCTTTCAAAAAAAAAAAAAAAAAAAAAAAAAAAAAAAAAACATAAATATCCTTAGTAGGGACTACGGAAAGAAGGTATTTTTTGTTAATTAATGTGAAATTTGGCGTCATTTTAGCAAAAAGTTATGAGTTTTCACATCCGGAATGTTATTTTGGTAACGCATCGCCTTAGGGGGGCATAGGGGGCTGAATAAAAGTAAGTTCATTTTATCTGTCTTACACTTAGATTAATGAAATCTTTAAACAATTTAGTTAATGACGACTGAGCCAAAAAAAAAGTGTTGTTCTAAAAAAGGAATAATATGTTTTCTTGGGTTTATGGTATAGCGTTACTCAACCTGATCCTTATTCCTCGCGAGACATTTGTTTTTTTACAACCATGTGTCCATAGTAAACGATTTCCTGACGTGCTTACATGTGCAGTATACGAGTAAGCTACTGCGTAGAAAGTGGGATCAAACAGTTATTGTGTAAGAAGTAGGGAAAAGATACCGTACGCTTTTTTATGAATGAAGAAAACAATACTAAAACTTAAAGATCATCTATAAGACTTATAATTTTTAAAATTTTACTTCTCATTAAGATTTTTTCGTTCGTGGTACCTGCGGCATTTTCCGTATTCATGTTGTTTTCTATTTCGACCTGGTTTGCTTAAGTGTGCAGAAATATGCTGGTGACTTGTATGTGTGATTTTATGCTATAAGAAGAGTCCAATTTGTTTTTCTGAAACACAAAATTCTTTGATTATATTGCAGTGATGCAAAAACAACGAAGCTATATCCTCAATCTGGTACACTGAAAGACGATATTCATTTACACTAGATTCGAGATTTTTAAAAAATCAAAACATTCTTCTACAATAATGTCAAATTGCACATTAATTGTAAAGCATATTTATTTACCTTCTTCCCGTACGTCCCTACTAAGGATATCTATCGTAAACTATATGATTTTTGGAAGGGTTTCTGTAGCCCTATAGAGTCTATCAGACATTGGCACATGCAAGGAGCATCGTAATATTAATTTTATATCAATTGTGATTAATCTAATGCTCTCTGGAATTTTCAAAATAACATTTGAAATTTTTATAAAGATCCACCAAATTGTCTTTCGCCCCTGTGCCCAAATAAGGCGGTGCGTTATAAAAATAACATTCGAGATTTCATAAATGCATATTGTTTGCTACAATGACGCCAAATTTCACATTAATTAACAAAAAACTACATTCTTTTTGTATGTCATTAAGGATCTTTATGGTGATTTCTTTTTCTTTTTATAGAAGCGGGCTCTAGTCCCATATAAGTCACTAACCATGCAAGGAGCATTGGAATATCAATTCTGTGACATTTGTGAATTCTCACTGGCATTTCCGCAACAAAATTTGTATTTTTTTTTTTATTTTCGAAAGAAGGCTGTAGCTCCATTATAAGTCATTTTTATATATAAGGAGCACTGGAGCATTAATACTGTGACATTCGTGATTAATCTGACGCTTACTGGCATTCCGAAAATAAATTTTGAGATTTTGATGACATCACCCACCACCTTTTTACGCCTGTTGCACCCCAAAAGGGGTGGCCTTCCGAAAATAATGTTTGAGACGGCTTTATTAGCTTTGTAAATGAGTGTTTTTTGCATTTTGTAGCAAATACAACTCATTTGCCCCAAAATCTTTACGAATAATTATTGGAGAAAACTGCTTCCAAAAGTTAACATTGAATCTCCGATAAGGAAAATGAACTTCTGCGTTTACACCCCCAAAAGGGGGCTAAACAGCAATTTTCTCTTATTTCCTTTGGAAATTCAAAAAAATCAGATATTTTTCAATAAGAGTGCCAAATTTACATTTTAATATACATACATACATACATACATACACACACACACACACACACACACACATATATATATATATATATATATATATATATATATATATATATATATATATATATATATATATATACGGTGTCTCAAAAGTCACCTGACATAGGGTAACTCTGTTATTATCAGAGTTACAACAAAATGTAACAGGGAAAACCGTCTCCAAATATAACGTTTTCAATCTAAAGTGAAGGATTTTTTTTTAATCGGACAAGCCGTTTGGGCTGTACACTCTTTATGCTCCGAATGTTAAATGAAAATGCAACGTTGCTATTTACTTGGACCCATAACATAAATAAATAAAGTTACTGTCTTTTATGCTAATGTGTCGATGGCCAGTCTCCATTTCAAACAGTCAACGCCTATGGGAATATCACATTCATCTCAGCGACTTCCAAAACTATGCATTTATACTAATAGTGATCATTTTGGATTATTATTACATGTCTCGGTACCCCCCCCCCCCACCGGCAGGTGACTACCGGCCCGCATACAATGGTAGCAGAATTTGAAAGTCATCGCTAATGGAAGTGTCACAATTGATATCAGCGACCGCGAAAACTATGATCGGTCATTTTGGACTAATATCGGTCATTTTTGATTATTTTTACACGTCTCGGTATCCCATCCCCGTAGGCGAATGGAATGAATTTGGAAGTTAATGCGATTGATCTCAGCGACCCCGAAAATGATGAATTCGACAATAATATCGGTCATTTTCTACTGCTTTTACATGTCTCAGTACTTTCCCTTCTTGAGACCCTCTGGTTCGAATTATATACGTATATATATATATAAAACGCTTCGTCTTGGTCTGGAGCCTGAACCAAGGTACCTGTGACCAAAATTTGGCCACTTTCGGTCCACCCATCTGGTCCCCAGGCCGCACACAGGCACACAGACTTACATACAAACAAACAAACTTTATATATATATGGAGAGAGAGAGAGAGAGAAAAGGCTATATACATCAGAAGTGGATTATGTTTCGGGAGAGGTTTGAGACGTTTATTTGTGTTATACGTGCAATGCGAAAAAATGATCACAAATTTATTTCAGGAGGGGCTTAAGCCCAATAGTCAACCCTAAATACGCGACTGTACATCAGTCAACCGTTCCCATATTATCTAACATAGGAACGAAGCAAATTTTGAGTAAAGGCAAGTTTAATAGCTATCAATATTCGAGACGAGACGGAGACTTTTGAAACACACCTAAGTCTCGTCTCGGTCTTGTCTCGATTTATGAAGATCTGTCTTGGTCTCGGTTATATAAAATCTGTCTCGGTCTCGTCTCGGTACAAGTCCATCTCGATCTCGGTACTATACCCTAGGATACAAAATGACACAATGAGCATTTAATAACTAAATTAATTTCACAAAAGGATGCTGATGGAGTTCAAGAGGTATTGCGTCTGACTACCAATCGGCAACTTTGGTTCAAGTTCTGGTTGATACTTTCTTCAACAATCCCATGCTCTGAGGTACACTGTGTACACACTTTTATCAAATTAAGTACCACGGTGCCCTTGTTGCTGCTGGATATATTGAAAGGTAAAGGGAGTCGAGCGTGGAATTAGCCAACCAATCCCTCTCTGTCTGTAGGTTGAGAATCCTGATTCGCTACTTCCTGCTATACGAAATATTGTTTATATTGAGACACTGTTCCATAGCCGCCAAAAACAGAATACACCAACTTGAGTAGTTATTGATCATTGTAATAAGTACCAGTATTTTATAGTGTCTACATATAGTAGTTTACAATAGATAAAAAATAAAAACAATTAGATATAATTTTCTTTAAAAAAATGTACTAAAAATAAAAAAAAAATGTTTATGCATGATTAAAAAGAGAAACATGGGGCGCTCGTATATGTGCACCACTCCTTTAGTGTTAGCACCATGATAGAACGGAGTTATGGCTACGTACTAAAATATAATCCTAAGTTTGCTTAATTAATATAGACTGATATAGACGCGTTTAAATTATCTTAAGCAATCTTATGAAGTTCAAGCTTTATGGCAGGGAAGTGTTATAATAACGGGACCAAAATCATTTTAGTTAATACCGGTATGTTAAAATCAAAGATACCTATTTTATGGAGATATGTATCTTACTTGTGCTGGTAAAATTTCCGGAAATTTTGAACCCGTTAGAAATATTTCGGAAATATAGTCAAAAACCAGAAAATATAATTTAAAAAACGATTTCTTTGCCTGATGTTAATCTTATTTGCTGTAACGTGTCTGCAGCGTACATACAATGTATTTCGCTAACAGGAAAAATACTTAAAGCAACATGTTTTAATTTTACCTTATAGTTTTCTGATTTCTGCTAAAAATTTATCTTTATTATTTGTATATTTTTTGAACAACTCAGAAAGAGAGATGATTTTATTTACACATACATATACACCGCACAAGTGTAAATTTGAGCAGCGAGAAATATATTAAAGAATTTAACATATGAAACTTCCATTCGTTATTATTACAGACATGTTCAAATAATCAGACTCAACATTCAGTTTCTGAATATTTTATTGTTCTTACAATATTACGTGAGAAAATACGTTCGAACTTAGTCCAAATTACTACTTTGTAACTTTGTCCTAATTTCTAGTGCGTGTGGCATATGCTTTTCAATATCAATAAAACATGCATACGTAACATTCAAATATAATTACTATAAAGTGTGTATATCCAAATTGGAAACAAAAAATAAAATGGGATACTTACAAGAAAATTATCTCTCACGCAAAGATTAATATTTCTTATGAAGACTTATTCTTTATTAAGTCTTTTATCCTTTGTGGCATCCCATGTACGAGCTTAGCACATTTAGCCTTCAAGTCAACATTTTGCCTTCAAGTCAGATACCACAAATTTTTGATCTTGATCAGTTGAAGTTTGGTTCTAATGTGCTTCTTCTCTAGCTTTTCTTTCATGAAGCTCCAAAAGTTTTCAATCGGGCTCATATCAGAACTAGTGCATGGCCACGGAAGAGCACTAATTTCGTTGTCCTCGAAATATTTTGTCACAGTTTTGGCCCGGTGGCATGGGGCTCCATCATGCATAAAGAAGAATTGTACGTCAGTAAACCAGAGTGCAGTCTGGGGAAGCAGTTCTTTTTGAAGAACTTGTAGATATTGGTCCTGCTTCATTGTCTCCTCTACTATATACAGTCTTCCAGGCCCGCAGACAGAGATCACACCCCAGACTATGACTGAAGTAGGATGACTCACGGTTTATTAAAGACATTCTAACTTGAATTCTTCCCAGGTCAACGTAGCACATATTGTGAACATTCATCAGACACAAAGATACATGATTCATCACTGAAACACACTATTCTCCAATCGTCTGCAGTCCAATATAAGTTAAATTCAAAATCAAGTCAACTCAATCAACTGTAAGCCTCGTGCCCATTCGAGGCGCTTCTTTGCCATGATTGGAGTAGAATCTAATTTTTTTTTCTTGACCGTGTGCTTTTATTCCCTCGGCACAAAAAATAGTTTGAACACTTTCAGGCCAAATGTCGGCGCCATTCTCAGCCATTTGTATGCTTAAGTCTATTAGAAGTTGCACTTCCGTTTCCCAGAGCCAATCTTTTTAGTTTTCTGATATCTCTTAGCGATAGCTTTGGTTTTCGCCCACACTTTCCAACCCTATTTTGGCTCTTGTTCATTTCAACAGAGATTCTACTCACATATTTTTGTTCTATCCCAACTCTACTAGCAATGTATTGTCGTGTATATATTATTTGCAACAGAAGTATTTTGTTAACTTCCATTTTACGCGGAGAAAGATCTTTTGCTTTTCCCATTAAGCTGCAATTACTGGACTACACAGAATAAAAGATCGATACACGGAACACGTCACGATCAATTTAAACGGGCTCATTCGAACTGTTGAACGCTTTGAATGTTGTTAATTTCTTACGACAGCAACCACAATACTTCAGACTGTAACTTGTTGATAGGAACCACAAAAACTATCTAGAAATGAAATGCCACTTGCAGTATCCCCCCTCTCACTAATAACATCTGCTGTTCAACGGTGATATCAGCACTTCAACTGTACAGTAAACAAATGAAAGATCCTATATTGGTTGTTTAACCATTAAATTAAATGTTCTAGAACTCTGAAATTAGGACTCCTACATCAATTTTCAATTTTTCGAGTGTGTATCTAATAATTTGAACACGTCTGTAAATACTAGTAAAATGAGCGTTCTTCTCACGGAGACAATACATTTCATTTTGGACATAAAGGGTACCAAAACTGTCACCAATGAACTGGGACCCCAAAAACTATGAATTCGACATTACTATCAGTCATTTTTAGTTACTTTTTATATATTTCCTTTTCCCGAATTTGCTGGGAGGAATTGGATTTAAACGGCATCGAAAGTGTCACTGTTCATCCCAGCAATCTTGAAAACTATGGATTCGACAATAATATCGATCATTTTCAATATATATCCCCCTTCCTTCCTCCAAGTTGCACCTTCAAAGTGAAATGATAAAAACCATCCCATGCCCGAACCTCATCTATGTTGAAAATTTTATCGAGATCGGTCTGGTGGTTCAAAAGTTAAGTTACAAATATAGTCACTTTCATTTTTATATAATTTGTCACATTAGAAAACAGGAAAATTTTGTACATAAAGTCTGTATAAAAGTGTGTATTGAAATATTAAATAATAGTAATTGTATGTTTTAGCACATGGGTATTAATGAAATTTGCCTACTGCTATGTTTTTTAAAGAAGTATTTTGGTTAAAATTAATAACATTTCACCAGATCAAGAGCACATTAAGAACTCAGTTTCATTCAAGAGCCCTATTTATTGCAACAGAATCGCTTCATGATGGTAGATGTGTATGCAGGTGTTAGAGTCCAGCAATTAATGCATAACCACGAATAAACGACTAAAAAGCATATAAAGGAAATGAGTGCAGACTATTAATTTTCAAGAATAATTACGACAGTTTTATTTTCGATTACTTACTTTTTTTAAAATATTTACAATATAGAAGTTTCTCAACTTATACTTTCACACATCTGAAAAAAGAAAGAAACGGTTCCATTACTAGTAACCTAATACAAAGATTTTTGTTATTTTCCCAATTTTTCCGGAAAGAAACCGAAAAAAAAGTTTTTTTTTTTTTTTTTTTACCAATGGGTTCAAAATTTCCGGAAATTTTACAACAAATCAGGAGGCGGCCTGATGAACGTTTGTTGCCAAACTGTATTAGTCGTCATCATACCGGTCCCACGCCGGGCATTATGATATGGGGAGGGATTTCGTACGATCACAGGACTCCGCTAGTGATTATTCCTAACACCATAAGAGCGCACGTCTATATTACAATAGTGATCGAACCCGTTGTTCTCCCGTTCATGAACGACGTGGAAGGTGTGTTATTTTAACAAGATAACACTCGTCCCCATACCTCAGCTGCAACTCTACGTGCTTTTCAAGATGTTAACGTATTACCTTGGCCGGCAAGATCTCCAGATTTATCTCCATGCATTCAACAAGGCGGTGACTACACTGAATACTAATGACGAATATCGTCCTCTTACGTCTTTCGGTGCACCTGCATGCTGTAAGTTTTGTATTTCAAACTTGAAAAAAATGAATTGAAATCTTTGGTTTACGTCCCACGATTATGCCGGTTAGGCTAAAGGAGACGGTAATGATGACAGATGAGTGGAATGGTGGAATGAAGAAAGTGGGAGGAAACCCACAAGCATGGTGTTTGTCCACTACAAAGTCCACACGGCGCGAGCTGGGATCGAACCAGGGACCCCAAGCACCGGAGGTGAACGCTCTACCACTGAGCCACCGCGGTCCCTATGACGCCCTGTGTTTTCAAATTTCAAAACTTCCAGTATAACCCTTAAAATGTGGAATAGGGATTCCCTCTTTTGACGTCCCTCTTTTAAAATACTTAAAGATAACTGACAAATCTACACAAAATTTGCAATCGACCAGCTGAAACGACATGTTTTAGGAGGTTGTAGTTCCCGAGATCTCATTGTCAATAGTAATTCGAGACAAACATGTAACTCTAGCGTTTAAGACAATCATATAAACCTATCATTAGGGACAAACATATAAGCCAAACATTTTAATATACAGATAAATGTATGATATATAAAAGTTAGAATAGAATATTGCATTGTCTTCCGACTTACTTTTTATTATTGAGTACACAACGAACTTTTGTGAGCTAAAGAAAATAATGTAATTAAGAATAAACTGGTACTGGTATTTGCATTAAGCTGACCATATTGTTCCATTCTTCTTTTTTGAGGACACATTATGCAAACCAGAATTGAATAGCTGAGTAATGAGAGTTCGAAAGTAGGAATTAATTTAAGGAAAACAGAAGGTAATGTACGATCAACAATGTGAAATAATTAATAATTCAATCAAGGGAAAACTAAATATTTGGTGACCTAGGCCGAAAACATCTAATGCTAAGATGACTGATGAAATAAAGATGCCAAATGGCATGACGCTTGTTAGGAAGAATAATTAATAACTTTATTTTTAAAAGCAAACTACCAACACATCTGAAGCATAAAGTTTATAATGAGTGTGTCTTATCTGAGTTGATGTACGGTTGTGAAGCCTAGACATTTAATGTGCAAACGATTCAAAGATTAAAATTTACACAAGTAGCAATGGAAATATGTGTGTTAGGACTAACTAGGACACAGATGAATACTAGCGAATGGATTTGCTCCAAATGAAGGTAGAAGATGTAATCAAGACTGCGAAGAAGATAATGTTGAGATTAACCGTTCACATAGCTAGACAAACAGATGAAAGGTGGACATTAAACGAACTTTTACACTGGATTCCCAAAGAAAAGAACGACCAGACGTCCGAATGTAAAGTGAGGACTGACTGGATGAAATCAGTTATTTTTCTGAGTTGCATGGATGAGGAAAGCTCTAACCGAGATGTGTGGAAAAGAATAGGAGAGGCCTTCTTCTAACATGTGAATTTAAAAAAAAAAAAAAAAATCATATAATGGTGATGAAGTTTGTTTGAACTACTAACTTCACCTGAATTGATTCCATTTTCTTCTGCCCATAGTATGTAACTCATGAGAGAAAATAATCTCTAAATAGGGTCATTGTGCTGGGAGACACAAGAGTAATGCAATAACGATTTATGGGAAACGTTTCATTTAGATATGGCGGCTGGTAGTTGTTAGGTATGTGTCTTCCTCCCTGGAACTGGGGTTTGTTGGTATAATATTTTTATTGGTTCAACCATTATTATTAATATTGCAATTTACATTATTTTAATTAAAGACACAAACAATGAAGTGTTATTTTAGAGACTGTGTCCCATATCCATGGACGAATAGTCATCTTAACTTACGTACTCATGTGTTTCGGCTTGTTATTATGTATTTTGTTTTCTTTCTGTTTACCTGTAAATCTATCTCATCGCGCTAGTGCAGTAACACAGATACTCGAAGGTCCCACGTTCAGTATCTCAGCGGTGGCATGGATGTTTGTGATTATGTTAAATAGAACATGACGAATAATCACCACGGCCCGAAGTGAAAATGTTACTAGAATGGCCCATTCAAATAGTTTACCAAAGTTTTTTTTAACCTATTTCATTGCAAGCTTCTACTAAGATGTCGGTGTTACTTTATAGTGTTTGCGCGTATACAAGCAATTGATTCAAGCCATTAATGAATAAACACTGGTACAATGAAAAAATCGATCACAAACAATTTACAGCACTTTCTTACATTAACCAATGATTCAAAGGTTGTGAGCAGCCAGGATGGCGTCATTCCTGCCCCAACACAATTACAGTATTTCTCTTTTCACATCCTAAAACGTTTAAAGAAGAGTCTTTGATACTATAGAACAAATTAAAACAAATCGTTCTTCACAAACGATTTAAGCTAATTTTGTATATTGACTGACAATTTAAAGGTTGTTGGGGACCAGGACAAAGTCGTTCCAGCCCCTTACGCCGCATTTTAAAAATAATCAAGGACGACGGATTTTAGTTTCGAATCAAGCACGTATCCAGGTTTTCTTTTCGGAGAAGGCCCAACGCGAAGCCTCGTAAGCAAGTAATTCTAATGTTTTAACATTGAAAAAAAGCAGTTTTTTTTTTTAATTTTCAAATTTTGTGGGAACGAGAAATATTCTATACTTAAACATCCAAGAGGACTGTTTTGTTCCATAATCAGCATAAAGCTCCACGAATACTGAAGTCACCACAAAAATTAAACTACAAACAGTGGAAAGTTAGGTGGGATAGATCACTTTGGCAGTATAAATTTACTTGAAATGTTTGCCGAAGATTAGACACTTCACAGGTGTGCGACAGTTCGGTAGATTAAGCCATTCGGTGAAGCAGGAATCTGCAATACAGGAGGACACGAAATTTGTCACTTCTGGTGTTAGTAGAGATAAGATTTCAGACTAAATCTATTCTTGGGACTCTAAATCAATTGAAAAAAGATCATATTACCGTTTTTACTGTACGTTGATCAACGTTGAAACCAGAAATGATCTATTTCTATTACTTTCGGTTTGAATAGAGGATTATGGAAGAAGGATCCTATTTTCGGGACACTGAACCGCTTAAAAAAAAAAAAAAAAAAAAACTCTTCTCGCTATCTGTTACAATTTTCGTTCTGATATCTGTCAACGGATAAATGAACGGATGGACATAGTCGTTCTATTCGATTTCTTACACTTGTGCATATCACCAGTGGCACAGCGTCATAAGGAAGGGGCACAGGGGGCACGTGCCGAATTTTCTCTCTTGAAATATACATTTCTAGGTTTCTGGGCCAATCGTCGCAAGATAAACATGTATGTAAAACTGTTTTGTCACCTCGTCCATAGAATGTATATACATATATATTCTCAATTTATTCAAAAGTAACAACGCTGTGGTTATTTTTCGAAAGGAAGAGAATTACAAATGAAAGAACAATGCCAAACAGATTACTTAAAAAATGGAAGATGTTTTACATCTTGGTAGAGACGTACGCTCACTTGTTAAGAAAATGAGAAGGATTGGTTCCTATATTTATCTCACTTCTGAATCTGAGCTCAATTTTAAGAACTAGATGACTCAGTGTAGCATTTTCAACAGCGTACTCCAGCCTTTCGGATTTGTATTAAATTAAAATGAGCATTTTTTTTATTCTTCAAATATGAATTAATGTTACTTTCTTTTGTGATAAATATTCTGTAGTGCCCACTCCTACCATCGAAAGTTTTGATCACCCTATGTCTGTGTATAAAACGCGACTCATTTGGTGTTTTGAGTCAATACAAAGATGCAAGATAATCCTTCGTCCAAAACATTTTGCAGTGTAGTGAACTACAGCGTAAGTTTTACAAGCACTCTTTTGCTCTTCTATGGTTTTACAGAGACTTCGCACGCTAAATAGAAAAACACATTTATTTTTACGTAGATAACAATGCAAGACAAATTAAAGCCAAACAAAAATGAAAATAGAGTGTAAAAGCTTAAGTCAATATATTAGGCAGACTATACATATTAGATTAATTTATATTATTTGCCCCCCCCTTTTTTTTCTAGCTACGAGGTAGAATCCGAACTGCCATAATGCATTCAAATTTCAAGGCTCTCCAATTGGCATTCGAACCCGGGACTCCGTGCACGATTTAAAATTAGAAATTTCAATTTGTTCCACTTCTAAATACACGTGTTCTTCGAAATACATGTCAAAATATTTAGATTATTTACGCATTACAATATAATTATATTAAATACTAGTATGTGGTTTAACAAAGTTAAGCTATGCCGGTAAAAATTATTTTACTTTTTTTTTACGTCCAACGTTTATGCCCCAGGGCTAAGCGAGACTGTGGTAATGAGAAGAATGGTTATGATGGAGTTCGATAACTCACGTTCGCTCAACTACAATCGTATGAAGTGAGTGTTGGGTCGAGAGAGCGTGATGTCAAAATGATGTGAACGTGAGGGCAGACTGGTAATGTGAGCATGAGGTCAAGTTAGAGTGAGGTCAGAGTAGCGATGTCAGCATGAGGTCGAGTGATCGTGATGTCGTAATGATGCAGTCGAACTCCTCGTAACTAAATTTAACTCCACTTTCAACATATATTCTTGTCAGATCACTCGGATTTTATTCTCTTCTTTAATGTTTGCCCTCCAAAATTGACTTCCATTCTAGATTTGAGAGGTCAATGCCCCCCGTGCCTCCCCCTTTGGCTCCGAAACTGAATCAGTGTTTATTATCTTTATTCCGTGGATGAATAGTGAAAGCATCACATATGAGTTGTGTGCTTTTGGTTTACTACTAGTTCAGCGGTTAGTTATTATATTGCCTGATGCCATTGCTAATATTATGTTGTCATATCATTTTGTTGTAATGTATTGGCGTGTTTTGTCTCAAGTACAATTATCTGCTATGTGTTATTATGTTATTACATAATACAGTATATATTCTATATATACTTATAATACACATTATGATGTATATTTATGATTGAATGGAAGGAAAAATCTAGCAACCTTAACTCCACGATAACAAATAAGAAAAAAAAAATACTTCACTTTTGTTACTACACCCGTGACTTTGGTTTGAGATCAAAGTCTATACGTATTCTATTATTCGTAGGAGAATTATTTGTAAAATAGTACGAAATCAGTATTGCTTCCGTAAGTCATATTTATGTATGCATGTATGTATATGTTTATTGTATCCTTTATGGAGGATTCTGGCAATGCGCTAAGTTTCGGAGGGAGAATGGAGTTCGAACTGTCATTCCAGTAGGCCTAAAGACACATGCTTATCTTATTTTTCATTAATATAATTTAAAATAAGTTAGATAAGAAATTAAGCCAATTCTTGGCGGCTCAGGATTGTCGTCTACAGCTTTGCACGTACCTAGCTAGACATGCGTCTAGAACAGTGGTGTACAATTATAATGTGCCTGAGGGCCATAACCCTCTGTACTAGTAAACTGGAGGGCCGCAGCAGCAGCTGCTGCTGCTGCTAATGATGATGATAATAATAATAATAATAATAATAATAATAATAATAATAATAATAATAATAATAATAATATAATTGTAACTTTTACATTATTATTATTATTATTATTATTATTATTATTATTATTATTATTATTATTATTATTATTATTATTATTATTATTATTATTATTATTATTACTATTACGCTAGAAAAGAAAAATCTAAAAAACGTATTTGAAATATATACCTATTCAATTCAATGTGAGAAATGAAGGTGACTAGTAGCGTTTACAAGGGCCGGGATATCTATATTCATTCCTGTCGTTGTGAGCCGCAGGAGATGTAAAAGAGAAGAATGCTCAAGGCAGCTTCTGAAGCGATTCTTCACAATTTTCATGGTGGAAAATGCACTTTCACACAAATAAGTACTTTCAAACACTGACACTCTTTCCCGACTAAGCTTCAAGATTTAGGGAAAGGACGTGCCGTGGATTCTTGAGCCTTTTTGTTCTACATAATCGCTAAATGGATGCCTTATTTCGAAAGAAGAGTGGAAACATTAAAAGAATGAATAAATATAAATGAAAATAGTATCAGTAATAAGAATCGTAAATCGTGAAAGCTTTGTGGGCCGCGCAAAATGGTTTGGCGGGCCGCCATTTGGGCAGCACTGGTCTAGAAGTTAACTTTTAGAATGGTTCATAGGCTTCCAGTTCCATGAGTCCAAATCTAAGGTATGAAATGAATATGTGTTAAATATATTTACGAATAAATTTATTAATTCTTCATAAAACAAGAGTTTTAAGGGGGATCCGGTTTCACCCTTAAATACACCCTTGTTCACAGAGTTCACTTCGAACCTTAAGTTACTAGCCTATGAACTGAATAAGAACTTAGTCACAATTCCAACAAAGAATGCCCGTTTGTCTAACACTTTCCACATTTTCTTATCCCTCAGATACTTGCGTACGGTATTTTGTGTTTTCAACTGATAACCCATTGAAGCACACTATTCTACAAAAATGTGTCCGCACGCACCGATATTTTCTGACACTTCGTTTGATGTTATTGTCCGTTCACTGTAGCTTGGCGCTGTGTTTTGACACAAAACCTGGCCAGCGAATCTTAGCAGTCCTTCTCCTACTCTCCCCTT
Organism: Thermobia domestica; assembly: GCF_964235325.1. NCBI lineage: Eukaryota > Metazoa > Arthropoda > Insecta > Zygentoma > Lepismatidae > Thermobia > Thermobia domestica. Next base: position 95,717,349 of record NC_137470.1, read on the forward strand.
ATAGCAGTTGTAACAGTGGAACTAACTCATCAATTTTAGCACTAGTATGGTTTGGTATTTGCAAGTTGCGTAAATTTCGAAAGAGTTTACTTCTTCTCTAATCAGGACCGTAACTTGCATGGGACAGGGAAGGGGCAACTTCCCCCCAGGGAGGTTCCCCGCCGTTCGAAGGGGCCCATTTGGAGACGAAATCTTCTTAATCCATATACAATACGAACATGAAATTATAAATGAAGCATTAAACAGTTTCAATACATTACATAAACAGCGCACAAAAGGTAAATAAAACAAAAGTGAGCCTTGTGCCCACTTCAGTAAGAAACGTCTATTATTAGGGGCACTAGAAATAACATTTATTCGTATGGCTTTGAGATTTGTCAATGTTGTCCCATTAATTAATTTGTCATGTATGGAAGGGGCCCAAGGGCGTAAGTAACGGCCCCGCAGACCTTCCCGTGAGGGAGGGCCGACAGGCTCCGGGGGGCATAAATAGTAAGAAAAAGTTAGAAAGAGGGGGGGCCAAGAATGAGAAAAACAACTTACACACATATTAATGCTTGCCCCCCAGAAAAAAAAATAAGTTACGGCGCTGTCTCTAATGTGAATTTATTGGTACACTTCTGCTAATAGTTAACTATATCCAGTGTTGGGTAAGTTACTTGTAAAAATGTAACGCGTTACAAGTTACTTTACTTTCTCTTAAAATGTAACGCGTTACTCGCCCTCCAAAAGTAACTGTTACACTACTTTGAAAGTAACGCGTTACTAACGCGTTACTTTTAGGTCCCAAACTTTAAAAATGTGAAAAATAATGATGAGTTCAATTTTCCGTACTGCTATTACTACCGCAATAATAATAATAATAATAATAATAATAATAATAATAATAATAATAATAATAATAATAATAATAATAATAATAATAATAATAATAATAATTATTATTATTATTATTATTATTATTATTATTATTATTATTATTGCACGTTCTAAATCGCTTTATGTAAATGCAAGGACAAATTTTTACTTGATATATGAACATTTTCATATAATGTAACATTTAAAAATGCCATACTGCGTTACTCGTAGGGATGGACACGAGCGAGTTTGAGCGAGACAGACAGACATCTTGACCTCAACCCGAGAACTCGACTCGAAAAATTTTCTCCAACTCGACTCGAATTGGGGTCGAGTTCCAAGTCGACTCGAGCCAAATCCGGTGTGTAGTTTCGAGTACATTCTTCAAGTATATTACATAGACAGTATAATTATTATCAATGACACTACTACTACTACAACTTATATTATTATTATTATTATAACAACACTGTATATAAAAAGAAAGATAGGCGGTTTGTATTTGAATACTAAAAAACTAGTTGATTGCCAACCTCGGTAGCCGTGAAGTCTAGTAGTCAAGGACATTGTTCACGAGCTTCTGGATTTGGGTTGAGGGTCTAGGTTGAGTATTCGGGCTCGAGCCAAACACTGTTAAAAGTTATAGGGTACTGGCCAAATATCTTCAAAACTGCTCGAACTGCTAACGACTCGAGCTGAGTACTGTGTTCAACTGCTCAAACTGGTTTAGAATTGCCAACGACTCGAGCAGCTCGGCTCACAGCTCATTCACTATCGACCCGAACCGAGAAGTGAGCCGAGCCAACAGCTCACCCAGCCGACTCGGCTAGAGCCCTCGGCTCAGTTGAGCCCCGAACCGAGCAAATGGCTCATCCCTACCAAGCCACATCGAGCCGATGGTTCACCCCAAGTGAGCCGGCTAGAGCCATCTTCTCAACTGAGCCGAGCGGCGCTGAGCTTGTTATAAAAAATCTCTTGTGGTTTCGTTATCGAGACGAGACGGGATGCGAGCAGTGTCCCCTCTCGTAAGCAACACTAAAAGTATTCCATGGCGTTTTCCAGTGTAAACAGGCCATGATTTCAAGACGACTTAAAACGAACGAGCCATTTATCAAACTCGACTGGACTCGAAACTCGACGCGAAAAACTGAATCGGCTCGGAACTCGACTCGAGGATATTACCCTTGACTTGACTCGAAACTCGACTTGAATTCGAGTCGAGTCGAGTTTTAGCTTGACTTGTGTTCATCCTTATGTGTTAGAAAAAATGGTTGCATATTATTATTCTGCTAAACTAATTATACAATAATAACAATGTTGTTATGTAAAATTAAAAATAAAGATTAAAGAGAAACATTACACTACTCTATAATCAACGGGACTCTAGGATAAGCAAACTGATCTGAAAGAACTCCAATATTAAATGCATCAACAAACTATTTTCTAGGAATAAAGTAGGCCTGCTCATTAAAACACAGTTTATTCATATTAACCCCTTATTGTAAATCGTTAATTATGACACCCTAGCTGTTGATAAATATTTTCCGCCGGGGTACTTCAGACACTTTACTTTTAAATTCTGTCCACCATCATCTTCAGCACTAAAGAAAAAAGTATTCTTTCAAATGTTCGAACGGTAAAATATTTTCGTTCTCCATCTTTATAAAAACAACACAAATCAAAGTAAAATAGACTACCGGTATCATTGCACTACCAGTTCACTCACTGAATATATTGATTTGGAGCTGTCAAAATCTACGACAAAATCTTCCAGATGCTTGCAATCAGTACACGTGATTTCCCTAAGGCTGTCCTCATCTTCAAAAAACTGCAAATGGCACTACGAACTTATCTGTTTCTCTGTGTGACTGTGACTGTCGGTCACTGACATACGTAGTTCATGCTCGATTGTTTCATTCTGAGAAATTCACTTACAGGAAAGAAACATTTGTTTCCGAAAAAAAAAATACATATATTGTAGTTTCTCATCCGAAATGTAACGCGAAAAAAGTAACGCAAACTAGGTACGTTACTTAAAAATTTGTAACGCGTTACCGTTACAGTTACTTTGGAAAAAATGTAACGCGTTACTAGGAAACGTTACTTAAAAAGTAACGCGTTACAAGTAACGCGTTACTTGCGTTACGTTACTTCCCAACACTGACTATATCAGGTTGGTCTCTTTAAACCTTGGGCCGTGGAGAGAAACAATATTACAGGAGGATAGTATTCATATTTTAAGAAGGTGGGGAAAGGAGAGCAAGGATGAGAAAGATGAAAGAAAGAAAGAAAGAAAATGAAAGAAACACTTCTACATTTACTTCATAATGAATTTAAACACACATAAACGAAAAAGGGATGTCGGAACCCACCACCATAATATTTGTGGAAGTGTTGACAACATAATATTCTGAAGGAATATATTTCCCGCCAATTCTGGGGCCTCGGTGTTTGGCCCAATTCTGGCCTTGCAGCAGTGGCGGATCCAGGGGGGCGATCATGGCGATTGCCCCCAGGAAAGGAACCTTTCTCATTTTATATATTTAAATAAAACCCAATCCCAGAGTTTGGAGCTCTTAAAAATAGCTCTAAGTAGCAGTATTAAAACCAACCGCCCTCAAGAAGTCCGTCCTGGATCCGCCCCTGCCTTACAGAAGCTACTATCTAGTCATTCACCTCGTGGGACTGAGGAAAACCTTAATAAGGAATACCGGCCAGAGCCGCGTTCATGCCCACGCTCGATCTACCTATTTTAATGCCTTTTTTCGTGTTGCACAGTGTCTGGTAAGGGCACCCAAACAGGGCAAATGTGTACAGCTTTAAAATGTTTAAATGTTAAAATTCGCTTTATACTGTACTTTGAACACTTAATTCAATGTGTATTCTTCTTACAGCAGCATGGTTTATTTCCTAATACTTTAAGTCTATGGTTGTTAGTATTTATAATTATTGCATCATACTAATCCTTCTCAAAGCTCGTTCAATTAGTATGAAATTCTACACTTAGCAGTTTGCAACATTGCAAACCTTCACCAACAGGCAATATGTGGGGAGAATATTTCTACCTATACTCGCATCGAAATTCCCAGCCCTTGTTTACAATCAGTACAATATGTTTCTGTCGCCTTATTATGAAAACAACACTGTCCAGCGAACCTAACGGTCTTCGCTACCTCTGTTTATTGTTTACAACACAAACTGCCATCTTCCAATATTGCCAGGCGTACAAGGTTTTCGCACACTTTCGAACAAGAACACTTGTACAAAATTGAGTGTGCATTATATGTAAGATTGTATTACATAATAACTAACTCAATTTTTCATAACGTTTATATCTCAGTCATCTCAAAAGCAGCAATTTATGTAGTAATAGCACTTGGTCCATGACTGTGCAGAAGTAGGTACATTCGGTTCGGAGATTCATGTGCCTGGCAACCATGAATTAACCATGTAGGGGTGAGAAGCAAGGTTTTGACGCTCGCACTACAATTGTTGTTTGTAAACAATCTTCCATCCTAGAGTGAACAGACAATACTAGCGCAAAAGGCAAATCAAAGACTTCTGCTCCACCCACCTGCTCAAGCAAATCTTTCCACAGAAGGAAAGGCCAACAATGCACCCGTCAATCAACCCACCCAAAGCAGATAGCAATCAGATTTTTTTTTTCCGACAATGCAAACAAAGAATTAGCTGAATCTGTGCGTTCAACACTTGATACCGAAGAAAAAAAAATGTCCTATACATGTATAATTCCTGGCAAATATTTCACAGTTTATAACACCACGAAACCTTTAAATATTGCGTGGCAAGAGAGAGATTACCGGACAAACAAAAATATTGAGTACGAGTGGTTGCTTTCATGAGCCACATACTGATTATACGAACTATAACTTCACTAGCTCTATAGATCATGTTCGATCGTTCAACTAAAAAAATAATATGGAATGTTCGGGATAGGGTAGGGAAAAGTGTTGGTCATTGCCTAAGTTGAAGGTACCATTCCGGAATTTGTCTGGTGTAACAGAGGGGAAAAAAAGCACGTGAATAAAATTAACCCTGCCCACTTCTCAGAAATTACTCAAACTTTGCACATGGCTAGTGCATTGTTAGTGCCCGTTAGTGCACCGAACACTAACGTTAGTGTTATCATAGTTAAGAGAGTTATTTGTGAAATACTTGGGCGGCGCTAACTTTAGATTTTTCAACTTTTTGTAACTTTTACATGACTTGTCCCGCGAAAATGGGACAAATGCCAAAGGTTAGTTCATTGTTAGCACATCCCAAAATCACTAAGCACTAATGTAAGTGCTATCAAATTATTGGGTTAATAATGAAATACCCAAGCAGAGCCAAACGGAAATTTTCAAACTTGTTCCAGGAAGATATGACAAACGCAAAAGGGTTAGTGCCTCCCAAAACACTAAACACTAATGTTAGTGGTATCATAATTAAGGAGTTATTTGCGAAATACAAGGATAACTTTAAAATTTTCAACTCTTAATAACTTTTAGATTAATCGTCTCACGAAGATGGGGCAGATGTCAAAAGTTAATCGTTAGTAATTTCCAAAACACTAAACACTACCGTTAGAGCTTTAGTTTAAGAGTTAATTGTCATATAGTTTAAGGGTTATTTTCGAAATACCTGGATGGGCTAACTTTAGACTTTTCAACCTTTACTAACTTTTACATTAATTATCTCAGGAGGATGGGACAAAAGCCATGCGTTAGTGCATCATTACTACTTTATAGAGAGCAATTACGTTAGTGCTAGGGATGGGCACGAGTGAGTTGGAGCGAGCTCTCATTGAAACTCGACTCGACTCGAAAATGATATTTTTGAGCTCGACTTGAAAAAATTTCCTCCAACTCGACTCGACTCGAAACTCTACTCGAATTTGACTCGAGTTTCGAGTCGAGTCGAGCCAAAACGAATCAAATCGAGCCAAATGCTGTGTGTAGTTTCAAGTATTTTTTCAAGTATGCTACATAGGCAATACAATTATTATCAATGATACTTACTACTACTACAACTTATTATTATTATTATTATTATTATTATTATTATTATTATTATTATTATAACACCGTGTATTAGAGGTTTGCACTCATGTCTACTAAGCATATATCACTTGGGGCCCGGGTCATAAATTTTAAAATATAAACCATATTTATCGGGCCTTCTTGGGCCAAACTTTGTAAATATACTGTACAAGGATATTTATTGGACCGTTCTTTCTGGAGAACTTTTAAAGCACAACTTCAAAATTAAACTTCTAATTACTGTAAATAGAAATATAATTTTGCTTTCATTATTAAGTTTCTGTAATTTGGGCTCATTTGATTAACACGCGAGCTCGAGCCGGGCTCGGGATTAAATGCTCAAACATATTTCGGACTCGGGTCGGGCGTAACATTATAAATTCACGGACCGGGCCTGGGCTAAAAATTCCAGCCGGTGCAGACAGGACCGGATGTAAAAAATTTTGCGCCCGGAGCAAAGACGTATATCTGTCCTAATTTCTCCCAATTTTGCCTCGAAATGGCGCCCCCTACATACCGGTACTCTCAACCAGCTGCTTCCGGGGCAAATGCTCCGAATTGACCCCCCTAGATCCGGTCCTGCGTGGAGACCTCTACCGTGCAGAGGTAAAAGTGGATCTGAAAAGGTAGGGGGAAGCTTCATATCACGCCGTTCACCATGACTATCTTTCAGCATTGTATTTTTTTTTTCTTTTTAGAAAGTGGGGGGACGTTAGATATATTTTCCGGAAGAGAAGGACGACGTCCAACTGCGTTCCCCTGCACTTTTACCCCTGCTATAGTGTATAAACATGAAAGATAGGCGGTTTCTATCTGAATACTAAAAACTAGTTGATTGCTCACGTCGGTAGTCGTGAAGTTTAGGAAGCAAGGACATCATTCACGAGGTTCTGGGTTTGAGTTCCGAGGGGCAAGTATCGTTAAGAGTTAGAGAGCGCCGGCCAAACATGTTCAAAACTGGTCGGCCCGAGTTTAGGATTTTCAACGGCTCGAGCGACTCGGCTCACAACTCATTCACTATTGAGCCGAGCCAACAGCTCACCCAACCGAGCCGAAACAAACCGAAATGATGGCACACCCCAAACGAGCCGATTGCTCACCTGAGCCGAGTCGGTGCCTCATCTCAACCGAGCCGGCTTGAGCTGTTCACTCAGTTGAACCGAGCTGAGCCGCTTAACATCACTACCCGAGTTGGGCTTCTGCTTCGGCTCAAAACTTCGAAAGTAAAGGTCTCAGCTTTGGTGGTAAGAACTACAGTACATACTTATATTGGTGCCCACGAGATTTGAGACTGTCTCGTTATCAAAATCCGTTGTCGTCTTGTTAATCGAGGTGAGACGAGATGCGAGGACTGTTCCATCTCATGAGCAACAATAAAAGTATTCCACATTATTGCTTACATTTCTCATAGCTTTCGCTTTACAGTCTAATCAGGCCATGATTTCAAAACGAGTTAAAACGAGCTATACGAGTGAGCCATTTATCAAACTCGACTCGACTCGATACTCGACTTCAAAACAGTGACTCGGCTCGGAACTTTACTCGAGAAAATTACCTTTGACTCAACTCGAAACTCGACTCGAATTCGCTTCGAGTTTCGAGTCGAGTCGAGTTTTAGCTCAACCTGTGGCCATACATATGGTAGCATTAGCTCGGCTCACAACTCATTCACTATTGGGCCGAGCCAACAGCTCACCCAACCGAGCCGAAACAAACCGAGATGATGGCACACCCCAAACGAGCCGATAAATGCTAGTTAATGCTATCATAGTATAGGAGTTGTTAGTGAAATACCCAACCGGAGCCATATATTTTTTAAAATTTTACGCTTTTTGTCCCAGGAAGATGAGACAAACGGAAAAATCTAGTGCATCATTAGTGTTTCTCAAAACACTAAACACTAACGCTAGTGCTATGATAGTTTAGCAGTAATTAGTGAAATATCTACATGGGCGAGGTTAGTTTTAGATATTACAACTTTTAGTAAGTTTTACATTAACTAGCTTGAACAGTAGATAACCCATAAGTGATGGACAATAAATGATTGAAAAATCAACTCCTAAAATCAGAATTAATCTCACATTTTCTGTAAAGGGTACACATTTGAAAAGAGAAGAAGACCAACATTTATTAACGAATTAAGAATTAAAAAAATAATTTTAATGTAGTTCAATGTACGTGCAGTGATAACGAAAGTTTTCTAGCTATGAAAACCAGTTCTTACGTTCAACTCTTCATCAGGCTTATACAACATTAATATTTACAATCGCTCGCATTAAGCTTTGGTGTTTCTCCCACTTCTCTCGGACAGTTAGTAAAACGACTGAAAAGTGTAAACTTAGCTCAGCCAGAGTACTTTGGGCCCAAGTATTTATTGCTTCGTAAAGCATTAAAGATGTACTGATCTTTGGTGTCCATCTTCTCGCTATCTATTACCATTATTGCTGTATGGCGATCAATGGTAAAACCGGAAAAGGTTCATCTGAATCACTTCCAGTTTGAGTAAATGGTTCTAATAACCAACTAGTTTCATAACTTTTGATCCTCTATAGTTTGGACAACATTGATGATGATCCATCAAGTAGTTCTTGAGTGCTTTTGTCTCCCGGATGAACACACACACTGACATCGTAAATATATAGATATAAAGGAATTTTGGTAAACCAAACTCCTTAATAACAAATAGTAATGCCACGCGTACATCACTTGAAAGAGTTTGGTGTATGGTGCGATATCTTCTCAATACTGAAACCGGAAATTTTAGTATATTTCTACCACTTCCGCTTTTAGTAGAGAGATAGATTAGAGGGAAAATGTATTCTTGAGACGCTTAATCGATTATAAAGAAACATTTTTTGTATCTGTTACCATTCCTGCTGTATGGAGATTAATACTGAAACCAGAAGTGGTTAATTTCTAGAGCACTAACAAAACAAATTGAACCTGTTATTGAAGAACTGAATCAATCCTTTAAAAAAACTGCTTTTCGCTATACGTTACCATTTCTATTCTGTTGAGGTAAGTATTGAAACTGGAAGTGGTTAATTTCTGCCACTTCCGGTTCGTTTGAAGATTAACGAAGGAGATTGAAGTTATTCGTGGGACGCTGAATCGACTGGAAAAACTCTCTTCTTTCTATATTTTACCGTTTGTGCTCTATGTAGATCAATGTTTATTGAAACCGGAAGTTATAGTGAATATAAACCACTTTCGGTTTTAGTAAAGAGTTGCGGATAAAACTAAAATATGTTCTTGAGGAGATTAATCGATTGCAGAAAACTGCTTCTCGCTGTCTATTATCATTATTGCTGTATGGCGATCAATAGTAAAACCGGAAAAGGTTTATTTGAACCACTTCCAGTTTGAGCAGATGGTTGTAATAACCAACTAGTTTCATAACTTTTGATCCTCTATATTTTGGACAAAATTGATGATGATCCATCAAGTAGTTCTTGAATTTTTTTTTGTCTCCCGGATGGACGCACACACAAGAACATGGTAAATATATAATGGAGTTTTGGTAAACCAAACTCCTTAACAATAGTAGAAAGACTGACTACGGTGACTTCATACAAGGAAAGATGTCAAGAATTTTGCACCGGGAAGTTTGCGCCCTGTGAGAGATGAAAGAACCTGTTCGAGCTCACGCATTGCCGGAGGGGCGGATATTACAGAGTAAAGGATCATTGACTGATTTATTTTCATTGGCTGATTGTGATAGCTTGGGACTATATAAGAGGAGAATAAACCTCAATTGTAAGCCCAATGAACACAACGGATCAACGCAACGGTGTGTTTGAAGTGAGTAACTCCAGCAAGTAAACATATTCTATATAGGTCGATTTTCTTGATAATATTACTGAAATAATTTTACATTCACTTTACATTTACTTTTCAATATTTTGCGTCTTAAAAGGCCAAATAATTCGCAAAGATTGTGGACAGAGATATCTGGGAAAAGCCAAACAGCCTTGTGTAGATTAAATTACACTCACATGGTTACTTTAGTTAATTATATTAATATACGTATATTAGTTAAGTTATATAGGCCTATATGTACAGTGGCGGATCCAGGATATCGTCAAGGGAGGGGCTAAACCATAGTTTGCCATTTTATTCAATGTAAAGCACGATTGAAGCCCATTTTACCCAGTGTATATCTGAGCGTCAAGGGGGCTATAGCCCTATAGCCCCCCTTGGATCCGCCCTTTTATATATATATCATTAACTTACACTTTTATTGTATTGTAGTATAATGAAAAACTGTATTCGTATGGACTGCCCTTTAGTGAACTAAAATTGAAATTAATTATTAATTATTATTATTATTTTCGTTTAGTTCGGGATTTTATAATGGATGAAATGACAAATTCTGAGACAACGAAAGGCAAGCCCTGTGCGGTGTATCATGTGAAGAAGCAGAGTACTAAGACAATAACTTGGCTGCGTGTTAGAGAGAAGAAAGATAGGTGCAGGAAACAGTTAGTAACAAAGGGAAAATAAGAAGTCAACGGAACATAAATGTCAACCAGACGTCGCTAAAACAGAAGTTCGAGTTCAACGGATGGCAGCAAAGAAGAGAGCCAGAGAAAGTGACGAGCCTCTATCGAAGATCTACCACGAAGAAATGAAATGAAATAAAATGAAATACCTAAGTTTAACGTCCCACCGTGTAACAGACTTTTCAGGCCAGCCATCTTGAGAGAAGTGTTTCCTGGGGTTTCTTCATTTACACCAGGCAAATGCCGGGATGGTACCTAACATAATGGCCCCAGGCCGTTTCCTTCCTTCACTTTCATCGGGTAGTGTGCTCGCCGAGGGACATCATCCCTCATGCACGTGACGGGCTTAGTGGCCTCAGATGCCGACAGCCCACAAATCTAATTCTTAATCATAATTCCGCATTCAAGACGAAAGATCGTGTTAACCGAGAACAACCTGAGGATGGACGATAACTCAAGCTTTCTTTTAATGGATGAAGGACGCGAACAGAGAATTCTTGTTTTCTCGAGTAGGAAAGGTCAGGAAATATTACATGAAAAAAAATCTTTTTTGATGGAACTTACAAATTGTGCACCAAGCAGTTAGCCCAACTGCATACGTTATACGCAGATGGTGGCAGTATGGAGAATGAAATAAATATCATGTCATCTCCGTAGCTTTTGTCTTCTTGCTGAACAATAAGAGAACTTATGACTTCCTTTTCAATAAATTAGAGGAGCGTTTACAGGGTTGAAGTGCTCAAAAGATCATGCTTGACTTTGAAGAGGCGTGTATTTTTGCGTTTGTTTCCAACTTTACGGATTGTACGATTAAGGGTTCCAATTTTCATTTGAGTCAATGCTTGTAGCGTAAAGTGCAAGAACTAGATTTGGTATCTATGTACAACGAAAATGAAAATGAAGAGTTACCTGCATGTGAAACACTTTAGTTATTATTTCCTGGCAATACATCGAAGATGATTGGCTAGCAATATTGAGTACTATGCCAATAGAAGATTAAGTTACAGCATTTATAGACTACTTTGTGAACGAATGGATGCAAAATGTGAATGTGCTGATCGATGTCTGGAACTGCGAATGTAAACGGCATCGAGCAAATAATGCCGTTGAAGGATGGAATAATAAGCTCAAGAGCAGGATTAACTTGCATCCGAATTTCTTTGTGATTTTAAAAACACTGAAACAGGAAGCTAAACATAGTGCTTTGCATTAAGATAAGATTTTTCTCGGTTTGGAGGGGGGAAGAGAAAAAAATTATATGTAGGACTAGACAACTGAGTTTAAAAAAAAAAATCACAGATATAAAACAAGTTCGCTGAAAGATATTGTTCAATGTCTGAGAAGTCTATCCTACATCCAAAGAATTGGAGTGAAAACAAGGAGGCAATATAAACATGCAGTAACAAGGATGAAAAGGAAAATAATTTCTTGCTAAAAAATAACAAACGATGATAAAGGACAGAATTTCCTACATAATTTTATCAAGGCACAATAAAAATAAATGACAAAGGGGAGGGTTCCCTGAATAATGTTATCAAGGCATCATATTATTATTATTATTATTATTATTATTATTATTATTATTATTATTATTATTATTATTAATAATAATAATAATAATAATAATAATAATAATAATAATAATAAAGAAATGAGAAGGGAAAAAGTTTCCTGCTTGACTTCTAAACACTCCAGAAAAAAGAACAACAGGTTTGGTTCACTTTTCTGATAGACCCAAGTCTGGTTCAAGTGTGAGCGGAAGCTACTTTACTCGATATAAAAACGAATTGTAAGGTGCAAACATCCTGATGCAAATATATAGCGGGCGCATTTTTCCCGCTTTTTGGGATAGGGCGGAAATTTCCCGGGCGCAAAGTTTCCATAACCCAAGGAAACACTTATTCGAAACTTCTCTTTTACCATTGTCGGTTTGATATGCCATTCATACTTTGCATACCGACGAATGATGTTGATAAACTTGTGACATTTTTGTCAAATGAGAATGGTCTTTAATGGTTGTAAGTCAACATTACGATTTTTTTAAAAATATCAGTTGTGTGACCTTTGTGGAGAAATTCCAATCAGTGTTACTAATCGTGTGGATACTTTGTCATATAATGTAAGTGGTGATGCAATGTTTGAAATTATAAGCATTTTTGCCAAAGATGTTTCTAGCAATAATATTTGTTTTGTGTACTCGATATTGATAAATCCGCCCGAATCGAGCTACTAGCAAGTAAAATATTTGTTTTTCGACGATTTTCACGCCGATTTTCAGAAATCTGGCAACTTCTTTGATTTATAATTTAATAAGTACAACCTGCGCAGATGACGTACTGTGTCATTATTTTCTCTCTGTGATATTCATTATTAACTTCCTTGATCATTTCAATTTTGGGGGGACTTGTGATTTTTTGTGTCTTGGATGTGTTTGTGCACTGCAGTAACAACTATAGTTATTAGTGTTGTTCATAGGGATTGAGGGGTCCAAGGGTTTACTGGCACCACTATCAAGGATTCTTTCCACGGGTGTTTGTCTTGCTACGCGTGTCCACGTAGCATCATGATGCAATTGTGGAGCTCCTATGAATAAAATACAGTGGCGATCACAGTGAGAGCTTCGGCTGGCCTCTCCCAATTTGTCTAGTGAGGGTGGGAGCAGTAGGCCAATTTCCTGTCTCCAGGGAGAGGCCTCATTCAATAATGTATCGAATATGGCTGTGATTCCGATCAATTTTAGGAATTCTCTTAAATGGTAGGACCTGGCAGAAAAATGGTTATCAACACTGTCATAAACAATTACCGTTAAAGTTGATAAGAGTAGCAATATTAAATAATAAGTTCACTGCCATTTAGGTGTATTTTCAAGCACTATTCATTCACTATTCATGAGTTCTATATAGAAATTTTGGTACTGATGAATTAAGAACATTTACCCACACCCAGGGGGAAGGGGGTGAGTTCATTGAGGGAAGTAATTTTCAGGAAAATTGTTGTTTTAATTTTAACTACTTACACGTATGCTACTATCAAAATTACTACACATTAATAACACTCTCAAAATTGAACATTGGATTTTTCACTAAGGATGAAGTCTGCTATACGGAAACATAAGCTTTTGTGAATTTATTAATAATTAAAAGGACAAAATTCCCTGCAGAAACTCTGGGTGCATTTCGCCAAATCTTGTCGAGGGGAAGAAGTTGATAGCACCTCAGGAATTCAACAATATTCCTCAAAAATATGTGTTTTAGATTACAAATGATACTAGACAAAACATCTCAGCTTCACTATGGTGTTCACACTGTGCACTAAAAATGTTGACGAAGACGGTAGCAACGAATAGTATTCACTGCCTGTACTACAAAGTAACATAAGCGCAATTTGACTAAACGGATTTTAAAATCCATGCTGAAATCACTTTCAAAACTGTCAGTGCTCCAAACAACCCTACACGTACATAGATTTTAGGTGAGAGAACAATTATAACAAAAATACTGATAACAAAAACTCTGGGAAAAACTATCCTAACACCATCCTGCTTGTAAGACAACAGACTGAAACAAAACCTAAGCAGCAGCAATTACCAAGAATGAATATAACAACTTCGTATAGGACATAGGCACAGTTTTGTTTTTGGACGCCTTTTGAGCACTGTTTACTCCTTGGTTTTTGTCTCGTCTCAATCTAAAAAAATCGGTCTTGATCTTCGTTTCGGTCTCGATTGTAAACCCCTATCAAGACGTTAGTCTCGGTCTCGTCTCGAGAGTTTCGAAAGATGATCTATACATTAAAATGCTAATCTTACATGTGTGTCTCCTCTTCAAGGTTTATATGTTTGCCTCCAATTCCTTTGGACAGTGAGATCTCGGGAAATAAAAGCTCTAGACACACGTGGTTTTAGCTCTCGGATTGCAAATTTTCTGTAGATAGGGCTGTTATTTCTCTATTCCATTTTAAGAGATTTCTGAAATTTAAAAACATTTTATCCTGCGAGCTATGCATTCTAACAAATCTTTGTATATCGGGTTAGTATATCTCTCCGGCGTTTGTTTCATGGCCGGAATATAACAATTTCTCCAAATTAAGATGAATCTGCATTGATGGAGTTGAAATGTAATGAAATATTTAGTTTAACGTCCCACGATTATGCATCGAGGCTAAGAGAGACGGTGATTACGAGAAATTAATGAAGTCATGGAATGAAGGATGTAGGAACCTCGAGAAATTCCAAGCACACGATATTTGTCCAGCACAAAGCCCACCTAGAACGAGCTGGGACCGAACCAGGGACCCCATGCACCAGAGGTGAACGCTGTACCACTGAACTGCATTGACGGAGGATAACCATTTCTCCAGTTTAAGGCGAATCTTTAGTCATGTAGTGTGTTGTCCAATGGACGCCATATATAAATGACATTCACAAATGTATGAAATGTATTTAACAGTACAACGATTTACACTATTCTATTCTTTTCTCACCTACGTACGTATTCATTGGCTCAATGGTAATGAAGTCTGGTTAAATACAAGAAAACTGCTAGAGCACTCATCTGTGTTGCATGGGGTCTTAGGTTTGATCTCCGCTCCCACCAACTAGACATTATTATTATTATTATTATTATTATTATTATTATTATTATTATTATTATTATTATTATTATTATTTTGCATGAGACAGTTGATGCTTAGTCCTTAAAACATTTCAGTACGATTAGACGAGATATTAGGTTACAAATCTTCTTCAGCCTAACTTCTACTTTGGAAGGAGGAAAAGTGGTAGAGATAATTTAGAATTCCTTGAATTGTATCAAGACGTGCAATAAACTTAAGGTGTTATACTCTTTTTCTTTTCACATATGCATTCAGTGACTAAATGATATCCTTCCCTACTGGTGTAGTGACTAGCACGTGCGCCTTATGTGGGAAGGAGATATCGGGTTTGATTTCCGGTGGGTGAGCTTTTGTGATTTTAACTGTCCTCGATGTTTCTGTGTTCGTTTCCTTGTCATGTCCAGTAGTCCTGATAAGTGATAAAAATGGAGAAAAGGGTCAGAAAGTTTTTTAATAACAAAAATAAAATATTGTATAGCGCTTACCTTTGGAGAGTGTGGTCTATAAATCGATCCATGTTTCCACCAAGTCAGTTTTTTTTTTAAATATAAGATTTCATACGCCAGGCAGTTTACATACTTGTAATTTTGTTTAATGATCAATTTATGTTTATTCTTGTACAGTCACGAAAGAAAGTGTTCTTCAGTTAACAAAATTTCATTGCCTAATAACTCAAGAATAAATTAATTTATTACAGTACCGATTTTGGCAACTTATCAAATTATAAAGATCCAGATTAATTCATTTGTTCCCAAATTATTGGGAAAAAGAAAATTTTTCAACTGAAGAATACTTTCGTTTCCGTGTGTACGAGTAACAGTCTGTACACATGTAGGAAATTAAATGAATTTAACAGTGTAACGACTTACAGTCTTATGTTCTCTTCTCACCTACATATGTGTTCAGTGGTTCAATGGTAATAAAGTCTGGTTGAATAAAGATATGGTAGATCACTTATGTATGGGGCATGTGGACTCAGGTTCGATCCTCGTTCCTACCAAATATACTTCATTATTCTTACATTGCGTATTGCAGGTAGTGCAGAGTAAATTTATAATTTTGTTTACTGGTCGAACTACAATATTTATTCTTGTAATTGTAATAGTCTGTTCAAATGTATGAAATGTATTTACCATGTCAGGGTAAAAAACTCTAACCTGTACATAAATGTATTCCCTGAACTATTTTTCAGTGATGCTTCTAACACTATTCACATTAAAATGATGCACTGCGTAGACGGCGCAGGCTCAGCTAATGCACTTTTTAGAAGTTGCTGTCCTCTGACTCTTTTAGAATGGGTACGCAGGCTTTGTGGTCTCAGTAGAAGATCAAGACCATTAATAAGATATTAACATACAGTAGTTTGTTACATTATTACTTTGGGGTTTATATTAGAAATTGAAAGCTAAAAAATATGATTATAAATTTGAATTTGAATGTTAATTTACTTTTTAAGGCTACTAGACAACTAAAACTCTAGGGACGGGCACAAGTGAGTTATAGCGAGTTTTCATTGAAACTCGACTCGACTCGAAACATACACCTTTGAGCTCGACTCGAAAAATTTCCTCCAACTCGACTCGAATTTGAGTCAATTTCCTAAACAATTTTGGCTTTGATAAGCCAACAAACGTTAAGTGCCATTTCTATTCTACTTTCTCCTACATAAGTATAAAAATATCAACCCCTTGGTAATAAATATCGAAAAACGATAAGTGATTTTGCGGCATTGCTTTTCATGTTAGTGCAACAATGCAAACAGAACGATATGTCTTCTTTTGTGATTTACTATTTATAGTTGTACTTTTGGTTTGTATAGAGCAGTGTTGCACGTAAGTATAGAAAAAAAATACTTGTATTTTGGGGAATATAAGATATATTGAGATTTTTTTCCTTTTTCCTTCCAGTTGAAACTCGAACAGTATACAGACTCGTATAAAACAGTTCGGACATCCCATGATTGATCTGATCTCACTAATGTCCTCGTTTAACTACTAGCCTGCTACGAGAGGAAACATCCGCTAGCATGTTATCTTCCTCGTACTGACTGACCTGTATGAGAACCGTTTGCAATTCGACCATGTGATAGTTCGAGTGAATATTATAGGTTGTCTTCATACAGAGACGACAAAGAAACATAAAGAATGAGAAAAAGAAGTTTACTGAGAAATATCTTGAACGAAGAAAGCTGAAGAGAAGGAAATAAACTTAACGGACACCATATCATAAGTGCATCTCAGTACACCGTCAAAAGTAAGCCAACTTGACTTTTAAATGCGGAATTACAAATTATGATTTTAAGTGAGGTGGTAGCACTGAATGTTACGAATAGACCATTAATCGTGCACAGAGTCTGGTTCTTATTATCGATGTTACTAAGAGACCCCTCTTCCGTTACAAACAGACCTCTTTCGTTACAAAGAGACCGCTCGACCCCAGACTAGATTTCCTGACAGGTCTCTATGTAACGTTTTCGTTACATTGAGACCGGTTGGAGATATCTATCTATCTATCTATCTATCTATCTATCTATCTATCTATCTATCTATCTATCTATATATATATATATATATATATATATATATATATATATATATATATATATGTGTGTGTGTGTGTGTGTGTGTGTTTGTGTGTGTCGGTTTGATTGAGGGTTAAAAAAGCGACTTCGTAAATTTACGGAAAGCGTGTTAACACAACAGTGAGGACATCTCGTAACGTTGTTACGTAACACACGCAATGTAAATAAAGTTTCAAAACCAGAAGTCGGAAGATATGCCGTGAGTAAGTCGGTAAGACGTCTGCTTGCTGAGTGGAGAAATCCGGGTTCAAATCTGGCCTGTTACGTTTTTTTCTGTTCCGTTGAAAATACATTTCTATATTTTTGCGTTTGAAATTGCTTTCTTTCATTTTTTGTAGATTATCTTAAATTAGTGAAGGCGAAGTAAGGTCAGATTACATATATGTCTGCTTTATCTCTGTGTATAGTCCAGAGATGGAGTGAGTCAATTGGGTCAAGGTTTGTAAGTAGGTCAGTGGGTCGTGGGTCAACAGGACGTGACTCACTGTGACACACCACCCACCGTGACCTCTCTGACTCACACTGACCCTACGTTTTAAATTTTAAGGTCTCCCTTTTTATTCGGCCTCCCTCCTTATTATTAAATTCAATGTATAGATAATTATTGAGTTGAGTTGATTTTGAGTTTAGCGCCCTTTTCAGCAGCGAGGCTATATGAGACGGGACCTACTGATTAACATAGAAACCGAAAAACATGAGCTCCCGTTGGGAATCAAACCAGGGTCTTCCACGCCACAGGTATATAATTGTGTCTTATATAGCAGTTAATATTCTTGCTATAAAGTATCAAATAACTAAACATTTGATGTAAATAAATGAGAAACCTAAAATATTGCAAATTACTGCAATTGCGATTTTATTCAATTTTAAGCATTATACATCCATATAATTGTCAAAGTTGCTTTATAAAGATGCAGATTATGAATTATAGTATTTTTTTCAATGAAATGAAATTAAATTAAGTTTGACGTCCCGTGCTTATGTCAGCTAGGTAAAGGAGACGGTGATAATGAGAAGTGAACGAAAATTGTGCAACGATGTAGGTAGGAGGAAACAGGAGAATCCTGAAGAAACGAACGCACACGGTGTTTCTTCACAACAAATCTGACTTTGTGCAAGCTGGGATCGAACCATGGACCCCATGCACCAGAGGTGAACGCACTACCACTAAGCCACTTCGGCCCTTTGAAAAATACAACCATATTTATTCTCTCTCTCTCTCTCTCTCTCTCTCTCTCTCTCTCTCTCCATATATATAGGTATCAGAAGCATGAATAATTTTCATTTTGGGGGGCGCGGTGGCTCAGTGGTAGAGCGTTCACCTCCGGTGCTTCGGGCCTCTTATTAGATCCCAGCTCGCGCCGTTTGGACTTTGTGGTGGACAAACGCCTTGCTGGTGGTTTTTCTCGGGGTTCTCCCGTTTCCTCCCACTTTCTTCATTCCACCATTTCACTCCTTTCTCATTATCACCGTCTCCTTTAGCCTAACCGGCATAACCATGGGACGTTAAACTTAAAGATTTCATTTTATTTCAATTTTTATTTTGAACGTGTGGTTTCAAGTTGGTATTAAACTCAGAACTCTGATCTTAACGAGTTGAGTTGATTTGGAGTTTAACGTCTCTTTCAACATCAAGACCATATATGACGTGGACATATTGATTAACGTAAAACGCGAACCATGTAAACTCCCGCCGTGTGGTGGTGATTGTGATTTTGAGTTTAATTGCCCGGTCAGCAGCGTGGCTATAGGAGACGTGGACCTACTGATTAACATGGAATACGAAACACATGAGCTCCCACCGGGAATCGAACCCGGGTTTCCCACGATAAAGTCGCGCGTACGCTAACTCCCACCGGGAATTGAAATCTGTTCTCATTGTAAGAATGTTAACGTTCCTCATTTTACCGTTTTTGTATAACTTCATGGACCAATTTCACAGAAGTAAATCCCCACGGTAAGCAGGTTTGCATATCCAGACTCCTAAGTATGAAAACATTTACGCTCACTCCAACCTCAAACAATTCATGTAGTACCAAATAAAGGATAATATTCCCGATAAAGTATATGGTTTGAAAAATACCATAGAGGAGAGGGACATATCAGTCCTTTCTGCTCATGGAGTTATTAAAAAACGATCATCGGGCAGTGGTCTTTAAACATTGGAGAGGTCTTAGTCCCTTGAGCATTGCGGTGATGTAAGAAATCAGATTCGGTCCCAAGCATTTGGGTTGTGATGTAAACCTTTGCTGTGGTTCAATCTCAGTATTTTATTACTCGAGGTAAAACCATCCATACAGCTATAAATGTTGTTCTATCTTACGCAACCAGGTATTGATATTGAGCCAATGCGGAACCTCATTTTTGGCGCTTTGAGGCCAGGAACTGACTTCGGATATTACGCTGTTTTCAAACGACTTCTTTCCAATGTTACCATCCGCGTCCAACAACCCCATGTTTAAAAGGGGAATAGAAAGAACCCGTGTCTAAAACTTCCGGACCCAGTTTCTTGACGTTCAAGTTTAGGGATCGATTTCTGACATCACAATTGTGCTCAACGGATCAAAACCTTTCAAATGCCGCCAACGCCGTCCAACAACTTCATCTTTAATAGGTGAATAGAAGGGACCCGAATCCATAACGTCAGGACCCCATTCCTTGAGTTGCGTAGCCTGGGCCAGACTTCTGACATTACTACTGCACTCAGGGGACCCGGACCTTTCCAACGCTACCACTCGAGTCCAGCAACTCCATGTCTAACATGGTCGTCCTGACGTAGGAGAATCGACTCCATGCTTTTTTCATAATTATTCTCCAAATGGATTTGTATACAAGGTAGTTTGGCAAGTTTAGCAGCAGGTCTAAAATAAGCCTCTTGAGAGTGGCTCTTATTTGTTAAAGAATACGTAACGATCACTTTTGGCTGTTGCAATGGTCTGTCTAAGCGGCTTGGTAAAAAAAATAAAATAGCGTAGCATAACAACAGAAAGATGTTTCTCTTATATGTTAAAAATAAAAGCACAGAAAGAAAAAGTCAAAGTTTGGTAAGGTGAGTGTCGGGGGACGCCGAATTCTACTTCGCCCCGGGCAACGAAATTTCTAGCTACGGCTCTGAGCTCCAACACTTATCGGTCATTCAGAGTCTCATCCCTTACCCACAACAGCGTAGTTTGATTAACCTGTTATACCAAAACGTTTGGAAAGAACCTTTGAGTGTGACTTATTGATAGCTATGCAATATGTTGACAGAGTGCTAGTCTTCAGTTTAGCAACGAAGGTGCCCTTAGGCGAAATTTCACGTTGCTCTCTACTTTTGTCTGTGCCTTGTAAATCGTAACATTGTGTTTAAAGGCAAACAGAAAGAACGTCAGTTGTTTAGTAGTTCTTTGCAGAGCAACTGATAAGGCGTTTGTGTCTTTTACACAAATAATTTTTGCCAGATTGCTGTTTGAAGCCTTTTTGCATTATACACTATAAAACAACATATCCAGATTCAGAGAAATACACAGAAAGTTTAAAGAAGGGTTAAAAATATCTTTATTATTCAGATTCATTATTATTATTATTATTATTATTATTATTATTATTATTATTATTATTATTATTATTATTATTATTATTATTATTATTATTATTATTACTATTTTCTTGAGTACAGAGATACAAAGAACAAGAACTCCGTCACCATTAACATGGAAGCGAAAATGACTTCGAATTGGAAATAATAGATCAATGCATTTAATTTCGGGGAGAGGCTATAGGGCAGACACGGATCCAGGGAGCGATCGGGGCAATCGCCCCCTCCCCTCCATGGAAGATAAGCTTTCTTATTTTATATATAAATAAAACCCATCCCAAAATTTGGAGCTCTTAAAACTAGCTAAGTAGCAGTATTACAATCCACGCCCTCCCCCCAGAAGTCCGTTCTGGATCCGTCCCTGCTACAGGGGTACTTTAGGGTTCACTGCTTTTCCTTGCAATCCACGCTCATTACTGGATAAGTATTATATTTTATTATATAATTTGTCAAATTGAGCGAAATAGTTTTGCCACAGCGGCAAATTCAACAATTAGGTTTAGGAAAAACAACTCATTGGTTCAAACACACACAGAAAGAGAAAGTCCATTTGTTCGGGATGTTTTTTGAGGTTCGCGGCGTCTCCCAAGAAGAAATCTTGCTAAAACATATGTTGTTTTTAACAAGGAACGTTAATGGGTATCAGGTATATCAGTACTTCAAATGAAAAGCAAAAAGAAAAGAGAGACAAAGATGAGTGTAATTTCCTATACTGTATTTTTGGCATTGAAGAATACCGTTACTGTTTTATTGATCTACTGTACGCACTTCTGCGTTTTACTAACCAAGCCACAATCATGCTATATATACCATATATCGGCTAGGTCCAATCTGCTGCCAATGCGCCTTTTCTTCAAGGAACATTTTTTTATTATTACACGCTCAGAAACAAGGATAATCACCCGAAACCTGAGAAAATCTGGAGAATGACCCAGTAACAATAAACTGACAAAGGGAAGGAAATACAAACGTCGAAAACTATTGTAATCCAAAGTCGAGGCATTTTTTCTTGCAATAACCGACCCTTTAAGTCGGGGGAAGTTTCTTGAAATAATAGTAATATATTTTTAACTTGCTCCTTACTTTAGCTTACGTAGTAATTTAAGACACAAAGATGTATCGCAATTTGCAATACATTTTTCAATTTGCAGTGCAAACATGTAAATGCAATGTTGCATTTCCATGTTTGCACTGCATTGCATTCCCATTTGCACTGCATTTGCGATGCGATACTCCATTTAAAAAATGCAAGGAGATTCCTGACCAGTTGTTCTTTCAGAAAAAAATGTTCAGGTTGA
Organism: Thermobia domestica; assembly: GCF_964235325.1. Classification (NCBI taxonomy): domain Eukaryota; kingdom Metazoa; phylum Arthropoda; class Insecta; order Zygentoma; family Lepismatidae; genus Thermobia; species Thermobia domestica. The sequence goes on from NC_137470.1 coordinate 95,739,821, forward strand.
GGGGAGCACTGCTGGTACTATTCTATTTATTATTGTATTATAGACGTAATATTTTGGTCTCCTCCGTGGGGCACTCTCAGAGCTCCGGGAGGGGGGCAGTGCCCCAAAAACATATCTGGAAGAAATACTGTTCCTGACACCAAGATAAGACAAAAGGTAATAACAAACCTGGGCGCACAAATGCTTAATTTCGGAGTTATAGGCTGTCAAAAACATGAAGAAATGAACTTTAAAGGTCCATAGCTCCAAAACTAGGCGACCTACCGTAGTAGGGTCAAGACCTTATTTAGGAACTAGTACGTGCGCTATCCAAATATCCATGTTTCAGAATTCTGCTATACTTCTGCAACAATTTTTATACAGGTATTTGGTGAGTACTTCAAATTATATGCACTTAGCCAAAGTTCCTCTCTAAAAATTGTCGCATGTGTACTCTAGATTCTGAAACATTGTATTTTTGGATAGCGCACATATTAGTTTCTAAGTGAAGTCTTAACCCGACTATGATAGGTAGGGATGCGCACGAGACAAGATTTGAGGCTTTCTCGTCTAGCAAATGTGCTGTAAGAGTGATGTCTCGACTCGAAAACTGTATTCTTTTTTATTGCAAGAGCTGTGTCTTGATTCGAAATTTGTCAGGAAAATTCTGTCTCGACTCGTCTCGTGCGCATCCCTAACGATAGGTCCCATAGTTTTACGGCTATGAACCCTTAAAGCCCCGGATCCAGGATATGATCAAGGGAGTGACTAAATCACAGTTTGCCGCTTTATCCAGTGTATACCTGAGTGTCAAGAGGGCTGAAGCTCCCCTTGGATCCGCACCTGTATATATATATATATATATATATATATATATATATATATATAACTCTTTCTGAGTGATTAGTTTCTTCAAAACTATTTTTAAAAATATGTGAACAGTTTTGAGACATTCGAGTCGAATCAAGATTTTTACGAGCAGTCTCGATTCGACTCAAATTTTACAAATTGTGTCTCGACTCGTGCGCATCCCTACTTCTCGGTTCGGTACGATATTGAATAAGCTGGAGCCAAGCCGCACAAGTCGTTGACAACTGTAGACCCAGGCAGAACAGTTTTAAACATGTTTGCCTGGCACGCTATAACTTTTAACAAATTTTGGCCCAAGCACGAATACTTGATCCTCCGGAACTCAAACCCAGAACCTCGTGAACGATGTCCTTGTGTCCTAGATTTCACGACTACCGAAATCGGCAGTCAACTAGTTTTTAGTATTTAGATGCAAACCGCCTATCTTTCAAGCTTAATTACAGAATTTAATAATAATAATAATAATAATAATAATAATAATAATAATAATAATAATAATAAGTTGTAGTGGAAGTAGTAACATTGATAATAATTATTTTGTTTATGCAGAATAAGTGAAAAGGAACTTGAAACTACACACAAGATTTGGCTCGACTCGACTCGAAACTCGATCCAAATTCGAGTCGAGTTTCGAGTCGAGTCGGAAGAAATTTTTCGAGTCGAGTTCCCGAGTCGAGCTAAAAGATGTCTGTTTCGAGTCGAATCAAGTTAAAAAAAAACTCGCTCGAAATCGCTCGTGCCCATCCCTAACTACTGCCCCTGAGTTCAGTAGTAATGTCAGAAATCAGGCTCAGGCCACGAAGCTCAAGGAATGGGGTCCTGACGTTATGGGCTCAGGTCCCTTCTATTCACCTATTAAAGATGAAGTTATTGGACGGCGTTGGCGACATTTCAAAGGTTTTGATCCGTTGAGCACAATGGTGATATCAGAAATCGATCCCTAAACTAGAACGTCAAGAAACTGGGTCCGGTAGTTTTAGACACGAGTCCTTTCTATTTCCCTTTTAAACATGGGGTTGTTGGACGCGGATGGTAACATTGGAAAGATCCTAGTAGTTTGAGGACAGCGTAATGTCCGAAATCGGTTTCTGTCCTCAAAGCCCCAAAAATGTGGTTCCGAATTGACTCAAAATCAATACCTGGTTGCGCAAGATAGAACAACATTTATAGCTGTATGGATGACTTTATCTCGCGTAATAAAATACTGAGATTGAACCACAGCAAAGGTTTACATCACAACCCAAATGCTTGGGACCGAATCTGATTTCTGACATCACAGCAATCCCCAAGGGACCAAGGCATCTCCAACGATTAAAGCGTCAATGATAATAGAGAAATTGGTGGAATGGAAAGTGTGAAGAAGCGGGAGTACCCTGAGAAAATCCACGAAGACGATCTTGTCCACAACAAACTTACTTGACTGGGGATCGAAACAATAAGGACCCCACGCACCAGAGGAAGCGCTCTACCACTTAGCCACCGCTCCCAATGATTAAAGCAAGTAAATGATAAAACAGGAATTTTTGGAATGAAAAGTGGGAAGAAGCACGAGAACACTGAGAAAACCCACGGATTCGATCTTGTCCACCACAAATTTACTTGACCCACCAGAGGAAGCGCGCTACCACTGAGCCACCGCTCCCAATGATTAAAGCAAGTAAATGATAATAGAGGAATTGGTGGAATGAAGAGTATGAAGAATCGGGAGTACCCTGAGAAAACTCACAGATACGATCTTGTCCATTACAAACTTACTTGGCCCACCAGAGGAAGCGCTCTACCACTGAGCCACTGCGCCCAATGATTGAACCAAGTCAATGATAATAGAAGAATGAGTGTCATGAAATGTGGGAAGAAGCGGGAGTACTCTGACAAAACCCACAGATACGATCTCATCCACCTCAAACTTAATTGGTCCACCAGAGGAAGCGCTATACCACTGAGCTACCGTGCGCAATGATTAAAACCAGTCAATAATAATAGAGGAATTTGTGGAATGAAAAGTGGGAAGAAGTAGGAGTACTCTGACAAAACCCACGGATACGATCTTGTCCCCCACAAACTTCTTAGACGGGGATCGAAAGAATAAGGACCCCACGCACAAGAGGTAGCGCTCTACCACTGAGCCACCGTGCCCAATGATTCCAGCAAGTGAATGATAATAGAAAATTGATTGAATGAAACGTGGGAAGAAGCTGGAGTACCCTGAGAAAACCCACGGATACGATCTTCTCCACCACAAACTTACTTTGCCAACCAGAGGAAGCGCTCTACCACTGAGCAACTGCGCTCAATGATTGAAGCAAGTCAATGATAATAGAAGAATTGGTGGAATGAAATGTGGGAGGAGGCGGGAGTACCCTGAAAATCCCATGGATATGATCTTGTCTACTACAAACTTAATTGGCCCACCAGACGAAGCGCTCTACCACTGAGCCACCGTGCCCAATGATTAATGTAGGTCAATGATAATAGAGAAATTGGTGGAATGAAAAGTGGGAATTATCGGGAGTAACCTCACAAAGTCCACGGATACGATCTTGTCCATTACAAACTTACTTGGCACACCACACGAAGCGCTCAACCACTGAGCCACAGCGTCCAATGATTAAAGTAAGTCAATGATAATAAAAGAATTGGTGGAATTAAATATGGGAGGAATCGAGAGTACCCTCAAGAAACCCACGAATGAAATCTTGTAAACCACAAACTTACCTTTACCACAAGAGGAAGCGCTCTACCACTGAGCCACCGCGCCCAATGATTAAATCAAATCAATGATGGTAGAGAAATTGGTGGAATGAAAAGTGGGAAGGAACTGGAGTACCCTGAGTAAACCTACGGATACGATCTTGTACACCACAAACTTACGGGGATCGAAAGAATAAGGACCCCACGCACAAGAGGTAGCGCTCTACCACTGAGCCACCGTGCCCAATGATTCCAGCAAGTGAATGATAATAGAAAATTGATTGAATGAAACGTGGGAAGAAGCTGGAGTACCCTGAGAAAACCCACGGATACGATCTTCTCCACCACAAACTTACTTTGCCAACCAGAGGAAGCGCTCTACCACTGAGCAACTGCGCTCAATGATTGAAGCAAGTCAATGATAATAGAAGAATTGGTGGAATGAAATGTGGGAGGAGGCGGGAGTACCCTGAAAATCCCATGGATATGATCTTGTCTACTACAAACTTAATTGGCCCACCAGACGAAGCGCTCTACCACTGAGCCACCGTGCCCAATGATTAATGTAGGTCAATGATAATAGAGAAATTGGTGGAATGAAAAGTGGGAATTATCGGGAGTAACCTCACAAAGCCCACGGATACGATCTTGTCCATTACAAACTTACTTGGCACACCACACGAAGCGCTCAACCACTGAGCCACAGCGTCCAATGATTAAAGTAAGTCAATGATAATAAAAGAATTGGTGGAATTAAATATGAGAGGAATCGAGAGTACCCTCAAGAAACCCACGAATGAAATCTTGTAAACCACAAACTTACCTTTACCACAAGAGGAAGCGCTCTACCACTGAGCCACCGCGCCCAATGATTAAATCAAATCAATGATGGTAGAGAAATTGGTGGAATGAAAAGTGGGAAGGAACTGGAGTACCCTGAGTAAACCTACGGATACGATCTTGTACACCACAAACTTACTTGGCACACCACACGAAGCGCTCTACCACTGAGCCACTGCGCCCAATGATTGAAGCAAATCAATGATAATAGAAGAATTGGTGGAATGAAATGTGGGAGGAAGCGGGAGTACCCTGAAAAACCCACAGATACGATCTCATCTACCGCAAACTTAATTGTTCCACCAGAGGAAGCGCTATACCACTGAGCCACCACGCGCAATGATTAAAGCCAGTCAATAATAGTAGAGGAATTTGTGGAATGAAAAGTGGGAAGAAGTAGGAGTACCCTGAGAAAAACCACGGATATGATATTGTCCACTACAAATCTTCTTGGGTGGTGATCGAAACAATAAGGACCCCACGCAAAAGAGGAAGCGCTCTACCACTGAGCTGACGTGCCGAATGAGTAAAGCAAGTCAATGATAATAGAAGAATTGATGGAGGGAAAAGTGGCAAGAAGCGGGAGTACCCTGAGAGAAGCTACGGATATGATCTTGTCCACCGCAAACTTATTTGACCGGGGATCGAAACAATAAGGACCCCACGCGCCAAAGTAAGCGGTCTACCATTAGCCACCGCGCCCAACAAGAACAAGAAAATTGGAAGTTACTAGGAAACTTTTTAAGAAGCAATATCTTTCGATGGTGAAGACCACTGCCCGATGATCGTCTTTTAATAACTTCATGAGGAGAAAGCATTGATAAGTCCCTCTCCTATATTGCCTTTTTCAAACCACATACTTTATCCGGATATTATCCTTTATTCGTCATCCGGATGTAATCAGTTATCCGAATGTTCTATTATCCAGATATTATCCGTTATCTTAATTTTATAAATTATCCGGATAAATCCATTATCCGGACATTATCCGACATCCGGATAACATCCGTTATCCGGATCTTATCCGTCATCCGTTATCCATCATGCGGATAGTATCCGTTATCTACATTATCCGTCATTTGCTATCCGGATATTATCCGTCATCCATTATCCTGATATTATCCGTTATCCGTCATCCGTTTTGTTGTCCGTCAACCAGATATTGCAAATCCGGATAAGTTTCTATCCGATATCAGTATAAAAATTATCCAGATGTTACAATTCTTAATCACCATCGCAGGAGCATACACGAGCTAAACATCTTCAAAGTCTGCTACACAAGAGCGGGGGCGGATCCAGTGGGCGATCATGACGATTGCCTCCCAGAAAGGGAATATTTGTTATTTTATATATAAATAAAACCCATTCCAGAGTTTGGAGCTCTTAAAAGTAGCTCTAAATAGGAGTATTACCAACCACCGAGCCCCCAGAAGTCCATCGTAGATCCACCTCTGGACAAGAGAATGGGAAACACTTATTATTCACATTCAGTTTGCGCATCTCAACAAATAAACAATATTTTCTTTCACTTCTGCATTCTACTACTACATTCTATTGAACTGTAACGCCTTTTATGTTTAAAAATAATTATTCATTTTTCAATAATTGTCAATGTTTATAAGTTCAGTAATTCACCATGAATAGAGTCAACTAGAAGTGTTTTTGTAACGAAGAAATAACAACATGAACTGTGAAATATCTTCTCACAAACTGTCGAGAGTTGAGAGTCGACAAACTTTGCTCTTTCGTTTACCGATTACCTCGAAACCGCGGTAGCCAGAATTAGCCCAGGATAGGGGACTTATATTAAGAAAATGAAAATCTTAGGAAATGCAGAAGTCTTTCAGTCTGAGAGAAAACAGGAATGAAATCTCTAATTTCTAGTTCTGTTAGTCTTGTAGCTCTTAGTCCGTACCAAAGTACTGATAGAAATATGGCCAATGAATTATGACTATTTTGTAGAACATTCCACTTTAATATCACAGGAAATTCATCTTCCGGCTTGCTTGGTTGTGAAAAGTTATAGAGTGTATTGGTGTACTATGTAAAGTATGTGTACTGTCGCTGATTTGTGATAACAATCAGAAACAGAAGTATAAGGTAAATTGCAGTAATAGTTTTCTGTTAATTTTTATATTCAAGGGGAGACGGGAAACCTACTTTTATCTTAACATTTGTTTTTCTTAAAATTTCTATTCGGGTTCACACCACTTCCCCCTCAACATTGAATACGGAAATGGAGAACTTATTTAGAATTCGATGGTTGATTCCAGTATATTTCAAGCATCACTTCTCGGACCTGGGCCTGTGATATGTTGATAGATTATCGTCGATATATATATTATCATATATCAACATTCGATATCGCGAATATATGGACATGAATATATCATTCGAAATTTTCGATATCGATATTCGGGGGGGTGAGGTATAAGGGGCCCCTAAGACTTGCGATGAATGAAGAAATTAAACTTACTTATTACAATATTGTTTTCTAATCATAATATCTTTATTACCACAAATTGCAATGTAAATACATCCACTTGGAAATTTGCAATATTATATGGTATAATTTCTTAGGCGCCAGAACTTTTCTGTTCCCTGAAAAAAGAAACAAAAAATCACGTGCAAAAGCAAGTGCTTCGAACTTTGAACTAGAATTTACCATGACAAAGTTTTTTTTTATTTCTCTCTCTTGGAGATTGATTGATTGACTTTGAGTTTTACGTCCCGTTCAGCAGCGAGGCTATATGAGACGTGGACCTACTGATTAACGTGGAATCCGAACCACATGAACTCCCTCCGGGAATCGAACCCCGGTCTCGTTAGAAATCGGAGGATAATAATGGGAAAACATACTTTATATTTTGTTTTCAGCTATGGACTTTAGATGTGCAATTGATATATTGTTCCATCTTAGCCGAATTTGAAACAAAAGAAGTTTCCAATGAGTTACTCAAAGAAATGTTTTCCGCCTCCAAATGAAAATAGGAAGACACTTAGAAAAACTTATTATCGGGTTTTAACACACAAACATATGATTGATAGAGTATCGACCTAAACCACTCAACCATTTTGCATGCTTTTGCAGGCTTTCTTTTAACTTTTGTGAAAGCAGTTTACTGTTCCATACTCGCTTTTGTTTATTGCGATACGACTATGAGTTCTCAGTGAATATTTAGACGTCACAGCTCTTGCAATGTATAAAAGTGTTTGTAGAATAAATCACATTCAATTTTACGTCCTAATAACATACGTAAATCAGGTTGAATTCATGAAATGATTGAGGTTGGAGTGAGCGTAAATGTTTTCATACTTACAAGGAAGGGTCACGCAGTGGCTCCGCTGAGATCGGAACGAGACCATTGTGTTTGCATTTTATATGTTATAACTAGATAGATCCCAAAGTTATACGTTGGCACCGGGCGGAATATCGTGAGTTACAACATATTTTGTAATGTAAGAACTACAAAAAATTACTATGCAGAATAGTTTGAACCGTCATTTGTTCGGAAATGGTTGAGTAAGTGAAAAATTCTGCCAACACTTATCCCACCATTTTCAACGAGAAACTTTTTGTGGTAAGAAAAAAATGCCCCAGGGTCCCCCGCGGGGTCCCAGATGGGGTCCAACTCAAAATTTTCAAATGGCAAGGGGGGTTAAGTGGCACATCATTTGAAATCTGTTGTAAAATGAAAGAAAATGCAGCAAGTCTTGAATCTCTGCAACAACCGTGTGCAAAAGGGCGACGGGTCAAAGTGTAAACAAAAACTTAATTGGAAAGTCCATGACTACCCCTATAAATCGGAAACGGTAAGACAAATGTGGAAACAGGAAAGAAAGCGTGGCATTATTTTCAAAGCACAACGTGAAAATGTCTTGTTCCAGAGCCCCCATATGGTCCCAGGTGGAGTCCAACTAAAAAGTTTCAAATGGCAAGAGAGGTAGAACATCGTTTGAAAGCTCTTGTTAAGTGAAAGAAGATGGAGCACGTCTCGACTTTCTACGACAACCATGTCCAAAATTGCGGCGGGTCAAAATATAAGCAAAAGCTTAATTGAAAATCTATGGCCACCTTGAATCCAAGAGACAGCTTAAAACCTATATCGAAAGGATAGGCATACCAAACTGCTGAAGCTAGGAAAACCAAATTTGGCATGAATGTTGATCAGTGGATGACGAAAAGATGCGAAATGTTCAAAAACGAAACGTCTTGAGTTCAAAATGCCGTAGTATGTATCGAACGCATGTCCAGCTCAAACCACTGGTGTTGGAAGTAATCCAATATAGCTGCCAGCGTGAAAAATGAGTTTGTATATAAATATGTTATTTCTTGGAATACTGTAATTAAACCAACAAAGTTTGGCGCAACTCGAAGTACTGAAATGACTTACACATGGTTTGGTACTACTCGCCAATCTTGCAAATGATTTTTTTTTGTATATTTGGTATTGCTTGGAGTATTGCGATCAAACCAATGAATGCCATACAAATGTAACCGCCACGAATACGCAGTTACGAATTACAATAGAGCCACCCACCTACTAGTGCAGCAAGTCCTTTATGCATGAACTACGTATGACAATATTAGAGGAAGTCAGAGTTGTGTGTTCATCGCATATTCGTTATATTAAAGTAAATGATGGCGAGGGAACCAAACAAAACATATATGTGTTGTTACCGAATGAAATTATAGTTGAGGTGAATCGAAATTCAATTGTTCTTTAATCTTCCTATTGTTTCTAAATATATAATAGAGAAAAATAGAGATTTAAATTTGAACTGTTATGAACGACATAAGTTTTAACCGGCCATCTTGGATTCGAGGTGGCCATAGTTTATCAAATAAGCTTTTGCTTACTTTTTGACCCGCCGCAATTTTGGACAGAGTTGTCGTAGAGAGTAGAGACTTGATCCATCTACTTTCATTTAACAAGATCTTGCAAACGATGAGCTACTTAACCCCTCTTGCCATTTGAAACTTTTTAGTTGGACCCCACCTGAAACCATGTGGGGACCCTGGGACAAGACGTTTTACCTTAAATTGTTCTGCTTTGAAAATAATGCCACACTTCCTTTCCTATTTTCACATTTCTCACCGTTTCCGATTTATAGGGGTGACCATTGACTTTTCAATTAAGTTTTTGTTTACATTTTGACCCTTCGCCATTTTGCACAGGGTTGTCGTAGAGAGTCGAGACTTGCTGCATCTTCTTTCATTTTGCAACAGCTTTCAAACGATGTGCTACTTAATCCCTCTTGTCATTTGAAAATTTTGAGTTGGACCCCATGTGGGACCCTGCGAGGATCCTGGGCAAACTCTTTTATCCGAAAAAGTGTGTTCTTGAAAATGACGGGATACATATTATCCGAGTTTACCATTTACCCAACCGTTTCCGAACAAATCATTCTGCCAGCTTTGTAGTTCTTACATTACAAAATATGTTGTAACTCACGATATTCCGCTCGGTGGCACGTATAACTTTGGGATCCATCTAGTTATAACATATCAAATGAAAACACATTTGTCTCGTTCGGATCTCAGCGGAGCCACTGCGTGACCCTTCCTTGTTAGGAGTCTGGATATGTAAATCCGCTTAACGTAGGGATTTATTTCTGTGAAATTTGGGACATGGCGAATAAATACGAGTGAGCTTGGAAATGTGAAAGTTCATCTGAATTTGTTTTACAATCACTTCAAAATAAAACTTTATATATACTTTTAAAAAGCCATCCCTATTTAAAAAAAAGAATTTTACTGTACTCAGGCTCGAACCGCCGCCCTCCGGTTCTAGAACTCTAACAGCGCTATTAAGCACGCTTGACCACAGAGGCAACTCACGGAAATGCGTTGTGATATAGCTAATAGAATTGCTCCAAGCGCAGGTTTACACTTGGAGTTTTAAATAGCCAGTTTCTGTCTTTTTCAGTAATTCCAACTGAAGATATTGACTGATTTCCCATATTGGAACTTTGCGTGAAGTGTGAATTGTATGCTCATTTCAAAAATGCACTATTTTCTGTTCTTTCAATTTTACGTACTTGTAAGTGTTCCTAAGACCTGTTGTGTGCAGCGATTTCCACACAGTTAAGCGTTTTAGTAATCCCCGGAGGCATAATATGTTAAACGTAGGCAGCATTCTGTTGTTATCATAGTAGTCAATTATAAAGGCACAAATAGTATTAGTTTTTTTGTTCTTGTGTTGACCTTGAAGGACCAACAAATGCCTTTCGTGAAGCTAGAAGTTTTCTATAACTTTATACTTTATAGCAAGAATATTAACTGCTATATAAGACACAATTATATACCTGTGGCGTGGGAGACCCTGGTTTGATTCCAACGGGAGCTCATGTGTTTCGGATTACATGTTAATCAGTAGGTCCCGTCTCATATAGCCTCGCTGCTGAAAAGGGCGCTAAACTCAAAATCAACTCAACTCAATAATTATCTATACATTGAATTTAATAATAAGGAGGGAGGCCGAATAAAGAGGGAGACCTTAAAATTTAAAACGTAGGGTCAGTGTGAGTCAGAGACGTCACGGTGGGTGGTGTGTCACAGTGAGTCACGTCCTGTTGACCCACGACCCACTGACCCACTGACCTACTTACAAATCTTGACCCAATCGACTCACTCCATCTCTGGACTGTACACACAGATAAAGCAGACATATATGTAATCTGACCTTACTTCGCCTTCACTAATTTAAGATAATCTACAAAAAATGAAAGAAAGCAATTTCAAACGCAAAAATATAGAAATGTATTTTCAACGGAACAGAAAAAAACGTAACAGGCCAGATTTGAACCCGGATTTCTCCACTCAGCAAGCAGACGTCTTACCGACTTACTCACGGCATATCTTCCGACTTCTGGTTTTGAAACTTTATTTACATTGCGTGTGTTACGTAACAACGTTATGAGATGTCCTTACTGTTGTGTTAACACGCGTTCCGTAAATTTACGAAGTCGCTCTTTTAACCCTCAATCAATCCGACGCACACACACACACACACACACACACATATATATATATATATATATATATATATATATATATATATATATATATATATATATATATATATATATCGGGTGTTGCAAAATAAGTGTTACAACTCTTGGGAGGTGACTCCTGTCACTCAGACAAGAAAAAAAGTTCTCTTCAATTTTCTGCTATCGGACATAGTTTCAGATCTACAAGGTGCCGAAAGCGTGGGAAAATGACTTTCGGACGCCAATAGTTCGGAAACTATCCAACATAAAGAGGGCGGGTAAAAAATTCACTGAAGAAGTCATACCTGCTCTATTAAATTTTGCATGTTTCACAATCCTACCGTGCACGCGCAAGGGATTCCCCAAAGGAACGTAGGGAGTCCCGGATAATCTGCCAAATGAAACTTGGTTAAATGGATATGAATTGATAGGCTTTCTACCAGGTAACAATAATTCGTTTGTCTTAAGTCGTTATCTGGAACGAATACAAAATGGCGGACACCTTTATGCCCGTTGTGTGTGGTTGCATAATCGCCAGGAACGGATGCTGGCCAACAGTGACGTTCTGAGTATTAATTGTAGCGAATTTGTACTCAAATGCTCTAGAAAGACATCTGGAGTGTCGGTAGAGCATAAGAGATGAAGCAGGGTGATTCACATGTGTGGAAACACTTAACGAAAAATGCCCAGAAATGCACTCATACTCAATAAACGTGAGTTCAAAGCGTCGGAAATGTAAGGATTAGCGTCAAGAACATGAAAGCCATTGCCAATTCACCAATAATATTCCCTCAAACCGATGCAATATGATGTGCATGGTTGCATACCAATAAGGATTAGGCCAAGTTCAAATTGTGCAATGGACTCACAAAGAAACTGGGTAAACTAAAGGAATGTCACTAGTGGGATCGCATGATCGATATTGAAATGTGGCCAATGTGTGTATTGATATCAACATGTAGCTAATGGACAACTGTCAACATGTCGCACTACTGCTGGAACACCATCTCACGTGCGAAAACTAGGAAAATAACGTTGTACATTCTGCTATTACATCTGGTGCACCTTTTGGTAGGACGTAACTAGAACACGATTGTATCAATGTCCCTCTTTGTTTGGGACATTGTCCCACAGTCGACACATATGGAAAGAAATCTCATAATGCATGGTTCAAATTCTGATAGAGCGTGAAAATAACAAACTTGTATCATGTCCCACGTCTTCTGAGACATATGACGTACTCGAAATATAGGAAAACACCTCCAGAAATTCGTATCTTACACACAGTGCACATGCCAAGACAAAGACGAAAATGAACCGATTTGGAACATTTAACACTACAGCTGAAACACCATACATATGGAAAATAAAACATGAGAAATAGGAAGACACGTTTTAAAGCTCTGATTGTTTACAACTGTGCAGTAGAAGTAACAAAATGGAACACACAAGTATGTCGGGAGGCTGTACAAGAGAGCTTGCCAAACAAAGTGGGTACTCTTCAAAGAAATGAATACAGAGAAAGTGAGGCTCCCTCGAAGCCTCAGGGCTAGAGCGCTCGCTTTTGCTCGCGTGGTCGCAGTTTCCAATCCTACTGGGAGCCCACGGCCTCAGATTCAAGACCCGAGTAGTTATTTTCCTATTTTTCGCACGTGGGACGATGTCCCGGCAGTAGTGCGACATGTTGGCATTTGTCCATTAGCTACATGTTGATATCAACACACACATTGGTCACATTTCAATATCGATCATGCGATCCCACTAGTGACATTCCTTTAGTTTACCCAGTTTCTTTGTGAGTCCATTGCACAATTTGAACTTGGCCTCATCCTTATTGGTATGCAACCATGCACATCATATTGCATCGGTTTGAGGGAATATTATTGGTGAATTGGCAATGGCTCGAAGGAGCCTCACTTTCTCTGTATTCATTTCTTTGAAGAGTACCCACTTTGTTTGGCAAGCTCTCTTGTACAGCCTCCCGACATACTTGTGTGTTTCATTTTGTTACTTCTACTGCACAGTTGTAAACAATCAGAGCTTAAGACGTGTCTTCCTATTTCTCATGTCGTTTTATTTTCCATAGGTATGGTGTTTCAGCTGTAGTGTTAAATGTTCCAAATCGGTTCATTTTCGTCTTTGTCTTGGCATGTGCACTGTGTGTAAGATACGAATTTCTGGAGGTATTTTCCTATATTTCGAGTACGTCATATGTCTCAGAAGACGTGGGACATGATACAAGTTTGTTATTTTCACGCTCTATCAGAATTTGAACCATGCATTATGAGATTTCTTTCCATATGTGTAGACTGTGGGACAATGTCCCAAACAAAGAGGGACATTGATACAATCGTGTTCTAGTTACGTTCTACCAAAAGGTGCACCAGATGTACCGGTAATAGCAGAATGTACAACGTTATTTTCCTAGTTTTCGCATGTGAGATGGTGTTCCAGTAGTAGTGCGACATGTTGACATTTGTCCATTAGCTACATGTTGATATCAATACACACATTGGCCACATTTCAATATCGATCATGCGATCCCACTAGTGACATTCCTTTAGTTTACCCAGTTTCTTTGTGAGTCCATTGCACAATTTGAACTTGGCCTAATCCTTATTGGTATGCAACCATGCACATCATATTGCATCGGTTTGAGGGAATATTATTGGTGAATTGGCAATGGCTTTCATGTTCTTGACGCTAATCCTTACATTTCTGACGCTTTGAACTCACGTTTATTGAGTATGAGTGCATTTCTGGGCATTTTTCGTTAAGTGTTTCCACACATGTGAATCACCCTGCTTCATCTCTTATGCTCTACCGACACTCCAGATGTCTTTCTAGAGCATTTGAGTACAAATTCGCTACAATTAATACTCAGAACGTCACTGTTGGCCAGCATCCGTTCCTGGCGATTATGCAATAGGGTGGGCCGAAAAAATCGAAAGTTGATGAATCGACTTCCGATAGTGCGGTAAACTTGCCTCATGATCTCAAAACAACGTCTGCGAGATTTCAACGAAATCGGTTAATATCTTGAGGTTCCTCAGAGCTGCCAAAAATTTGAAAATTAATCAAAACACGTTATTTTTTAATTTTTTTTATTTCATAAAAGTTTTACATTAAACAACTTCCGACAGCAATTAAAATTCACTTTTAATAGTTTTTAGGAACAGTAAAAAATTTCAGCTATATCAATGAATATCTTTAGGTTCCTCAGAACTGCCAAAAATGACAAAATTTTACCAAAAACCCATTTTTTTTTTACAAATTTTCAAAATACTGTTTTTGGTACTAATGTTATTTCTTAAAAGTTTTACGTTAAACAACTTCCGACAGCATAATGAATTCACTTTTAATAGTCCTTAGCAACAGTAAAATAAATCAGCTACGTCAATGAATATCTTTAGGTTCCTCAGAACTGCCCCCCCCCAAAAAAAAAATCACCAAAACCCACTTATTTGACAATTCAGTTCTTAACGTTCATTGTTCATTAGTTTTTAGTTTGCACTGTAGTCGGATTGGTGATCAAACTTCGGAATTGCCGCCTGACTAGCCAGTTTTGCACGAATGAATCCGTCCCTTCTCTGGGAACCACATACCATTTGGCACGTTTCTGTGACCACCTTCAAACAACGCTCAACGGTCTGGGTGTGGCACGAAAAGGCTGAAAATTCCCAGTCCACAACTGTTTCCTTATTTTGGATCAGTGACTTGATAAAGTTTGTCTCCACATTCTGCATGACTAGAGACGAGGTAAATTTGAAGTTCATCCAGTCAATAATATCCACATAATGTGTTCCATCAAAATTGATTTTAGGAACTTCAAACACTCTGATGACACTCTCCTTTTGCTCCATTGCTTTCAGAATTCTTCTGAGACTCAACTCTCGAATGTTCGCCTTATTATCGGTCACCATGGAGAGGATAATGTTTTCCGGATGAGCAAAGAACGCGTTTCGGGAGATGGCCTTAAACCACTACGTTCTTCAGGTTCATTGGTAAATATCTACTGGTCTGAATGATGTTCCAGAGATTACGGGCTCCGTCTTTGATTGAATGATTGTACTTCATTGAGAACCATCCCGGTACGTAGCACTTCATGACGAACTCTGCCAGTGTGTTCAACTGAGGTGTTGGATTCTCTGTTGGTATGTATAAACGGAGAATGCGGTTGGCTGTCGTAAGCCATCGCCTCACAGGGCCGACAGGTGCCCTGGAAAACGCCTGGACAAATCGTCACTAGAAACTCCGGATTTCACTGCTTGAGAAATTTCTAGCAGGTACTTTTGGTCAGAATTAGGTCATTCGCATTGACGTTAGGTAGCTCGCAATGTATGGCTTCGAAGGTCGTTACTCCCAGGCTGACATGCCTCCAGTTGCTGACCAATCTCACTCCCATAAGATCCAATCTCACCATCCAAGTGCTCAAACAAATGCCTCAACGGAAGCTCGTTTAGGTGCAGAAGGCATATCAGCCACTGAAGGGGTCTGTTAAGCTTCTCTTCCAGGCGGCGAATGATCCCACCTTTCAATCCTGTGTTGATAGCCGTACCTACCATCACAACCTACAGCGATAAGGTGTTCCAGATCGTCCCCAATATCCGCCATGTAAGCAGTTATGCTTCTGAAAATGCTATCAGCTGAGCCAGATGAGGGTGTAACGTGGCCGACATACTTCGATCCTGGCTCCTCGATAAGAGAAATGTGCTCTTCAGTCTTGCTCCTCCGATATGACTTAGACTCTTCTTTCTCAATGCATATAGTTTTGTCTTTCCTTCCGTCAAAGTAAAGACCTTTCACCTTGGTGTCGTTTCCAGCTTGAAGTGAACCTCTCACTTTCATCTTCTCTCTTCTAATCTTATTCTTATCGATTACGAGTACTGTTTAATCTGGTTTCACGAGCTTTAGATCTTGCAAAATGCTTGTGGCAATAGCTGCCGTAGCACGGTCCGAAACGCCGAATCGGTCGCTAGCCAAAGCTGTTTTCGCTAGATGGAAGCGCATTTGTGATGTCGATGACGATATGTTTTGTATTATGGGACTGTTCGTGCGGGTGATTGTAGCGGTGCTGGCAGAAGAGCAGGGCTGGTCGTCAGTTTGCTCGCTTACTGTTAGTGCCTCAGATAGATCCATTGCCTGCATCTCCTCTGAATCTGAATCGTCTTCCTGCATGTGCATAGTTTCGCATTCGAAGTCCGGCTGATCGGTAGCCTCCATTTGGAGAGTCCTCTCTTTCCTTATGGAATCACGGTTTCTTCTCTCTTCTCTACGCTGAATCCTTTTAGTTTCATTCCTGTCCACGGAGCCAATCTTTCTTTCCTCGCAGTCCTCTGGTCCAAAAGGAAGGGTTGCTCAAGTGGAGGAACCTTTTTCATTTTTTCACAAGTGCAGGTTTTGATATCCTTGCACTTGCAAGCAGCTATGTCAAAAGTTTTTCCCCAGCTTCCCTGATGAATTCATCCAGTTTAGCGGCATATTGCGGTTTCTCGTTATCACATTTGTAGTTCTTCTTTAGTGCCTGATACTTCACGGGGAAGTATTTCATCATCCTGATAACTCTGTCGTGACTAACAAGTGGGATGGAACACTTTTGGTACAATTCCTCAACTTTTACTGCAGCTGTTTCGGCAATCGCAGGAAAACTTGGGTCCTTCTTATTGCCTGCACCATTTATAATGTTGAACCTCTCTTCTAAGCAACATCGCAGTACATCGAGGTTAGTTGGAAGTTGGCAAGGATTCAAGTCCTTTGGCGGTCCGATTATCGGACACTCCATTTCGCTCCGCAATACTTTGCTTGACTTTGGCCTAGAGGTCACGGACTCGTTCTTGTCTAGTGGCTTGCAGGAGGCCTTTTCGACGTTAACTTTAATTTCTTATTGTACTAAAATAACAAAACTTTATACCTCAATTTCTTGCCTTGCGTTCAAAGAAAATGGAACAGATCAACACGTTTTATTTTAATGTTCATTTAATAATTAATATCTAACTGCACTAAAATAAAAGCAAAACTTTTAACCTCACATTGAACGCTACGTATTGATTGTTTCTGATTCGTACGTACAACTCTCTTACCAACCGCTCGCTAACAATTACCAGTTCCAACTAGTTTACTCTTTACTACGTACAGTGTTGCCAACTGAACAATTGGAAATTTATCTAAAAAATCAGAATTTGTTTTACGAGCATAATTAAAATATTATAAAGATTTTCAAATAAGTAGGATTTTGGTGAAATTTTGTCATTTTTGGTCAATTCCGAGGAACCTAAAGATATTCATTGATAGTGCTGAAATTTGTTACTGTTGCTAAAGACTATTAAAAGTGAATTTTAATTGCTGTCGGAAGTTGTTTAATGTAAAACTTTTATGAAATAAAAAAAATTAAAAAATAACGTGTTTTTATTAATTTTCAAATTTTTGGTAGCTCTGAGGAACCTCAAGATATTAACCGATTTCGTTGAAATCTCGCAGACGTTGTTTTGAGGTCATGAGGCAAGTTTACCGCACTATCGAAAGTCGATTCATCAACTTTCGATTTTTTCGGCCCACCCTATTATGCAACCACACACAACGGGCATAAAGGTGTCCGCCATTTTGTATTCGTTCCAGATAACGACTTAAGACAAACGAATTATTGTTACCTGGTAGAAAGCCTATCAATTCATATCCATTTAACCAAGTTTCATTTGGCAGATTATCCGGGACTCCCTACGTTCCTTTGGGGAATCCCTTGCGCGTGCACGGTAGGATTGTGAAACATGCAAAATTTAATAGAGCAGGTATGACTTCTTCAGTGAATTTTTTACCCGCCCTCTTTATGTTGGATAGTTTCCGAACTATTGGCGTCCGAAAGTCATTTTCCCACGCTTTCGGCACCTTGTAGATCTGAAACTATGTCCGATAGCAGAAAATTGAAGAGAACTTTTTTTCTTGTCTCAGTGACAGGAGTCACCTCCCAAGAGTTGTAACACTTATTTTGCAACACCCGATATATATAGATATAGATATAGATAGATAGATAGATAGATAGATAGATATGTTGGTGCACCAGTAAACTCCCAAGAGTACATATTGATTCATTCTTGAGTTTAATCTACAGAACAAATGCTTTTTATGAAAGCAAGGGGATTGCTACCCATAGATGGCTAAGTGAGGTAAATAAAATTTAAACTTCAAATGGAACTGGGGTGGCTCACCGACAATGGCTGATTTAACACGTTTGATAACAGCGCGGATAATAGCTTATGTATAGATAGAGCCTGTGTAGGTAAGTGGATACCGCGTGAGACTGTCATTCTAAGGGTCTGGGGTTCGAGTCTCGGCCTAGACTGAGTTAAAATTTTTTCAAGGAATTCAACACTATAAATGGTGTTCGCTTTTGATACTGAAAGATTTATCCTATGAAGGAGAAAAACCAAGACGGGGGCAGGGGGAAAGACGGACACTGTTTATCCTTAAGTGTTAATACTTAATTTATTCCCATGTCTTTTGCTCTTTCCTTTCCTTCTTTTCTCATTTTGTTTAGCTTTCCGTACTTTTTCGGTTTCTGCATGAAGCGTATTATTCTTTTCGTTTTCTTTGCATTAATTCATATCTCTTTGAACTTAATGTGAATGGAATTTCTGCAGATTTATCTCGTGGTTGTTTCTCTAAATGATACTCTCAGATAGTAATACTTTTTCCTCCAAATGGAGGAATATCCTGGCATGTTAGGTTTTCGGGCACGTGTTTGCTGTCATGTTGGTTGTCCAACTATCAGACATAGAGTGAAACTATTCTGCTACTGGAAAAAGCTATCATTTCTTATGTATCCAACCTCCATTTTCTACTGTCGCTGACTGTACCACCTGTTTGACTTTGATGAAATGGCGTACAGTGATTCTTTTTCTTTTCAAAATTTGTTGTGGTACTTCTTAAGTTTGGGAGTTATCAAATAACACACTTCTAGACAACAGTAGGGTCTGCTTATATCTTTCTAAGGTAAACAATTGACGGAGGTTATTGATCTAATTGAGAGCTAATTATATTTATATGGCTAATTCTAAGACTTCGGTATATGGAGAGAGGTACGTATAAGTAAAAAGTTTTAAACGTAACGCTATAGCCTAGCTGTTACGCACCTAATCGTACATTTCCCTACTCCCTTCTTCGATGATGTGTTGCAGTGTTGCAATCTGGAGGGAGCGGAATAGTCTGAGGATTTTCTACGATATTTGAGTGTAAATGCTTTATATTGACTACACTAAATTTTTAATGCATTTTAATATTTTCTTTATGAATATTAAATGAACTAAGTATGACTAGGAGTATTTCTTACGAACGTAATATATGAATTAAAAGGTTGGAAAAGTTCGCAATGAATTTTAGTTAAAAGTAAATAAATGATAACAGAAATCATCTTCCTAATATTACATATGTTTTTCATTTCTCCTTCAGCTTCACTCTCCCACTCATCTGAGTCTGTGTCGGCCGATGAATATGACTCAGAATCGGTTTCACAAAGTCTAATTATCAGTTCATCTACATGCTCATACATAAGTCCGTCCCTTTCGAAATAAGAATCTTGAATTTTTTCACATGTTCACAACATTTTACCAATTTCTGTGGTGAATATTCATTAAATAACTTTCCCAGTAATTCTTTCTTTGAATCCAGTGAATCGAAAATGCATTGTTTTGCTTTGCACTTGGTTTCTCCCCAGACAAGTTCAATAGGATTTAAGTCTGCGTGGTAAGGTGGAAGCCTTATTATAGTCTGCTCCGCGTTTATAATTTCTTGTCAATCGCGTATTGTTTCATATAAGACACACATTGAATTCTTAAGGACAATTGTCTTTTGTTCATTCTCCACAATGTATTTACTCTATTCTCCGCTTGAATTTCGGTTTCGATTATAGGTTTGCCTGTCGTTGATAGCCACCGTATTATGTCGCTTTTAAGTTAAGACATAGTGGGACTTTTATTGATTTGAACATTGTGATAACTGGCATTATCAACGACAACAACGCTGTTTTCGGGAAGATTAGGAAGTAGTTTTTCATCGGTCTATTTTCAAAAGTTTCTACTGTTCATGTCAACATGATAATCTTCACATTCTTGATTAGATTTGAACATTAATAGACCATTATCAACAAACCCAATCTCTCGTCCTGCATGGACAATAATAAGACGTCGCCCTTTTCCAACAGTTTCTGCTACACCTTTTTCAGTCTCACTTTGCCAACGCGCCGGTAATGAATTTGACGCGTGAATATAGGTTTCATGACATATGCAATTGACCTACCTTGTTTTCTGTATTCACGAAGGTCCCTTAAATATCGTGCACACCACTCAGCAATGTTCGGGTTTTCAATCAAAATTTTTCTCCTTGACTGATATTTTCTCCACCTAAACCCTATAGACCTTAAAAGACACCTGAAATACTCACTGCTACAATCGATTATGCTGTCTTCTCTTATAGCTTTAGTTGTTTTTCGTAATGTTTGAACTACTTACTTTAATGTGTAAAATTCGTGAATTTTTCACCTAATTGCACGTTTAGCAAAATTATCTGTTTGTATTTGCGTTTTCCTTGGATTCTTTTTACCTGCCGGTGTAGAGAAATTCAGCTCACCTTTAACCAGCTACTGTTTTCCTTCTTTTATAACTTGAGAAGCCATCCATTTAGATACCCCTTGGCGGCGCTTGTGGATTCGACAACTTTATACTTAGGTTTATATAGCTATTTCTGGTTTTGCAAATACGTTGCAACATTGAAAACAATTTCTCTGGCCTGCCCCCTAAGAGGTTTTCCAGAGCACATTGTGGATTTGAACGAACCCGACATGATTTGAGATTCATAGACAATAATCATATAATGCGCCTCACACACTCACTCCTGCTCTGAAACGCAAACACACAAAAGAAAGACACTACTTCAAAACAGAGAAACACCTCCGAGAACAAGAAATTCTTCAACACGAATCAATCGGTTAAACAAGGGCCAAACTAATGCCAGCAGTTTTAACAGATCTCTGATTTCCTCCCCAGACCAATGGATCAAAAGCCTATTTGTCTGAACTTAGATAAGGTGCTTTTCTTTACGCTGCTTTTCTTTACGCTGACCTTTCTCAACCCTTAAGTGTGGTCATTGAACCGAAGCACTAGACGCAGTTAGTATACAAGGACACATTTTGTCTTTCACAGGGCGGAGCACCCTTGATCTATTTAGGAGTTGGATTTATTCTGTGACAATGCCGCCCAATTTATTACCAACGGATCCATTTCTGTCTCAAAGACATATTCGGCAATGACATCCTGAAGCCAGGTCGCGGAAAGCTTGTTGGGGAGAAATGAAGAGCGTGTTACTTTTGTATTTTGTGTATATGGTGAGATTAGAGAAAGAATGCCGCCGTCTTCAGTCGCATTGTCGCAAATTATTGGTTTAATAAATTGGAAAAATTGCCGGTTCGTACCAATGAAAAAATAATAAAAAGAGAAATTTTCCCTTCAGAAGGCGTGAAGGGATCGCCCCGTCGGAAACCATCACTGCTTACAGTGTACCCATGAGGTAGTCTGCACGTGCCGGAATTTTCAGCTCGGGCCCGGCCCGTGAATTAATGTGAGGCTCGCCCGAGTTAGAAATATGTTTTATCATTTAGGCCCTACTCCATGTGATAACGAAATGAGCCCGAATTACAGAAACTTAATAATTAAGGTAAAATTGTATTTTTTATTTACAACAATTAAATGTTTAATTTTGCAGTTTAAAAGCTTTCACGATTCAGACAACAAGAAAATAAAGGTTATCGTTTACATTTAGTTAACTATAAATTCTCTCTAACATAAGGTAATTATATAAATTCTCATTCTCATATAATATAAACTGACATTGTCTTAAAGAAAAAAGACAGGTTGTTCCCAATGCTCATGTTTCTTTAATTCAGTGTAAGAAGCAGTATTTTCACTCACAGACAAGCTAAGCACATTTATTTCTGTTACTTTTAGTTTTTTCTCTATTACACAGTTAGCTTTTCTCTCAATTGCACAGTGATTTTAAGTGTGGGAGTCTCAAGTTACAAATTTACATGTGCGTTAAAAGTTCTCCAGAAAGAACGGTGCGATAAATATCCTTATATTAGGCCCGAATAGGCCCGACAAATATGATTGTTTATTTAAAAATTTACGGCTCTGGCGCGGCCCGAGTACGGCCCTAGACCCAAGCTCGTGTAGACCTCTACCATAAGGTTGCTTACCTACTAAAAAAAGTAAGATTGAAGATTCTGACGTTAAACGTTTCCAATTATGACGGAAATACAAGGTTCCGCGGTGGCTCAGTGGTACTGCGTTCACTTTTGTTGCATGGGTCCTTGGTTCGATCACAGTTCGCGCCAAGTGAGATTTGTGGTGGACAAATACCGTGTGCGTGGGTTTTCTCGGGTTTTTTCTCTTCTCTGATACTTTCTTCATTCCACCATTTCACTCATTCCTCATCATCATCGTCTCCCTTAACCTCGATGCATAATCGTTTGACGATAAACTGAATATTTCACTTAATTTCATTATTATAGATCTATGGTTAGAACCATCTTATATATATATATATATATATATATATATATATATATATATATATATATATATATATATATATATATATATATATATATACAGAATGATCATGATGGTGACGTGTTCTGTCAGGTCTTTGACCTGCAGCAGCCCCTGTGCAAGGTGAACCCATGGTAATTTGCTACTGCCTTCCATGAGATGATAATGACGTCCTAACGACGAGGTCTACAGTTTAAAGTGGGATTCGAACCATTCGTATCCCCACCGGGAATCGAACCTGGGATCCCTTGATTACAAGACGACGAGCTTACACATTCATTCATCGTGAACACCTTGCTTTATAGAACAATTTTATATATTTACTAAATTGATTAGTGATGCGCACGAGACACGATTTGAAGTTGTCTCGACTCGAAACTATTTTGTAGAAGTGATGTCTCCTCTCGAAAAATGTATGTTTCTATTGCAAGAATTATGTCTCGTCTCGAATCTTTTCGTAAAAATTATGTCTCGTCTGGTCTCGAACGTATACCTAGGATGATAATTGAATCAAATATTTTAATTGTAACTATGCCAAATATTTTGTTCCGCGCTTCTGGAAGAGGAACTAGCTGAAATAAAAGAATTCGTTGAACAAAGTTTTCTCTACTAGTTATCAGTTGTTATAGTTTTCTTGGAGCAAGTTTTATCTTCGGCCTTGGAAGTTGAATAATTATTCATTCTTACTCAGAAGGATGGGGGACGCAAAATGTTAAACATTATAACACTTAAGACATAGCTTGTACTAGGAATAAACTGAAAGCAGCTTATTTGTCGTCTTATATTGAGAAAAATACTTAGTAACGAAGATACGTGAATATGTTACCGTAGAATACGATGAGCTACCACCGCAAAGTATTTTCAAAAGCGGGATTAAATGAAATGGACCACTGATATGAGAATTATGAGTCGGTACTGTAACGCTACACGGTAATATTTGTCATTTATTTTAGCAGGTGGTATTTATTGTAGCATAAGTTTGCTGAGTTCGTGTCACTGGTAATTTCAAAGCCAGAGCAGTGGATGGAAGAGTAGTGGGGAGGATGGCGGAATAAAAAGTGCTATACAATAAAATGTGATTAGTTGATCACTATCCTTGGTGCAATCTGATTGGTTGATGATTTGCAAATCTTTGCTGCGTTCAGTTTTAAGTTTTGTTCAACATTTATCGATTACTGTTTTAAAATATTGGTTTGAACATTTTCGTTCAACATTTTGCACTCACTAAATATGATCATAACCGTTTATTTGTTAATCGAATAGTTAAAAACCGGATAAACCTTAACGGTTCAACGTGAAACCTGAAATTCGAAGTTTGAAAATTCTACTTCCACAAATTATAGTTTCAAAAATTTTGTTTGAAATTTATAGTTTGAATTTTTTTTCAATTTTTTTTTGAATTTTTTAAAAATTTTGTTTGAATTTTCTTTCGTTTGATATTTTCCATTGAAAATTTTTGTTAGAATTTTTTTGTATTTTTTCAAAAAATTGAAATTTTTTCGTTTGAAATTTTTTGTCCAATTTTTATAAATTTTTTGTTTGAATTTTTCTGTTTTAAAATTTTTTGTATTTTTTGGTTTGGAAATTTTAAATTTAAGAAATTTTCTATCAAAATTTTGTTTGAAATTATTTCGTTTAACATTTTTGTTTGAAAAATTTTCTTTCAAACTTTTTTGTTTAAAATTTTGTTTCAAGTTTGCACTCATTGGTAAAGAACCGTTTCGTAAGGGTTAGAACAAAAACATCTGGCAACAATGTTTATCATGATGCAATAGTACACTCAGAACATGGGGTTGTACTTGAAACCATAAACACAAATCATTGAAATTGATTATTTTATTACATTGCACTGGTTAATCACATACATCCATACCAGATAAAGGATCTGGATATTGTCGATACAATGAATTTTGAACTTCTTGCATTAGTTTGTTTTTAGCATGTAATTTTAATTCCAATTGAAGTCCTCTAAGGTCTATTGCAATATCGATAGGTGGAAACAAATGTCCATCTGAGGACAAATAAACTGTTTATCAATACAGGTATGCAACCACGAACGATGTTGACACCATCCCAACATCTAAATACATGTACAATATGGATAACACATTTTTCAAAAATGTACTTTTACAGGAATATACTTGCTTTGTTGCATACTTCCACTAATGTTTTACACACTGGAATACATTTATGAACTTGTTCCATTCCTTTTGCGTTAGATACCCCATGTTGCGAGGGACACGCAATGTACTCTTCTTACGTAACAGCACCATGTTCTCCTCGAGGACTGTACGCAGCACCACTTCAAGATTTGAGCCTAATGATTTGACTATGTTCACATTTAGCTCATTATGAAAATAATCATTCATTTTGTCGTTTCGTGTACATAATATTTTCCATTCTTCACAGGTCAGTTGTACACCAAATTGTTCTGCTTTGCCCAATCGAATAACAGGTTGAAATGTTGTAGCAATGAAGCCAATCATCATATGTTATGTTTTAAATATATTTATTGGATAATAGCTTGAGAAGAGGATTTCTTTATCGTTAGAAGTACACATCTTTCCTCCTGCAACGCACTTGCTCGAATGATTTCAAGGGTTATAGCTTACACGCTGACACGGGATTTGCTGACGTTTGCATTGGATATTTCATCACAAGTCATACAGCTATTACCGACGTCATTGGAAAGCAATGTGCTGACGTTTGAATTCATGATTTAATCACAATTGCTGACGTCATAGTGACAAAACCAAATTCACAGATCAGGCTGTGTACTAAATTCAAATTGATGACTCCGTTCAACGAGTCTTTTATACCATAAAGATACAGATCCAGTGTTTAAGAAACGTTACTGTTCTTCTTGTTTTGATGCTTACATGGGTAAATATGTTGCTGGTAAAATTATATTATTATCATTTTCAAGCTTCACTTCGATTCTCAATCCAAAATTTGTAGGGATAATTTGGCAAGCTAAAATTCTATAAGGTACATTCTGTTGTAAATCAGTAATCTTGGTAAATGGTTTCATCACATCAAGTGTGATGTGGCTGTAGACAAGTAGCCATGATGACATTATCATAAATACTAACTCGAATGATACTTCTATATGATGCAACTGATGACGTTGCATAACAATGTTTTGACGTGTACTATTGCATCATGATAAACATTGTTGCCAGATGTTTTATTTCTAAACAGCTACGAAACCGTACATTATCAATGAGCGCAAACAAAAATTTTCAACCAAAAATTTTGAAACAAAAAAATTCAAACAGAATTTGAAACAAAAACTCAAAAAATTTTGGAAAAAATTTTAAAAAATGAAAAAAAAATCAAAAAAACGTCAATCAAAATTTTCAAACAAAAATTTGAAAAAAATTCAAACAAAAATTTTCAAATGAAAATTCCAAACGAAAAAATTCAAACAAAATTTTAAAAAATTGGAAATAATTTCAAACTATAATTTCTGGAAACAGAATTTTCAAACTTCAAATTTCATATTTCACGGTTAACTGTCAAACTTTATCCGGCTTTTAACTATTCGATTAACAAATAAACGGTTTTGATAATATTTATCAGTGAGTGCAAAATGTTGAACCAAAATGTTCAAACCAGGATTTTTAAACAGTAATCAATAAATGTTAAACATAACTTAAAACTGAATGCAGCAAAGATTTGAAAATCATCAACCAATCAGATCGCATGAAACATAGTGATCAACCAATCAAATTGTATGAGCTAAAACTTTGCCAGTGATTAACCAATCAGATTACATCACCTTAGAGAGTGAGTTGTGACTAAATTTCAAAGTGTTGTAGCATATCAGATATAATATTGGCTTTAGACTATGAGTCATAAGATTCAATAAGATTACCTATCAGATTTCTAAAGCTCAAGGAAAAAATCAACCACCACCAATGATCTTAGACTATGATCTCTGACTAAAGTTCAAGGTATTATTTCATATTAATTAGGTATTGAACATTCGGACTTTGCGCCTCATACTAAAATTTTGTTTATCACAATTCCCAAATTTAAAGAATGGTCCTACGTACCTCTCTCCATATACCGAAGTCTTAGAATTAACCGTGTATGTTGTAGTTAGCTCTCAATTAGATCAATAACCTCCGTCAATTGTTTACCTTAGAAAGATATAAGCAGAATCTACTGTTGTCTAGAAGTATGTTATTTGATAACTCCCAAACTTAAGAAGTGCCACAACAAATTTTGAAAAGAAAATGAATCACCGTACACTACTTCATCAAGGTCAAACAAGTGGTACAACGCTTTACTTACGTTTATATTTTGGCCCATAGGCGGGAATATTCAAGACCAATGACGAAATTTCATTTTGACAATTCTCAAATTATCCTACGAAGTTTCAATGTACCAATGTGTTGGACCCATAATCCCATCATAGGTCAACAAGTGACCACGGGATCATACTAATATTTGACAATGATTTATCCAAAGAATGGGATACCACCCAATTTTAAAGACGATTACCAATTATTGATATGACAATAAGAAATGTACCCCTCCCAAAATTTAAGATTGTTGCACAAATCCACCCGTGTCTTATGGAAAAGTTAATAAATCATTTAATCATTCAATGATAAAGCCGTATCAAAGAAGATAAAGTAGGTCAATAACCTACGAATTTTGAATATTTGGACACAAAAGAGACACCAACATTTACAATGGGTTCTAGAAAACGTTTACCGAATTTTACTTAATAATTCCCAAATATAAGGAATGGTCGTATGTACATCAAAAAATTTTAAAAAGTGAGCATCAAACTATAAGGGAAATTTAACCCTGTATACATCCATCCTTATCAAAAGGGTTCAAATTACTTCCACAATTTACATTTATAACAACTTTTTACCCATGAAAGGAAATGAAATTTATAATGATATTTGTTAGGGCCCTGTACTAGTATACCAAATTGGACAATTTCTAAACTTTAAGAGGCAAGTCAATGCACCTCTGCCAATTTTTAAGATGAAAGCATCAATGTACTCATGCCTTATATAAAAAATGAACCCCTTTACATGCCCATATAACCATATAAGGTAATAGGGGATAAATTGGGCCAAGAACCAAATACGTGGTATAACGTATTGCTTAGTTTATATTTTGGCAATTTTTACCCCTAAAAGTAAAGTGGTGGACCACAAAATTTACAGTAATATATATTGAGGTCCTGTACTATGATACCAAATGTTTAAGTTGGTAAATTTCTAAAATTTAAGGGGTGGGCCAAGGAACCCCTCCCAAACTTCTAAAGGGGTGCATCAATCTATCTATGTCTTATGAAAGGAAACGGGCTCCTGTATACCTCCATATAACCATATATGATAAATAAACCTCATCAAAAGGGTTAAATTAGGTCAAAAACCTCCGAAATTTGACATTTTGGCAATTTTTTACTCATGGAAGGGAACGAGGTGCACCACCTAAATTTATAGTGGTACATACCAGGGTCCTATACTACTATACCGAATGTTGAAATTGGGCAATTTCCAAAATTTAAAGGTGGGCCATGGTACCCCTCTTAAAATTTTAAAGGGGTGCACTAACGAACCCATGTTTTGTGAAAGGTAATAGACACATGCACATACTCATATAACCATATAAGGTATTTAGACCTCATCAAAGGGGATAAATAAGATCAAAAACCTCAGAAGTTTAAATTTTTGGCAATTTTTTACCCTTGAAAGCGAACGAGATAGACCCCCGATACTGATAGAGGCACATACTATCGTCCTAGGCTACCATACCAAATTTTTAGATTTTCCAATTTCAAAAATTTAAGGGTGGTGGTTCTATGTACGCCTGCTATAATTTAGGGGGCGGACCAAGCATCCCGTGCCAAAATCTAGAGGAGGTGGTCCTATGTACCCCTAGGTTATTGATCCCGGGCCAAGGACATTGACCTTTGACGTCATTAAAAATTTTGTTGACTCAGTTGGACGAACGGGAACCCATACTTCTACGGGTGAGAACTTTCTTTATATCTTCATAATGGGCGGCATTACAATTATTTCCAGTACCTTGCCCGTTTACGTTTTTAACTAGGGGAAACCGAAATTTTATTTCATTTCCGAGCAAGAATTCTTCATTGGAATTTAGTATATTTTCCAAGGAAGTTAAAATGACCTCAGCACTTTAATCTGTTTTCCTTCTCCATGGAATATACGCCAGTTCTTTGTTTCTACCGTTCGAGCTATCGATACAGAGACCAACGTAATCCTCTACTCGGGCGTCAGCGAGAACCTCGTCTGACGCAAAAATAACTGGTTTCTTAATATATTCTTCCGGATTTTGAATGCCATGATCACTGGATGTATGAACAGCGATTCCTCTTCCACAAAGATTAAAATTCGTGAAATCTTTTGTCCTGTCTCTTACGATTTCAAAGTTACTATCGTTTAATTTTTTAAAAGTGTTCATGACCAACTTGGCCGGGCCTATGCGACACAGTCCCATGAGGTGGTCCTGGTTGTGAAGATACTGAGCCGTAGCCAATAGTATCCCGTGAAACATTGCACATCTGCATGAACATTGTTTACAAGATTTGTCTCTTGGGATATTTGAGCAGGTGCAACTGCATCGATACCCAACTCTTCTTTTAAGAACGTTCCCAGTATCTCCATACAATCATCAGTATCATTATTATCAACGGAATTTTGATTGTATTGTTGTTCTTCAGCACCATCAACACTCATTGTATCATCCATCATATTACCCAAGTTTGAATATCTTTGGGGGGTATTGACTAAGGAATTGTTACATAATGATGATGCCGCAACATTGCGCTGAGCCAAAACAAAACGCGTGCCATACTGATCAAATTCCGATACCTCTCTATCATTTACTCTATCAAGTTGTCCCTCTTCCCTATTAAAATGATAAATATACCTCTCGTGTGCTACATGGTACATGTTCTCCCCTCTGAAAAATCCAACAAAAAATAAATCTAACACATCTGCAGAAGAAATGTATTTAAAACTGTGTGTTCATCAAAGGCATAATATTTATGTAATACGGAGAGCAAATAGTCACACCTTTCACTTCTTCTATGTCCATCACGATACAATTTCACAATTTTCTGCCATGCCGCCAGAACTCTTTCTCCATTATGCAGGCCCTTTAATTCTTCTTGGAAGAGAGTTTCATCAACCAAATTGAATTCGAAATTGAAGAACTCCATCTGCAATCAGGAATTGAATATCTTCTTAATATGAATCTAATAATCTGCTGTTTGTGTATATGTGTGTTAATATAATCGCTAATATTGTCTTAAACAATAGTTCATTTCAACTTCAATATCTTCTTATTTTGTGTAATACAATTAATAATTCACTACGTTGAATAACTAACTAACCCTATGGAATCCGGAAGTTCAATGCCGCGTTCACAAAAGCTCTCCACTGACTTCTATTCTTAGCCAATTGGATCCAGTTTCTACTTTGTATTCCAATCTCTGCGAGATCCATCTTAATATTGTCTTCCCATCTGCGCCTAGGTCTTCCTAATGGTCGTTTTCCGATTGGTCTTCCAGTCAAGACTTTGAAAGCGTTTCTACTTTCTTCCATTCTAGCTACATGACCCGCCCACCTAAGCCTTCTAGACTTGACGACCCTAACAATGTTGGGTAAACCATATAACTTATGTAGTTCCTCATTATGAAGTTTCCGCCATTCCCCATTCCCGTTCCTCTTGGGTCCGAATATTCGTCTCAGGATCTTGTTCTCAAATACTTTCAGTCTATGTTCTTCGCTCAGAGTAAGTGACCATGTTTCGCAGCCATACAGAACAACAGGCATAATTATCGTTTGAATACACTATGTTGAATACAATCCTAATTTCTTCTTTCTCTTCTTATGTGTTCAGTTAGCTTTTGATATTTTCTTACATGCAGTACTAAGCTGATTAGACAATTTAAATAATTTAAATTTGTGGAAGTAATAAAATTACGTCACGCAGGTAGCCTGGTCAGCAATCAAATTATTATAATAGCACAATAATACAGTATATATACATTACAGAGTATGAAGTCACACATATATGAACTGTTTAAGACAAGTTTCAACATGTTTCACAGACAAAAGAATTTCCTATCGGCACAAATGAAAGAAATGTTAAACGAAGGGAGAGGAATTCAAGTCACGCCACTCTATATTACAAGCCACTTGTCGAATTATATATTGATAATCATAAATAAGCAAATACACGACAACAAAACTGTTGCCTTGGTATCCGAGTTACTGCCTTACGACGTATCAACAAACATTTCAACATAGCGATAGCAAACTAAACATTTTTATAAATCAAGATTATTCATCACATTTCTTGTAACATTTCTTCTTCTTCTTCTAATTTGTAGACCTTCTTCTTGTTCACCTCAACCATAGGTTGGGGACAACTCTCGCTTAGGAGAGCTGTTTTATATTTTGATAAGGCCAATTGTAGCTAGTGCCAGATAAATCAGAATTCTGCCCTGAATATTAAGTAAGATAAAAGAAGTAAATGCATGTTATCGTTATATAATAATGCCACGCTTATGCCGACTAGGCTAAAGGAGACGGTGATGATGAGTAATGAATGAAATGGTGGAATGAAGAAAGTGGGAAGAAACGGGAGAACCCCGAGAAAACCCACGCACACGGTGTTTGTCCACCACAAAGTTTACTTGGCGGGAGCAGGGTTTGAACCCATTACCCCATGCACCAGAGGTGAACGCTCTACCACTGAGCCACCGTGGGCCCCCCGTAACAATAATTAAAAGAAAAGGAAATCAACAATAATTAATATCACATTAAAACTATACAATAAGAAAATTATGCCTGGATCTTTGATTTACTAAAGCATATTTCATGTAAATTGAGCTTAGAGTATTGTCTTTACTTTCCACATTCATAATTGCACAACTTTGAACTTCAGTTGCTGACGTGATTTAATCTGTCCCCCGCCAACAGGCATTAGTTTCAAGTATTATTTCATGTCGCATCAATTGAATCACGTTGAACTATACACTCTTGTGTAGTATTGTTAGGACAACTCAATCCTTTCTTATTTGCTTCCCACTGTAAAACTCCTGCCACCTATCCGATTCGTATTGCTACGAAATCTAATAGCGTTAGTTAGGTTAGACTGATTGCATAGGCGGCGCCGCAGTGGGTGCAGCTGTACCCACATTAACTTCGATTTTCAGATTTCCTACAATGATACTTTCTGTTTTATATATTTCTTGTTTCCTATGTTTGGATATATTTGAATGACTTCTTAAGTCTCTCATAAGTTACTTGCTATCATACTGTGTTTCTCTATTTTTTTGAGTAAAACTTATTGATTATTTTTGAGATCTTATGGCTCAATAATGGAGAGCGTTCTGGCAAACATGTTAGGATGTGTTGTCCCATCCTAGCCTGCGCCCACATTACCAAATTCCTGGCGTCCCCTATGGCTGATTGCATCTATTGCTTCTGTAGACATTATTGCCTTTGGAATTAGGTTCAGTTACGTTACTAGTCAACCTAGAATTCACTTGAGCTCCTTCGTGGCTAAACAGTTAGCGTAAGGGCTTTTGGCGTGGGAGACCCGGGTTTAATTCCCGGAGGTAGCTCATGTGGTTCGGATTCCACGTTAATCAGTAGGTCCCGTCTCATATAGCCTCGCTGCTGAAAGGGACGTTAAACTCAAACTCAACCCACCTAGAATTCCGTTTATCATTACAACTATCTTGTCTTATACTAATGTTACGTATAAGTACTGAACTGCTAACATTATTGTGTACATTCTTATTTCCGTTGTATAGCTTAGCCATCTGATTTTTCAAATTTTGTACTATCAATAATAAATTATTAAAATCCATGCATTATCATGACATTAGAACTTGTTGCAACTTGTACGGTAACAAAATTCTAATAGACACAATCATTCTCGAATCTGGTTGATAAGCATTTAGTAATTTTAGATCGTTGTAGGTGGTTATAACAAAGTCCATGATACTCTTGACTACTCGTGGGTCGTACCTCTTATTACTAACTTGAGCGTCCCTATTAGCTAATATAAAATCGTTCTCGAAATTAGCTAACAAAATGCTCTTAAAATCTTCATATTATGCAAGCCATTCTTAATTGCTTTAAACCAAACTGAACATGGTGGCAAAAACACATGAGGTAAAACCCAGTGGTCAAAGTGAGACGGTATGCTGTGGTATGCCATACCGTCTCTGTTTTTTAGTGATAAAGGCATACCGTCTACCGTCAGTGGTTTTCCATGATTAAAACTTATCGTCACTGGAAAGTAGATGCTAAATAACTTTAATAAATCCATTTTTATATACAGTAATTGGCGAATAGTTTTGCACGTAAAAATATTTTATTTCTTATGTAGAAATAATTTTTAGGTTGGCAACACCAACATTTTTGTTATGTTTTTCCTACCTTTTGTTTTCAAAATGACGTGTCTTCACCTAGTTTATATTTTGATGTGCCATATTGAATTGTTTCCTTGTTATGTATATGTGTGTGTGTGTCTTCTTGCCTTAATGCATATAAATGTCGTGTTCTGAGCATGGGCGAATTTAGGGGTTGTCTGCTGTAGGGGGCGGACTTTCGGAGGTTTTTAACACCCACAGTCGAGTGGGGGAGGGACAGAGAGTTTTCTCGCAGGAAATTTTTAATATCCTCCTTCGGTTTTTGAGCACCTTCGTGTATAATTCTCTATAGTACAACATAAGGAGCTTTTTTACATAGAAAGTTGTTGGCGGGAGATCGAAGTCTCTTCATATCCCCTCCTCCCCGTTACTACAGAGAAGCTTTCCAAATTTTTTAGTCATTATGCAATCTTTTAGGCAACATACACTTACTGCATTTCAGCATTTAGGTAGGCGATATGTCGAGTCAAAATCGTAATAAAACATACCGCCTCTGCTTTTTTCCCACTTCAAACACTGGCAAAATTTTAAGGAAATTACGCTTATCCCTATCAAATCACAATTACACAATCCCTATCAAATCACATTCTTCCTCAAATTTTTCTATAAAAGTCATAGCTGGAATATCATTTACACGACCACTAAAAAGTTCACCGTACATTTAAGAATTTAGTACTATTAAGTTTTAAAGATTTTAATTTTCTAAGTTTTACCTGTGGTCATTCCTCATACGTCTGACTCTTGGGATCCATACTGGTGTCTTCCCTGGCTGTACATTCCTGCGTACTTTCGTCATCAAACTCCTCCCTGCAGGCTGCTTGTTGAAATGCGGGAATGACTGCAATTCGTTTTGAATCCTGGTCAACTTCTTTAACTGAAAGATACGTGTTGGTCACCTTGCTGGTCTTTAATTTGTTCTTAAGTTCCAAAACATCCTTCGCAATTTTGAAATTTGGACAGAATTATTGTCGATTCGTGTTTCTATTCCATTAAACTTGTTTCCTCAGACTCAGAAACAATTGTTCTAGTTTGGTACTATGAGATTGCTCGAATTGTTTCAACTTAGTCATCTGAGATTGCTCTAATCATTCTAATTTATTTCCCATCTTCATTTCAGATGGTTCTAATCGTTTTAATTTATTTCCCATCTGATCCATTTTACAATCAAGTAATTCTTTCATCTGCTACATGAAATTTTGAAGGTTCAACTTAGGAATATCAAAAGAGTGTCCGTCCATTTTAATTTCTTGTATAGGCTCCATCCATTGTGCCCTCTAAATCTTTCGCTGATTTCTCAATAGTATGTAGTCCGTTTTGGGATAGTCCTTACTATTCTTCAGAGCTATCAGGGGTATTTACTGGGCTGAACCACCATAAAACATATAACAACATCTCATTTCGACTTTACTTATTTAAAGAATATCTCGTAGTATGTACTCATATAAAATGCTGTTGCTACTTACTACGATGATAATACAAGGCTTACACACTAGTTTTGATCACTTAAAATGCACTGTATTTGAAAATAATTATTAATTGCTTTACAGCAGTTCCATACATTTCTATATTATATAACGTCTTGTAGAATTATATATTAACAATCATAGATAAACAAATATATGGTAAGGGAGCTGTTATCCTGGTTTGAGCATGTATTTCGGAGAACCTAGCAAAAGCAAACACTTCAACCTAGCGAAAGCAAAATAAACATTTTTTTAAAAAAAATCAACATTCATGACATTTCTAATAACATTTCTTCTTTTTCTAATTTGTAGCTGGTGCCAGATAAAATAGCACTTTTGCCCTCAATATTGAATAAGATAAAAGATGTTACCGTTATATATATACGAGGCGCATTCAGAAAGTAAATTTCCCATGGGTCCCATAGCTAGGAAACAGTATGTTGCGCGAAGCGACTACGTGTACGTGAGAGAGTAAGGTCCTAGCATGGCTCATGCACTAGCGGAACTTCCCTAGTGCTCTCAGTAGCGTCGTGGCAGTGGTTGCAGATGGACGTTCCTATTCCAGCTCCCGCCGCGTGTGAAGTGCGAGCAGTGATAAACTTTTGAATACACAGGGCATAGCACCAATCGAAATCCATCGTTAGCTGTGCCAGGTCCATGGGCCTAACGGCATGAGCAAGCAGTTCCTGCAGATTTTCCGCTCCTTATTGCACACTACTGACAGGGAGTGCCTGTTGACCAAGAAGTTTTGTGTTGAAGCAACTGACCCTAGAGCACAAAGGAAGGCGCACAGGGCCAGCATTGACATTTTTGCAACGATACAGCTGATGATGGATGTCAATCGGTGCTATGCCCTGTGCATTCAAAAACTTTATCACTGCTCGCACTTCACGCGCGGCGGGAGCTGGAATAGGAACGCCAATCTTCAATCACTGCCACGACGTTACTGAGGGAATTAGGGAAGTTCTACTGGCGCATGCGCCATGTTAGGACCTTATTCTCTCACGTACACGCAGTCGCTTCGCGCAACATGCTATGGGACGCGTGGGGAACTCACTTTCTGGATGTGCCATATATATATATATATATGTGTGTGTGTGTGTATGTATATATGTATATATATATTAGCGGCGGCTGGTAATATATATTGCATGGTTGTGCAACCGGATATTTTTTTAAATACTACAGATCCTTTAAGTATTAAAGTAGTCTTTCAGTAAAAAATAATCCTTTGTCCTTAAGCTGAAGACAGTATTGAAGCCTTTCTAAGAAAATCAATTAAAGAAACTGAAAGAAAGAGAGAGATTTACATTTCCAGTTGCAGCGAGCGTTGCCACTGGAAGCAGTAACATTGAGCATATGGCAGCGAGCTCCTATCTCTTAACATGGGGAAGTGGATGTATTCTTGCATCACTGCTATCTTCCCGCAATGTCATCTTCCAGTTGCACCTCAACCGGCAACTGGTATATAGACTGCTTCTGTAATAGTTACGAGTTCCTTCGCTTGGCAACGCTTGACTCAATTGATAGGGTGAGTGAGATACAGACGCTTGGAAGAAACAAGTTAGTCACAAAACACAAGCTCTCAAAGAACAGCCTTACAGACATAATATTGGTGGAGTTTTGCCCTCCCAAAGTTGGATAACGTTCACGCCGAAGCAAAGAAAATTGAATAGCTATCCAGTCCAGCTCCATTTGATCCTGTTCCCGGACAAAAGTTTCTGGAAAGAAGCTTGAATAGTAGTAAAAGAAGTTCCCCTGGGTTTTCGAAAGGGGTTCTGTTCTCCGAAATACATACTCAAACATTTTAGATTTGGTTACTCACTCACTACAATAATTAATATAGACCTATTTACTATAGTTAATAGATTTATGAAATATGCATCAATAATTATTGTATTACATGCAGGGGCAAAAGTTAGGGAGAATGCCGGGTATGTCGTCCACCCACTTCCAAAAAAAACTATCGCGTCTCTCCACTTTCTAAAAAAAATGCAATGGGCAAAGATAGGCACAGGGGACGGTGTGATGTCAGGCGTCTTCCTACCTTTTCAGATCCACTTTCAGGCCCGTATCCAAGAGGGGTCTAGGGAGCTAGGTCTATAATATTGTGATGAACTATAATTTGGTTGGATCGGGCTCCCCCAAACTTCTACCGGCCCCCTACATTTTTGGGCTGGCTACCAGCCTGTTCACTTTTACCCCTGATTACATGAAGAAAATTGCATCAAGGTGTGTATATTCGATACTTCGCTTTGTATCAGTCTTTTCCCTTCCCTCCTCCACTTGCGGGTATTTGTGGTCCTAAATATAGGCTTCGGATTTTTAGGTCCCAAAAAATTCAAATTAGGATTTTAAAAAGTGCA
This sequence comes from Thermobia domestica, assembly GCF_964235325.1. Classification (NCBI taxonomy): domain Eukaryota; kingdom Metazoa; phylum Arthropoda; class Insecta; order Zygentoma; family Lepismatidae; genus Thermobia; species Thermobia domestica. The sequence goes on from NC_137470.1 coordinate 95,777,070, forward strand.
TTTTAGGATTTTATAGGTTTTTAAAAACACCGTTTAGGATTTTTAGCGTTATATTACTGAAAACGGAATATTACTACACTTTAAACACTTTGTTAGCTATTTCATACTTATATGGTAACCTTAATTTAGTAAGCTTTATGCTAACCAGTCTTCTGTGTAATAAAAATTATAAAACTCTTCTTACCTTGGACTTTTAGTACTATAGTAGTAGTAGTAGTAGTAGTTTTTTCTCAGTTTTCCTATTTTTGAAATATTATACAACACCACAAATATCACTTCACTTCAAATATACTTTTCTAACGATACACTGAGAAAAAACGAATGTTCAAATATTGTTTTTCCGGCACTTTTCATGTTTTCTATAGCGCAAAAAGTGCACTTCACTCTCTGTAATGGCACTGAACAACAAAATATTTGGCAAGATTTTCTGTTGTGAACATTTTCCTGTCGTCTGACAAAATTCTCTTGAATACAGAAAAACTGCGTTCCAGCCAGCAACTATAACAATAATTAATGGCGATGTGCCGTTTACCCACCATTTCCACAAAATTCCGTGCGCATAATTTTGTAGGAAGAAAGAATATGCTTAGATCAACTAAAATTAGGTGGTTAGTCGAATAGCATCACATGAAGGGGGGAGCCATAACTCACTTGGTAGAGTGCTGCATTCACATTCGGGATGTACTCCGTTTGATCTCGTCCACAGTCACCAGACAAATACTTGAATGGTACCTTTAAGTAGGCCTATTTAAACTCAAGAGAAGGTACCATTCCTTCATTTGCCTGGTATGACTGGGGGGAAAGGAAAACATAGATAGGATGGTCGGTGACGGAAACGCATGACTTCCCGAATGCCCAATCAACACTCTATCAACAAAAATAACTCGCCAAGGCCCATTTTTTTAAATCTCTTTCCTTTGTTGTTTAAAATTCTCATTGTAAAATGGGCTTCCTAGCTATATTTGAATAATCCTAATTGTTTAAAAACACTAAAAAATAAAATTCTTGAAATAATAATTTATTAAACTCGCCTGCTTGTCACATGCTTGGCAAAAGATGACTTTGCCACCAGTTGTGAAGTTGTTGTCCGATATATTCCATTCTCGAATTAGAGCACTTTTGGATGATTTTTGTTTCGGCATGATCTTTCCTTTCCAATTCCAATCTTCAATGTTAAGAGAACTCGTACAAATTTGATATGATCCAAATGCAATCCCAATAAACACACTTCCTTCTCCTTTCTTACAAGGTTAGAACACTGACACAATGTCCATTGCTGACAGGGAGAAGAGGTCAACGCCATCAGCTTGAACTTTCTATCGAATGACCGCGAACATGTTGTTGCTAAAAAATAAACTTGCTGCCCCGCTTATTCACAATCGCAGCCGCAAATTACAAAGAAACATGCTGTGTGAAGGAAACCTTGTTATTGCATTGTTGAAAACTGATTGACTACGTGTTTGAAAGTATTTTTCAAGTTAAAAATAACTATAAAGAATCATTTAGGACGTTATAGGTTCTAAAAGCTAATTTAGGATTTTTTAGGTCCTAGCCCCCAATTAGGACATTTTAGGTCCTATAAAAGTAATATAGTTCTACTTATAGCAACTTGAAATGTAAAGAAAACACGAATTTTTTGCATTCACTGTACAGGAATAAAATAGGTTCGAACCTAAGAATCCGGAGCCTATTCATTATAATTAAAACAGAGGAATTACCGAAATGTAAAATAATTCTGTATTTTAATATTGTGCTCATATAGGTACAGTTTTTGAGAATGTTTACTTCCTCAAGAACTGTCCAGTATCGGCTCTCTTTCAAGCAAGATGTTTTCCTTTTCTTGGTATTGTCATATTACCAGCCATGAAATCAGGAGATTCCAACATGGAAACACCAGGAAGTATGTCTAATGAAAAACTGAATTATAAATTTAGTCAACGGGACTTAATATTGATGATATTTCTTCCCTTTCCACCCAGTTAAGTAATTTGTAATTATTCTCTCATCAATATTTCTTAGCCGTATGCTAAAGGAGTTGATAAGAATGAATGAAATATTGTAATGAAGACAGTGAGAGGAGAGAGGGTAACTCCAAGAAAACACACGTACACGGTGTTCGTCCAACACAAAGCCCACTTGACGCGACCTGCGATTGAACCAGGGACCCGAAGTAATTTTGAATCTAGGAAATAATTTGTGACATTGAAAGTATAATGATCTTACTATGCACAGAAGTATACATATTCTTTCTGTGTTTAAGAGGTTGCTTCATTTTGTTTTCACAAAATTTCTCCAATTTAAAACATCATAACAGTTATGAACTGAAATAAAGAAGATTCAATAGTCAAACATATATGTAATATGATGCACAGAATGAATGGTAAACCAAATCAAATCAAACTAACATTGATAATAGCAGAAATATCTAGTGCTTGCAATCGCAGTTTGTTCTTTTTTTTCTTTTTTTTCTTTTTTCTTTTTTTTTTTGCTACTTTGAAATATACTTCTACCACTCCCCAAAGAGAAATGCCCAATATCCACTGTATTTTCAGCATCAAATTCAGTGATTTCGAATTCACGGTTAATTCCCATTGATTGAAAACTGAGAAATCATTCCAAATATTAATATTTAGTAAATCATGTCTCGAAGGAGAAAAAGTCCTACCACTGGTCTAATACCTAGCTCTGTGTCTTTCTTACACATGAAACAATAGAAGGTAATTGTTAGATAGCAGGTAAAATTGTCCTAGGTAATTGTTGCTGCTGCAACTTTGCACTTGATTTGCTGTCTGATCAATGCATCTTAAGAGTTTAGCAGTATCAAAGAGTATATTTTCTATTATAATTTCCTGAATTATTATCTCAAAGAAGTTTGCATAAGCTGCTCTCCTAGAAGAACAATTCAAATTTTACATCTTATTGTACACTCTGTAATCTAGTTCATTCTATCTTGCTTTTTGTACACTCTGTAATCTTTCACGACAATAGTTTTGTGAGTTTACGCATCTACTGGAAGTGCTGCCACCTTTTGTTCCTATATTCACTATATATCTCTTCGTTGCAATTTATATTTCGTTTCTCCTAACCACCTATAAGTAATTTATACCACAGCTTATTATCCCTCATAAAAGTTAAATTCATATATATTTGTAAACGTACCTGTTTGATATCTGTATTTAAAACATTAATATTGTGTTACTATTATGATTTTTCATCATGGCAAGTATTGATTTAGCATTTACAATTTAAAATTTACTCCAAAATATGAGGAGTTCAAGTATATCAGGCATGCGTTAAAATTTAACATAACTAGGGCATCACAAAGCCATTGTGATAAATGAACACATCCATTTTACTGTATACTTATTACAGTTAATTATATTTTTTAATTTGTAGTAGCAGTTAGAAAAGTAGTTAACGCAATAATAATGTCTTCATAATCTAGTTTTCTTTGTAAAGCATGGTTCTTAGCAGTGGCGGCTCGTGAGTATATGATATGGTAGTGCCAAAACGTACACAATAAATAAGCGCATATCCGTAAAAAAAGTACATGTAAAGGCACAAATAACATTATTTTATTATAGTCACACACACACACATACACACACACACACACACACACACACACACACATATATATATATATATATATATATATATATATATATATATATATATATATATATATATATATATATATATATATATATATATATATATATATATATATATATATATATATATAGAGAGAGAGAGAGAGAGAGAGAGAGAGAGAGGGTTATTTAGAATGAAGTTGTTTGTGCCTACAGTCAAGGGCGCCCATGCTGTGGTTTCCAAGGGGGGCAAGTATAAGCAAAGTTTCAAATTTTGCTGTAACTAGTGTAAAAATTCTACTAGGTTTTCGATATTCCCAAGTACAATTTCCTCTTAGGGGGACAAGCGCCCCATCTTGCCCCTCTGATGAGCGCCCTTGCCTACAGTTAACTTATTATAAAGATAAAGCAGATTTTGCCCAGCTTTCGCCCCACCCCTTTCCCAAACAACACACTGAAAACAAAATAAAGGATTGGCTACCTCACAACCACAAATTCGAACTGTTTTTCAAATATATGTTCATGTTAAATTGATGCAATCTTTCCTTATTACGGATCACTTGCTTAACACACAATTTTAAATTAGGCATTTGCTTTCCTAAATTTCCTGCTTCCAGTTAGTTTGTCGTCATATGATAGGGATGAAATCGGATATTTCACTAAATTACGTGCCGCATTCATCGTAATGTATTGTTCTGGTTTTACGGAAAGTAGTTACAAATATAGAGAAAGAAGAAAACAGCACTACACTTCAGTGGCGGACCCAGTAAGGGACGATCGGGACGATCGCTTCCCCCCCAGAAGAACAAACTTATTTTATACATATAAATGAAACCCATCCGAGTTTGAAGCTGTTAAAAGTAGCTCTAAGTTGAAGTATGACAACTTACCGCCCCCCCTCCCCAGAAGTCGGCTCTGGGTCCGCCCCTGCTACACTTAAATACTCAGCATCAAAACTTCGCAACACCACATTCAACACCACAAACACTCAGGCGCACAATGTGTTTATGTTTCAATCAGGGGGAGGATCATATCTGGGTTGACAACACAATAACGAAATAAACTCCAAATCGATGTTTGGGATGGTCAAATCTAGATGGTACATATTGATATGTAATAAGTAACTAGTTTGGAAACACTGCAATAGGAACAAATGAATCAGGAGTCACGTGTTAGAATTCCAGGCAACTAAACTCCAAACCAAAGCCCCCTTTCCTAGAGCATCAAAACATATGACGAAACAAATCTCCCGCTTCGAGCCACCTTCGATCGTGGCACAAAACGCTAGTTATTTCTCCGTACTTTCCTCCTGCTCTCCAACAAACGAGCATGCGCACAAACCATTTTTAGAACAGTCGGGAGAGCACAGGAGAACTTGACACGAACAGAAATGAAATGAAATCTTTAAGTTTTACGTCCCACGGTTATGCCGATTAGGCTAAAGGAGACGGTGATTATGAGAGATGAGTGAAATGGTGGAATGAAGAAAGTGGGAGGAAACGGGAGATCCCCGAGAAAACCCACGAGCACGGTGTTTGTCCACCACAAAGTTCACTTGGCGTGGGCTGGGATCGAACCCGGGACCCCAAGCACCAGAGGTGAACGCTCTACCACAAAGCCACTGCGCCCCCTTGGCACGAACAGAGTAGATAGATAGGCCTATGTACTGCTAGCGTGCGAGTAATTCTGAGCGCATTCAATCACTGAGTGCGACTCAAACCAGCTGCTCGTGAGCAATGTTGACGTTGTAAGTAAAGTATTGTGCATAAAATTAAAAAGTTTGTTATTTAGTAAGATGCAAATATTATTTTTGTATTATTTGCGGTAGTGCCACGGCACATTGGCTCCCCTTCAGCGGCCGCCGCTGGTTCTTAGTCTTCTTGAAACTTCTCATATATTCTTTTTCTATTAGATGTAAGTTTCTTTTGTTTTTAAATCATTCGTGACTATATATGATACTATTTGTCATACTAAAAATCACGCAACATCAAAGCCACAAGACTCCCTAATCCGTCTTGTAGCCTGGAACTTACCTTAAATGTCATACATTTAATATAGTTTAAAACAGATATTCACTCTTAATTAGATTCGGCGTCCTAGTTTTACATTTGTGCGCTGATGGTGTAACATTGAATCGAACTTTTGATGAATTAACACGAATGATTGAAACCTAACCTAAATATAAAAAATAATAAAATATAAGCATTTAATAAAGAAACATTGAATAGATAAGCAATTACTATATTAACCAATAAATAAAATTAACCGCATTTTCAAAATGATTTAATCGAGTAGCATCTTCAAACTTGTCAACGGAGGGATTTTAGTACATTTTCTCTCTTATTCGTGATGGATTGCAACCTCAAACAACAGGGTTATTCCTGCAAGTAGGCAGAAGACATTTATCTTGTTCCATTAAAATCGGATGAATTTTACGAGGATGATAATGAAACAAAAAAGAGGACAGATGATCAGACAGACAGACGTGCCAAATGCCAATGATAAAAGTTTCACTAATGCTTGCTTCAGTTAATACTCTAACCCTTTACTTGGACTTTAAATAAACCGGAAAATGACATAGAATGAAAATTAACTTCCAAATATTTACTACCGTGAAATTATTAGGCAGAAGTTAAACAAAATACTAAACTAAGAGAGTCTCCTTAGCATTGATGTCATCGTTTTATCTGACTTATTTTTCATGGCAACTGACAGCTATGGAACAATAAATTCTTAACAATTTAATTGTCTTGTCAGATTTGTTGAAAGAAAGAAACTGTAGCCGAAACGAATATTTTTAGGTAAAAAAAAAAAAAATATTGTTGAATGGTATTAGTTAGTATCTAAACACGTAGCAATAGCATTGAGGTAGTCAGAAACTTAAGAGGGTGGTAATAATTTATATTCTTGATTGTTAGAAACCAGAAACATACGAAATAAGCTCGTTCCTAAATAGAAAACATTAAATTATATTAATTAATATCGTAAAAGTGACTTTGTGTTTGAAGCAACCAAAACTTCTCACATTGTCACATTATGCGATGGAAATTAGATAGTTCCAAGTAAGAGTTCATACAGAAGATATTACATAATTATATTAATCAGTACTCTAATGTTAGGCATTGCCTTTGAAGTAAACAGAAACCGATTACGCCACCAAATTGCTGGATAGAAATCGTGAGAGCTCAAGTTGGGTGTGACCTCTAACAGTTAACTTTAATTATATACTAAACAGAGATTTATTTGTAGCCAGGGAAGCCTGGGAATTTCCCCCCTTCTAAGTTTTGGTTTCCCTGTCTCTAGGTTTAATTCAATCTTCCCAGCCTTGGAAGATATTTTCCACCTTTCTTAGGCTATACAATCGATTTTAAAGTACAATAATTCAACTCCATATTTTAGTAACAATTCTTTACTATTTTAGTATGTTTATTGTTGCGAGCTATGCTGGTCTTGTTTATAGAATTGTTTCCCGAAGAAAAATCTTGCAGCTGATACCACTGATTATCATACTTCATCTGAGTAGCACAATAATAGTAATAATAATAATAAATAAATAATAATAATAATAAAATAATAATAATAATAATAAAAATAAAAATAAAACTTTCAGTTATTAGTGAGCAGTCACTGCAGTTGAGAATTGGTAGTTTCTTCGTTGACAAGCACCTTAAAAAGAACATAAGGAAATGAGTATTAGACTATATTTTAATAAAGGAAGAGCTCCTGACAATTGAAAAGCAAGTAATTCCGGTACACAAAGTAAGAAAGTAAGAGGCTTTCGTGTTAATTGTGAATGAAATCGTGTTGAAAAGACAACTGTGATATTTATAACTGCCTATGTTATTGCGCAAAATCGTCTGTCGTTTACCGTGCATCTTATTAAATGGTAAGAAATAAATGGAATGAACCTCAAACAAGTTCTCTACTCTAATGTTACGTGTTCAAATAATATTGACTTTGTAGCTACAGAAATGAACGAAAAATGACCCACTATCTTGCGAATTCCGATCATCCCTTCGCGCTAATGATGGACGAATCCTCCACTGTGTCTCATAAATCTGTTCTCATGGTGAATATCCGTACTGTAGTTAATCAGGTGCGTAGCAATATATTTTTAGGTTTATTTAAGATATAGGTAACAATAGGCAGAGAGGTTTGTGATTCCATAGTTAAAATATGTGAAAGTATGAATCTTTCCCAAAGGTTTTGCTACAATCCAATTGGCGAGAATAATTGCAAGAATGTAAACGGCGACAAAGAAGTAATGCAAATTTCAAAAATAAAATAAAATAAAAAATAAAAGAATTAAAATTTTCCTCTGATGATTCAGCCAAAATTCTGCAGGAATTTCCAGAGCATAAGATGAAACCTAATATTGGCCCAAGTCTACAAAATCTTAACATGGAAATCAGTGTTCTTCCAGTTTCTTCTGCAGATTGTGAGCGAGGCTTTTCCAGCATAAACTTCCAGCATACTGATACTAGAAACCATTTATCTGTAAAAACCCTCGAATTTATTCTTTTTATAAACGTTAATGGACCAGATATTACCTTGTTCAATGCAGAAAAGTATGCCATCATCTGGATAAGAAATGGACATCATGCTACTACCAACAAACCAACTGGGAAACAAGACGGTATCACATGTAAAAGAACCTCGCATTGCTACACTATTCTACGTATTGCTAAAGTGAGGTACGGTGTGAAAGTATTGTTAATTTCTAAAGACAGTGTTAGATAACATGCCGTAAATCATGCTTCAGCTTAACCCTGTCTTTGTTGAATTCTGGATTCATTTTAATGCCAGCATTTTTTGTTGGCCAAAAGTTTATTTATTTATTTATTTTCACTTTTAGCAGAACATTGATAGGTGCACACACCTCTGAATGTAATTTTATTAAGTACAAGGAGCAAAATGGTACGAAAACTCACTTATGATAATAAGGAATGACATTTAGTAGCGTCTTTCCCCTTCTATTTAATAAAATTAGGCTCAATTATATGTGCACCTATCACTGTTCTGCCCAAATTAAACTCTTACCTTTTGTTGTATTTATTGTTCGGGCGGGGAATTTGGTCTTTAAGGACCAAATTAAAACAGACTAAAGAATTACTTGTCATAGGGAAACCGTTTTACGTAGGAGTGTGACACTTGTTGTGACAAGATGTGCAAATTGCAATGCAACTATAGGGCTTTTACTGGATGCTCTACACTTGTCCTCAGCAGTGGAACAAAAAGTAGCAAGGTAACTAACGCATGCAATCTAATCTACCTAACCAGATCTTATCTAACGTACCTATCCGTATTTATCATAAAATTGTTTTTAAAAAAAGTTTAAAAAGAAATAATGATCTTGGAAGTTTCCTATCAAACTAGTACCATAATTTCAAACTGAATAGGTTTAAAAATAACGTTATCCCAACCGCACTTTAAAGTTGTTCTATTATACGGAACGCAATCTTGTATAAATATTCCCCCCTTCTACAAAATCCACAAATAAATCACTGATACTAAATACACCTGACCTTGCTTTTGAAGTAGCAAGAAACCGACGGAGACTCAGATTTTCGGCTGTATTACAAGTAACTAAAAACCAACAGGAACAATAATAACTTCATAGGAAATTTATTTCCAAAAATTGTTGGATAGAAAGTATGACAGCACAAACTGATTGAGTCTCCTAACACTTCGTCTTCAGTTAGTCTGTTTATGGTCAAAAAATTTAGGTAACCTGTGTCCTCCATTACTTGCCTCATGAATTCTAGCCATGTTCGGCCCCTAAGATATAATAATAAATACCAACCTCTAAAGTATCAACTAGTAGCAGACAGAATATCACATTTTGGGACGAAAAGTAGGGTATACCATAAATATGTCTTCTAAGAGGTAAAATGATATTAACAAATATTGAAATATTCTGATTTTGTTTTTGGAACAACAAGAACTGAAAAAGGAAACAACGATTATAAAGCCATCTTGTCCAAAATGACTACGTGTCCTAAGAGATAACATGTAATGATATCAATTTGTAATGTAAAATCTGACCGTATCTTCGACGCAGTCAGTAGTTGACACCGGGTCATATTTTTGGATGCAAAATAGGGATGAGAAAAATAAATATGTTTTCTAAAAGACAATGTAAAAAATATTAATTAATATAACAACGTCTGACTACATCTATAAAGTACTAAGAAACCAACCATGGGAGTAATAATTTCTTAGGAAAATTTACCTCTTTCCACGAAAATTTTCTGGTTGAAGTGAGTGCGCATCGTAAGAGATAATATGAAATGATTTCAATCTAAATTCTAACATCTGCCTTTGTCTTTGAAGTAACCAGGGAAAGAAAGCGGAGATTAATTTCCTAGTAAAATATTTTCCCCACATCACATTTTCGGATATAAAGCAATCTTTTCCAAGTCTATTAAGAGATAACACGGAATAGTATCATTTTATAATGTAACATTTGGCTTTGTCTTTGAAGTAACCAGGATTTTACATCGGGTATTCATTTCCTCGGAAAGTATGACCTCCCTATCAAATTTTCACATATAAATTTATCTTTCTCAAAGGGAATGCGTATGTTGAGATAACACGGAATGATATCAATTTATAGTGTTACATTTGACTTTGTCGTCGAAGTAACCATTAACCGACAGGGAGTATTAATTTCCTAGGAAAATATTACCATCTTATCAAATTTTCGGATCTTTGAATTTTATCTTTGAAGTAAATGAAACCGACAGAAGGGTATTAATTTCCTAGGAAAATATTGCCCTCTATCAAATTTTCGGATATAAAATCATCTTGCTTGAAGTGAGTGCATTCTCTGAGAGATCACATTCAATGATATACATTTTTAATGATACTTCTGACTTTTTCATTGAAATAACCAGAAACCGACAAGAGGGTAAAGATTTCCAGGGGATAAAAGTTTCCACGTATAAAAAAAGACGGTGACACCAGCTTTGTCTGGAGCTTCTAAGGCTGCATTGCCAAGGTCGGCAATGCCGGTATGTGTGCAAGCTAGAAATTGATTACATTCAACCAAGGGTATCACCGGCATTGCTGGTGCCAGCGCCAGCATTGCCGGTATCATGTGCAAATACGCTAACAGTACCGTATGGTGTCAACACAGGACTGGCCAGCAACTATGCTACAGATAGATTGTTAGAAACAAATAAGAAAGTTGCAAATAACTGAGGAAAGGTAGTATTGTACTTACTCTTGGCACTGTTTTACGTATCATTTCCTTTCTTCAGGAATTCTAAAACCACCGGTGTCTATGTTCATCAAATTGGGACATCCGGATTCAATGGATTTTTCTTGCTGTGATTAAAGCACACGTTTTCTATCATCAGCGGGTTATGTCGGTAAAATTTAACAAATTCTCACCTCGTCTTTATTTGTTTCCCCTAAACTACATTAATTTATCATATTACTTCTTTTCACTACAAAAGCATTGGCATCGTCCATTAAAATTACTTATGCATCCACTTTCCTATTTATCAATAATTTATTTTCTCGTAAACTTCCCAACGATTAAATTAATTTTTAGTTAGAAAATGTTTGAGATTATATAAATGAATTCTTACATGGAATAAGTATTAATAGATGGGAAGAAAATAAATCTCAGTTATTTAGTAATAGCATATCTTTTATTTTTAGCTACCTGATAGTTGAGTATTTTAAAGGTATTAAGAATGAAAGAGTAATGCCAACTTCTGATATTAAAGAGAATTTTGATTTTGTCTAAAATATATTAACTTCCATGTAGTTACATAATTCAGCAATTGGTATTAGACAAGAGATTGCATTCACCCGTTCTTCCTATTTTATTCCTTCTATGGAAGTATGAACCAACAAGTAAGTGTTAGAATAGAGGAGGAAATGACAGAGAAGAATGCAATTGCAAGGGAGTTCGACAGGGATGTTAACTCTTGCCTACATTACTTAATATCTATTTAGAAGATAGTGAAAAAGAGCCTACAAAATGAAGACGGCATTTCAGTAGGAGGAAGAATGATTAATTGCATACGGTTTGCAGACGATATGTTGCTTGTTGCAGAATCTGAAGAGAAAATGAATAAGATGTTAGAGAACTTGAGGAAGGGGTGCGAAGAATATGCGATGCAAATAAATGTTAGAAAGACAAATGCCATGGTGACTAAGACGAAGGAGTCGACGTCAAGTATAGAAGTGGGAGGGGAGAAAACAGATGACCAGTTTTCCATATCTGGGTAGTATTATTACTAATAATATAAAATGTGAACGTGAAATAAAAGCAAGGATAGGAATGGTGAAAGAAGCCTTAAGGAGTAAGAAAGTACTATTTTGCGGAACCTTGAATAAAGAGTTAAGAAAAAGACTCATGAAATGCTTCCCGTGGAGTATTGTACTGTATGGGTCAGAAACATGGCCATTACGCAAAAGCGATAAGAAACGACTGGAAGCTTTCGAAATGTGAATGTGGAGAAGAGTAGAGTGAATTAGCTTTGTCGAGAAGAAAACGAATGAGAGGGTGTTAGAAATCGTAGATGAGAAAAGAACAATTTTAAATATTTTTAAAAAGAGGAAGAGAAACTAGTTGGGACATTGGCTATGAAGGTACGATATCTTGAGGGACGTGCTAGAGGGTATAGTGGAGGGAAAGAGAAGAAGGGGCGAAGAAGGCTACAATTAATGGACGATATCAAAACAGAAAAATCGTACGTGAAGACGAAGAGATTAGCGGAAGAACATAGAAGCTTCTCAGTTGCAGCAAGTGTTCTGCCAATAATGGCAGAGTACTTATGATGATGATGATGGAAGTATTTTCAGCCTTGCTCTTTTTAATATCCTTTGCAAGATATTTGGGAGATACATCTTCTCTGTCCCCTCACCAGAGACGCCCGTGTTGACATTCAAATACGAACTTCACATAATACGCAACACCGCACAATAATTTTCTTACATATACAGGGTAGGTCAAAATAAGTGTTACAAGCCAATATCTCCTGAACTATACATCAAATAAGAGAAATGTTAAGAGTCAATGTATATACAATACAGAGGGACCTAAAAATGAGTCAAACACGAGGTCGACTCGTCGTCGGTGATGAGTCAAACCGTGAAATTTTTAAATGGGAACATGGGTCGAGTGATACTTCGTTCGAAAGAACTTGAAAAATGGAACAAATTTTGTAGGAAACAATTTTTGATATGGGGCACCGTTTTCAAGATGGCCCCCCAAAATGGTCCTGTATCAGATAAAATTTACAGTACTTATAAATCAGAAACGACTCAGTAGAAAAAGATGAAACAAAAAATGAAAAAGGAAAACTCCATAGACAACGTGGAATTGTGTTGTCGCGGTGTCCCCAGGGCCCCCATCATTGGGCCCCGGGACCAACTTGAAAATTTCAAATGGAAATGTAGGTCGAGTGATACCTTAGATCGTGGAAAACGAAACAGCTTAGTACAAAATTTGTTTTGATTTCGGGCAAGCCTGTTTCAAAATGGCCGCCGAAAATGGTTCCCCATTCAGATACTAAGCGCAGTGTTCCCACTGAGTGTTATAACCCAATATCCAGTGAAATATGCTTCAAATAAGAAATGTGTTTAGAGTCAATGTATAATATAGACAGGCCCAAAAAATGGGTCAAACACGAGGTCCTAATTTTGTACTAAACTGTTTGGTATTTCACAGTCTATCAAAGAAGGCATCACTCCCCTATGTTGCAATTTAAAATTTTTCATACACCCCTCCCTACAAAATGAGGGGCGGAGTAACCTCGTGTTTAACCCATATTTTAGGCTATCTGTATTGTACATTGACTCTTAACACTTTTCTAACTTGATGCATAGTTCGCGGGATATTGGCATGTAACACTCAATTTGAACACTGCGCTTCGTAACTGAATGGGGAACCACTTTTGGCAACCATTTTGAAACAGGCTTGCCCGAAATCAAAACAAATTTTGTACTAAGCCGTTTGGTTTTCCACAATCTATCAAACAAGGTATCACTCGACCTATATTCCCATTTGAAATTTTCATGTTTGTCCCGGGGCCCCATGATGGAGGAGCTGGGGACACCGCCACAACACCATTGCACGTTGTCTATGACTTTTTCCTTTTTCATTTTTTGTTTAATCTTTTTCTACTCAGTCGTTTCTGACTTACAAGTATTGGAAATTTTATCTGATACAGGACTATTTTGGGGGGTCATCTTGAAAACGGTGCCCCATATCAAAAAATGTTTCCTACAAAACTTGTTCCATTTTTTAAGCTCTTTCGAACAAGGTATCACTCGACCTATGTTCCCATTTAAAAATTTCACGTACACCCCCTCCCCCCAAAATGGGGGGCGGGGGAACCTCGTGTTTGACTCATTTTTTGGCCCCTCTTTATTATACATTGACTCTTAATATGTTTCCTATTTGACGTATAGTTCGCGAGATATTGGCTTGTAACACTTATTTTAACCAACCCTGTATATACATGATGATATATCTGAATATGCAATTCTGTATGACATTTTGTATGTCACTTTTTAGTGCAAGTACAGTATCTTACAGTTTCTTATTATAATCCCATTTCCACCCATGTCGCCATTTCCTAATTTTATACTCATCATTCTTTTTCAATATTCTTTAAATTATAAAATATAACCAGCACAGGACGATAAGGAGAGAGACAGCAGCTTTGTGGTTGAACTTTTGTTTCTTTTGCTTAGTTTCTGGTTAGTTCAAGTAGTATGTGTGCCAGTGAAGAACGACATGATGGTGTTGATTTCTCGGGATCTTTTCCGTTGCATTATCTTCGTTCTACAATATTTAAATACGACTTATTTGAATTTGAAACTAAGCGAAGCCAAGTAGTTACCCTTACGTCCAATGGTTGTATGGTGTACACTAAAGGAGGACCGTGATGAGTTCGCATGTTTGTAGTTTAGAGATTTGATGGAAGGTTTCTAAAGAGTAAGACCAATCTCTAGAAAACTGACGGACATAGTATTATTGTTTACCACAAAGTCACACGGCACCTTATCAGCCAAGGAAATTTTCGTAAGTAAGACTGGTGGTACTGATCTAACGAGGGAACCTATCCAAGTGCAACTCTGACTTCGAGTCGAGACTATGGCCGTTGGATACTTTGTCCCAAAAGAACATAACACGAAAACGGATACATCCTCGATCGTAACCGTTGCGAAGATATAAGCGTGAAAAGTTAGAAATTGAGCTTAAACTATACATTACAAAGTCGGATCCCGGGTCAGATTTTTCGAAAACGGTCGGGTAAGGAAACTCAGCGAATACATATCAAATTAGTGTGGGGAGCCCAGCACCTTTTGAATGAAAAATTTGTGTCCCCGGGGCACTCGCAGGGTCCCAGGCGGGGTCCAACTCAAAATTTGCAAATGGAACCAGGGGTCAAGTAGCATATTGTGTGAAAGCTATTGTTAAATAAAAGAAGATGGAACAAATATCAACTCTCTAGGATAACCCTGTGCAAACGGGCAACTGGTCAAAATGTCAATACAAGAAATGAAATCTTTGAGTTTTACGTCTCACGATTATGCCGGTTAGGCTAAAGAAGACGGTGATGATGAGTAATGAATGAAATGATGGAATGAAGAAAGTGGGAGGAAACGGGAGAACACGAGGAAACTTACGCACACGGTGTTTGCCCATCACAAAGCTCACGTGGCGATTACTGGGATTGAACCCTGGACTCCAAGCACCAGAGGTGAACGCTTTACCACTGAGCCACCGCGGCCCCCAAAATGTCATACCTTGCACTTTTAAACGTGTTTTTCTGTTTTGTTATTGTCTCAATTTAACGGATTTAGAAGAGTGGCCATACATTTTCTGATGTAGGTTGTATTGACATTTTGACCAGTTGCTCGTTTGCACAGGGTTATCGTAGAGAGTTGAGATTTGTTCTATCTTCTTTTATTTAACAATAGCTTTCATACAGTATGCTACTTGACTCCCGGTTCCATTTGTAAATTTTGAGTTGGACCCCGCCTGGGACCCTGCGAGTGCCCCGGGGACACAAATTTTTCATTCAAAAGGTGCTGGGCTCCCCACGCAAATTTGATTTGTATTCGCTGGGTTTCCTTACCCGACCGTTTCCGAAAATTGACCCGGAATCTGACTTTGTTATGTATAGTATGGAGCTCAATTTCGAACTTTTCACGCTTATACCTCCGCAATGGTTCCGATCGAGGATGTATCCTCTTTCGTGTTATGTTCTTTTGGGACAAAGTATCCAACGGCCATAGTCTCGACTCGAAGTCAGAGTTGCACTTGGATAGGTTCCCTCATAAGATAAAGTAATTGTGCCCTTATGAAAATGTATATTTATATTTGTTTCACATTGTGAAACAAAGACTTCCAAACTATAAAAATTCAATACTCAAACTTGAAGTAGTATATATATATATATATATATATATATATATAACTACTGGTTGCAAGAGAGTAATAAGATTAAAGATGAAACTGTTCTTCGGACGCCGAATTCACATCAAAAAGCTAATAATCGATGTCCCCTACTCCTTTTATTCTATGGCAACAAAAGTTGAAACCGGAAGTAGTTAATTTAAACTATTGCCCGTTTGAATAGAGGGTTAAGGAAGGAGATGATATCTACCCTTGGGAAGCTGAATCGATTGAGAAACACCACATTGCGATATCTCTCGCAGTTTTTTTTTTATCAATGGAAACTGAAAATAGTAGTAAATCTCAACCACTTGCGCTTTTGATAGAGTGTTGCGGGTTGTGATGACATGTTCCCTTAAGACTGTGAATCGATTACGAAAAACTGTTTGTCGCTATCCATTACATTTTTGTTATATAGCAATGAATATTGAAACTGAAAGTAGTTAACTTGAACCACTTTTGCTTCATAGTGGTTTCCAATATCTTTTACCTTTTACGCTGTATAGAAATCAATATTTATATCGGAAGTAGTAGTAAGTTAGAAGCATTTCCGATTTTGGAGTGTTATGGCTGTGATTATTTACTCTCTTGAGTCTGAATCGATTGGAGAAAACTGTTTGTGGTTCTATTACCATTTCTGTTCTATTATGGTAAGTGCTGAAACAGGAAATTGTTAATATGTACCACTTCCGGTTTAAATAGATGGTAAACGGAAGAGATGGAACCTATTCTTTGAACGCTCAATCAATCGCAGAAAACAGCATCTCTTTATCTCTTACCGTTTTTGTTCTATAGAAATCAGTATTGAAACCGGAAATAGTACTAAATTTGAACAACTTTAGGTTTTGGTGGAGTGTTATAGGTTTTGATTATGTGCACTCTTGGGACTCTGAATCGTTTGCAGAAAACGGCATATCGATATCTTTTATATTTTTACTCTAAGTAAATCAGTATAGAGACTAGAAGTAGTAATAAATTTGACCCACTGTCGGTCTTGGTGGAGTGTTATGAGTTTTGATTATAGTCTCCCTTGAGACCCTAAATTGTTTGCAGAAAATGGCATTTCGATATCTCTAACCATTTTTCTTTTGTGGAAATCCGTATTGCAACCGGAAATAATAGTATATTTAAATCACTTTTGGTCTTTGTGGAATGTTATGGATTTGATTGTACTCTCTCTTGAGACACTGAATCATTAGCAGAAAATGGCATTTCGATATCTCTAACCATTTTTGCTCTGCGGAAATCCGTATTGAAACCGCAAGTAATAGCAAATTCAAACCACTTTTGGTTTTGATAGATTGTTGCTTGTTTGATGATGTATTCTCTTGGTACCTTAAATCGTGTCAAAAAAAAAAAAAAAAACTTCTCGCTATATGTCACCGTTTTCATTCTATGACGATAAACGTTGAAACCGGAAATTTCTTATTTGAACAACTTCGGTTTGAATAAGTGATTAGTGGAAGAGATGAAGCCTATTCTTGAAACGCTGAATCGATTGTTGGAAACCGCATCTCAAGATCTTTTACAAGTTTTTCTTTGATACCTGTTGACAGACGGATGGACGGAAGGACTAAGATGTTATATAAGATTTTTTATACTTATGCATATCATAGTTTGGAATGTAATAACAATTGACTGAAGGGCAAACAATATATGCACTAAGTAATGTAGCTATGAATATTTTTGTGGGTATTATTAAATTAGTTTGTCCCTGCTTTCCCTAACCTATACCCTTCATTCTAGCATATAGATGTTTAAAACACTTTTAGATATTCTTAAATGCTTTTTATAAGCAATCCAACTGTGCGTGGGAGTGTTAATGTAGTTATTATAAACAAAAACTCATTCAGAATTTTTCGTCCTGTTTGTGTCAGCCACGCAGCAATAAGTAATATAAATAATGGCTTATTTGGTATTGATAGTTATATACAACAAGGAATGTTATAGCAACTAATACACGATGTTACAATTCCACTGAATTCCATGTTGTTGATTCAATTTGTGACGCATTGGCTTTTTGTTACTGGCACGTTTAAGTTACATCGGTGACTCAAACAAACAATGGTGTGAATATTGTATGGCTGTGGAATTCATAAATATCCTGGTTGCTGTTATACGAAACTGTGCTCAGTGCAGTATTATAAACATCAAGCAGACTGAATAAAGAAAAAATTATACTTATTTATAATAATAGTTTTCGTTTACTCTAAGCAGAAACAAAATGCTGTGTCTGCACTGTTTCTTACTTTAATTTTATCTTTTGTTTTGAAACATAGATTTTATTTTTTACTTTAGACTTTACTATTGTTAGATCTATATCATATTAACAAGTGAGTTGAGTTTCATTTGTAAAACTACGGTAGACTTCCAAGCTATGCTGATTTAATATTGAAATCATCATCAGTAGTATTTCTAGAACTTCCGGCTGTAAGAGGAGGATAGGATCTGTTTTTTAGACTCTGAATCCACATAAAATAAACTCCTTCCTATCTATTATTGTCTTCAGGACCGGTCCTAGGCAATTTGTCACCCGTGCAATGGCATCATTTTTCTCCCCCTCTTTCTCCAGAAGGTAGAGACCTGCACGGGCCGGGCTTGGGCGGGCCAACTCTATTATTTCTTTGGGCCGGGCCGGGCTTGGGCTGGCCGACACTGATTTCTCTTCAGGTCGGGCCAGGCTGGGGCCCATTAATTGCAATTCTTTAATAATTATTGGCATTCGTTAAACGATAATTAGAATAAAGGCAAACGTTGAAGAAGTGTGTCCGTGAAAAATGTTACAAAATGAAACTTCTAAAATTTATCGGGACCGGGCCGGGCTTGGGCCAAGAATTTTAAAAAACTTATCGGGCCGGGCCGGGCTCGTGCCGAAAATCTCTAAAACTTTTCGGGCCCGGGCTGGGCCGGGCCTACGTACATTCGGGCTGGATTGGCCTCGGGCCGAAAAATTCGGCCCGTGCAGGTCTCTACCAGAAGGAACAAATCTTAAATGTCACGATTTTAAGTATGCTACCTTATAATGAACAACGAAGGAGAGGGAAGACCTAAACTCGCACTCAGAAAGTCCTAAACACTACAAATACATTCTCGTTATGTGTGTTTTTCTTTTCTTTAAATAATAATCTATTATGATAGTGAAAGATAAAGCAAACACACTGCAGAAGAAAGATGGTTATCCGTTTTATAGAACTAAATATCGAGCTTCAATCTCAATATATTAGTACAAAATTAAAGTGCAACTAGATCTTTTATCTTTATTTCTTGATTTTCCTTCTACATCTGTTAAAAAGTTTGAAATAAACTTGTTTGCAACTTCAATGATAAAGAATTTGTTTGTGACAAAGACAAGACTAGTTTTCATATTCAAACTGTGAAACTAACTAAATGGAACAGGTGTTCGCTACTGTTCCGAGAGTTGAGTTCTTGTATTTGACAATCAAGGAATTCATGCATGAATTTGTTTGACCATTTGCTTTAGCACTGTCCATGTGACATTCAAGTAATGCGACCTAAACATGATTTATGAATGTAGTATTCAAATGGAACGTCAGGTTGGTAAATTTAACTACCGTAATCATGAAGTTCTTTCAAACAAGAAATGTTTGTTTTAAATAATATAATAAGAAATGTTTGTTCGCTCACCGAAATTTGCCGCCCCGTGCAGATGCATCTGTTGCACATATGATAGGACCGGCCCTAACTGTGTTTCTCTCTAAAAGAATCAGAATTTAAACAGGAATTTATAGCAGATTTTTACACATACCACTATTACTAGAACGACAAGGATTCTTTCTATACCAAACCCATATCAAAAAACCGTTTCTCGTTACGTATTATCTTTATTGTTTACGATGATCAGTTTTGAAAACAGAAATCATTTATGTCATTTCTGGTTTCAATGAATAGATAGGAGTGACATTAAAATTTATTTTTGGGACTCTGAATTAATACATGAAACATTTTTTGCTATCCTTCATTGTTTGTGCTGTATAGATATTAATGTTTAACTAGAAGTGGTAGTAGATCTCATGACAGTCCCTTCCCTCTACTTATTACCGTCTTTGCTAATGAACGTTGAAGTTAGAATGTTTGACACACACACACACACACACACACACACACACACACATATATATATAGGGTGTTTCAAAGCAACACCGACAACGTTTGGGAGGTGATTCCTGACATTAAGACAAGAAAAAAGTATAGACCAACCTGGGTGTACAAATGCTACCTTTCGGAATTATAGGGTGCCGAAAACATAAAAAAATGAACTTTGAAGGTCCGTAGATTCAAAACTTCGAGAATTGACTTAGGAACTAATATGTGAACTATCCAAAAATCCATGTTTCAGTATCCTAAGGTACTCACGCAACAATTTTTATAGAGGGAGTTTGGCTATGGGCATATAATTTGAAGCACTCACCAACTACCTCTAGAAAAATTGTTGCGGAAGCACAGCAGGATTCTGAAACATGAATATTTGGATAGGACACATACTAGTTCCTAAGTGAAGTCTTGACCCGACTACGGTAGGTTGTATAGTTCTGGGCCTTTAAATTTCATGTTTTTCATGTTTCCGGAAGCCTATAACTCGGAAAGGAAGCATTTGTGCACCCAGATTGGTCCATAAATTTTGTCTTACCTTTGTGTTAGGAATCACCTCCCAAACGTTGTCGGTGTTGTTTTTGGCCACCCTGTATATATATATATACAGGGTGGCCAAAAACAACAGAACGCTATTCTTCAGATCAAAATAGAGCAAAAATCCTATATAATGGCATACTCTCCAGGGCCGCTATAGGGAACCAAAATTTCGCTACGTTTCAACGTCGGAGATTAACTTGGAAGCTTTAACATTGCTCTATGAATCTATCAAGCAGTTACATCGATTGTTATACTAATAACTAGTCCTAGTGTCAACGTATATCGAGTTTAATTTTTATCTGGAAAGAATCGATGTAACTATTTGATAGATTCGTAGATCTTCTTTGTGGTTCTTTAATCTACGACATTGCCACATACTGCAATTCGCGTTTCCAGACGAGGATCCGAAAGGTGTAAATTATATATATATTTTTCGTTCTATTATGACTTATAGAATAATACTCTGTAGGTCATGGGTGCCACTTCTAGTACATCCGATATATACAATTGGAAAATGATATCTATGAATGAATGAATGAATGAATGAATGAATGAATGTATGAATGTATGTATGCATGTATGTATGTATGTATGTATGTATGTATGTATGTATGTATGTATGTATGTATGTATGTATGTATGTATCTATCTATCTATCTATCTATCTATCTATCTATCTATCTATCTATCTATCTATCTATCTATCTATCTATCTATCTATCTATCACGTTCGGTTTGAATGGAGGACTATGACAGGGGATAAAATTTTATTTTGGTATTGCATTCTAGCTATGTGTTTCCGTTTATTGTCCGCTTTCAGTGTTTTAAACCGGAAATTGTAAGTTAGATTTGCATCCGTTATGGTTTGAGTACGGGTTTAAGGGAGGAGATGGAAGCTATTCTTGGGATAGCAAATTCATTTAAAAACATCGTTTACTCTTTTGCTTTTATGCCTGTAAACAGACAGACAAATGAACAGGAAAACTAATAGCCGTTTTATAAGACTTCTCCCACTTACGCTTACATACGTTTAAAGTCCAAAAATATGCAAGAAAACTTATGTACGGTTAACTAATGAATGGCTCAGATACTGAGTGTTAATTAAGAACGTAAAGTATAGTTTGAAAAAGAGGTATAGTTACCTTCTAAATTTAGAAATTCCTTGTATATGTTGTGGCAGTTCATTTCTTTTATTTTCTTTCCATTTTTTTTTAATATTCAGAAGTACAATCCAACTTTTCTCAACAAAATTAAAAAGTTCGTTACTGAATTCTCTCTCTCTATGTGTGTGTGTGTGTGTCTGTTTGTTATTTGGGAATTTTTCAATTTTGAGCCCTCCATTCGATAGAGCTTCAAAAACTATTTTAAAGAAGTGATGGAATTTTTCGCGTCACTCTTATCGTTCCCGAGATATTGGCCAAAAGAGTTCCGTTTACGGGAGATTTAAAGAGCCATATCACAGGAAGTCATACAGAGATTATATTTTGGGAATTTTTCAATTTTGAGCCCTCCATTTTGAGTATGACTTTGTAAAACAACATATCGTAGAACGTTTTAACAGAACTCTTAAAACAGTGGGAAAGAAATAGTAGTCAAGGAAATTATAAATGGATAGATATATTACAAGAATTGTTTAATGAGTATAATAATAAAGTACAGAGAACAATTGATATAAAGCCTGTAGAAGTTAGTAAGAAAAATAATTATTTTCAAGTTCGTTCTGGTAATACTCTTGGAGCATTTTCAACTAGTTAATCTTATAAATTGTCGTATCGTGGTAAAAACTAAAACGAACTTTCATTTACTTTGTTGCAGTACTTTTAAAATTATTTGAATAATGGAAGAGTCGAGGGAAATAAGATCCTTAACTTCATTTTGTCAGTTTTCGTACTTTTGTCTTTTTGTACATACTAGTTCCTGACGCCTAAAAAGCAAAAACTGATGAATAAAGTAATTTGCAGTTCCTTAGATATTGCAAAAGAATAATATTCACACAATTAAAGTAACCTGCAAACAGTCATTGACGTTAGTCTTGTCGCTAAAATTTTCGAAATGGCACTTAACAGATCATTTCCTGAACTTTTAAATTATTTATCTATTTGTATACATTTTCCTCACAATTGCTCATATAATAACTTTATTTGAATGTTAAAACAATGGATATTTGCAAATTAGATTGTTTACTTTCTTTTGTGTATCGAAGGTACTTTTAGGAATTTATCGTTATAAATAGCTATGTCACGTGTCTATGTGAAATAGCTATGTCACTATGTCACAGACACGTGAGACCAGGAAGGGACACGTACTCTCTTATTTATAAAACACTATTATATGTCCGTGTGTCACGATAATTCCTAGAGTTAAAGTGATATGATTTACCCTTCATGCATTATGAGCCCCTCAATACCTTTTCATACAGCGCTATCAACCAGACGGTGACAACTTGAATTACAAGCTTAGTACTGCATTTGTCACCAGAGTATTTTGTTCAGTCGTAGCTTATAGCTGTGAGTGAACGTGTGGCTTTTGCTTTTCCCGTTCTGATAGACTTGAAAAGGTTAGTGTTTTGCTCTTAATTTTACTCCTTATCTATTTAAACTAGTTATAGCATATTTTTGAATGGATGAAGCTTGTTTAAAACATAATTTTTGTGTCGATAGTATCTAAATTTGTGAGTTACAAATATTAATTATGAATGTCCCAAGTTTAATATAGTGAGAATTGTAGTATGAGCGCTATAAAGTGCTTGGTATGATACATTAGCCCCCAAAACTTTGGCTGCTGAAGAAAAAAAAATTGGGCTTAACTGAAGGTAAATGAAGCTGATAGACTAGTAAAAAGTATGATCAACAGCATACTTGGAAAATAGGGACTAAGAAAGACGTGGTGTAAAAAGAAAGCTTCCTGAAGATTCACATGGTTCAGGGATCATGTAAGTGAGATATCCACTCTGGGAAATCTGTCTCAGAAACACCAATCGGAGTTAGAAATGCGGATAACGAAACAGTTTGTCTTTTCTGCAAAGTTCTACTTTTGGCAGATAACCAAAAAGAACTGTGGGTGCAATGTGTGATCAGGGAAATATGGACACACAGCGACTGTACAGGATGCCAAAAACACGTTTACATTTATACTTTTTGGAAATAGACATTATACAGTAGGTCTCATAAAATTATTTAAATGGATTCTTAGTTAGCCTTTCAGTTTATTTTTAATTGTTCGTTTCATTAGATTTATAATGACCTTTTCAATGGTCTTGTAACGAGTGAAGGGTTTTTGATTTTAACCTAATTTTTAAGGAAGTGACCTTTTAAGGATGTGTTGGTGATATCTAATGGGCTGAAACAAATTATTCTACCAGAATTTACCTTGTTATCTTACCTCAACTTACTATCCTTAAACGTAGGTCCCCTTATTTATCTCACTTAAAATAACTGTATTATTTCCTACTTTCTCCAGGCATTTATAAAAAATATTTGATTTCGCAAATTAGTAGCAAAATATAAACTTGGTTAGGCTTCATATTACACATAATTTTTGACGGATACGTTTATAATACAATAAATAACGCTTTTGATACTTCATCCACGTTTATTTTATTTTACTGAAATTCCAAACGCACTGACCGAATTTATGTTGAGTTTTGCTAATTCGGGGATTTGTTATACAAGTTTATATTACAGTATAATTTTGTTTTTTCCATTGTTATAGTTTTATATTTCAACATTTAACGGTTAAATATTGTTAGAAATCACAGGTTGGTTCAAATTTACGAACTGTTTTCATATCGTCCCTCTCGAAACAAAGGGGCGTATCTCATTTCCTTATTTTTTCCAGGAGACAAGTTTAAACCTTTTCTCATTGTTTACTTTATCGTCTGCTTTTGAAATTTAGTTTGATCTCGTAAGTTATATACCTGAACGAAGAATACCAAACGAAATTTTAAAAGAAGACAATAGAATAAACAATGAGAAAAAGTTTAAAGTTGTCTCCTGGAAAAATTAAGAAAAATGAGATACGACCCTTTGTCGCGAGAGAGACGATATTATTACTGCTTAAGCTTACTCTTTCTTTTTATGATAATCAGATATTCCAAATTTCATTTAATTTCAGACTTTCTTTTCTATTTAATGTGGTATCGAGTAATTTTATTTGCATTGCTTCTTTTCCTAATCTTTTATATTTATAAGTGGATCAACATATCACCGACACATTTTCAAACAAGATCTTGTTTTTCGTGAAAGGGAGGGATATTAATATTAAAATATTAAACGTGTTGCCTAGTGATGGAGAATGAACTAAAAGCTTATATAAACTATACTCTACATTATACATTCGAATTAGAAACCAAAAGTTTAATTATATTTGTTCAGTAATATTCATTTAAATTATGCATTTTTTTAAAATCTTCATTGCGATTTTAATGTTAATCTCTAAAATTTTGTTTCTGATTTTTTTTCTCAAGGTTTTCAAACATGTACCACCAACACACCGGACACAACATGGATGCCCATGCTGCTATGCAGAACATGCATGAATCATCTGGAGGTGACCATAACCCGTCAATGTCACACGGAGTAAGTATATGTTATTCATGTAGAGGATCAAAAATGTTCTGTCGGATATTTGACCTTAGAGACATGCAATAATACAAAGTGAGACGTACCTTTAAAATCAGAAATGATACCCATTAGAAGCTATGACAATATTTTAGCAATCGGATAAACTATGGATCTCAAAGTAGTAGAACCCGACGAAAGGTCAAACAAAGAAAATATCCACTGCATTGGTCACCTTGTAGCGGTTGCGGAACCGTCGTTCCCGCATATTTTTGCCTATTTAATGGAACAAATCAAACGGTACCATATCTGATATATATATATATATATATATATATATATATATATATATATATATATATATATATATATATATATATATATATATATATATTAGGGTGGTCCAAAATCAAAAGCAAAAAATCAACTTGTTCAAATTAATCCTCCACATGGCTTATTTTGCTCCTCTAGTCATAAGGTACTTACCTGCTACATTTCAGCCCTATTGCTCAATATTTACAGGTCACTCCACTTTAAACCTTTTGTTCATGTAGTATTACGAATGGTCTAATGCTAGATTTTTTGGTAGGTATACGCTGGACCGTTTTCAAAAATTTTATCGTATGCCCACCTCCATATATACTAGTTCATTCATAAATCTAAGGTTAATATATGCTGCACTATAAAAATAGATAGATAGATATTAGGTAGATAATGTGTATACTCCCCATTACGTTCCTGTATACTACATTATAGATGACAATATAGCTTAGCTCACGCATCTCTGCCGCGATTGACGCCAACGAAGAATTAGAATCGCGGCAGAGATTTGTGAGCGAAGCTTTGCTACAATGTAATTTAATGCAGTCGCTGTGCTAATAGCTAGATAGATATAAGTTCGTAGCTTTCGTTATGATCACTAGATTTCGACAGGAGAAGTAATAATAGTTCGTGAAGCTTCACTTGCCAACCGAGCCCCTCTCAAAGGTATTAACTTTTTGTAAGTTCTGGAAACTTCCCTAGACAAATCTATTTCCAGTAATGTATATGCACAATTATCAAGACATCTCTGTTTTTTGTCTGAACATTTATCAGAATTAGCTTTTTTGATGTCAGAGTATCAGAAGAAACAAAGGAAAAGATGGTCCAAGCCTGCAGCAGTCAACGTTACCAAATATTCCAGGACGGTTTAACTCTTTTGCAACGTACCCGCACGATTGTGCGGGTTGTGCTGATAGCAACAACAACTACTAATAATTATATATTTTTGTGTTGTATTTTATTTTTCCGGACGGGAACGGTTCGCCACAATTTTGCGTGTTATATATGAGTCGTACAGATGCGTCAATCCCATACGAGAGTGCGTATTTCTTTTGTTTGCGGTTGAAGTTTGGTGGGGAGTTATAAAGATGTTGAAAAGTTTCCCGTACGGAAAGGGTTAAGCTGACAAAGAAACCCAAAGAACTTAATTTGGAGGTCCTTGTAACAGAGAAAACACTGCCGATATTTGATGTCCTAATGGAAAAAGACAAAAAGAAGTCTCAGTCTGTTCTCAAATAAACTCCAGAACATAGGCGAGATAATTTTTTTCCAGAATTTTGCGAATTATCAAAACAAATGGCTGTGGTAAATGATGTAGTTGAAAGATGTAAAAGACTCATTCAAAAGAATAATGAAGCCTTGACAAAAGATGAGGAACAGAAGCATTTTATTCTTCGATTGGTTGAAAACCATCATACAAATTTTCTCACTCCACTGGAGAAAGCGTTTTTGTAAATTGAAAATACAAATAATGACATTTTTTCTAAAATTTTGACAAGTAAAAAAAAAAGACAATATGGAGCGACCTGTAAATTTGATTTGATTGTACTGAAATTTCGTTCGTTCGTTGTATACATCAGAAGGAATCAAATAAGCCTTGTGGACGCTCGACCACCGTTAGTTTTGTGTGTTTTGGACCACCCTAATATATACAGTATATATATATATATATATATATATATATATATATATATATATATATATATATATATATAGTGTGTGTGTTTCAAAACAACACAGGCAACGTTTGGGAGGTAAGACAAAAAAGTGGACCTGGATGCACAAATCCTTCCTTTCGGCTGTCGAAAACATGAAAAAATGAACCTTAAAGTCCATAGGTCCAAAACTATTTGACCTACCGTAGTCGGGTCAAGACTTCATTTAGGTACTAGTATATGCCCTATACAAATATCCAAGTTTCAGAATCCTGCGGTAATTCCGCAACAATTTTTATAGAGATAGTTAGTGAGTAGTTCAAATTGTATACCCGTAGCCAAACCCCCACTTTGCAAGTTGTTGCGTGAGTACCTTAGAATTATGAAACATGTGTTTTTGGATAGAGTACATACTAGTTCCTAAGTGAAGTCTTGACCCGACTATGGTAGGTCTCAGTTTTGAAGATATGGGCTTTTAAATTTCAATTTTTCATGTTTTCGGCAGCCTATAACTCCGAAAGGAAGCATTTGTGCACCCAGGTTGGTCTATACTTTTTGTCTTATCTTTGTGTAAGGAATCACCTCCCAAATGTTGTCGGTGTTGTTTTGAAACATTCTATATATATATATAAGGAATGTATTACAGTTCCCCATCCAAATGGAATAATGATGTCACAAGTAGGGATGTACAAAGCCGTCCTTTTCGGGCAAGAGGTTTCCTCACAAAAAGCCAGTTTTCGGAAAAAGAACGAAAAGCTTCCCTTTTTGCCTTTTAATAACTTGATTATGAACTTTGCTTTCTTGTAGGGGATTAAAATTAAAAAAAAAAACTGCCTTTACAACATTAACTGCTCATGAGTCCTCTTTTAAGTCCAAGGGCTTGCTGTCTTAATTGGTTTTCCGACTGCCAGCAGATGTAAATTATGCAACTGAACATATTACAAGTGCCACTTAGGTTGCCTAACGATCTATCAAGTGCCTCGTAGTTACACATCTCGTCATGTGCATTTTACGGAATGCCTAAATTCAAACTGACAGACAAGGAAAAGTATCATAAACCAAGAAATGGATACAAAGACTATTTACTTTATGTATAAATTTTTTCTTACATTTCATACTCTGTTGTGAAACAATATTCTGAGCTTGAAATATGTTATATTTGAACTAAGTATGGTCTTTTTCAATTTCCGAAATTTCAGTTTTCGATTTTCGTTTCTCGTTTTCTCCAAAAAAAAATCTTTATTTCGTTTCTCGTTTCTATTAGAACTAGGTATGGCCTTTTCCGAAAATCTGTTTTTCGATTTCGGAAATTTCAGTTTTCGGTTTTCTTTTCCTGTTATCGAAAAAATTTTATTTTTCAGAAAAAAATCTCGTTTATCCGTTTTCGAGAAAAACGTTTCTCGTTTCCTGGTGATTCTTAATTTTTAGATATTTTTATAAAAATATTTTTTGATGTGTTTCATTCTTCGATAATTTTTCGTTTTCCGCTTTTCGAGAAAGATATCTTTTTCAAAAATCTGAAAACTTTTTCACGGATTTTTGTTTGCTTATTTCCGGCCTTTATTTGATTTTTCTTTTAAATAATAAATCACAATTGTAGTATATATGGTAAGCGATCAATAAAAGTCATTCGATCCTCACCAAGATTGACATGGTTGTACAGTCCACAGCAAAAAACCTTCAACATGAGCATGTAAGTTTATTGTGGGACTACGACTAACAGCGCCGGGAATTAACATAACGTCTAAGTGGCACGAATCATGCCAGGAAAAACCTTGGCATCCTCCCCTGCATACTTATTTTGGAGCAAAAGACTTTGTCGTTTCACATTAAACTTATATGCTCATGTTTCAGGTTTTTTTGTTGCAGACTGTACATGGACAAGACTCTTAACCATACGTAATATTATGATTTGCAAACCTTTGATTCGCGAGTTATTGGCCATCAAAGTTGGATTTCATGTTGTAACGAAATCATATTGTATAACGTATACCGTCGACGAAAACCATCCGACCCAGAAAAAAAAAATAGTATGATTGTAGACCTCAACGTATTTAGTACACATGGTTAATATTATGATGTTTGGGCTTTTATGTTTCCAAGTAATGTGCATGGAAAAAGTACACATTACGGGGCCTATCTTGCGTACAAGATAGCCCCCCAAATGACACCCCCTCTTTCCCAAAAACTATCAGGGTACAAACAAAACTTTTTTCGGTACAAACGGTACAAACAATTTGCTTTCGAATGGTGTATTTCATTTTTTTCCCTGTGATACGGGGGGGGGGGTATCTTGGCGCCAAGTTAGCCCCCAAATGTCATCCCCTCTTTCTCGAAAACTATCAGGGTACAAACAAAACTTTTTTCGGTACAAACGGTACAAACGATTTGCTTTCGAATGGTGTATTTGATTTTTTTTTTTTGCTGTGATACGGGGCGGCTATCTTGGCGCCAAGATAGCTCCCCCGAATGTCATCCCCTCTTTCTCGAAAACTATAAGGGTACAAACAAAACTTTTTTCGGTACAAACGGTACAAACGATTTCCTTTCGAGTGGTGTATTTCAATTTTTTATGCTGTGATACGGGGGAGCTATCTTGGCGTCAAGATAGCCCCCCCAGTTGACCTCTCAAGTAACCCTATAAGGAAAATGGTACAAACGAAAATATTTTCGGTACAAACGGTACAAACGTAGTACAAACGAATGACCTAGTCGTTGTTTCAATATTCTAAAGTCGGGGGGCTATCTTGCCATACGTGTACAGCTACATGTCTCTGCACTGTGTTCCAGATGTAAAGCTCTTTCCTTTTCATGTATGTTTCAGCAGCGAACGGGTTTGCTGCGTTAGCTTCAATCGAAACATTTTCGTCTTCCGTTGTCACTTGCGGTTTACTCAGTTTCGCTTTGCTTTGTAATCCCTGTTCCCTTTCTGATTTGCATCGTTCAATTCAATATTTTACTGTTTTAACATCCAGGCTTATGGCTCTGACAATTT
Source organism: Thermobia domestica (assembly GCF_964235325.1). Taxonomy (NCBI): domain Eukaryota; kingdom Metazoa; phylum Arthropoda; class Insecta; order Zygentoma; family Lepismatidae; genus Thermobia; species Thermobia domestica. The sequence goes on from NC_137470.1 coordinate 95,807,270, forward strand.
GCTTTTTAGGCATCCCAGCTTCCCATATGCAATTATTCTTCCTCTAGTTATAAGAGACAAATAGTCTACCATCTTTGTTTTTATATTGTAAAGGAATCAATGTGTCTTTGCTTCGATTCACAAAGACTGTTATTAATAATGCATTGAGTTATGCAGACAATAATGTTGGTGACAGGTTTCTATTAATTTTATTTGTGTTTTGTGGAGTTTCTGTGTAGAGTGCTTGCGTTCTGAACTGTCAACAGCCAACTGGTTGTTGTTTTGCTACATCAGCAATTTATGAATGTTATGTATTTATTGTAATAAAGTTACGAGAGACACCTTGCTGTCTCCTCCCAACACCTAAAACCACACCTCCTATGACGTCTGGGACTCGCTTTCGATATCAACGAGAATAGTCGCCGAGCCTGGGGGTCCTCCTTAAATAGCCCCGGTTACTTCCGTCTCGGGGAGTAGCGATATAGATTTGAAGCCGGGAGTAACGGTTCGGAGTGGAAGCTAATCTCGGACTTCTCCTACGAACTGGCGGATGCCCGCGATATCCCGCCAATAGTCCAGGACCAGATCCATAGCAAGATACCAGGAGACCAGAGAGGGACCAACGCACGCCCGGACGTCATGAAGGTACACTTTCCCTAACCGATAAACCTAACCCTAACCCTGTCTCTCTTCTTTCATAGAATTTCTTCGTTATTAACTCTAATATCCCAATGATCTTTTACTTCAAAGGACAGCCGTCCGAATCCAGTGCCTGTGAACTGAGCTAAATTCCCCACTTTAGTTCTTCTGACGGCTTGTGTGTAGGTGGAGTTTCCTTTCATTTTTCCTCCCCCACACACCCTTTATAATATATATATAATTTTTTGTTTAGTTTTCGTAAGTTCCGATTTATGTTAACAAATAGCGTATCTGGAACTCCATTTTCTTTTGATGTTACTCATTATCAAGGGTAATCATATGTTGCTGAACTGTTTCTGTACAGTACATTTAAACAAAATGTATTTAAATCAAATATATTTTTTATGCATGTAATGAGTGCTTTACTTTCTTGAGTCTACCTACTATTTCATACTAAGGTATTTGTACACATTGCACTTACTGTCAGTGTTCATTTTACAGACTTAGAACAACAACAATAACTAAGTGATGTATGGTGCTAATTTATAACGAATCATTTATATTTCTTTTCGTCACCTTTCAGATGGTTTTCCATTTTGGATACAATGAAGCAGTGCTTTTTGAGTCATGGAAAGTGTCATCAATAGCAACATTGATAATCTCCATGGTAGGGATTTTCATTGTTGCTGTATTCCATGAAGGATTGAAGTATTACAGGTACAGTAGTTACGATTTTCTTCTCAATACAAAATAAACTAATGTACAAAATAAACTAAATATTTCAGATGGTATAGTAAAAAGCTTAAGTAAACGCATCTTTTCTTTTCTAACAGACTAAAGGGAATCAGTTCACAAACAAAACATTTCAGATGTATGATTGTTTTACCAGAAGTAAAACCTATGTACTGCATACAGTACTATAACAAAGAAATTCGATATCTAATCTATGTCGTTGTTCAGTGGTTGCCATTTTTTTTTTTGGACTAACGACTCACGTTACTGTATGCCCACGACATCGTGACAGGTTTTTGATTTCTTTCTTAGTAATAGTATAAATTATAATACTGTAAGCCTCTAAGTTTCCATAAAGTAGTCACTCTATGTAGTACTGAGCATTGTTGATTGGCATAATCTGTCTCAAGATTCATTTTAACTATGGGTTGAGGCATAATTCCGTAGCGTTCTGATTTGACCTGGCAACACTGTATTGCTGTTCATTTGTTTACTGTTTTTACCAACGATGTTATAAAATAGAGGATCTGACCATACGTATCTTCATCCTATGAACTCACTGAAGCCAAAAAAAAAACAACCGAGCATCGTCTGATTAGCTACTGTCGTTTCCGCCATAATTATTGGCTCGAAACATTGCTATCTTAGTGGCGCGGAGCGGGCAGAGTAGGTGTGGCGAAACTGTGACGTATGGCTTCATGATTTTGTTGTATGGGTAGATCCTCTATTTTATAACAATCTTGGTTTCTACATTATCACTGTTTACTTTGGAGTGTTATTTTGTGGAATACGAGTTGTCAGGGAGGTTGTTACAAGCGATTGTTATTTCTTCGGTGTTGAAGATGGAGTGTCAGGTCGAGAATAAAGAACATTTCCGACATATCTGCTGTAGCTACGAGTTTAACCGAGGTTCAAGTGCAGCAAATGTGGCTAGGAATATGTGTGAAGTGTAGGGAACTAATGCTATCGGTGAAAGCACAGCAAGGAAATGGTTTTCTCGTTTTAAAGCAAATCAGTTTGGTTTGCATGATGGAAGACGCACAAGAAGACCATCTGTTTTCGATTAGGAACGTTTAGAAAGTTTAATTCGCGAAAATCCACACCATACAACCAGAGAATTGGCTAGTGTGATGAAATGTGACCAAACAACCGTCGTTCGCCATTTACGTTCCATGGAAATGATCCGGAAGGAGGGTTCATGGGTACCGCACGTGCTTAGTGAACGAAACAAAACTGATTGTTTGACAATTTGTGCTTTTTTGTTGTCTCGTCATCGAGTTACCATTGCACAACATCAATCGTTCCTGTCACACATTGTTACTGGTGATGAAAAATGGTGTCTATATATCATTTTTTTAAACTGAATTTCATAAATAAAACATTAACAAACAAACTTAAGAAACTATATTTAAAACGCTACGGAATTATGCATCAACCTAATATTCATTAAACGCTTCACGGTATTTACGTTTTAAAATTTCGCTACACACATTATGTGATTGTGCGATACACTGGTGGGTACCACTCTCGTAAATAGATGGAAGATAATCTTAAACAACGAATTTGGAAATATTTCAATATCAAAAGTACTGTTAGTTATACAAAATATCAAATGTATAGTTCAGTGAATATGTTCCCTTCTTCCAAAATTTACACTGAAAATGGATATTACCGTATGAAAATGACATCTGCAAATTTTTCTAAAAGATTCAACTATTATATTTTAACACAATAATAAAGTTCAATGTACAAAGAAAGAAACATATTGAAAGCTGGTTAGGTAGCACAGGCAGATATACCGAAACGGACATTCATTAAAGCAGTGGTCTCCAAACCGTCGATCTTGAATTATTAATAGTTGACGGGGAAATGTTTGGTAGATTGCTTTAACCCTCCGGTATGGCTAACCTTGATTTCATCACTGAGCTGGATAACCACAAATGTAAGAGTTTTTCTTAACTAAAAGTTGGTAGTTCTTTTGGTTGGTGGTTCACAGTAGGATTTGAAAACGCTACAGTAGCTCAGTAACTTCATTAGCTTCTAGACTACTGCATTAAAGGATATGAAGAAAACTGAACCTGAGGAAAGAATTATTTTGAGTCCTGTTTACAAGCTTGACGATTTAAATCTCTAACTTATTGATAGTATCTCCTGCAGAGAAGAATTGTATCTGACTTCAGCTTCTACTTTTACATCGATAAAATATTGAGTATAACGAAAGAACTCAGTGTATAATATCGTTTCTTAGGTAAGTATATCCTTCCTCCTCTGACTCTAACATATTAACATCCATGCGAAATTCGAGAAAAATATTGTAACCTTATGGCATTTTTACTCAATATTGTCATTAATATTTCAATGGACTATTTTTCTGACAGTGAGAACAATTTGACACCATACAACATTTAATTCGAATGTAGTATTGAATTTAGTCAAGAGCGGAAAGCGGTTATCTTTAAGTACATTATCCTCATTCTATATTGGACTTCAGTGAAAATTATTATTATTGTTAGGTATTCTGTCTTTTGGCAGGTCCTGGGACTAATGAGTTCTTTAAAAAAAATAGGTTTGGGCCTGGAAATATTTTTGCACGTTTCTCGATATAACAAAATATTTTACAAACTATTAGATAGTAATGGAGAATGGAAGTTTGAAACCATTCCTCTTTGTTATTACAATGATACACGTGATTATATACTGTGCTTCAAAGATCCTATCTGTGGAATAAAAAATTAGTAATTCTAAAGGAATTTACAGTGGTAAACTCAAATTTAAAATCATAATTTTGCTGTCTGGGATATATTTTAGTAATTTGAAGATATGAATAATATATATTTCCACAAATATAGTTAATTTTTGTGGTTACTTGGCAACAAGGTGAGAATTACCGGGGGTGAGGGGGATTTCCCCCTCAATCACATTTTGTTCCCCCCAAAGAAGTCAGCTGAAGTATCCCCACCGGGGATACTCGCTTTACCCCCAAACTAAGCTTAGTATAACGTTAAATTTCACTGATTTTTGCCATTTCTTCTAAGTTTAATCTTCTAGCTGTAATTCAAAATGAGCGATATAAACTATTCAGTTTTGGTCATTTCTACCTATCACCCAATTACCCACTGTTTTCAACGATGTTTAGTTGAACTATATTACTATGACTACGGTTGTTAGTTACAACCATACCTTTGTGCCCTTCAGTTCGTCATTGTTCGTGAATTTGAATGTGCTAATTGCGTATAACAAAGTCGCATAGGATCATTTCAGGCAATACCGACACCTTTAGGACATTAACTCTACTACAAGATTGTACGGAAACTATTAAAGAAACGAATTATAGCCCATGATTAAAAATGCTATTTCAGCTAGTTAACAGATACAATACATGTTACACAAAGCAATGTGTGGCTGTGGAGGCGCAATTGAAATGAACGATAAAAAAGCGTCGGTCTTCCCCAACTCTATGGGGGAAGACCGACAGGTTATTGGGGGTAATACCGACATCAACATTAAAACCTTACGTACTATGATAGTGTCACTAATAATTCCAGAACACACATTACTGTTCGTAAAGTAGTTCATGGACTTTAAACAAACACGGGAATTTATAAGTTTGGGAATGTAGAATACCTTTACTTACAGCTCCGGAAAATATTTAAAAATGTCACTGAGTTACACTGAGTCGCTCTTTAGTGATCAATGTTAAACCCAGAAATGGTTAATTTCTATCATTTCTCCTGTGAATATCGACTCCAGAAATAGGGAAGCGCACGAGTCGAGTCGAGTCGAGATTTAAGCCTGTCTCGACTCGTATCGAGAAAATGTTGTCTCCACCCGTGTCTCAACTCGACAGTTTCTGCCTCGACTCGACTCGAATTCGAGACGAGACGTCTCGAAATTCGAGTCAAAACAAAATATACGAGTTAAAATATATGCACACATCAGCCAGAACATTATGACTACCTACCTAATTGTCAGTATGTCCACCTTTGGCACGGATAACAAGGCCCACGCGTCTTGGCATGGACGCAATGATCCTTGGTAGGTCACTAGAGAAAGTTGGCACCACATATGCACACACAGGCTACCTAATTCCCGTAATTTCCTGGGAGGGGGCGATGCACTCTGACGTCACGTTCAATCACATCCCAGATTTGTTCTATTGAGTTCAGATCCGGCGAATTGGGGGCCAGCACATCACTTGGAACTCGCCCCTGTGTTCCTCGAACCACTCCATCACACTCATGGCCTTGTGACATGGTGCATTATCTTGTCGAAAAATGCCACAATCGGTGGGAAACATGGTCGTCATGAAGGGGTGTACGTAGTCTGCAAACAGTGTGTGATACGCCTCGGCGGTCATGGTGCCTTGCTCGAGCTCCACTAGACACATGGAAGCTCATATGAATGTTCCCCAGAGCATAATTGAGCCGCCGCCAGCTTGTCTCCGTGCCGCAGTACAGGTGTCAAGGATCTGTAGCCTTGAAACCCGACGGATTCGCACTCTCCCATTGTCATGATGTAGAAGATATCGGGATTCATCAGACAATGCAACGCTCTACCACTGGGTCAAGATCCAGTGGCGATGGTCACGTGTTCATTTCAGTCATAGTTGCCGATGTCGTCGTCTGCGGAGGCCCATTGTTTGGAGTGTTCGGTGCACTGTGTGTTCAGACACACTTGTACTTTGCCCAGCATTAAAGTCTGATGTTAGTTCCGCCACATTTCCTCTGTCCTCTTTTACCAGTCTTCCCAACCTACGGTGTGCGACATCTGTAATGAGGTGGGGGGTGCCCAACCTCTCGACGTTTGGACGTCGTTTCACCTTGGTTTCGCCACTTGTTGAAGACAATCACAACAGCACTCCTCGAACACCCGACGAGACCTGCAGTTTCCGAAATTCTCGTGCCGAGTATCCGGGCCATTACAACCTGCCCTCGATCAAACTCAGATAGATCGCGCGCCTTCCCCACTCTCACTGATACTACATACATCGAACGTGTGTCTGACTAACAGGCATTCCTTGGCAGGTGACGCTGCTATCGCCTGGACGTGTTTATAGCGATAGTAGGTAGGTGGTCATAATGTTCTAGCTGATCAGTGTATAATAAATAAATTTAAAATGTAGGTAATTTTCAACATTCTGACCAACTTGCAGAAATAATAAATGCTGGAATTGGTTTCAAGGCTGTTTCTGAGTGAATACTTTCTTCAAAATAATATTTAAAATTATAGAAAGATTTTCGAGACATTCGAGTCGAGTCGAGATTTTTACGAGCAGTCTCTACTCGAGTTGTGTCTCGACTCGAAAATTCGAGTCGAGAAATACGTTTGCCTCGACTCATCTGGAATTTTACAAAGCGTGACTCGACTCGTGAACATCCCTATCCAGAAATAAAATTAGGTCCTAAGTTTTGACGTTTTACAGTTTGACCCAATTTTGTGATTATTGATCAAGTAGTTTTCGAGTTTTTTTTCTTTGTTTTTCGAACGGACGGGCAGGGTAAATATATAAGGGCCTAACTCCTTAAAAACCTAACTCCTTAAAAACATGTATTGCGATAAACATTTGGGAAACTGAGCTCAAGGTACGCACTAGCATTCTCTCTATTGTTCAACGTAATTATGAAAAGTATGTAATATAGTAAGTACATATCAACATGATAACGTTTTACTAGATAAAATTAGTTTTTCATGCTTACTACTATTCAGAGCTAAGTTCCACTTATCAAACTCCAACGCTACAAACAAGGAATTTCATTACTATGATTGTCGTAATAAACGTTCAAATTTGATTGAAATTCATTATGGCGTCCTGCGCAAGTTTCTTTTCAAAATCTGTTTCCTTAAATATAGGTTAATATTTAAATAAAATGTTAGACATAACACGAAAACCGGTCAAACAATATACATATTTCATAATGAGATCATTATTTTAAAATACTTTACACATACAAATAATCATTTCACAGAAATAGTAAGAGCTAACAGAAAGTGCCATCTTGTGTGCTCATTGTAAAACAGATCAAGAAGTTTTTCTTTTATTTGTTACCTTTTTTCTATATCAGAATACACAACCAAGTGAATCAGTGTCTTGTGTTGTAGCTGAAATATAATTCTATTTTATAATATAGAACTGAAATCTGTACTGACTTCTTGATGGTGATTTACCTTAGTTACGTGAGTAGAAAATCACCATTATGGTTGCCTGCTAAACATCTTGCCAATTTCACCTCTCTTATTAAGGAGTCTTCCCGTTCTGACTAATATTTCAAGATGGGGAGTTCTGTCCAGATTGATTTTTTGTAGCGAATTTTTCTTTAGTAATTATAACAGATTTTGTAAGAAGAATAACTATTTTTCAAGTTTCATTATAAATTTTAGACGTTATTTTATTTGTTCTTCTAAGAAAAATGACTAGATAGAGTTCTGTTATTAGCAGTATTATTAACATCTACTTTACTAAAAATGAATGTGATTTTTTAAAAAATACCTACAGTACAGAGGAATAGAAAAGTGACTCAGTTGTAAGAAAGCCGTTTGCTATTTGAACTGAAACGAAAATAAAATAAACTTCGATCTAATATCAAACCATTTCAGAACAGAATTTTATTTAGTTTTCTAATAGTTCAACTCCAGCATGCTAAGACTCGCAGTACGTAAAACGTGCCTCCTCACATCCTCGCCACATGTTTGGTCATATTAAGCAAACAATGCAAGATGATGTATAAGACGGCCCTCATCTCTGAGTACCTGACCTTTTGATTAATTAAAACTCTACAAAGAAATATACAAGTATTTCAATATGTGATATTGATATTTTGTATTGCTGGTATTTACATTGACAATGAAAATAGAAGTACATATGATACTATTGCATATAGCATAGAATTTTGTATATAAGACAAATTAGATGATAGGGAGATGTCGAAAAAGGGGTTGTGATGTAGAATAATAAGATTCCTTCTTAAGGGTTGCCTTATGCACCCTCTTGCATTGTTTACTTAATATATGGCCAAACCTGTCTTGAGGATGTGAACTGTGGCACCTTTTATATACTACGAGTCTTAGCATGTTGGAGATGAGCTACTGGAAAACTGAATAAAATTGTGATGTGAAATGACTTGATATTAGACCAAATTAAGTTTATTTTATGTTCGTTTCAGTTACAATGTGAAACGGCTTTCTTGCAACTGAGTCAAACAATTTTCCATTTTCCTGCAGTTTTTTTAATCACATTCAACTTAACTAAAGTAGATGTGAATAATACGGCTAATAACATGACTCTATCCTAGTCATTTTTCCGAGAAGAACAAGTAGAATAATATCTAAAATTTATTATGAAACTTTAAGATGTAGTTATTCTTCTTACAGACTCTGTTAGGAATACTAAACAGATTATTACGAATGCTGAACAAAATTCAAGAGGACAAAACCCAAGGAAAATTGTGAAAAACGGACTAAATTAAGCGACAGCACCATAGGTGCAACATGATAAAATGATGATTATTGTTTTCTTCAAGTGTTATGCATCTAAAATGTTATCTGTAATTCTTCACTTTATTGAAATAACATTTTTAAAATACTGAAAACCATATAAAACACGTAAGGTGTTATAATAGGTATATATTTCACATTTTGATATTTGCTATAAAAATCTTGATCAGCACTTCAGAATTAAAATAAATAAATATCTATACATTACTCAAAGCAAAAAACTGCTATATGTCACCTCACAAAGATATTTTTTAAATCAAATAATATTACACTTTTTTGTAATTAAACTGAATGGTCTTACAGTAATATGCTAAACATATTTCAAATATATTAAAAGTATAATAATTGAAGTACCCATAACTTTTCGTATGGGTGTGTGTGAAAGTAATTAAAGCCAATCTGCTTTTTTATTATAACGTTTTTACGTTTTATTGGGTTTTCAGTATTTTAAAACAAAGGAAAAATTATTTCAGTAAATTGAAAAAATATAGATAGCATTTTAGAATATATGACAATTGAAAGAAAAAATAATCATGTAGGTTTTGCCCTGGTACATACAATATATACTCCTATAATTCTGTTCCCTGGACTTTGTCCACCTCGTCAGAATTTTCCTTGGATTTTGACCGCTTGGATTTAGTCCCCACCTTCTTTACTACAGCCATTATATACATGAGTTACGATCTGCATAAAAACACAGTAGAATCAAGCTTTTTGGTGCTGCATTTTTCTAAAAAGTCCTCCCTGCATAAAGTTCTCTGTTTCCGAAGATTAGGCAGAACGGGAATTCCCAATCTGCCTAAAGATAACATCATTGAAAATACTTTCTACAAAGTGCTGGAGGGACTTTAGGCAGAACGGGAATTAGGCAGGACGGGAATGAATCCTTGTCAACGTCCATATTTACGAATTTATTTTGTGAAAATTTCGACAAGATTCTTTGCTCAAAAATCTTCATTAGGATTTGTTTCTTTAACTCTCCCTCTGATTAGCTTGAAGAAGTTGAGGCACAAGAAATTAATCAGTTATCTGCGTCATTTCTATACTCAAGCGTAGACAGAAGTACATCTCCTTTTATTAACTTACGACATGTTATTTTTTCATTCTTGTAGAAACACATACACTAAGATTCTGATGATTACTATCCTGAAACGATTATCGGCAACAATAATAAACAGAAGTAAGAATGAGACAAAACTCAAATTCCACAAAGAGAATGCTTAAATCTAAGACAAACACATGTGAACGTAACAACAATATCTATTTTTTTAAAAAATGTATACAAGAAACTTATAAAAAATACACCGCATACTTAAAATATTTTACTCTAATTTTTGGTTATAGATTAAGAAATTTAAGTACACTGTTTGTAGAAACTACAAAAAAAAAACTTATGAGTGGAGTAAAATTTAAGCCAAAAATTGGTTACGTGATCATGGATAACTTATTAACATTTCTGAACTATACAGTGCTTATAACTTTCACAAAATAGCATGTAGTGAAGCGTCCACGTCTACCACTCAACATATTGTTATTATTATTCGGATATGCAATTTTATAAAATCGTAAATTTAGCTAGGATTTTCAAGAGCAATAAAGCTGTATAATTTGTTTTTTCACAGGGAGTACATCTATAAAAGAACAGCTGATGCTCAACATGGTTTCGCCTTTCCTACTCCTTCAAAGAAAGCTTGCGATGGAACAACACAGCTTCTGATGAATGTATTCGAGTAAGTACATTTCGGATTAGTGTAGTGTGTAACCTTTTGCAACACAGCAGTTATGCATGATTCTGTCTGGGAAAACATAGAGGAATGTGTGCTTCTGGTATCTACATATAAATATACATACATATAAACAAATATATACACATATACATCTTCGTACACGTTTACCTATGGTTTCTGGTATATAGAAATGAAAGACTATTTGCTCCTTAAGAGCTCTCTATTTGTACTCGTAGGATCCATGCTTTAATACTTCATACGGAAGAAACTTTGCAAATAATTAATATACAGTACATATATACAGAGTGAACGGTAACTACGTGGACAAACTTCAGCAGGTAATTCCGGACACCTGTACGAGTAAAACGTCTTGGGAACAGATGCGAGCCGATCAATAGTTTGGACGCTACAGGGCGTCGAAATCGTGAGAATATTAACTTGAGAACCCCATATCTTCACTATCCTGAATAACAGAGCTAAGGCGGCAAGGCCACGTCAAAGAAACCGAATCTGCTCTATCCAAAAATGCCTATGCTACAAGTGTGACATTCGCGCACAAGGGAGTTCCCAAAAGAAATGGGGATTCCCGGAAAGTTCTTACTGAAATCTGGTTCCCAATTTGCATGGTTCGAGGCCAGACGAGCAGCAAGCAATGATTTGTTGTTGGAAATGTCATATCGCCAACATTGTCAATATGGCGCAGGAATTTACATTTGTTATGTGGGGTTGCATAACTGTAACAGCAGGTAGACGTTACGTAATAACAAGACTATATTCTTGAGTGATCAGACCTGAGAGGGGAAGTCTTTTGAAATGAATAGAAGTAGCATTAAGTAAACAACTACATGTAGACATAGAAGTTAGTCGAAACACAGTTGAAAATAGGGTGCAAGAACTCGAAACTATGAAATGTGAAAGACCACTACATAAGACAAACATTTGTATTGGAACGTGCATTCGTACAATACCTTTTTGCATGTCACAATTGTAGTTCTTGGCTCTGAAAACTTCACAGGAGATGTCGGAAATGCCGTTCCTGAGCGTCAATGCACCCAGCAACTCGTCGCATCATGGATTGCTGAACCCGCTCCATTCGTCCATCTTGCACCCGAAGTTCGTCAAATGCTGTACGGATACGTTGTTGATGTTGTCTGGAGATCAGGAACGGGCTCGGTATATACGATACTTTTCACGTGTCGAGGGGGTTCAGGTCAGGTGACCGGGCAGGCCATGCAATACGATCTCCAGGACCAATCCGTCTGCCAGGAAAAATGGTGTTTAGATATTGGCGGACGGGACGTCGGAAGTGAGCTGGAGATTCATCATGCATCATCCACATGACCCAGCATACTTGGAGTGGCACATCTTGAAGTTCAATAGGCAGACTCTTCCGCAGAAAATCCAGATAAGCCTGTCCATTGAGGTGCTGTGGCAGAAAAACTGGCCCAAGTAGGTGGTATCCAAGAATCCCCGCCCAAACATTGACGCTGAACCGTTTCTGAGGAGACGATTTAACCATTCCATGGTGTTATCTGTATCCCACAGATGACGGTTGTGTAGGTTGATGATGCCAGTTCTACCAAAAGTCGCCTCATCAGAGAAGAGGATTGACGACAGATATCCAACAATAATGGTCATCCTCTGTAATAACCACCGACAAAACCTTTCTCGCGGAGAGAAATCCACAAGTGATAATGCCTCGACACGTTGCAAGTGATAGAGATAGTAGTTGTTGTGCAGAATACTTAACACAGTCGCTTGACTTATATCAAACTGGCGGGCTACTTGCCAAGAGCTTGCACTATGGTTATTCGCAATATCTTGTAGCACACCTTCTTCGAGTTTTGGTGCCCGAACATACTCCAAACGGCCTCCACGTTCACGCATTCTCTCAAAGAATCCTGTTTCACGCAAACGCCGAAATATTGCAGCAAACGTTTGGTGATGCGGTTGCTGCCCAAGAGAATACTTCTCCGCCTAAATTTTGCTGCTTCCCGACCATTGCCGTCTGCTTCGCCATACACGAACAACATATCACCCTGTTCTCGCTAGGAATAATGGACCATTTTACCAGCACCACACAACACACGTTCCCTCATGAGGCACACTCATATAGTAAACATGGTGGATGTGCCGTGACTCCCGCTACATGCCAGAGTACGTCTATGTACTGTACACCATTCCACATTTTGCCTCTTCTCCTGTGTGCTCTGCATTGCGGGCCTCAGGTTTGAAACACTGTACTGTCTTGCTGCTGTGCATTGGGCTTGGCTTTCCACGCACATTTATTATGATTACTGTTGTGATATGTATTATTATTGATATTCATAATAATAAAAACATAGTCGTAATTATAATACCAATACTCATACTAATAATAATACTAGTACTAATAACACTACAAATAGTTGCTACCATCGTTCTTCTCGTCTTACTCTTATGTATTGGTTTTTGTTGCTTCCCTCTCTTAATTTCCTTGTAACCGGTTCCAACTGTTACGCCACGCAAATGTGATAATGATACCTAAGGACTAAGCCGTTACCGCATCTTCCTTCTCCCCGGAGGTTAGGTTGACTGAGGGACGTAAAAGCGATACAATAACAATGCTACATTCCAGTGCGGATATCATGACAGTTGTCAGGGTTTTCTTCAGTACCACCAGGACTATGCCGGAGTGTTATCTGTACTACAATGGATCTGGATGGCCCCTGCATTTCTAAATTATTTCCCGTGACATGGGCCATTCCTACCAGCAGCGTAGTATTTCGGTGTCACCATGAACCACAACTCTTTGTGTCTTTCATATTTCATAGTTTCCAGTTCTTGTACCCTAATTCATCTGTGTTGCGGATAACTCTCCTGTCTACGTGTTGCAGCTGTTTACACTGCTACTTCTGTTCAGTTCAAAAGACTTCCTCTCTCAGGTCTAGTCACTCAAGAACATAGTCTTGTTACTACGTAACGCCTGTCTGCTGTTACAGTTATGCAACCCCACATAACAAATGTAAATTCCTGCGCCATATTGACAATGTTGGCGATATGACATTTCCGACAACAAATCATTGCTTGCTGTTCGTCTAGCCGTCGAACCATGCAAATTGGGACCCACATTTCAGCAGAAACTTTCCGGAAATTTCCCACTTCTTTTGGGAACTCCCTTGCGCGCGAATGTCACACTTGTAACATAGGCATTTTTGGATAGAGCAGATTCGGTTTCTTTAACGTGACCTTGCCGGCTTAGCTCTGTCATTCAGGATAGTGGAGATATGGGGTTCTCAAGTTAATATTCTCACGATTTCGGCGCCCTGTAGCGCCCTAACTATTAATCGGTTCGTATCTGTTCCCAAAACGTCTTCTTGTGCAGGTGTCCGAAATCACCTGCTGAAGTTTGTCCACGTAGTTACCGTTAACCCTGTATGAGTAACAAAATTTTACCTAGGAGTAAGATTGTAGAAATCCTGAAGAGGTGTGTTAATATTTTTCTTTTCATGCTTATATTACACAGTAGAAAGCGTATTTATTTCTATACATTAGCTCACCATAAATTTGAATCTGAAACTATAATCAGAGCTTCCTTGTGGCATCCTTATCATATGTAATCTGGGAAAATGGCACTCGGATTCGAATCCCAACGCAAGTTTATGTGGTTTGGATCTAAAGTTAAACTTCTCAAATATCCCCTGTGCTTAAAGAGACTTTATACTGCAAACCAACAGAAACAAAATGCAAACTTAAAAATAGATAGAAAAAAGTATTTTGCTTGCATTTATTGTACAGTCAGCATCAAAAGTGACTCCTCCTAAATGCTGTAACTCCATTAAGTCAGGTCCAGTACTTTTGCTGCTATCACAAGTCTGGACAGATGTAACCCAAGTTACACATAAGTTTGCAAGCAGTTGGTAAGCCTGTAAAGCACTAAAACACACTATTGGTGTGGAATTGATGAAAGAAAAAAACATTTTAATCTCAATTGTTGAGAGCGTTTTGTTCAATAAGTGCAACATATCAAATGCTATTATGATTCGTTGTATGCATAATGTATTACTTCACTACGTTCTTCATATGAAAAGAAAGAAAAATCGCTGATCATACATGAATTAGAAAAAGCTTGAAATCAATTGGAAATATCATATCTAAAACGATTGAAGAAAATAAGTTTGTAAATATTTGTCTTCATTCATGAAACTACTCAAATTACCCTTCAATCTCGTATCTTCTCCATAGGAGAAAATTCTTATGTCACAGAATATAGATTGAAAGTAAAATTGAAGAACATTAAAAATTTTGGATATACGGGATTCTAACCCTAGCCACCCTGATAGAAAACCAATGCGTTAACTCCTTCCCTACGATAATTACTTACACAAAATCTATTAGCTTGTTGCATATCTTTCATGTAAGACTAGTCCAGATAGTATGGCCTGTATGAAGGAACGATCACTAGTTGAAGTACTCATTACTTCCTTTGTCAATTCAGCCTTTCTCAATGAGGACCCAAGTAGCAAGAAAGCTTTCGGACAGTTGGCGCATGCTTGGCTTTTGGCTTTCTATGCTTGCACTTGAAACGCATGCCTTCATACAATCTGCCTTTTATTGTACTTGCAAGTGATGCTTTAGATCCTTTGCAGACCGTCATAACACCACTGGAACTTCATTCGCTATTGACTTGACTTGACTTGTAAAACGCTTGTGTCAAGCTTGAATGGAACACTGAATGCAAGGTTGGCCCCATGTAACTTCGTCACTGGAATCAAGCGTGCGACATGCTTGCACGTTTTCCAATCAAGCTGGATGCAATCTTGGCCGACTTGCAATTCAAACTTACAGCAAGCGGATTTCAAGTTGTCTCTGCTATTAGGGTAATATGTTTCGGAACAAGTTTAGGCTGAGGCTTTAGTGTTGGTTTCGCAGCCTAGGACGAAAAGAAGACGGTAAGAAGATGGACCCACAACGTAAGTGAATGAAGTAACTGTCTTTTACGATAACGTGTCCACTGCCAGCCCCCCATTTCAAACAAATCCCCATTCACTTTATGTTGTGCATCCAGGTAAATGGCAACGTCGCATTTTCATTTAACACTGGATGCATAAAGAGTGTACAGCCCAAACGGCTAGCCCGATTTAAAAGATTCTTTCACTTTAGATTGAAAACATGATATTTGCAGACGGTTTCCCCTATCACATTTTGTTGTAACTCTGATAATAACAGTGTTCGAACAATACACACACACACACACACAAGTGTTCGAAGTGGAAAAAAGCAGAGGTGGTATGTTTTATTTCGATTCTGACTCAACATACCTGCTATCTAAATGTTGAAATACAGTAAGAGTATGTTGTCCAAAAGATTGCATTTCTATCTGCATAATAACTAAAATCCATTGGAGAGTTCTTCTGTAGTAACGGAGGGAGGAGCATGGAGAAATTTTAATCCTCCGCCAACAACTCTGATTTTTTTTTTAAATCCCCTTATGTTTTATTATAAAGAATTATACACAAAAATGCTCAAAACCGGACTTTTATATTAACAATTTCTTGCGGGAAAACTGCCGGACCCCCACTCGACTGAGGGGTATTCCAAACTCTCGGAAGATCCGTCCCCACTGCAGACAACCCCTAACTCCGCCCATGCTCAAAACACTACCTTTATATGCATTAAGCCAAGAAGACATATACATAAGAAAGAAACAATTCAATATGGCACATAAAAATATAAACTAGATGAACTTCTTTGACAACACCTCATTTTAAAAACAAATGGCAGGGAAAAAGGTAACAAAAATATCAGAGCTTTCAACTTAGAAATTATTTCTACATAAAAAGTAAAATACCAGAAGCGGTATGGCATTCCACCGCATATCCTACCGTCACACTTTGGCCACTGTATATAAATACAGAACCTGTTGTTAAAAAATTTGAATAACACCACTGGGTACATATATGCAAGGTTAGCATACAGTATTGCTGCAGGTATGCTCTCACATAACTTGGACATAGGTGCACCGAGTTTAATTTTTTCTGAAAGAGTATACTCTTCCTTTGGTCCCATATGAACTTTACCCGGATTAAATGAGAGCCTTCGGAGAAGGTCATGAAACACCTCACCGGTGCAGTGGGAAAACCGCAACTAACTGATTTTAAGTACGTTCATGCTTTAACCTAACTTTAACTTAGGTTGGGACCCGGGTTCGATTCCGGGCGGGAACTCACGTGGTTTGGATTTCACGTTAATCAGTAGGTCCAAGTCTCACATAACCTCACTGCTGAACGGTACGTTAAACTCAAAATAAACTTACCTTTTAAAAAAACTTCAACTTAGAGTTTAAAACAATATAATATCCCGGTAACTTTATGTAAAGTTCATAAGGGTACACTGATAATCTATGGAGCTAGAGTATAAAATTCCTTATTGGCTGACAGTGTCAAAACCATAGTTGTTTTTACGAGCACACATAACTTTAATATAGGTCCACCAATTTTGCTGAATTATTTTTTGTTTCAAAAGAATATGCTTTTCTACTGATTTCATATAAATTTCACTACCGTCTGATGGTAGTTTTTGGAGCTGGGCTAACTCACTCACTCTATGGCCTATGGAACCCGGAGGCTCAATGCCGCGTTCACAACACCCTCTATTGACTTCTGTCCTTAGCCAACTGCATCCAGCTTCTACTTTGTATTCCTATTTCTGCGAGACCTCTTTAATATTGTCCTTCCATCTGCACCTAGGTCTTCCTAATAGTCTTCTTCAAATTGGATTTCCAGTTAAAACTTTGAAAGCGTTCCTACTTTCTTCCCTCCTTGTTACATGATCTGCCCATCTGAGCCTCCTAGATTTGATGACCCTGTGTTTGGTAAACGGTATAAATTATGTAGTTCCTCGTTATTAAGTTTTCGCCTTTCACCATTCCCGTTCCTCTTGGGTCCGAATATTCGTCTCAGGATCTTTTAGTCATACACTTTCAGTCTACATTTTTATTTCAAAGTAAGCGGCAATGTTTCGTAACCCAACAGCACAATAAATATAATTATCGTTTTATATGCATTTTCTGGACTTGAAGCAGGACTCTGAAAATTATATTCCTAAGCGGCTGATAGTGTTAATATCGTAATTACCCAACTTCATTGTATGAATGTTCACTCATAACTTCCAACATAAATGTACCAATATTGATTACTTTCTTTTAGTTTCAAAGAGTACACTTTCTGGCAGATTTCGTATAAATTTTGTCAGGGACTGATGAGAGTCTTTGAAGCTAGACCATCAAACAACACAACAGCTGATACCGCTATTACTGCTTGTGTCTTCGTGTATAATTCCGTAACACATACACCGATTTTAAATAATTATTCCTTCACGCATGTTTTATAGGGAAAATTATTTTATAGGAAGTAAATGTCCTACCATTAGTTTAGGTATGTAACTAAACTACTAGGATAAGGAAAAGTTAAAAAGTTAACAAACTTAAAAGGAAAGCAACCAACTTCAAAAATACACTAAAAAGCACATAATAATAATAATAATAATAATAATAATAATAATAATAATAATAATAATAATAATAATAATAATAATAATAATAATAATAATAATAATAATAATAACCAGCTAAACCTGCACAGTCTACACAGCGTATAATTTTTCATGTCTCAGGGTTCCGAACTCCTCAGACAAATAAATAAATTATGCTTAACTTCATATTATTTTGCAAGCAGTCCTGGGACCTTCGACCGTTATTAAGACAAGAGCAAGTGCATTTTCGCAGTCGCACTCGCTCCGTCCCCTGACTAATAGAATAGAATCATCCAAAAGTTTGCCCAGTGATTACGCAGTTCACAATGAACGTACACCTCGTTTAGGTTGGTTGTAGAGTGTATCAATGATTTCTTTCTTCCTGCATACAGCATGTAGTAACCAAATACCTTATACATACAGAAAAAAAACGAACAATAAAGATTCATCTTACTGGAGAAATTGTTATCTTTCGTTTTTCATTATCATTTGGCCATGAAACAAACTCGGGAGAGAGATACTAACCCCGTATACAAATGTGTGGCGTTGGAATGTATAACTCGTATGATATTATGTTTTTTTTTTTTTAATTTCAAAACTTCCAGTGTACCTCTGAAAACTGTAATAAAGAAATAACGGTATTTTTTAAATATAAAAGTAGAACTGAACAATCTACACAAAATTTGCAATCGATCAGTGAAAACGGCATGTTTCTAGAGTCTACGATTCCCGAGAACTCACTGTAGAAAGGATTGGCCACAAACATATAAACTTTTCTTTACCACAACATATATAAACCTAGCATATTAATATATAGATTAATATCATTTTCTGCTTTCTAGTAATTTTAAAGTCGTTTCATATATTTTGTAAAGTTTTTATTATAATGTTCTTACCCCATGAATAATGCTGTAGGTGAAAAGATAGGCTGATAAGGTTCTCTTTTGATATTGCTGTTAAAGGGTTATTTCAAAAACTTCAAATCCGGAATGTTCTTTGACCACATTATAAGAATTGTAGGAAGTATAGTATTATACAATTATATTTATTATTACATTCATATAAATTTAATTGAATTATATTTTATTTCACTGAGTGTTGCTGATTTTTTTGCCTTAAGAAGTGAACTTTTACCTTCGAAATTAATGATAAATTGTCGTTCTTTTTATTAGTTCTGTATAGATTTGTGTAATTTTAACATATATTTACAATAATTTTAAGTAATATTTCCTCATATACATTCGCCTTATATTTGTATTTTGTTCTTTCAGCCCTTCCGTTTTTATTTGGATGCACGTTTACCAAACTTTTCTGCACGTGGTCCAATTTCTTGCGAGCATTTTCCTTATGCTCGTTTTCATGACATTCAATGTGTGGCTGTGCTTAGCAGTTATCATAGGAACAGCGTTTGGTTTCTTCTTATTTGGATTGAAGAAGTATGTGACGGAGCTTCACCGTCAAAAGATAAATGGAATAAATGGCAAAGACGGTTGCCAGTCATTAATGACTTTAAGCAGTTCGTGCTGAGAATAAGCACGAGCTATCATGTGCAGGGATTTCGCACACCTTTCTCTAATTTCACACCTGTGGCTATGTGTTCTATATTTTTAACAGGTAATATTCTACGCTGAAACAAAAACCAAAGGTAAAACAATAATTCTAACTGTACAGAGTCTATATATATTATTGATAATTCATACAGATACAGTTAAAGAATTTTTTAAGAGGTACCGTATACTTTGGCCCATTTTTTTAATTTTCAAAATTCCCATTCTAATATATCCTATGATTAAGGAGGTAATTTAACCCTGCACGTACACACTTATTTTCTTACTCACAAAGTACATACTGGGGTTTGTAGGACCCCAATCATATTTTTCTAAATTATGGAGTTTCTTTTTATTTAATGAACTCATATATTTTTACACAATATCTATCAACAATGCTCCAACATTTTACTGAAAATAATATTTCTAATCCCATGCTTGTAGTTACTGTATTATTTTGAAAAAAATGAGGCAAATTTATAAAATAATTCTTCCTTTAAAATACATACTGGGGTCTGTGGGACCCCAACAGCAGTAAATGTTATCACCTTTCTGACAATTATGAAACTAAACTTTGTGATGCTTTGTTGTAAGTAGGATATCTTCCATATCATCTTCATTCTCCAATAATGCATGTCGTATAGATTCCAAATCCATTTTATCAAAATGTTTTTTGTTTTTTTTTAAATCACTTTCTTAAAGTACACACTGGGGTATGCTGGACCCCAATCAACGCAGGAGCGAAAATAACGTCTAATTCCAACAATGAATCTCACTAAACTGGCTAGACTGCTATTACTCCGCATAGACAGTATTACAAACTTAATTTACATTGGTAGCTCAAACTGCAAAAATAAATAGAATTGTTATAGTATTAAAATGAATATGCCTTGGGGTCCCACAGACCCCAGTGTGTATGTGCAGGGTTAATGACATTTCTCCTTGTTAAAATGCAATCCTTCAGCTTTCTTTTGAAAGCAGTGAACACTTAGTGTGACCAAGAATGATGATTATAGTTCCAATTTTTTGATGCCATGCAACACTTTTCATGATTGGGGTAACTTTAGCCCATTTGTCAAAATGACTAATTAATACACGAACGTATTATTGTGGCACTGTATTTAAGAAGCAGAAGAGAAGAACAGGCTGTTACAAACACATTGGTGAAATTGTCAATGTTTTTACCCCATTTCAATAGAGCGAGAAATATCGTCTGATGAAAGTATTTGTATTCTACTTGGTGAATACGAAACATCTATAAAAGAACGCTACAAATTTGTGAATAGCTAATTTAAAACACCTATATTACAAGCATAGGGGTGAAATCACTTTGTTCAATTTAGAGGCAAACAAAAATATCGTTCAATGAAAACCTTTCTAAGTGGATGAACACTTAACATCCGAAAATAAGAACACCACATTCTTCATTACGGTACAGTATTTTACCGGTACCATACTGCTCAGTTTTAGGAAGAAAATTCTTGTAAGTCAGCCATTGTGATCTTCCTTATTACATCGCACCATTTGTACATCATTTCATCTTCAAAATTGGACCTTTACCACCACAGAAAATATGGGCCAATGTTACCCCACGCCATTAAACGCTTAATAGTTTGTCCGTAATTGAGCCAACATTTAAGGCGTTAGGTTAATAATATTCGCTAATGAACATGTTTTTATATTCTACGTACTTATGCATTCAGAATATGTTACTTTAATGCAATGAACAAAAGTTGTGGAACTTGAAATATGGTAAATGTTTACTTGCTATCAATTGCTAGCATTTTGCTTCCCACGTTCTGGAAACAAATCACTAGCGCCAATATCCATGTGTTCTCAATGTTGTAATACTTTGATCCACAACTTTTCTTAACTGATAAAAACCATAATAACCATGTAGAAAGAAACCAAATCTTTCTCTTCCTTTGGGCCAAAGTTGCCTTTAAAGGGCCAAAGTATACCCAGTTTACGGTAACATTTGTTTGGCAAAATATCTTATTTGACACACAAATTCAGCTGTAGTTTTTTGTGGTATTAAGGTAATGTCATATTTAGGCAGGAAAAGTGTTTGTTATTAGTAGTCATTCACGCAGATCTTTCTGATGAAATAAGTTGTACCTTACTATGTTGAACTAACTCAATTAAATTGGAACGGTAATATTTCTTATATACAGTATATAGTTACTGTTGGCAATGGCATGCTGCATGATCTAACTGATTCGCATGCTATTCCTGTTTTATATATTAGACTGCAAAGTGCAGTTTTACAGTATATTATCATTTTCTGAATACATGCTACACACGGCCTAATCTTTTTTTAAGTGCATATGTATTAAGTGGTGCTATAGAAGTTGTTAGATTGTTATTGTAGTCGTCACCCGAAAGATTATTTGAACAATTATTAGTTTATACCAGTATGAGAATATTTACATTTTAAAAATTAAAGCATTTCTCCAAATAATTCTATACAGAACATTACTGACACATGCTGTATGTTACTGAGTTACCAGTGAAATCATACTATACAGAACATGACTGACACATGCTGTATGTTACTTAGTTACCAGTGAAATCATGCTATACAGAACATGACTGACACATGCTGTATGTTACTGATTTACCAGTGAAATCATGCTATACAGAACATGACTGACACATGCTGTATGTTACTGATTTACCAGTGAAATCATGCTGTACAGAACATGACTGACAGATGCTGTACGTTACTGAGTTACCAGTGGAATCATGCAATCATGCTATACAGAACATGACTGACACATACTGAAATGCTCGTTCCTCCATTATCCAAGATAAGGAATGGGTATGCTGGCAACCAGTATGCGGAACATTGCTATACAGTATTTACTCGCGTAATTTTCGCACTTTTTTAGACGAGAAAAGTTGTTTTGAAACAAGGGTGCGTAAATTATGCGGCGAAAAAATTATTCACATCAGTGAACATCATCTAACTTTTTCCCCAGTCAAAATAACACGAAAATACCGGTACACATTTTCTTTGTAGCAAGAATTGACAACAAACAACTAATTCTAAATTTGTAGAAAAATAACATTAAAAAATTGATTAAGAAGCCGTGTGGTTTCTTACCTTACAACAATGGCTTTGCTGCGTTGCCAATTCTTCATTAGCTACCGTAATTGATTCCTGGAAAAATGCTGTTTCACAAAAAGTTTCCGTGTGCGCAAATTACGTGAGGAAAATAAAATATACAGAAAATGCCCTTCAAAATTGGGATGCGAAGATTATGCGAGGGCGAAAATTACGCGCGTATTTACGGTATATGGAAGCATACTACAATTTTCCCCGTTTACTCGAATTCGCTGAAAAGTGTCATATAGTATTATTCGAACAAATGCTTCAATTCTAAAATTTAAAGAGTTATCCTAAACATCTCAGATATTGTCATATCATCATAGTTTCATTATGTGTATCAAAGTGTATATCTTAGCTATTTTGAGAATTGTTATTAGTTAAAAAGTATTACTATCGGAACATGATAGTCAATTTTACAATTTGTTTTTATGTAATAGGTTTGAGAATTAGTTGTTGTTATTTTTAGCGTCTCAGGATGTATATAGTTAATAAAACATATTTTACTTGGTGGGATGACTAGAGACCAGATGTTCAGGCATTAAAAACCTGGAAAATAGGCACTTAAAATTTAAAAATAGGCACTAAAATGTAACACGAAATAATGAAGATAAATGCTCAATACAATTAAAAAATAAATTCAAGTCATAGATAATATTCAAAGAATACAAAAACATACCTGTTTTTTAATATTTTCTTTTACTGTATACATAAAAACGAAGCATGACATGTATTCCATATATATTCGGTAAATCGATTCTCTGCAGCACTTTATCACTACACATAGAACTCCAAACTTTTACACACTTATCAATACACACAGCAGTCCAAAGTTTTACAGCACTTTATCAGTACAGGTAGCAATCCAAACTTTTACATCTTATCACTACAAACAACATTTACATTTCTCGGAAGGGGCAGAATCCCTTCTTGAAATACTACATTATATGTTTTCCCCAATAAAGCGTTATATTGAAGACAATGCATATAATAGGCAACATTAGGCACTAAAGCAATTATTTACGCAGGAATGAGCGAAATAAGCAAAATAGGCAAAATAAAATTTGCTTATATTGAAACTATAACCCCCATATAAATTTTAAAACGTTATTTTTGATTATATCTTTAGTATTAAAGAATAGGCATTTTGCTTAACATCCGGTCTCTAGTGATCACAAACCATCAGTATTACAATTTTTTTTTTTTTACTTATTTAATATTATATCCTGGTTAGAAAGCACTTAAAATCACATAATGTTTGTACTTATTATGGTAAGGAAATAACGATTGCTAAATCCACACTCCTTTTAAGTTTGTTCTTGGTTGGAATACGTAATTACAACTAGAATAGTCTGTTTATACTGTACACATTGAACAAATAACAATATCAAAAGTATTCTAACTTACAAATCTTACCTTATTGTGAACAGAATGTACACATTACTTAGTGATGACTGTATATTAAACAGCAAAGTCAGTCAATAAAAATGGTCGTTTTAATGTATAAACTATTTACTAACTAACTCTATGGCATATGAAACCCGTAAGTTCAACGTCGCGCTCGCATAAGCTCTCCATGGACTTCTTTCCCTGGCCGACTGGATAAAAGCAGTAGCGTAACGCAAAAATGTCGCCCTCCCCCGCAGGATTTTTTTTGGGCCCCCTTCCCATGCCCATTAAATCCTCACTGTATTATGTCCCTGTATAAGACAATGGTTAATACATTTATAGAATATAATAAAATTACAATTAAAATTAATACTCGCCGAAAAACACAAAAATTATTTTCCCTTAACCTTCAAGTGCTAAGATGACTTTTTTAAACAGATGTTGCTAGAATGGATGAATTTTTACCCAGAGCATATTTTTCTTTTCTAAAGTAAATAATGTTGTTCAGGGAAATGGATATTCCGTATTCAGCTCACTTTTTGGAGCCTATACTTCTTGGTATTTGCTCCTCGGTGTTCCCCAAACTCAGCGCCCCACCCCGCACTGCAGTTGCGCCACTGGATAAAAGTTCCTTATTTTGAATTCCTATTTCTGCGAGATCCATCTTTATATTACCCTACTATCTGAGCTTTATCTTCCTAACTGTCTCTTCTCCGATTGAGTTTTCAGTTAAAATTTGGAATTAGTCTCTATTTTCTTCCATCGTTGGAACATGACCAGTCCACCTAAGCCTCCTATACTTAATGACCCTAACAATGTTAGATAAACGGTATATGAATTATTAATTACACTATTGTGCCGGTGCTGTCATCAGTGGAGCTCAAAATACATATTAAATGAACTCTACAAAATGGGGATGAAACTGATGCACAACACGGTACTTAACTGTGAAATTATGGTTGAATTTAAATGAAATTCAAATGTTTCTATTTTGAAAAATGACTAGTTGTGGGAAAGGTAAGAGAAAGAAAAAGGTTTTAACCAAGATAAAGGAATGAGCACTAGCCTGATATTCCAACGAGGCTGGCGTCGTTCTGGTCATCTGGAACATGAATGTCTTTCTCTGGAGGAGCCTGGATAAACTGGAGTCAGTCAACATCTGGATCTCTATCCTGTTGATCTGCAAGGGGCGTCGAGTTCTCTCTTGACAATGCGTCTTTACGATGATGTTCTCCTGCATCTTCATTCCACTAGTTTCAATTTAATCTCGGAGTATTTGCGGTAATAAACCAACAGAATGGTATTCTTGAGTTATGGAGTTGATTGTTCTCCAATGGTGTTGGGATGTTGATAATTGGAAATGGAGTTAATTATACGTTTTGAAATAGACAAACCATCTTTACTAAAAGTGTGACCTAGAACATCTAATGAGAAATATCCCAATTTTGGTTTTTTTTTCTGGGGAAAGCTTTAAACCAATTTCTTTTATTCTTTGAAGCAACATACGAGTTAACTATACAATTTCATCAAAACTATCACTAGACCAAAAATAATCGTCAACATAGGCAAATATTTTATCTTGTGGAAGACCTTCTAAGGTGAGTTTGACTAATCTATTCATACCACTAGTAGATGTCTTAACACCCGGAGGCAAAAAATTATAATGGAACAATCCAACAGCAGGAATCGAAAAAGGTGTCGTAGGTTTTGATGCTTTAGTGAGGGGAATATTAAAAAATGCTCCGAAAACATCGCTAGAACATAAATACGAGTACATAAATCTCGTATTTGCGTCCTGCCAAATTAGTCAAAATATCCTGCATAAGAGGAACCGGAAAGGGGTCAAGAACCATCTTTTTTTATTTATGTATCTCCCATCTTCTATAAATCGATATTGTCCATTCTTCTTGTTAGCAAGCATTACCGGAGAATTATATGGACTAATACTAGGCTCAATGATCTTACTTTTCAATAAAATATCTACTTGTTTTTTGATCTCATCCAGTAGATGATATGGGATGGCAAATTGCGGGCGAGTGACTGGAATATTGTCTACTAATTCAATTTTATGCTTATATCCTTTAGCACAACCATCATCAAATTCATTCCAAGAAAAACTAGAATAAAATTTCTCTACTAAGTCATATAATTGCTGTTGTTGATGTGTCAACAATTCAGGGTTAACATTTACTCGATATTTATCGTTACCTGCAGGAAAAGATTTTGTATCTACTGCATTGACTTGATGAACCTTATAGTTAGCGCAATTTGGTTTCTTGAAGTTGGTATCACTGATAACATGTTCGGCAGAACCCAAAACAACATATTTTTTGAAATAAAGTCAGAGAAATTACGGGATGAATTTTGTCTACAACTGATTTACGCACAAAAATCTCTGCCTGTGTATCTATTAACTCATTAGGAAAAGTAATTTGCGAGTACATGGAAAATCATTTACTTTCTTCAACGTAACCTGAACACTTGAATTTGGAGGCAAAACTACAGAGCGAGCCACTAAAAATTGAGGTTTATATAATTTCGTTATACGGTTAGAAATTTCATCAATAGATACGTATGGCAGCAATTCAACTCTTGGAGGAATACAAAATTTAACAAAACTGAAATAATTCTTATTGTGATCAAGCATCGCAAGAAGATTTTTCAAAAAATCTTGGCCAACTATACTATTATGTGGAAAATCTTTATACACTCGAAATGGATGCGTAAAATGCTGTCGTCCTAATTTGAATTTCACTAAAGCGATTTGATCACTTTCTTGCGAATTTCCAGTGACGCCAGGAATAGAAGTCGTTCCTTTGATTATTTTATGCTTATTACTTAAACTATTGCCAGAAATTATGCTGATAGTTCTGCCTGAATCCAATAGAAATAAGCGCCGCTTATTATCAATATATGCTTTAACATGAGGCAAATTAGCTTCATAGTGAATAGGCACATAATATCGCTTTCTATTTCTAATATTGTTACACATACTATTGTCTGCTTTATTCCTATTATTCGACTTCACATTCTCATTTACATTGACTGTATTAACGGAAACAAGAGGCTGTGTATGAGAAAATGATGCGTGAATTGGATTTCTACACTTCAAATGCGAATGCTCATAAGGTTGTATACACACAGATTTTCGTTTGTGTGCGTAAAAAACTTTTGCTAGCGCAGTTCGTAGCACAAGATCTTCAAGTTAAACTTTGATATCGTCTAACTGAGCTATCAAGATATTTTTCCTTCAGGCTGAATGAGAACTTCATTCACGTTCTGAGTATTAAAATTTAAAGTGTTTTCTTTTGGCTGTATAGCATTATTACCAACAGGATGTATATTGTATTCGTCTGTTATAGCCAAGAACTTCGCTCGCTGACTACGCATGCTGACAAGAAAATTAATTCTTTCCTTTAAACCTAAGAACTTTGCTAACACAATAACAGTCTTATGTGATTTTCTTACGACTACAGAATAGAACGAACCCGTCAATGATCAAGTTATTTTGTTCGGTCAACGGCATCTTTGCATCGTACTCGAGTATTAATTTCCACTTATGAAAAATGTAATCTAATACAGATTCAGAATCTAACTGTTTCCTATTTCTCATTTCTTGCTCCAAAACTTGTGAAACTATATTATCCTCATAAGCCTCTATTAATTTCTTCTTAATTTGAACATACATAAGATTATCATACTCTGCGGTCAATTCTAAAACTAACAAAAAAGTGCGAGCTCTATTTTCCAAGCAATATGGCAACAAGTGCCTTTTCTGTACATCAAGAAGGTTATGAAGAATAGAAAAATCCTCAAAATGATTTAAAAATGACTGAAATGACTCGTTCAATTTGCCAGAAAATTTGGGGTTCTACTAAACGTTCTAAGCCAAAGAAATAACACAAGTATTCTCCATTCTACCTATTTTCTAAGTCACAATTCCTAATCGCACTAATAAATAAATATCTTACACTACTATGCATATAAATATATATCCAACACCAGAATATAAATGACACTTCTTATATACTAACAGAAAGAAAAATAAAATATAACAACTTGGCAGAATCTTCTCTTCTCACCCACTTAATCATTCAACTAAGAAGCAATGAAACAAGAATTACTCTAACTGAGCAAATGAACAAAGGTAGCGGGGGTAGGCGGGATGGTTAAAAGTAGCACTACTCAATTTTTCTCAGCAAAAACTATAAATTACACTGTACTCGTTACTCAAGATGCATCGTCATTATGTTCAACTCAATGGGATTTATCTTTTAAAAATCTCTAATGTACTTGACTTGTCTATCAAAACTGTTATCTATCGAAAATATTTAGAAATTTGGGATCGTTACAACGGCGTAAGCCTTACAGTATATCCATCATGTGCCGGCAGGCACATGTAAAAATTTGGAGATTTTAAAATCTTACAGCATCTACCACCATGTGCCGGTTAGCACATGTAGAATATCTGGAGATATGGGATCGTACATCCTCTACCACCATGTACCGGCGCTGTGTCATCAGTGGTAGCTCAAAATACATATTAAATGAACTTTACAAAATGGGGATGAAACTGATGCACAACACGGTACTTAACTGTGAAATTATGGTTGAATTTAAATGAAATTCAAATGTTTCTATTTTGAAAAATGACTAGTTTTGGGAAAGGTAAGAGAAAGAAAAAGGTTTTAACCAAGATGAAGGAATGAGCACTAGCCTGATATTCCAACGAGGCTGGCGTCGTTCTGGACATCTGGAACGATCAATGTCTTTCTCTGGAGGAGCCTGGATAAACTGGAGTCAGTCAACATCTGGATCTCTATCCTGTTGATCTGCAAGGGGCGTCGAGTTCTCTCTTGACAATGACCTTCATTCCACTAGTTTAAATTTAAGCTCGGAGTATCTGCGGTAATAAACCAACAGAATGGTATTCTTGAGTTATGGAGCTGATTGTTCTCCAATGGTGTGATTCGCTTCTCTCGTCGATCCTGCACCTATCCTAACTGTGTGTCGAATACCCTCTGTTGATGTGTCCTCCGTGGTTTTGTCTGGCTGTAAAATGATGACTCTGACGTTCAACGAAGGGGGAAGTATCAGGCTGTGCGTAAGGTATGCGGAAAATGAAGAAGGAAACTAGTCATGTTTATTGATAATTTCAAAAGTGACAATTAACAGATACATGCTTATTCAAACTGTCTGACAATGTACAACATTAATAAAAGTTTTGTTCCGATAGATTTTAAAGAGTTCATAGTTCTGTCGTTGATAAATGTAATTTAATAAAGTAATTGAATTTAGCGAATTAAGTTAAGAGTTTACACAATTATCGCATGGTCACTTCACATCTAATACACAGCTACTTCACACTATTTTAATGAACTGAAATTGTTCCTGCTCAGATAGTAGGGTAATATAAAGATGGATCTCGCAGAAATACTTGCAACTGATGGAGCTTACAGTAAAATGAAGGTATTAATTGCCACTGGTTCTTTGGGTCTCTGTTCTGGAACTACTGCTCCCCATGTTCCCTCTAAGTAATTTTGGAATATATAGAGGGTGTCCCAAAAATAATTGCGAAAAATTAAACCACAGATTCCTGGCACCAAAACAAGCAAAAATGTTTATATGATTTATAGTTCGGAAGTGGACATGGACGGAGCTAGATAGTTTCTGAAGTGGGGGAAAGGAATTTCACGTTCGTCTACCGGAATAATGACTGGAGCTAAGAACGGATTCAGAAATACATAAAATCATATCGGTTTGACCTGTCAAACGCATGTTACTTAACTGCGCCAGAGATTCTCCATACATCATGTAGGGATTCACCGAATGTCTGCACAGCAGGGGTAAAGAAACTGGGGAGTAGAGATGGAAACCATAATGTAAGAAGTTGTTATCCATGGCACGATTGCACGTGCATGTGCAATGGGATTCAAAACAATGACAACTGGTCATGGTTGCTTAATCTCACGCGACAACGGAAAGTGGTATACCAGAGAGAAGTTAGAAATAAGAACAAGTGTAACTAGCCGTTGTAATGTAATGAAATAACAGCCACAATACACATCAACGTACTGTAACTGTAACGTAATGTCTAACACAGAATAGCACTACAAACTACTAGGTAATACGAACTAACAATAAACGTACCTAAAGAAAATGTTCAAAGTGCTGTCCTTCCACATCTTTTCAACGTGCTAATTGTCACCGCAACGGTTTTTGAATGCTTCCCGTGTGTTGCGTAACACTGTTCACACACATGTATACACGACTCCAAAAGTGCATTACCACCTGCTATTCTCCTTTTCCTGCAATAGCAGGCAACCCAGAAAGCTTGGCGGTTTGGTTGGTTGTGAATTCGAAAGGCGTTGGACCAAACCTCAATTTTGTAACAAATATATCAGTGTGGCAAACTGCAAATAAAAGAATAAAACAAATTGTTAAGAATGACAATTTTATTATCGTGACGGAATTAAATGACATCAAAACTTACAAAATTATCTTACTTAAGCAGTTCAAACAAGATGAATGGCAAGAAAGAGATACCAGAGGAAAGCATTTCTCTACTTCCGCCAAACAAGAATCTCATAAAAAAGAAAAGTTACATAATGTAAACGTTCAATATAAAAGCCCCACCCAAAATTTATAAAGTTGACACCAGAAAGGCAAGAACAACTGAACCGAAGTAAATGAAATTCTGCACAGATATTGCAGACGTAAAATGAGGAAATACGGTTTCGTATTTCCCTAAAAAAAACGGTTCGAAGAGCACGGACCCCTCCAAACATTTGATCACGAAATATTAAAATTGCTATTAACAGTATGTCAGATGTATGTAAATGACATCAAGAATTGTAATATAACTTTGTGTATGGACAATACAAAAAAAATAAACGAATACAGGTTTTTTTATGTTCTGCAGAAAAAGGGTTTTAGGGGGCAAAAGCCCCCACCCAAAATTTTGAATGTTGTTGATCGAAAGGCAAGAAGAAGTGAACCGATGGGTATGAAATTTTGCACAGATATTTTAGACGTAAAATGAGGGAATACCTGTTTCTTAATTTCCTGGAAAAAACGGCTGGGTGAGGCACGGACCTCTCCAAACCTTTGATCATGAAATATCAAAAGTGCTAGTAACAGTATGTCAGATGTATGTAAATGACATCAAGAATTGTAATATAACTTTGTGTATGGACAATACGAAAAAAATAAACAAATACAGGTTTTTTTATGTTCTGCAGAAAAAGGGTTTTAGGGGGCAAAAGCCCCCACCCAAAATTTTGAATGTTGTTGATCGAAAGGCAAGAAGAAGTGAACCGAAGTGAATGAAATTGTGCACGGATATTGTAGATGTAAAATGAGGGAATACGGGTTTCGTATTTTTCTGAAAAAAAAACGGCTGGGTGGGGCACGGACCTTCCTAACTTTTCGTCATGAAATATCAAAAGTGCTAGTAACAATGTGTCAGATATGTGTAAAGGACACAAAGAATTGCGACATATCTTGGTGTACGAACAATACGCAAAAAATAAAGGAATACTTTTTTCTATTTTCTGCGGAAAAACTGTTTTAGGGAGCAATAGATCCCACACAAAATTTTCAAAGTTCGCGCCCGAAAGGTAAGAAGATGTGAACCGGAGTGAATGAAATTTTGCACAGATATTGTAAACATAAAATGACGGAATACAGGGTTCGTATTTCCCTGAAAAAAAGGGTTGGGTGGGGCACGAACCTCTCCAAACCTTTGATCACGAAATATCAAAAGTGCTAGTAACAGTATTTCAGATATGTCTAGAGCACATGAAAAATTGCAACGAAACTTTGTCTATAAACTATAGTATAAAAATAAACGAATACGTTTTTTAATTTTCGGAGGAAAATGATTTTTGTGGGCAAGAGCCCCCGTCCAAAATTTTGGAATTTGACCCAAAAGGCAAGAAGAAGTGGACCAAAGTGAATGAAATGTGCACAAATAGTGACGTTGAGTAGCGAGAGGAGTGGACCGAAGCAAACAAAATTGTATGTAGATATTGGATATGTAATATATGGCTTTCGTGTTTCACAAGTGTCTTGTCTCCATCCGATTTTTTCAATTTGGCAGATCGAGTACAAGCAAAAACACTATAGCGTATTTTATAGTATTTCAGGAAGCAGCTTTAACGCTTACAAAGTTTTTGCGCATAAACAAAAATACGTATTGATTTATGTTCAGTTTGCTGTTGATCAGCTAAATTTGAAGCAAAACGGATAGAGGCACTTGAGAAACACGAAATGCCCTATTTTACATAGGGACTATATAATATCTACACACAATTTCACTTGCTTCAGTCCACTCCTTCCTGCGCTATTACGGTAATATTTACTTTTTTCGGATGGGGAATAGGCCCCAACATTGTTTCTCTGCAAATATTAAAACACGTTTAACTTATTGGTTTGCAAATTGTCCCTATACGAAGCTTCGTTGCTATTCTACATATTATTTACGAACTTCTGACGTATGCTTATTTGCACTTTTGATATTTCGTAATCATCGGTTCAAAAGGTTCGTGACTCACTCAACGGTTTTTAATAGGAAAATACGAAATCTAATTGTCTCATTTTACGTCTACAATATCTGTGCACAATTTCATTCACTTCTGTTCACTTCTTCTTGCCTTTTGGGCCCCAAATTTCAAAAATTGAACGAGGGAGCTATTTGTCAAACTCGGCTCGACACGAAACTCGACATCAATTTATGGAGCTAAAAATAAACAGAACGTGTCCTTGCATTTTTTAAAATCTCTTTTATGGAAGGAAGGACTTCCTACATATGGGAAATTAGTAGTGGGTTGATTTGTAAAAAATAATCGAAAACGATCGATGTTAGTAGAGAAACAAATTGAGAAACAAAATACAGTGCTTCGCATTATATATCCACTGCTTTCTATTATAATAATTGCTGAAGCTTGTGTTTAGCGTTCAGAGCACAAGGAAATTAAATTGTGGGAAAAAGATATATACAATTTGTACAGTAAGCTTAATTACATGGAAATTTTAAGTTTGGGTACGCTTAATTATATGAAAAATTTTATACTTTTTTCATTTACGTTGGTCTCCTTTACCTTGATTTTGGATTTCAAATTTTAATCCTTTTTCCACTGAAAAGTATCTATAATTCAACAAGGTAATAATTATCAATGATAATTATAATAATTATCTATGTAATTGAATTCATTGTAATTTGGTCCATGAGAAACACTACCATTTCGTACTAGCTGTTATGCCCGTTCTTCGCACTGATCAGATAAAGTATCAATGTAAACAAACTGAACAACGGAAGAACAATTAAGAAACATTTCTAAAATTGTATATATTTTGTGTGAATATATACCCAACAACGTACATGTGTTTTCATCGGGAAGACCGATGGGGTCTGAATTTGAACGTAAACACTATCGGGGATGTCACTATACATCTGAGAAATCCCGATAAATATGGATTCGACACAAATATTGGTCATTTTCTACTACTTTTACATGTCCCGGTAAACGTCCCCTGAGACCACCTTGGTTCCAATTGTGAAAAAATCCCCTCTGGCCTCCAGCCGATACCGCGAAAACTATGAATGTAACACTAACATCTGCCATTTTCTACTACTTTTACATATCCCGGCAAAAGCCCCTATGATCCTCTGGTTCCAGTTTTAAAAAAACAACGCCTCTGGCCCGCAGCCGATGGCGGTTGTATTTGAAAGTCAACGCCTGTGGGAGTATCACCATTCATCTCAGCGACAGTGAAAACTATGGATTTGACACTAATATCGGTCATTTTCCATAATTTTGCATGTCTCGCAATTCACCCCCGGTGACTCCCGGCCCGCATACAATGGTGGCTGAATTAGAAAATAATCGCTAATGACAGTATCGCCATTTATCTCAGCGACCGCGAAAACTATGAATGTGACACTAACATCTGCCATTTTCTACTACTTTTACACATCCCGGTAAAAGCCCCTATGATCCTCTGGTTCCAATGTTGAAAAAACAACGCCTCTGGCCAGCAGCCGATGGCGGTTGTATTTGGAAGTCAACGCCTGTGGAAGTATCGCCATTTATCTCAGCGACCGCGAAAACTATGGATTTTACCCCCGGCCCGCAGCCGAATAGGCTGAATTTGGAAGTTAATGCGATCGGAGTTTCACCATTGATCTCAGAGAAACGCGAAAACTATCAAATCGACACTCATTTCGGTTATTTTCTACTACTTTTACTTGTCCCGGTAAACGCCCCCTGAGACCCCCTGGTTCGTATTTAGTCAAAAACGCTTCGCCTTGGTCTGGGTCCTGAACCAAGGTATTCGCGGCCAAAATTTGGTTACTCTCGGCCAACTTGTCTGGTCCCCAGGCCGATCCCGGTTGAAAAAAAAAAACACTCTTCGTCTTGATCTGGGGCCTAGACCAAGCTACCCGTGACCAAATTTATAAAACTTTCGTCCACTCGTCTGGTTTACAAGCCGCACACAGATAGACAGACAGGCACTCAAACAAACTCTATTTTATTTATATTAGAAAGGTCAGATCCACCGTTATTGTAATAGAGCGGTGCTTGAGTGATTGATCGTAGAAATTCAAACTCCAATGAGTGATAATTTCATAGCGTTGTTTTATCACAAGTTTAAACTCTTTAGTCAGTAGAGAAGAGGACATGAATTATGGGTCAGAGTTGATGATAATGGGTTTCTACGGGTCTGTGGGTCACAGTGGGTGAGAGTGGTTCATGGTGGGTGGTGGGTCAGACTGGGTCACGGTGGGTCGTGGGTCACGATGGGTGGTAGGTCAACTGGTCGTGGCTAAAGTTTTCATTGACCCACACCCTCTCTGAACTACAGTGTTGAAAATTAATCAGTGAAAATCAATTGCAATTGATCAATCAATTGAAAGTAATTGCTGTGGAAATCAATTGCAATTGAATTAATTGCCAATTAATTTCAATTGCAATTGAATGACTGAATTCAATTGCAATTACTTTCCACTGCAATTACTTTCAATCGATTGATTAATTGCAATTGATTGTCCTTTATTAATGGCCAACTGCAATTAACAGTTAACCATTACTTACTTCAGTTGTTAATTGCAATTAACAATTAAATTTACAGATTAATTGTTAATTGTTAATTCAATTGAAATTTGCCTAACACTGTGAATCTTCTCTTCCCCTACCCCGATCCGGCCCTTCAAACTCTTTTTTTTTTCCTTCTATCGAAGCCAGTACTGCCTATTTGGGAAAAGTTTCAATGTAGAGGATTGCTAGTGGTAAAAGCGATGCATCCGCCGTTCTGTTGGAAAGGGGGGAGGGGCTGGTGGAAAGTGCCGTAAAATTTTACCTTGTCCCCATAGGAAAATATTTAGATTCGACACTACTAATATATATATATTTCAGCGACCGCGAAAACTATGGATTTTACACTAATATCGAAAACTATGGATTTTACACTAATTTCAATATATATAAAATTGAAAAACATTATGTTTTTGACTCTAAATCTCCCGAGCCGCATAACAGATCTTGATCAAACTTGTAACATGGAGAAGTTTCACGGCTGGGCTGGTTAGGCTATTTACTTTGATGGTAGAACTGAGAGGGAGGAATGTAAAAATAAATAAAACTTAATAACTCCTGAACCACTCGACCGTTCTTGATCAAATTTTCCACATAGATGAGCCTCAGACCTGGAATCGTTTTTGTAATTTAAGTTTGACGGAGTAACGTGGGGGCGGAGAAGGAGGGGAGATATATAAATACCAATTTATATAAGACTGAAAGTGACTATTTTTGTAACTTAATAACTATTGAACTATCTGACCCATCGCAACCAAATTTTCAAGATATATGAGGTTCGGATCTGGAAACGTTTTCCTAATTTCACTTTAACGGTACATCCTAGGAGGAGGGGAGGGGGACGTATAAATAAAAACTAGTAAAACCTAATATCTTTTGAATCACTCAACCAATCTCGATCTAATTTTTTATATACATGAAGGTCGGGCCTTGAGTGTTTTTTTTTTACCGTTTCACTTTGACGAGCCAACGTAGGGGAGGGGAAGGGGGAAATATATGTAAAAAATTTTTATATATAAATGGCTGCCTTTGTGACTTCAATCTTGAACCACCCGACCGATCTAAATCAAATTTCCAGCATACATGAGTTTAGGGGCAGGGATTACTTTAGGCTATTCACTTTGGCGAAGCAACGTAGGGGAGGAGGACGGAGTGAAATTTAAAAATGATCAAAAATGACCGATATTATTGTTGAATCTCCATAGTTTTCGGGGTCAATGAGACAATCAGTGACACTTCTGATGCTGTTTCAATCTACGTTCAGCCCTAATAATTGGGGAGGGGGAGGGTGCAATGGAGCAGAGAGGATAAACATTTAAAAATGATCGAAAATGATTAATATTAGTATCGAATCAATAGTTTTAGGAGTAGCAGAGATTAACAGTGAATATTCTGATGCCGTGTGCCGCAGCACGGAGGAGGGGTAGGGGAGCTATATATAATAATAATCGAAAATGACCAATATTAGTGTCTAATTCATAGTTTTCGGGATCATTCTGATGAACTGTGACATTTTCGATCCGGTTTAAATGCAAGATCAGCTCCGCCACTTGCGGGAAGGCGAGTGCGTCATATATAAAATGATCGATAATGGCCGCTATCAGTGTCGAATTTATAGTTTTCTGGGTCGCTTAGATGA
This sequence comes from Thermobia domestica, assembly GCF_964235325.1. Lineage (NCBI taxonomy): Eukaryota > Metazoa > Arthropoda > Insecta > Zygentoma > Lepismatidae > Thermobia > Thermobia domestica. The sequence continues at coordinate 95,844,130 of NC_137470.1, forward strand.
ACAGTGGTACTTTCTATCACGTTTAAATTCAAATTCAACCCCACAATTTGGGGGAGAGGGAGAAAGATATATTTAAAAATGATGGAAAATGACCGAGTGCTGAATCCACATTTGTGGGGGGTCGCTGAGATGAACAGTGACACTTTCAATGCCATGGCCCGCAACATGAAGGAGGAGGAAATATACATATAAATGACCGAAAATGACCATTATTGGTGTCGAATCCATGATTTTTGGGGTCGCCGAGATGATCAATGATCTTTCCGATGCAGTTTAAATCGATGCCATTAAAAACGAAAACAGCATATTTCACGGGTACTAAACACATGAAATACGGAGTTGTGCATTTAAGTTTTCATTTCAACTCAGCAAAGCGGGTAATATATGCTAGTAATATTAATAAAGCTCAGGCACTGTCCTTTCTCTATTTCAAAACCAGCTACAATTCTCTTTCCTAGAACAACTGTTACTGGAACTATCGTTATATTTTTGTTTTTCGTCCTTATACAACACCAAGGTTATAAAGGAAGGTCTTTTTGGTGTGGGTTCGCAGCTTGAATCTGATCGACCGTTCCCAACCATACTATCTCGCCTCCAGAGAAACTGCATTACAGGGCAGAGTCTAAAGCAAGAAATGTATATCTCTTTTGCTAAAAAAAAAAAAACTTTAGTTCGCATACTAGTCACAGCACATGTTTAGAGGTTTTTTAACGAATCTGTATGAGACGAGACTAGTGTTGCCACGAGACGAGACGAGACGAGACTTCAGGCTGTCTCGTCTCGTCTCGTGCAAAGCATGTCTCGTCTCGTGTCTCGTCTCGAAAAAATGTGCTCGTCCCGTCTCGTGTCTCGTCTCGAGAGGTTCTGTCCCGTCCCGTCTCGTCTCGTTTGTCTCGTTTTGTCTCGTCTTGTCTCGTAAAAAATATAGAGGCATACCATGGGAACGAAAGTTAAATGTAGCAGGCTGCCCCATGTTAATCAAGATACAACTAAGTTACAAGTATTAACCAGAACACAAAGACAAGAAATGTCACGGTAACTACACCGTGAAGCCTTCACCTCTGGTGTATGTGGTAGTCGGTTCGATCTCGGTTAGTGCCATGTGAGCTTTGTGGTGGACAAACATCGAATGTGTGTGGGGGCCGCGGTAGCTCAGTGGTAGAGCGTTCATCTCTGGCGCTTGGGGTCTCGGGTTCGATCCCAGCCCCTGCCAAGTGAACTTTGTGGTGGACGAACACCGTGTGCGTGGGTTTTCTCGAGGTTCTCCCGTTTCATCCCACTTTCTTCATTACACCATTTCATTCATTACTCATCATCACCGTCTCCTTTAGCCTACCGGCATTACCGTGGGACCTAAAACTCAAATATTTCATTTCATTTTTCGAATGTGTGTGTTTTCTCGAAGTTGTCTAGTATCCTACCACTTTCTTCATTCCACTAATTTTCCCATCATCATCCATTCGGGGTGAGCCAAAGTTGCCTAAAGGTCTTAAAAATAAATTCAAATAAGCTCACAAGGCAAGGACAAATAACACTAGTTAAAAAATTTAAACTTTTTGTTTGTTACATGAGAAAAATCACCTGATCTTAAAGGAACTTTTTGCGCTGAATTCGAATATGCACTCGGTTTCTCTCAATCACGTACAGTTTTCCCGTAACAGAGGGATTTTCGGGAAATTCCCTCAAAAATTTCCTTTTTCAGATATTTTATTCCCCTAGCTCCTGTCCCCTTACATATAGTAACATAGAAATTATACCTAAGTATACCTTGATTTACGAGGCCTGTCTAAAAAGTATCCGACCTTAATTTTTTCCACGCAAAGTAGTGATTCTCAGGAGGCGCCACCGTGCACGGTGGAAGGAGGAACCTTAATGCGCATGCTTGAATTATTTTTTCACCGCGTTCGCGTGTGCCAGTCATGAGCTGGTGGTCGCGAAGTGAGGTGCTGTTGGTGGTGTTCGTCGGATTTAGTGTTTCTCGCAAGATGACTGAACGAATTGAGCAAAGATACTGCATCAAATTCTGTCAAAGGCTGGGTGATTCTCAAAGCCAAACAATTCGTAAGATTCAGCAGGTGTTTGGAGAAGATGCGATGGGTGTAACACAAATTAAACAATGGTTCAACCGATTCAAAGATGGCTGCATATCAGTCGAGAGTGAGCAGCGTAGCGGCAGGCCCCAAACTGCTCGGAATGCAGCTGTTGTTGAGCGGGTGCAAAATTTGGTGATGGCAGATCGCCGTTTGACAGTGCGGGAGATTGCAGAAGATGTTGGAGTGAGTAAAGATTCTGCACATGCAATTTTGCGTGACGATTTGAACATGAAACGAGTGGCTGCTAAATTTGTACCCAAGTTGTTGTCTCAGGAACAAAAAGACACCCGTTTTGACGTTGCACAGGACCTTCTGGACACCACGAACACTGATCCTGGGTATCTGAATTCCGTGATAACTGGAGATGAGTCATGGGTGTACGGGTACGACCCAGAAACAAAACAACAAACGTCTCAATGGAAGCATCCCGATTCTCCAAGGCCGAAGAAAGCACGGCAGGTGCGAAGCAAAATTAAGGTGTTGCTGACTGTTTTCTTCGATGCCCGTGGAATTGTGCATCACGAGTACACACCGGAAGGACAAACAGTGACAAAGGAGTACTATCAAGATGTTCTCAGGCGACTCCGTGACGCAGTCCGGCGCAAAAGACCAGGCATGTGGACAGCGAAGAACTGGCACGTCCATCATGACAACGCCCCAGCACATTCATCCCAATTGATCCACACGTTCTTAGCCAAACATGGAATTACAACCGTTCGCCAACCTCCCTACTCTCCAGACCTGGCTCCTTGTGACTTCTGGTTGTTTCCAAAATTGAAGACGCCTCTGAAGGGATCCCGTTTTGAGAGTAGAGAAGACATAATGCGGAACACGACGACGGAGCTGAACAACATTCCAAAAGACTTCCAGCGGTGTTTCCAGCAGTGGAAGGATCGGTGGGCTAAGTGTGTGGAAGCACAAGGGGCCTACTTTGAAGGGGATTAGGGTCCCAAATCTGTCAGGTATTCGCAACTATTTTTCTGGCCAAAGGTCGGATACTTTTTAGACAGCCCTCGTATATTTAATAAACCCTAAAAGTTTCGTAAAAATCGCTTTGTTCTTTCTAGAGAAATAAATATATTTGTATGTATACTGTGTGCACTGTTTATTGCACCTGATAGTAATGCTTTCAGATCTCCTGAGTTGGGGTAAAAACGATTTGCTTTATTACTACAAACACAGACATAAAAATGAATATTTACAATAGTCAACAACACACTTGTATTGCTCTCTGTAAATTAGAAACGTGTATAAAAATAGAATGTAGTTAAGGGACATTCTAAAAAAAGCAAATACACAATAAATTATCCGAACGTTAAATCCGCAATTAGACCTATTCCGCACGGGGATGAACTTCCACTTCCCGAGCCCCCTACCAACTGGGAAGAGATATGGCCAAAAGACTCTGATGATGATCATGACCTTGATGAACCATCGACATCAACATGTACATCCAAGGATCCAACGTTCATCCCTGACTGTGTTCGCGAGCCACATTTCATCCGGCAATGTGAACTTAATGACCTAGTCCGTGATTTGCACCTGACAAAACAAGAGGCGGAACTTCTGGGATCAAGGCTCTAGCAGTGGAACTTATTGGATGCAGAAACGAACATATCAGTGTACAGGAAAAGGCATGTTCAATTTTCAAGCTATTTCTCAATGCAAGATAATGTGTGCGTATGTACGGATGTAAATGGGTTGATGGCGGAGCTAGGAATTCCTTACGTTCCAGAAGAATGGAGGTTATTTATCGACGCGTCAAAGGTCAGCCTTAAAGCTGTCCTTTTACATAATGGAAATAAAAAACCTTCTATACCACTTGCGCACTCAGTGAAGATTAAGGAATCCTATGACACCATGTCAACTTTGCTAAATCTTATAAATTACAAGGACCATTGTTGGCAAATATGTTGTGATCTCAAGGTAGTTGGTATTTTATTAGGACTGCAGTGCGGTTACACGAAGTACCAATGTTTTTTATGTGTATGGGATAGCCGAGCTGATGACAAATATTATGAAGTGAAGGAATGGGAACCTAGAGTGAATTACGTACCTGAAGAATGCAACGTCAAATACGCTCCTTTGGTAGATCCTAATAAGATATTACTACCGCCACTTCATATCAAGTTAGGACTTATGAAAAACTTTGTCAAAGCCATGGACACATCTGGTGAAGGTTTCAAGTATTTGCGAGATAAGTTCCCTAACCTGAGTGATGCTAAGATTTCAGCGGGAGTGTTTATTGGTCCCCAAATTAGGAAATTAATGCTTGATGATAGCTTTGACAGCAAGTTAAACAGTGCTGAGCTAGCTGCCTGGACAGCATTTAAGTGTGTTGTGCGCAACTTTCTGGGCAATAACAAAGCTGAGAGTTACACAGAAATCATACAGGACATGATACAGAAATACAAAGAGTTGGGTTGTAGGATGTCTTTAAAAATGCACTTTTTGCACTCCCACCTCAGCTTCTTTCCTGCTAACCTAGGTGCTCTCAGCGACGAACAGGGGGAAAGATTCCACCAAGATATAATGGCAATGGAGAAAAGGTAACAGGGACGATGGGATCCTTCAATGATGGGGGACTATTGTTGGGGTCTTGTTACAGAATGCAACATTTCTTACAAAAGAAGGAAGTAGTGTACGTTTTTGTAACCCAATGGAAGTTTCATATATTGTGATAGTTTTGATTGTCTTTTCATGACCTTTTGGTACATTTGTATTATTGTTTATTGTAAATTGTCACACTTGTAAATTATATTGTTTTATATTTTATATATGTGTTTGTGGTAATAAAGCAAAACGTTTTACCTCAACTTAAGAGATCTGAAAGCATTACTATAAGGTGCAATAAACAGTACACACAGTATAAATACAAACATATTTATTTCTCTAGAAAGAATAAAGCGATTATTACGAAACTTGGAGGGTTTGTTAAATATGAATCAAAGTATACTTAGGTATAATTTCTATGTTAGTATATGCAAGGGGACAAGATCTTGGGGTGTAAAATAAACGAAAAGGGAAATTTTTGAGGGATTTTCCCGAAAATCCCTCTGTTACGGGAAAATCGTACGTGATGGAGAAAAACCGAGTGCATATTCGAATTCAGCGCAAAAAGTTCCTTTAAGAACAGGTATTTCCTTTTATGTAACAAAATCTTTGTTAACTAGTGTAATTTACAAGATAATATATCTCTGCTGTTAGTTGTCTGAGGCTTCTCGACCCTGGCTTTTTTTTTTTTTTTTTTTTTTTACATTCTGAAACATTGAAATTTGTTTCACCAGTTTCAATAAACGAATATACAGTAAATTGCTCATAGGTACGTTGAAGATGAAGACACTAATGTCAAATAATGTTTACACGACAAGCAAAGTTCGATGTAAAGGTGTCACCATCCACGACACTCGTATACTATCAGCCCACTTGCTTTATAGTGTCTGTATACATACATACATATATATATATATATATATATATATATATATATAGAGAGAGAGAGAGAGATATGTGTGTACACTTTGATTTCATATATTCCAGCCTTTAGGTTTCCATACCAATCCAAAAACTACTTTTCATTTTAGCATGTTTAGATTTGTTGCAATTAATTTTTTTAAAAAAAGCTCGGAACCAAATAATTTTATTGAGTAATGGAAAGTATTTGATTGAAATTTTATATGTTACTGCACAGTAAGCTCTACTTAAAGTGCCATAGTAATGGGAGCTGAACGACACATCGGACCAAAGAATGCTTGGGGCCAGTCTTCACCTCCATGGTACAAATCTGTTCCCATAACCGCGGGGTGTGTGCCACTATATGGTGGTTGTCCCGTTTGTGTAACAAACTCATGACAGTACACCCAGATTAGCTAGTGGTCTAAAAAAAGTTGATTTTTGGGTGGCCATTTTGGATTAAAGTTTCTTATATTGTCGTGATCTATTCACAATCATACAACGTCGAAATGTTGACACATTAGGTACGGGGATTCGAACTTGTAACCGCAGATGATTGTATAATTTATCAATGAGGCATGTTGTGTTAATGCACGAATGATATCTTAATCAATCCATCTTAGTTTTTTCTTGTCATTCATTAGCATATTTACTTGGCCCTGTATAAAACTTTTTCGTAATATATCCACCACCGGTTATTAACCACTTTATTGAAACGATCACAATATTATATTTTAGAACTGGCCTTTGAAATTAATTCTTTCTTATATTTGCTTTCCAATTCTTTTAACTTCGTTTGTAAACATATTATTTTGGCTTTGTACATACTTTTAGACTTCAGTTTTTCGTTCTCTTTACGCAAAAAGGAGAGCTCTTCCTTTGGTTTATGCCCCTCACTCTCCACAAAACAAACGAAAAATAACATAAACAAAGAGTTATTTTTTATTTCAGTAAAATAGTTATTTCATCTGGCTGCCCCCAATGTCTGATTTGTTTTTTCTTTAAACACCTAACTTCCGTACATTTAATTCTTTCATTATTTACATCAACACGGTTCCGTATAGTAAAGGTAAGTTTAGTGAAGGCACGTCTTGTTTAAACTTTTTCTTGGGTAGAATATTTAGAAGCTCACATTTTAAATTATGTCCATAAGCTTCGGGAATAAAATGATCGGAATAGACGCTGGCGTTTTCAACTTTAAAGATATCTTTCCGACAGCATTTCTTTCGCCAAACTTTCCGCAAAGGAACCGAGGGAAATACATGATAAATAACTTTGGAACCCGCAGTATTTCTACTATAATTGCGACAAATACTTAGTGTAGAATTCGACATGCTTATAGGCTAACACGAGCACTACAGTAATTAATGTTTTCTTAATACAGGAAAGCAAGAATCACTCACTTTCCTGCAAAAATCAAAGAAACAAACAAGGGTGAATGACAAGAACCTTGGGCGAAAGCTGTTTCTGCTCCCGCCGTGACGTCACAATTTTACTGCATCTTTGGTTTTCAAAGAAGGGTAGTTATGACGCGACCTTAAAAGAAGAAAGGAACAGTAGGGTCGGCGAACCTTGGAAGCAGAGGGCAATTTCGCACACTGGTCAGATCAAACATTTCCGCGTAACAAAACGAAGGTCCCCCTGTAAAACCTCTTCATTTAAAGTGTTATTGTTAGTATCATAAATTTGCTGAAAGCAAACAATTTGAAGGGTTCTTCGATAATATCTGCTTTTTTTGTCCTGCGCCCGCCTTCCAAACGAAGAGGTGAATTTTACAACATGACTGCTGTATAATAAGCGAACGATTGGTAAAATGGTAAAAGTGTATTTTTATGTGTATGTGTGTGTGTGTGTGTGTGTGAGAGAGAGAGAGAGAGAGAAGACAAAATTTTAGTTGCAAGATGACATACTTCAATTGCCATTTTCGGTTAATTTCGGTTCATATAGCAAAAAGAATACCGCCACCAGAGAATCCGCCATCTCAACCAGAACTTTCAACTACAGCCTGTAATGAGTGTAGACCTTATCCAGTTTTCAAATTGAATAGATGGGGTGGTAGTTCGGTTTCTTGACCTTGTAAAAATCTTCCCTGTCTTTGATTTTGTTTGTCATCATTTCAGCCAGAAATGAAAAAAAAATGAAAATTCCTCAGTTTACAGCAAGGGGAATTGGGGACAAGACATTAAGGATGATATTTCTGGAAGCTCATGTATCACGATTGATTCATTCAATAGACAGAGGACACTTTTCTATGAAGGCTTTTCAACATGTTTTCTCACAAAGGGGATTTTCCTTTTGCAATCTATATGACCACTGGCAATTTCAATCTTGGCCATTCCCGCCAGCGTTTGCATTTTCGAGACACGAGACGGGACGAGACATTTCACGAGGCGTCCCGTCTCGTCTCGTGTCTCGTCTCGTTTTCGAGACGGGACAAGCAGTCTGTCTCGTCTCGTGTCTCGTCTAAAAGGGTTCCGTCTCGTCTCGTGTCTCGTCTCGTTTACGAGACGAGACGAGACGGGACACGAGAAATGTCTCGTCTCGTGGCAACACTAGACGAGACCTGCAAATGACACAGGACTGAAAGTTGAGCTTACACCAGAAGTCGAATCTGTATCATTCTAAGACAAAAAAAAATCCTAATGGCTGACTACTTTAATGCTCATATTTCATTCTCATGTAAAAATTTAGGGTGAGCCCGGCCCCCTAGACTCCCCGTGGATTCGGGCCTGTGTGACCCCCCACCCTCGAACACAATTTTCTGGAAGAAAGCCTCTATTCTTCCTTTTGTCTGTCTAGTTTACTGAAAACATGAAAAGCAAACTAGGTCACAGAGCATATAGTTGGAAATGATTGACATGTTGCATTGCAGACATATTTCGTACCATTGATGATTTTGGGAGGTTTTCCAGGGACAAAATTCCCCTCGAAGTTATATCTCCTATGGTGCTCAATATGCGTTGAGTTGATTTTATCGTCCCTTTCGGCAGCGAGGCTATATGAGACGGGACCTACTGATTAATCGTGAATTCCGAACTACATGAGCTCTGGTCGGAATCGAACCCGAGTTTCTCACGCCAAAGGCGCGTGCGCTAACCACTTAGCCACAATGAAACTCGGTGTTCATATTAGAAAAAAAGAAAGCACATTATGGGAATTTCAGTGCAGACAACTAAGTATGACGACTGTTAAATGAATATTTTTCATCTTGAATATATTGTGATAATGGTCAATCTTATTCGATAATGTCATTCTCTCTTTAAAAAATAGCATTTTCTTTTCTGTACCTTACTACAGTATATAAGTTAAATTTCACACAGTGTGCAAAAGAGGGGAAGTGATTACAACGTATGATGGACTTCGCTTCCTATCCGATGAACAAAACCTTTCTTGTAAAATTCAGCGTTGCAAAGAACCTGTGTGATTGACTGATAGCTACACATAAATTGACAGAATGAAAGTCTAATTTGAGTACTGAATCTGCCCTCAGGGAAAAAAGCAAGCTGCTCGCACTCGTGGCTTCTGTGTCTTGTAACATTGTATCTAAAAAAACAGACACAAGTTCAGTTGTGAAACAACTGATAAGGCTTTTTTTCTTTTATACAAATCATATTTGTTGTTTGAAGCCTCTTTATTCCTTATAAATTCCTTATAAAAGCAATATAACCAGATCCACGGAAACCCACAGGAATTGTAAAGAAATTAAAAAAAAAATACCTTTATCATTCTGATCCTTTATTGTTATTATTATTATTATTATTATTACTATTATTATTATTATGAATATTTTTCGTTAGCCCTCATAGCAATTAATACTTAGCGGCAGAGGTAAAAGTGCGTGGGAACGCGGGGGACCCCATCCTCACCTCCAAAAAACTGTGTATGGCGTCCCTCCAGTTCCTAAGCAATTACAATGGGCAAAGATAGGCATGGGAGACATCGTGACTCATGCCGCTACCTACCGTCCCTCTACCTTTTCAGATGATTCCATCCCATCTAGATTAATCCCACTTCGCCTAACGATTTATCAGCCACTTAAATCTCCAAAATAAGAATGGCCACCATTTTCGGATCTCACGTTAATCCGTAGCTCCATATCTCATGTAATTTTGCTACCGAAGGGATGCTAAACTGAAATCCGATCCAATAATAAAGAGAGATAATAGATGGAAGCTAATTTTTGGGAAATAATTCGTGAAAGAAGAATGTAGGAGAAAACAGGATAATCCCGAGAAATCTCACGGGTACGATGGTATCCACTACAAACTTTTATAGTCTGGAATCGAACGAGGTCCATCCCACACCAGAAGTAAGCGCTCTATCACTAAGTCACCCCGCCCCTACTTTGGAGGAAACAGTATGATTCTGACAGATGTATCGATATACTAAATATTGCGTATGGTAAACCAACCTACAAGAAGTACAAACGATCAGAATGTGGGATTCGTGGAGTTTCCTTCGTGCGAAAATGGTAAGCACGTTTCTCTGTCAGTTATTCTTAACTGGATGCCCGCGTCTCTTAGGGATTGGGGAGGACACGGTGACCCAGTGGCAAACAGCTTGTCTCTGCTACGTGGGGCCTGTGGTTCGATTCTAAGCCAAGAAACTTTGTGGTGGACATCATCGTATCGTGTGTCGGTTTTCTCGGGATACTCCATTTTTTTTCCACATTCTCATTCCATCATATCTTCCATCAACATTTACTTGCCTTAATCATTGTCTTCCTTAGTCTAAAGAGCATAATCGTGTTCGTTAAAATGAAATACTTCATTTCATTTTACAGGGGTTGCTTACAGTTTATCAGAGGGTTACCGTTAAGATACTAATACTTGATACTAATATTTGTAAGAAAGAAGGAGCCTATGAGGCTCATAATTATCGAAAGGCTGATAACTACAATTGTACGTTGATTGTAAGAAATGCTAAAGGTACGAACTAAATTTGATTTGTGAGTCTTTTAGCGTTATTAGTCATATTATGGACAAGAAATAATTCACATATCGACAAACCAAGAAAACTAACACTGAAATTTGATATTCGACAGTGAAATATAATAATATACAACTTGGATATCAAATATCGAGGTTAGTTTTCTTGGCTTTGAACATATTCAACTTACATGTGTTTTCGTGATAGTCGAAACTTTCAACGTAGGAGTATCAGTCTCCTAAATTTTCGTAAATAACTATGAAGATTATCCTAAATCTAACAAATAAGTACAGATAACGATCAATAAAGTTCATAATTGACTTTTGAGAACATGCTGGCCCTAACTGATATATCACATCACTACTTTTCCATTTCCAAAATTATCACCGATTTCAAAATGGCGGATTTCAAGGTGCAGCCGGAAGTTCGTGATTTACTCTGCCCATTGTAGATCACATTTTGTCAATATGTGAAACTACCATCGTTTGCATTGTCTATCTTTCACTATTTTCACGATTCAACAGTTTATTTGATGTATTTCAATAACATAGCATAGCCCTTCTCCCATCAATTTTGACCCCCTCCGTTTCTTATGACATTTAGTCCTTATAACTTTGCACACTTACATATTTCCACATCCTCTATCAGTCACACTACGTCTCATTCCGCAACTCGATTCATCCATTTGGACCCTTTACTTGTCAGACAATTTCTTCTTGGTGGAGAAACAGGAAAAATAATTCTACAATGACTGACAAGTAACACTTCCCCAGTGTAACACTCCGATTTTAATAAAATTTGGTAGGTAGATACTACACATAAAATAAACAAATACCGGTACGTGTATTTTTATTTTCTCCGTTAAAGCTGTTTCAGGGGTCAAAAACCCACACCCAAAATTTTGAAAGTTGACGCCCGAAAGGCAAAAACAAGTGGACCGAAGTGAACGAAATTGTGCACAGATATTGTAGACATAAAAAGAGGGAATACGGGTTTCGTATTTTACTGGAGAAAACGGTTAGGTGGGGCACGGACCCCTCCAAATCTTTGATCACGAAATATCAAAAGTGCTAATAACAGTATGCCAGAAGTCCTAAAGAACATGAAGAATTGCGACGAAATTTTGCGTAGTAGCAATATAAAAAAAAATACGTTTTATTTTCTGCGAAAAAACGGTAAAGGGGCAAAGGCCCCCAACGAAAATTTTGAAAATTGACGCCCAAAAGGCAAAAACAAGTGGACCGTAATGAATGAAATTGTGCACAAATATTGTAGAGGTAAGATGGAGGAATACGTGTTTCGTAATTTCCTTAAAAGAAAAAAAAAAACTTTAGCGTGGATCGAGGCGTCTGGTGGCGGAAGGAGTGGAGAGAAGCGATGAAATTTTGTGTAGATATTGGATATGTAAAATAAGACCTTTCATGTTTCACAAGTGTATCCATCCGGTTTTTCAAATTTGGAAGATCAATAGTAAGCTCAAACAGTATAAATATTATTTTATAGTATTTAAGGATGCACCTTTAACATTTACAATGTTTTCGTGATCAAATGTTTGGAGGGGTCCGTGCCCCACCTAACCGTCTTTTCCAGGTAAATACGAAACCCGTATACCCACATTTTATGCCTACAATATGTGTGCAAAATTTCATTCACTTCGGTTCAATTCTTATTTTTCGGGTGTAAACTTTCAAAAGTTTGGGGTGGGAGGTTTTGCCCCCTAAAACCATTTTTCCGCAGAAAATAAGAAAACGTATTCCTTTGTTTTTTGTGTATTGTATATACGTAAAGTTTCGTTGCAACTCTTCATGTCCTATACACACATTTGACATAGTGTTACAACAACTTTTCATATTTCGTGATCGAATGTTTGGAGGGGTTCGTGCCCCACCTAACCGTCTTTTCCAGGTAAATACGAAACCCGTATACCAACATTTTATGTCTACAATATCTGTGCAAAATTCCATTCACTTCGGTTCGCTTCTTCTTATCTTTCGGGCGTCAACTTTTAAAAGTTTGGGGTGGGTTCTTTTGCCCCCGAAAACCGTTTTGGATGCCGGATGGCGGGATGGATCCCAGACTATAAAAGTTTGTAGTGGATACCATCGTACCCGTGAGATTTCTCGGAATTATCCTGTTTTCTCCTACATTCTCCTTTCACGAATTATTTCCCAAAAAAATAGCTTCCATCTATTATCTCTCTCTATTATTGGATCGGATTTCAGTTTAACATCTCTTCGGTTGCAAAATTACACGAGACATGGAGCTACGGATTAACGTGAGATCCGAACTGCTTGTGCTCCCGCTGATAATTGGAGCCGGGTCTCCTATGCGAAAGTCGCACACGCTACCCCATACCCATGCGTGATCTCTCTGTCTTCCTTAGCCTAGAAGGGATAACATGTAAACTTTATGGACTTCAAATAACTTCAGTTCTTTCTCGATAGTCAATTCTATACTGAGACAAAGTAGATCAATCAAATATGTGCATCTTCCCTTTTTATAATTTTAACGATGTTCTTGTAACTTCGACCGTGTTCTAAGATTCCTGTTATTTGAAATATCGTATTTAATTGTAGTTAACTTGCCTCAGTCAACATTTCATAAAATATCCCAACAATTCTTCAATTTCTTTGGGGTGATCTTTGTGCTGCCCCTGTACCATATAGAGTTATGCATTAATGGAAGCTATGGCTAAAAATAATATACATTAGTAGATTCGGGACAACTTTTCGACATTCATGAATATTCATGAGTGTCGATAATTTTGACATGGTAGCACTTCCTAATGCACGTTTTAAAAAATGGATACACCCTTTTTTTCCCGCATACTAATGACACATAATGTATGCAGGTGCGGCCGGAGGTAACATGACATATAATAAATTGTTTCCGGTCAAAAGAAATGTTAATTGGACAAGCAGAATACAGAAAAGACCTTTTCGGAAATAAAATATGGAGATCACACACGTAGAACAAGGTAATTCATTAATATTCAGCACATGTAACGCGACAGCTGCTGCTGGAGAATTTTCTAGAAATTTGGATCGTTGGTATGGGATATCACGTGATGGACGAAGCATATTAAATAGCCGGTGTTTTAGTGAAAAGGAGTTATAGATTGGTTTTAAAGCATGGATTCAATGAAACCGTTGGATCTTAGTACAAGAGGTGAAAGCGATCTCGCAGAATCATCATCTTTGCCGGGGACAGAGGTTTTATCCCAACCGGTGGTGAGCCCGCAACTTCCGCCATTGGAAACAGAAGTTATCCCGTCTAACTTGGATGTATTACCGGGAACAGAAGTTTTATCCCAACCGGTGGTGAACCCGCAACCTCCGCCACTGGAAACAGAAGTTACCCCGGCCAACTTGGATGTATTACCGGGAACAGAATTTTTATCCCAACCGGTGGTGAGCCCGCAACCTCCGCCACTGGAAACAGAAGTTTTCCCGTTACTTGATGTTGAAAACGAAATAGAAGAATATCCCCCTACACCTTCACCAACAGTGAGTAATTCCCCGGTGCAGAATTGGGAGTTGGAAGAATTTTTGAATTTGCCATGTGAGTGTACTGTGGAACGTACATCATTGGATTGTATAAAAGACTGTATAATATACTGGAAACCAGATGATATATGTATTTGTTTTGCTTGCGGGTTCGGAGACGGCAGTCAATGGACACATGATTGTTTGGTGTTGGATACGGAATCTCTTGAACGGAAAGCTATAGATGCTGTAACGAAATTTGAAGTTCGTGAAGAATTATTATCAATTTACAGAAAAAAGCATGGACAGCCTTTTGCGATGATATGGAATTTCATTGAACGTTTCCGAGATCTTGTGTGGGACTTTGAATATAGACCCATTCTATTAAAAATTTTACTAGAAAAGGATTATGGGAAATACGTGGACATATGGTAAATTGTGTATTGTTTGATTTCGTTTTATTAGTAATCATGTATTGTGATAGTGAGAATTGTGGACAAAACATTAGTGAAAATTGTGTGTTAGAAACGATAAGTGTATACTTACGCTCAAATGGAATAAGTGGTATGCAGCATAATCCTGGAACTTTTCTTGAAAAGCACTTGTTGAATGATAAGACTTTAGTAGAACTCTTTGAAATTTTTCATGAACGGCATCGTGAAATTTCAATCACAAACTTTATGTTAAAAACTGGTGAATGTTTAAAAAATACTGAATTTATTGGACAACTTATTCCAGTTGTCATGGAACGTTCGTGTGAAATTTCAGTTTGCCATAAAATGTATATTGTAGACATACAGGGATTTAAGATTTCCCCGAATGAATTTGTGATACGTGAATTTTGTCTTACTGCGTGTGATGATACTTTAAATTTTCATTGTTTAGTAAAAGTACCATGCGAATTTAACGATTTACCAATAGGTTGCCAAAAACAAATCGATTGGCTTACAAACCACTTGCATGGCTTGTCATGGTCTAGTAAGACTGGCTATCTCGTATCACATATTCGGAATATTATGTATGATTTTTGTGCATCAGATGCAACTTTCCTTTGTAAAGGTGGGGAAAAAGCCAATTGGATAAAGAAAATCTTTGCGTTAGCAAACGTTGTGGATCTGGAAAGAAAAGGTTGTCCACCATTAGCAGAATTACAAGGTACCGTTTGTAATGAAATTTGTTCATTTCATAAGCAAGTAGAATCAAAATCGGCATGTGCATATCGAAATGCACAACAATTGAATTATTGGTGGAAAAATGAGCGATCCACAACCCTTACTAAGGGCATAGCAAGTTTAATGTTTTCATTGTAATCTTAAAACTATTGTAAGGAAGATATATTTTATGGAGAAATAAAAATATAAAAGTTTAAAAAATTGGTATTTATTTATTTCTAAAAAAATCTACAAACATCTACTTTTTTTCTTTTTCATTATGTTTTCTACATGTTTTTTGACAAGCTTATCATTATTTTTTAATTTTTTATGATTAAACATTGCAATACATTTGTCAAATGAAACACCACGTATCATATAATACAGAAAATATAATACAAAATATCCACACATGATAGAATGATTATCTTGAACTTGTACAGTATTTACAAAATAGAGTTTACAATTCCTTTGTAGGAACTGTTGAATTAGTTTAGGCACACCCTGTGCCAGAGAATCAAAATAGTATCCATGTTTATTGTTATTGATATAGATCGCTACCCAATGGCTACCAGGTAAATCAGACTTGTCCAAATTAATAATCAGTCCTACAGGGTGTTGAACAAGTATAGGTAAACGATCAATGGGATAAATTCCAGTCACATTTGCACCGGTAATACAGTCCTTTAGTAACACTTGTAATAATTGATCACTATACATGTTTATTAGTCTATTTCATCCTTACTTTCCTCCTCTTGTTTTATTTTTGATGGAACATACGTTGCACTATTTGGATTTACGTATAAAACATAACCATAGACTTTTAAGTATTCGGCATATAATAAAGCTTCACGCACACAACACTTAAATTGTCCAAATCTATGTTTTAAATAAGCACAAGAGTAAACATGAAATCCCAAGGAAGACGCTTTTGGGCACTGTAAATCTTCTAAATTCACAACAGTCCGTTCCAATAGTTGCTGCAGATAGTCCTGACGTGTTTTACCATAAGTATACAAGGTACAGGTATTAGCACAATATTGTTTCAATATAGTAGGTAACAATGAGTAATCTACATCGCCATTGTACCAGTCAATACCATAATCATGTTGTACTAGATGTTTATTCGAAAGTATGAGCGGCACACGTAATTCATGTATTGGATATGGTGGTTTAAAAATCCAGCTTTGTACAAAGGGGATATCAGGATTTACAATTGCAAGTTCCTTAATAATAATATGATCATCATTATCGTTGAACGCGGAGAAGTGAACAATAACCCTCATGGCACTCAAATGACGAAATTTTACATTGTATGATCAGTATATACATTCCTGTCTTTATCGATTTGAATGAGAGAGTCAAATTGAGCGTACACAATACATGTAATGGAATTTTGTAGAGGTTGAGAAAATGATAATTTTAAATTGACAGGGGAATCACGTATGACATCCCACGTAGAATCATCTAATGTTCCTGTTGGAGATAGAATGAACGGGTACAAAGTGTATCCATGTCGAAATTCTTCACGGGAAATTGTATGTGAATGATCTTGATAATATATACCGGTACCGGAAAACAGAGTGGAATATGTTTGAACATATAATCCATTTTCAAAATTAGGAGTGAGGGGTGTCGGTGGAAATGATTTTGAACCAACTTGTAATTGCAGTTTGTTAACGTTAAAATGTTGAAATTCAAAAGGATTTACATGTGGTTGACCATTAAATGCAGCGTTTGATACAAAACCTATAACAACACCTTTTGGTACTTTACCCAAAAATAAATTATCGAGATTATATGAACTTACTTCTGCGGGAATGGTATAGGTACGAGTTTCAACACGAGTAAGAGGTATGCTGGCCGGAATGTGTTCCATGCCAGCATTGATTTGCATAGCTAAGTCGGCAGCAATATCTAGACGCCGCACGTGAAGTGTTACGTCTTCAAGTTTGACTTTATATGCTGTATTTTCAGCAGACATTAAACAAAACGTATCTTTTGTACGATGTAATTTTACACGTAAGCTTACTTTATTAGGAAGCATACATCCCACACCGGCAATATCAGCATGGATACGGCCATACATATCGAATGATGCACTATTTCTAACATACTGGGCACGATTTGTAAATCCAGTATTTGCATTACCTAATACATTAAATTGGTTTGCAGTATCTTTATACCATAATCCCCCAGTTAAATGGGTTCGAGCGGCATCACTACCATAATTTAATAATGTTTCGATATAAGCACGGTACGGATATGAACCAGATGATGAACTAATTAATTTATCGTTTAATAAAACATCAACTTGACTAAATAACGAATGAAGAAAATTATTTACAGGTGCAACAATATCCGCCGCAACTAAATTTGTATTATCGTTTTTTGTAATTTTACATTTTACATAGAGATACAAGTATGCAGTGTGAATAAAATCACCAGTTTCACCAGGTACAACAAATTCAATTGGTCCTTCTGACGATAAAGTAGAAACCGGACGATATTCAACAGTGGAAGATGACTCAATAGCAGTCTGAGTCATTGGAATAGTAAACAAATCAAGTTCACTTGTACAACATTCAGGACTACTTCCACTGAGTAAAGCCATGATTAACTAAATATATCACCGGAATATTTTCGATTACGTTTGACCGGAGGACCGAATTGTACAATAGCAGGAGCCTTACGTTTTCGTGGACGTCTCTTACCACTACCGGTTAACAACTGACTAAGTTTATTTGCAGCTTTAGTTTTTAATGTTTCTCCAGCTTCTTCTACGCGAGCACGAACAGATTCTTTAAATGGACGGTCTTCTAGTACATCACCTGCAACTTGTATACCGGTTTGTAACGCTTGCCGGCCTACAGCTTTGGCACCTTGTTTTAATAAAGGCAATGCAAAACGAAATAAACCTTTAAAGAAACTACCAATCCCATGACCCCGTTGATAAACTGGACCTGAAAAGAAGGGAAGGCCACGTCCCCGCTGATAATACGTATGTTGCTTTTTCATTTTCCAGGAGAACGTTTAAAATGAAGTGTCACTGTCAATGTCCCGGAACGAAATGGTAAATTTCGTCCTGCGTGGTCCTTTAGTAGTATTTCAACACTGTTAAAGCAAAATTTAGAGAGTGGTATATAGTGAATATCTTGATATCGTAACGTTTGAACTTTTCCATAAGTCATATTGCCAACAGTTGCAATACGTAGTAAGGGAGCTTGCGTATCTCCCACCAATTGATATTCAATAAGATCAGTATACACAAAAATTTGAAAAGGATATCCAATATCTAAGTATGGTTGTTTAAATCCCTGTTTTTGAATAATGAGGTCATTTTTTTCATGAAAACCTAGTTGTATAGCCAAAGTAGGTGAAAGTGTTATAAATTCAACGTTTGGTTCAGAAGTAACATGAATAATATTGGAAGCGTTAAATCGTATAAATTCTGAAACTTTATTTAATTCTTCCAGTATGTGTTCAATGTTTGCATAATATCCAGGAGTAATTTTACTTTTCATAATTTCATGACCTTCTAATTTGTACCAAACGATATTTTCATCTTCGGTGACATTATGACACGTTAAAGGAATATGTATTTCACTTAATCCGACACACCAATCCGTATCTGTTAAACGTACAGTATTTTTCAAATTATTAATGAAATGAGTTGGACTATTTTTAGGATAAACATCTGTACTTGCATTTGAAACCAGTGTAATGTAGAAACTGTCTTCAATGCTTTCAGAAATCATCTTCGTTTAAAGTGAAGTGTCAAGTTCGAAGTTCCAAAACGGAATGGTAAGTTTATACCGAGTTCATCTTTTAAGTTTACTTCTATCGTATCAAAATATTTCTTTTCAACTTTCACGTACTGCGGGTTATGAAATAAAATATTTTTGATTCGTCCATACCGCTCGTAAAATATACTAATTTTACGAAGTAAAGGTCCAATTTCTTCTTGTTGTTTTACAATATCCACACATACGTTAACTTCTGTTGGAATATTATAATCAAGGTTACAGGGATATTTTCCCTGAGGAGCCAGAAATTGTTCCCTATGTTGATCTTTTATATACACCACTGAATTATAAAAATTTGAATTTTCATTCATAAAACCGAGCATATGTTGTAAACCTTTTGTTATGTCTAGAATACACCGATCACGTGACCGGAAGGAATGTTGAATATACACTTGATTCTTAAAATAATTATATTTTATTATACGTACTTTCTCGGGAATTAGATTTAAGATGGCTTTAATGGATGCATAATATCCCTCTGTTACTTTAACAGGATATCGAATATATTCACCATCAATAAATGTATCGATTGTAATTTGTTCACCCGGACCAACATTATAAAAACTCCACGGTATATTAATTTGTGTTAAGCCCACAACCCACTCTCCGTCCGTTAAATCTATGGCCCTTGCAAGTTTTACTCGAAATGAGGATGTTGTATTATCAAAAAGTGTACTACTTGCATTGGAAGGTAACGTCACGTAAAAACCGTGTTTCAATGACGAATTCATTATGCAGACTGAATACTAGATACTCGAATCCACGAATTCATACTTTCTGGGTAGCCTAACCATTTTACGAAAACCCACCCCTTCTTACGTTGAAGAACTTTTTCAATTAAATAGGTCTTGTTTGAGCTTAGAAATATTTTTTGTAATTCTTCAGCATAAAATATTCCTTTAATTTCATCACCATTCCAGTCTTTTAATTTATAAGTTACAGGATTTGATTTTATACATTTATCAACAAGAAATATTTCTCGAGACCAATTGGGCAAATATCCTTTTTCAAGCTTATGTTTATGTTTAGTAATACGAACATAATCTCCTGCTTGAAATTTACAAGTTAATTTCTTCTTATGTACAGTCTTTCCGTACAGCGTATTCCACACTTGATTGATATTTGAATCATTTACTTCTGCGGGTGCCATTTTAATAGTTGAATGATAACTATGATTATAATTGTGTACAATTTGATCCAACACATCAATGTACCGATACGTATTTTCTGCAGTAAAATAACGATATATTTTACTTTTAATGGTACGAATTACTCTTTCTACTAACGCACATTTCATTTCCGAATGTACACTATAATGATTAATCCCAAAATCTTTAAACACTTTCTTTACATGGCGATTATAAAATTCTGACCCTAAGTCAGTTTGTACGTGAACCAGTAATGGCACTTGATTTAAAATTGAAGTTATTGCATTAGCCATTTCAGGCCCTTTCTTTGTTTTCACAGGAATGCAATACAAGTACCGCGAAAAAATGTCAATTGCACATAAAATATAGCGATATCCGTCATTATACTTTGCAATATTTTGCATGTCCGCCAAATCGCATTGTAATGTTTCATTAGGACCACTAACATAATACTGTTTCCGTGGAAATGTTTTTCGTATTGGAGCGTGCATTGTATATGCATCTTGTGATGCTAACCATTTTTTAATTTTCTCTCGGGATAATTTTGTTTTACGTTCTAATGTACTAACACTGGATAAAGATGCAGGATCTGAATACTTGTAATAGATTTTTGATAATTTTGTCATTTCTTATTTACATTTTATATTCTTTCCAATACCGAAATACGTTAGCTGCAATTGCGGGTGATACTGCAGTCGAAGAAGAATGCCGTTTTCGAATTTTACTGCCAGTCACTTTCGGGGTTGTAAAAGCAGGTGAAGGCGGTCCTGGTGTACGTAAACTAATAAATTCACGAGGAACATTAATATCATCCAATAACGTTTTAAATGGCTGTAATCCTACTGGTTGTGTTGAATATTTTCGTGTACGAACGACATCATTTACTAAATCGATAATATTGGAACCGGGAATGATATTTCCATCGATAGTTACTGTACCTGTTTGATCCCACGAGATTTTCTGTGAATTAATGAGTTGTTTAAGTAATAAATCCGTTTTCCTTCGAAGTGTTTTTGGTACTGATTGTAATATATCGGGTACAAGAGTTAAAATACCACTATCTGTACGACTACTTGAATTTTCTGAGTCAACAATGGGTAGGGCAATAGGATTTTCCGGTGTGGGACTCGATTTATAATGTAAATATTGATGTAATACTTGCTGATACAATTTCCATTTTTGTTCTCTACTCAAATCTGTACGATGTAAGATTTCGCTCATATCTTTATCTAGTCTTGATTGATGTGCTTCATGCGTCTTTAAATTAGATTGTATTCTATGAAGTGCATTTTCTGGAACTAATAGCATTTTACGTAATTCCGACATGTTATCTTCCAAAAATTGTTGAGGCTAAGGCACCAATGAGTGGCCCGAGAATTAATGGAAGTAATGCACCACCTTTCTGTAGTAATAATTTCTTTTTCTTTTTAAGAGAAAGTTTTGAGGAGAGAGCACGTAAGATCTTCTTATGTCTACGGAGCCTTTGCTTCTGAATTAATGATATGGGGATATTTCCTTTTATAGTATTTTTTGCTACTTGTGATATGGTACGAATCAAATCACCCGGTGCGTTTTGAAGAATAACTTTCCGATCGGATGGCTTGCATTTCGCAAGCGTGCAGAGCGTATTATAATGATGTTTT
The DNA here is from genome assembly GCF_964235325.1 of Thermobia domestica. Lineage (NCBI taxonomy): Eukaryota > Metazoa > Arthropoda > Insecta > Zygentoma > Lepismatidae > Thermobia > Thermobia domestica. The sequence continues at coordinate 95,865,838 of NC_137470.1, forward strand.
ACCTTCAACATCTTGATGCTAACTAAACATAAAACGGTGTGGCCGCGTTTTTAACACTACTGTACACATGCATTATTTCTCCGGGAAATATATTTGTTCTCAGTCGTAGGGCATCATGTGTTTGTTGTGTAAGGTCAAACAATAAATACGTGTGTGGTTTTTGTGTAATTTCCTCAAAGACATTTACGAGTTGTTTGCTTTCACGAGGCATAATTTGTCTTGCTAAATATTCAATTTGTAACTTATCACGTGGATTCTTAAATACCACTATATAATGTGCATTTAAACTAATATCTCGAGCATGCCGGTTTTTTGGAAATAAATTTTGAACAATAAATATTACGGTTAATTTCTTGTGGTGAGCGTACTTGGTAAATAATTTGGCCACATCGTCATTTGTTTCTGACATTAAATCATCTAATATGAGTAATGAATTTTCACTTATATCAAAAGTATTTATATCGGGGATTCCTTCCAGAAAACGTATTTTTGCATCAACGTCCAAGTTTGGTATAACTGCGCCATAACACCATACAATTTCTTTAAAGGAAACATTAAACATATCATTTCTTTCTTTGATTAATCGATTCACAAAGTGAGTTTTACCAGCACGGGAAGGGCCGGCTATGAGAATAGTGCACGGATGTTTAAAACGTAACATCTTCATTGCAAATGACACAATGTGATAGAAACTCTGCTTTTTATTCCCCAAAAAACGAGTCTCTGGCCAATCATTTATGAGATCTATAGCCATACGGAACAGTAACACTTCTTGGTACGTCAGTCACAATGTCAGCGTCTATTCGTCTGCGTTTACTGGTCACCATTTGATGTGTCTTTAGTTCTCTTCGAGAAAAGATGCGCAAATCTGGTTTCCGAACAATTTTGAATGGCATTTCGATTACAGTTGCCTCCCGATTCCCCGTCACTAAATCATAAAAACTATCAAAATTAATTTTATCACTTGTTCTGTGATTTAATGTTATTCCACGTATTTTATAGACATATTTCATTTCCCCACTAGCATTGCGTAAAGCGTAGGCGTAATTCTTTGTACCTAATGCTATTACTTTACGTATTTCCCAACCTTCGGGAACTTCATTTGTTAACCCACCCAAATACGAACTTAATTTTAATGGGAGTTGCTCATCTTTTCTTTGTATAAACATGATACTGTCCGTATCGCAATAGATTACATTCTGTTCTCCAACACTTGTTAGTAGATCATACAGCCACAGTCGTGCCCATGAGGTTATAAATGCTGCCAGCACAACATTTGAAAATGCTAATGGGATATTTTCACTCTCACAGTCTTTATATTGAACAATTAAATGAGTTTCACCCACTGGTGTTACAGCTTGAATTTCATATTTAGGATCTGTTAAAATTTTTAAAAAATCCTCTGCTGTATCAACCATTGTGCACTGTGAAAGGTCTGTTCTTTGTCCCCATTTCCCGTACAGCGAATTCAAAAACAGTTTCGCTGTACTGCGCAGGCCTGGATTATATTCTATGTTCTCATAATTTAACTGTATTCCCTCATGCCTGAAATATTCTTGAATGTACTTTTCCTGCTCTTCTTTTGTACTGCATTCTGCAGGAAAGCCTGAAGCTTCTTGTTTCATTTGTAAAAAGGATTTCACATATGACCCAAATAATCCTTCACAAACATCTTTTTCCGGGACTAATAAATCAAACTCCCATATTTCATGAATTTCAATTAGCTCATACCCATTGTCTAATGCTTTGTGCAGTTCGGGGGTACAGAACGTACCGGTAATGATACGTTCAAGATCTATGTGCGTACATTCATCATCATTTTGTTCATCCATGCACGATTTACACAATCCAAAGATTAATCTTCCTCCCGTAACATAAGGGAGGATTGGAAAATATAAATCGGAGGGTGGAAGAACACTGCATTTTACAAGTCCATGAATGTTTCGCACATTGGGGAAATTGGGGCCATTGTGTACTTTAGGTACATTCACAGGCATGCCTCGTTTACACATTGTTGCGGGATAAAGCGAGGTGACATCTACGTAAACTACGTATTCGTCCTCTGCACAGTCTACATATAACTTAAAATTTTCTGTTCTACCTCCTTGATAGGCAGATTTCGGAATGAGAGGATCACGAATATGTTTGCACCGTTGTTCGAGGATCTTCTGTATATGTTTATCACGTTTTACCATTGCATCCCATTCACATTCCCAAATTTCTATTAAATTATAACCTAATTTTTTCAAATAGTTGCGGCAGTGCACTGTTTGTTCGTATCTCTTTTCAAAAGTGTTGTACGCACCATTTTCTTTGCATAAAATGCTATTTCTATTATCTTTATAACAGCTTTTACAGGAATGCCAGTAACATCCCATGAACTGATATATAGTGTTTGTTTTAGCGTCAAAACCATCGACTTTATATCTGCCAAACCGTTCCTCCAACGCATTATTCGAAGTAACAATAGATCTCTTTGTTACATGTTCCATATACTTCAACCATTTTAATGCTTTAATACTCTGTTGTTGAGTAAGTTGGAACCCGTTTGGAGGAATAACTGGAATTGTGTTTTCAATCAAGTGATGACACCGGTACGTCAACATTGCTAGACTAGCGATCGTCGTGCTGGAAATAAAACATTGAATACCATTTGTTTTCTCTTCAATCATGGAGGTAAATTTAATTACTGCCTCCGCCAATATACGCACATCGTTCCGGCAGTACTCCATCAATTCTTTCTGAAAATCAAAAATATCACCATTCCGTACTCGCTCTTCATGCCACAGCATAAGTTCTGCCCGGTCTGCCGTACTACGTGAGTCTGGGTCATAATAATACAATGCCGGCCATTCTCCAACATAATTTTGATGTTCCTCTGTATTAAAGAGGTATGGAAAATCTCCTTTTCTCAATTCAACATTCAATCCTAAGGTTTTCGGTAATTTGGATAATTTTACACCAAGATAAAGAAAAGTGTCCCGGAAATAAAAACGATTACTAATACTAATTTGAAATATCTTTTGACCGTGCATAAGAACATGTGGAGTTATTTTTTGTTTCTCAATAAGTGTGCGAACACAAAATAGGCCATCATATCGCGAATTATTGTGAGCAAGTGCCACAATGATCTGATACTCTGGCCTTTCCATAAGTACATGTTCAATAAACGCCTCCATGGTTGTGAAAGAAAACATACGGTTCCCGGATATTTTATCTCCGCACTTGAAACACAAACTATCTACTCCTGTATTTATGCAGTGGAAACATACATTCAAACAACAACATAAATTTACGGCATGCTCTCGTTCACCTTTCTCATTTGGTGCTAATAGCATGGTTTCCACATCAAATATAATATACAAAAACCGTTCAGTGCGTTTTAGTTTACACTTTTGAACGAAACATCGATGGCCAACAGTTACGTGCACTTTACAAAGACTACAATAGTAGTCGCCGCATACATGCGCTGATTTTCTTTTTCTCACATCGTAAATTACACCACATGTGTTACACAATTTCACGTAATCACATGTGGATTTCTTTACTTTATTTAGTGTTAAATGGTTATTAAAGCAAATGCCTTCAGCAAAGTTTCTATTACATTGTGTACAATGTACCAATTTCGCGTTAGTTTCTTTACTATGAAAATGTTCACAGTACGAACATCTCATCTGACATTGGTGAGCACTACGATCTGATCTAAATCCTTCCAAGCACGAAAAGCAAAACTTCTTCTTACCCATAAACGAAGTAATATTCTTAATGGGCTGGAAATGGCCCACAGTATCCCCTCTCTGGTACAAAATAAATATCTTTTTCTCAGCATTTATTCCTGGGTAGCGTACCACAGGTGTTCTGGAATTTTCCGGTAATTCATATACTACAATTTGATAATTCTTTTTCACTAAATAATTTTGAAAAGCAACTACATCTTCCAAATCAAATCCCTGTTTCCGTTCAACGTACATTTTTGCATCATTACACAATTTTTGTGCTTTATTTTCCCATGTTTTGCGTGTAGGCAGGGTCATAACATATAGTGCATCCTTACTTTGTTCATGTTTCGTAATCCAATATACTATGGATTTTGGCAGACAAAGAAAATCACTAGCCTTTGTGGCCACCACATGATCCTTGAAAAACATACTCATTTCTGCATATTTTCTTACCGCTGCGCGTTTAGGTATACCCTGTCCGTGTAATCCATCAACGATGTCAAACCGGAATTCTAATTGATTTCCTAAAAGAAATGATTCATTGCTATTTAGTACGTTCTCCACCGTTCTAAGAACCACATCGGTATTCAAATTTTGACGTTTTCGCCATGGAACAAACACTTCTTTATTCAGGAGATCTCGGTCGGAATTTATTCTTAAACCAACAAAATCGTGGGGCCGTGTATCCCTCAGAACGGTAGAAAGCGCATAATCCATCATGGATGTAATATAATCCATGGGATTTGTAATTATATGTTGCACCGTTGGTTTTACAATAATTTCCACCCCTTTCATATTGAAACGCGGGTACTCTCTCACATTTCTCCCTACAATTTCAAACATATTACACTCTCTTTCATTCCCTCCATATCCTCGCAATGGAGGGTGCTGAGAAGTTGTGGGTCGCATATCTTCTGAATAATGTGCATTATTCAGACGATCAACACGCGCATTTTCTTCCTCAATTTCTTGTAATTTTTGCCACAACATCTCTGTAAAGTCAGTTTCGGAATTTTGAATTTCTACTGGTTCATCCAAATTAATTTCATTTAATAGTGCCCAATCAATATGTAATGAGTCATCATCATCATTATGTTCTGATTGAACATTTTCTCGATTTCCCGTAAATGAAAAGAACGCGGATACACTTTTGTCACTCACTCGCTCTAACTGCCCCTTCTCAGAAGCCATATAATTTAAATATGACATAAATGCCGCATCATACAGTCGATCTTCACGGAAAAATCCGTGGTCAAAAAGCTCTATAATATCCGCTGCTGAGCGAACATTATTCAGAATGATATATTGATTATTTTTATAATATAGGTACAAAAGCGATAGTAGATCACTTACAATTTCAGACGATCCAACATACCCTGCTGCTTGCAGGTCCACTACTTGTTGCCAAGTCTGTAAAACACGTTCAGCACTATCCAAGCCTCTCAGTCTTCCCTGGAAAATGGTTTCATCAATCACGTTAAATTCCTCAAAGTAAAACTCCATTTTTTTCTGTAAAATACAAGACAAAAAAGTGCAATCAATATATGTATATAATGACTAAAAAACCTGAAAACAAACAAAATTTTGAAAATAATAATAATAATAATAATAATAATAATAATAATAATAATAATAATAATAATAATAATAATAATAATAATAATAATACTTACCGAATAATAGTTTATCTCTGTTTAAGTGATAATCCAATTGAAATCCACGTCTTTCGTGCTCTCTGCTTTTTTCTCGATTCTATCACTTATTTGCTTCAGCACCTAAAACAGAAAAGAAAAAAGAAATGCAATTAGTTACCGTATTACGCCTTTTCAAATTACAAAAAAATATGATATTCAACGTAACACTAACGCTCAACCATATTGGCTTTGCATGTAAGAGAGCCATTGTTCGATTCCCGGGGCGCATTCTGTTAACTACCTATCCAATATAAGATTGTAAAATATACCATTTATAACTGAAAAAAGTCTACAGTGCAAGCAAGCGTACGGTTCTCCACGTGGGATAGCCCTGGTTCGAGTTCCGGCAGTATCATGGCTCCCTACTCAATAAAACTTCCCATATACTTTCTAAATACCAGTTATATCTTACACAATTCATAGCTACATATAAGTAACAATATCTGCTAAGCAAAATGTTTGTCGTACGGCTTTTCACGTAAAAGAGTCCTGGTTCGATTCCCGGGGCGCATTCTGCTAACTTTCTGTACAATAATTTATATATACCTGTTATGTCATACACAATTCATAGCTATGTATAAGTAATAAGTTCACACTGCAAGCATACAATTTAGCGTACGGTTCTCCAAATGGGAGAATACTCATTCGATTCCCGGTGCAATCATTAATGTTGCTTCCCTACATATTACATTATACTATATCTTAGTCAAGTTATAATTCCATAAAAGTACACCGAGTCATATCATTTTTTCAATACCGGAAAATCCGCAATCAATTCCCGATAAAACCAAACAGTTCCGTCCCCTTATACTCCAAACAATTACAATATGTCCCTTTCCCATATAAAAATGAACAAGTATAATACAAGAAAACTACAACGTTATTACTTACCAATCTTCCAATCTCTCCTAGTAGTAAAATATCTTCTTCGCAAAGTTAACACTTGATGTTCTTGGTGCCCTCTTCTTTCTAAATGTACACATCATGCAAATGCATCAGTATTTATATGCCCTTAAATCTTTCCAGAAGGTTCGAGTGTGTTCTTTCCCCTATTCCAACAATAATAAGCTTAAAAAAAAGATCTGGAAGCTTCTAATGCTTTCTTTCACTCATACCAACGATCCAAATTTCTAGAAAATTCTCCAGCAGCAGCTGTCGCGTTACATGTGCTGAATATTAATGAATTACCTTGTTCTACGTGTGTGATCTCCATATTTTATTTCCGAAAAGGTCTTTTCTGTATTCTGCTTGTCCAATTAACATTTCTTTTGACCGGAAACAATTTATTATATGTCATGTTACCTCCGGCCGCACCTGCATACATTATGTGTCATTAGTATGCGGGAAAAAAAGGGTGTATCCATTTTTTAAAACGTGCATTAGGAAGTGCTACCATGTCAAAATTATCGACACTCATGAATATTCATGAATGTCGAAAAGTTGTCCCGAATCTACTTACATTTCCTTTACCCCGACTTCGATCCGACATTCTGTTCTCGAGTTACATTTTGGGCATTTTCCCGACAGGTTTTTGGCTGGTCATAGCGCCAAAAGGAAGTATTTGTGCACCCAGGTTCTTATCTTGTTTTCAGGAATCAGCTCCCAAAGGTTCTCGGTGTTGCTTTGAAACACCCTGTATATTTCTATCCTGTTTCTGATTAGCTCCTGTTTGCCAATCAATTTCCAGTATTCCCAAAACAAATCAAAAGTGAACTAAATTAACTAAATCGCCTTCCCCTATGCTTTCTTCTTGTATAGTAATTATTACCGGTATATATTTATATTGTAGTTTAAAGAGATTGCCAATATTGATTGAAATATCTGGTTATAATGCTAGTAGAGGAATTCCCTCTTTAGTACAGAAATTTCCTCCTTGCATCCTACCGTGATATTAGGCGAGATGGGATTTGGCAAGATGGGAATTCCCATTTCGCTTAAAATGGTGGACATTCTTCTCTTGGAGAAATAAGTAGCTGATTAATCGTTAGACGAGGTGGGATTAGGCGAGATGGGATGGAATCATCTGGACGGTAGGTAGTGGAATGACGTCACGCCGTCCCCCATGCCTATGTTTGCCCATTGTAATTGCTTAGGAACTCGAGGGACGCCGCACACATTTTTTGGAGATGGGGTGCCGGGTTCCCCCGCGTTCCCACGCACTTTTACCCCTGCTGCTAAATATTAATTGCTGTGAGGACTAGCGAAAAATATTATGCGGTAATAATAATAATAATAATAATAATAATAATACCAATTTTACTACTACTACTACTACTACTACTACTAATAATAATAATAATAATAATAATAATAATAATAATAATAATAATAATAATAAAGGACCTGAATGATAAATATATTTTCATGATAAATATAAATCTGGATATGTTGTTTTTTATAAGGAATAAAGAGGCTTCAAACAACAAATTGGGAATTATAATTTTGTATAACAGAAAACTAGCCTTATCAGTTGTTTTATCTTGTGTCTGTGTCTGTTTTTTAAACACAATGTTACAAGGCACAAAACAACGCCTGAGGGCAGGTTGCTTTTAACCTGAGGCAGCTTCAGTACTCAAATTGAAGACTTTCGTTCTGTCAGTTTATGTGTAGCTGTGAGTCAACCACACAGGTTCTTTGCAACGCTGAATTTTACAAGAAAGGTTTTGTTCATCGGTTTACAAGAATGGTTTACAAGAAGGTCCATCGTACATTGTAGTCACTTCCCCTCTTTTGCACACTGTGTGAAATTTAACTTGTATACTGTAGTGAGTTACAGAAAAGAGAATACTATTTTTTTAAAAATGACATTATCAAATAAGATTGAAAATTATCACAATATATTCAAGATGAAAAATATTCATTTAACAGCCGTCGTATTTAGTTATCTGCACTGAAAGTCCTATAATGTGCTTTCTTCTTTACTAATATGAGCTCCGAGCTTCTTCGTGTCTAAGTGGTTAGCGTACGCGCCTTTGGCGTGAGAGACCCGGGTTCGATACCGACCAGAGCTCATGTAGTTCGGAATTCACGATTAATCAGTAGGTTCCGTCTCATATAGCCTCGCTGCTGAAAGGGACGATAAAATCAACTCAACGCATATTGAGCACCATAGGAGATATAACTTCGAGGGGAATTTTGTCCCTCGAAAACCTCCCAAAATCATCAATGGTACGAAATATGTCTGCAATGCAACATGCCAATCATTTCCAACTATATGCTCTGTGACCTAGTTTGCTTTTCATGTTTTCAGAAAACTAGACAGACAAAAGGAAGAATAGAGGCTTTCTTCCAGAAAATTGTGTTGGTGGGTGGGGGGTCACACAGGCCCGAATCCACGGGGAGTCTAGGGGGCCGGGCTCACCCTAAATTTCTACATGAGAATTAAATATGAGCATTAAAGTAGTCAGCCATTAGGATTTTTTTTTGTCTTAGAATGATACCAGATTCGACTTCTGGTGTAAGCTCAACTTTCAGTCCTGTGTCATTTGCAGGTCTCGTCTCATACAGATTCGTTGAAAACCTCTAAACATGTGCTGTGACTAGTATGCGAACTAAAGTTTTTTTTTTTTTTTAGCAAAAGAGATATACATTTCTTGCTTTAGACTCTGCCCTGTAATCCAGTTTCTCTGGAGGCGAGATAGTATGGTTGGGAACGGTCGATCAGATTCAAGCTGCGAACCCACACCAAAAAGACCTTCCTTTATAACCTTGGTGTTGTATAAGGACGAAAAACAAAAATATAACGATAGTTCCAGTAACAGTTATTCTAGGAAAGAGAATTGTAGCTGGTTTTGAAATAGAGAAAGGACAGTGCCTGAGCTTTATTAATATTACTAGCATATATTACCCGCTTTGCTGAGTTGAAATGAAAACTTAAATGCACAACTCCGTATTTCATGTGTTTAGTACCCGTGAAATATGCTGTTTTCGTTTTTAATGGCATCGATTTAAACTGCATCGGAAAGATCATTGATTATCTCGGCGACCCCAAAAATCATGGATTCGACACCAATAATGGTCATTTTCGGTCATTTATGTGTATATTTCCTCCTCCTTCATGTTGCGGGCCATGGCATCAAAGGTGACACTGTTCATCTCAGCGACCCCCAAAAGTGTGGATTCAGCACTCGGTCATTTTCCATCATTTTTAAATATATCTTTCTCCCTCTCCGCCAAATTGTGGGGTTGAATTTGAATTTAAACGAGATAGAAAGTACCACTGTTCATCTAAGCGACCCAGAAAACTATAAATTCGACACTGATAGCGGCCATTATCGATCATTTTATATATATCACTTTCTCGCCTTCCCGCAAGTGACGAAGCTGATCTTGCATTTAAACCGGATCGAAAATGTCACAGTTCATCAGAATGATCCCGAAAATTGTGGATTAGACACTAATATTGGTCATTTTCGATTATTATTATTATTATTATTATTATTATTATTATTATTATTATTATTATTATTATATAGCTCCCCTACCCCTCCTCCTTGCTGCGGCACACGGCATCAGAATATTCACTGTTAATCTCTGCTATTCTTAAAACTATTGATTCGACACTAATATTAGTCATTTTCGATCATTTTTAAATGTTTATCCTCTCTCCTCCATTGCACCCTCCCTCACCCCAACTATTAGGGCTGAACTTGGATTAAAACAACAGCAGAAGTGTCACTGTTTCTCTCATCGACCCCGAAAACTATGGATTCAACTCTAATATCGGTCATGTTTGATCATTTTCAAATTTTTCTCCTCCTCCCCCTCCCTACTTTGCATCGTCAAAGTGAATAACCTAAAGCAATCTCTGTCCCTAAACTCATGTATGTTGGAAATTTGATTGAGATCGGTCACGTGGTTCAAGAGTGATGAAGTCACAAAGGTAGTCATTTTTATTTTTATTTTTTACATATATTTTTCTCTCCACCTCTCCTGCGTTGGCTCGTCAAAATTAAACGATAAAAACACCCAAGGCCCGACCCTCATATATGTTGAAAATTTGATCGAGATTGATTGAGTGGTTCAAAAGATATTAGGTTTTATTAGTTTTTACTTATTCGTCCCCCTCCCCCTCCCCTAGGATCTACCGTTAAAGTGAAATTAGAAAAATGTTTCCAGATCCAAACCTCATATATCTTGAGAATTTGATTGAGATCGGTCAGATAGTTCAATAGGTATTAAGTTACAAAACAGTCTCTTTCAGTCTTATATAAATTGATTTTTATATGTCTCCCACTCCTTCTCCTCCCTAACGGTGTTGCGTCAAATTTAAATCATAAAAGTGATCCCAGGCTTGAACCTCATCTATGTTGAAAATTTGATCGAGATCGGTCGAGTGGTTCAGGAGTTATTAAGTTTTATTTATTTTTTACACCCCCTCCTCCACCCCTCAGTTCTACCATCAAAGTGAAAAGCCTAAAACCAGCCCAGCCTTGAAGCTAATCCATGTTAAGAATTTGATCGATATCGGTTGGGCGGTTCAGGGGATTTACTCACAAACAGTTATTTTCAATTTTATATATATAGAATGGTAGTGTATATGCGTTAAAATACTAAATAATACTTTTAATAAAGTGGATACTTTCAAATATCTAGGATCAATATTAATAGAGGAAAATCATATTCACGGAGAAATTAAATGTCGACTAAAAGCAGGGAATTCGTGTTACTATTCGGTTAAAAATCTCTAGTCGTCGCGAATTCTGTCGAGGAATTTGAAACTTAAAATATACAAAACGATCATCATGCCTGTTGTTCTGTATGGCTGCGAAACATGGTCACTTACTCTGAGGGAAGAACATAGACTGAAAGTGTTTGAGAACAGGATCCTGAGACGAATATTCGGACCCAAGAGGAACGGGAATGGGGAATGGCGGAAACTTCATAACGAGGAACTACATAATTTATATGGTTTACCCAACATTGTTAGGGTCGTCAAATCTAGGAGGCTCAGATGGGCGGGTCATGTAGCTATAATGGAAGAAAGTAGAGACGCTTTCAAAGTCTTGACTGGAAGACCAATCGGAAAACGACCATTAGGAAGACCTAGGCGCAGATGGGAGGATACTATTAAGATGGATCTCGCAGAGATTGGAATACAGAGTAGAAACTGGATGCAGTTAGCTAAGGATAGAAGTCAGTGGAGAGCTTTTGTGAACGCGGCATTGAACCTACGGGTTCCATAGGCCATAGAGTTAGTTAGTTAGTTTTAAATTGGTAGTGTAGAATCTAGATATTTTCCCATTTGGCAACGTAGAATTTTGCGGGACTTTCCACACCCCGTCACCCTTTCCAACAGAACGGCGGATGCATCGCTTTTATGACTACCTATCATCAACATTGAGACTTTTCCCAAATAGGCAGTCCTGGCTTCGATAGAAGAAAAAAGTTTGAAGGGCCGGATCAGGGCAGTGGAGAAGAGTAATCTTTTATTAGCTACACAACACGACTAGCCGACGTGACGGCCACCATGGCCTCGGATCATGTAGTCCATTTTTTTAAATTTTCAATGGAGACCTGCCTACGTATTTTGAATTGCAGAGGAAGGTACGTTGTATGCATTAACATTACAAATATAAGACCATACTGGTATTGAAATTTGAAAGACGTTTAGGCCAAATTGAATTCAATAGGTGATTGTATTTCCTTTGTAGGAGCTTTTACTTTTTACTTTTACAGCTTGTCGTCCCCTAAATTGCTGCTCGGAGCGTTTATCCCTTTTCCCCTGATCTGGCACTGATTATTGGAGATGACTGTGATCTGCAGAGGTCATGGCTTAGTTATAAACAATAATATAGTAAGAAACTAAAACGTAAATATAGTGAGAATAATAACAACTCGCTGATTGTGCGAGCTGTTTTTCTCTTTTTTTTTCCTCAGCTGATCTAATAGTGACTGTGCCGCACTCAGAACACGTACAGGAGAATTGACAACACCACACGCGAGCCCGCCTGAAACAAATTCGAGCTGAAATTTCTGAATGATTCTTCCAACCTACATTCAAGGTTTTTTTATATGTCAAAAATTATATTGTATATTTTATGTTGAACTTCGATTACAAAAGTTTGTTCTTCTCTCCAAGGTTTTAAGTTCAATCCCCTTCTTTCTCTTCGTTGATAAAACCTAATGACCTTTTTACTTATTCGTGGCATGATTTTTTTCCACACAAGTATTAAACTTTGAATTTAGCGCTTGAGAGTAGCAGAAAAATACGAGCTTGATATTCCTCCGCGAGACCAATATCCACTCATCACTGAGTTCTGTTGCTTGCCACTAGATGGCAATATAAGATGCAGTTACAAAAAAGGAGCAATTAATGATTTGAATCAATACAATCATAACCTTGAAATTCAGTCTCGTTTCGGCTCAAAAAGTGGAATAGCTTCCCGTATGAATCAATGGGGATCATTTTAAAAATTCCGGCGGTATTCAGTTCTCTTAAATGAAAATTGTCGCCGATCAATAGAAAGTTAATATGGGAGAACTATGAAATAAAACAAACAGACACGCGTCATTTTGTAATAAAATTACATGGCGAGTGCATTTTATCTGATTCAAAGCTGTTATCGTCGAATATAGACAATTAAAGGTGCCCTGATTGGCCAAATTAAAAAAAAACTCAGCAAATTATCCCCCTACAGGCGAAATTTTTTCGTCACCACCGGTGGGAATACGGGTTTCTTATTATCCTGAAAAAAAAAAAAACGTTTAGGTGGGACCCAGACCGCTCCAAACCTATGATCGTGAAATATCAAAAGTGCTAATAATAGTATGCCAGAAGTGCTTGAAGGACATGAAGAATTAAAATGACACATTGTGTAGGGACAATACGCAAAAAATAAACGAAATACGTTTTTTTTATTTTCTGTGGAGAAACGGTTTTAGGGGGCAAAATACCCACCCAAAATTTTGAAATTTGAGGTCCAAAAGGCAAGAAGGAATGCAGCGAATTGAATGATATTATGAGCAGATAGTGTAGACATAAAATGAGATAATTCGGTTTCGTATTTTCCTGAAAAAAAAAGGTTGAGTGAGGAACGGACCTTGTAACCCGTTGATTACGAAATATCGAAAGTGCAAATAAGCATACGTCAGAACCCCGTAAAGACTGGAAAATTGCAACGAAACTTCGTATAGGGATAATTTGCAAAACAATAAATGATATGTGTTTTAATATTTGAGGAAAAACAGTGCTTTGGCCTAGGCCCCTCTGACAAAAAAGTAAATATTACCGTAATAGCACAGGAAGGAGTGGACTGAAGCAAATGAAATTGTGTGTAGATATTATATAGACCCAATGTAAAATAAGGCCTTTCGTCTTTCTCAAGTGTCCCAATTCGTTTTGCTTTAAATTTGACAGATCAACAGCTAACTGGAAATAAATTGACACGATTTTTTATGCGCAAAAACATTGTAAGGGTTAAACATTCCTCCTGAAATACGTTATACTGTTTGTGCTTGTAGTTGATATGCCAAATTTGAAAAAATCGGATGAATACACGACACTTGTAAAACACGAAAGGCCTTATTTTACATATCCAATATCTATATACAATTTCATTCTCTTCGGTTCACTCCTCCCGAAACTCAACAAATCATTCTACTCAACAGTTTTTTTCTTTCAGGAAAATACGAAACACGTATTCCCTCATCTTACCTCTACAATATTTGTGCACATTTCATTCACTTCTGTTTACTTCTTCTTGCCTTTTTGGGTCAAATTCCAAAAAGTTTGACGGGGGCTCTTACCCCCAAAACCCGTTTTCCTCTCGAAAATAAAAAACGTATTCGTTTATTTTTTTTGCCTATTGTTCATACACAAAGTTGCGTTGCAATTCTTCATCTCTTTTACACATATCTGAGATACTGTTACTGGCACTTTTGATATTTCGTGATCAAACGTTTGGAGGAGTGCGTGCCCCACCTAACCGTCTCTTCCAAGCAAATATGAAACCCGTATTCCCTCATTTTGTGTCTACAATGTCTGCACAAAATTTCATTCATTTTGGTTCACTTCTTAACTTTCGGGCGTCAACTTTCAAAATTTTGGGGTCTATTTTTTGCCTCTGAAATCCATTTTCCGCAGAAAATAAAACAAACCTTATTCCTTGATTTTTTCGTATTGTCCATACACAAAGTTTCTTTGCAATTCTTCATGTCTTACACACTTCTGAAATACTGTTATTACCACTTTTCATATTTCGTGATCAAATGTTCGGAGGGGTCGGTGCCCCACCTAACCCTTTTTCAAGGAAAATACGAAACCCGTATTCCCTCATTTTATGTCTACAATGTCTGCCTACAATTTCATTCACTTCGGCTCATTTCCTTATGCCTTTCGATCGTCAACTTTCAACATTTAGGTGGGGGCTTTTGCCCCCCTAAAACCGTTTTTTCGCAGAAAATGAAAACATTATTCGTTTATTTTTTTGCGTATTGTCCATACACAAGGCTTAGTTTCAATTCTTCATATCCTTTATACACAACTGACATACTGTTACTATCTCTTTTGATATTCCGTGATCAAAGATTTGTAGGTGTCCGTTCCCCATTCAACCATTTTTTCCATGAAAATATGATACCCGTATTCCCTTATTTCATGTGTACAATATCTGTGCACAATTTCATTCACTTCGGTACACCTATTTCGATTTTCGTGCGTCAATATCAGAAATTTTGGATGGGGGCTTTTGCCCCCGAAAACCGTTTTTCCGCAGAAAATAAAAAACCGTATTTGTTTATTTTTTGCGTATTGTCCATGCACGAAGTTTCGTTCCAATTCTTCCTGTCCTTCAAGCACATCTGACATACTGTCACTGGCACTTTTGATATTCCGTGATCAAAGGTTTGGAGGGGTCCGTGCTCCACCTAACCGTCTTTTCCAGACAATACGATACCCGTATACCCTCATATTTTGTTTTCAATATCTGTGCCAAATTTTATTCATTTTGGTTCACTTCTTCTTACCTTTCGGGCGTCAGCTTTCAAAATTTTCGGGTGGGTTCTTATGTCCCCTTAAACTGTTTTTCCGAAGAAAATAAATAAAACGTATACCTTCCTTTTTTTGCACATCGTCCATGCACATAGTTTCGTTGCAGTTCGTCATGTCCTTTACACACATCTGACATACTGTTACTAGCACTTTTGATATTTCGTGATCAAATGTTTGGTGGGTACCCTGCCCCACCCAACCCCCTTTTCAAGGAAAATACGAGACCCGTATTCCCTAATTCTATATATACAATATCTGTGTACAATTTCATTCACTTTGGCTAACTTCTTTTTGCCTTTCGAGCCATAAATTTCAAAACTTTCGGTGGGGGCTTTTGCCCCATAAAACCGTTTTCTCCTAGAAATTAAAAATGACCGTGTTGGTTTACTTTTTGCGTGTTGCCCACACGTAAAGTTTCGTTGCAATTCTTCCTGTCCTTTACACACATCTGACGTACTGTTACTAGCACTATTGATATTTCGTGATCAAGTGTTCGGAGGGTACCCTGCCCCACCTAACCCTTTTTTCAAGGAAAATACGAAACACGTATTCCCTGATTTTATATATACAATATCTGTGTACAATTTCATTCATTTCGGCTCACTTCTTTTTGCCTTTCGGGCCTCAAATTTCAAAACTTTCGGTGAGGGTTTTTGCCCCCTTAAACTGTATTTCCGCAGAAAATAAATAAAACGTATACCTTCCTTTTTTTGCAAATCGTCCATGCACATAGCTTCGTTGCAATTCGTCATGTCCTTTACACACATCTGACATACTGTTACTAGCACTTTTGATATCTCGTGATCTAAGGTTTGGAGGGGTTCGTGCACGACCTAACTTCCAGGAAAATACGAAACCCGTAGTCCCTCATTTTGTGACTACAATACCTGTACAAAATTTCATTCACTTTGGTTCACTTCTTACTTTTCGGGCGTCAAATTTTGAAATTTTGGAGCGCGGTTTTTTGCCCCTGAAACCCATTTTCCGCAGAATAGAAAACAAGCCGTATTCCTTTTTTCTGCGCTATTATCCATACACAAATTTTCCTTGCAATCCTTCATGTCCTTTACACACATCTGACATAGTGTTACTAGCACTTTTGATATTTCGTGATCAAAGGTTTGGAGGGGTCGGTGCCCCACCCAACCGTTTTATCCAGGAAAATACGGAACCGGTATCCTTACTTTGCGTCTGCAATATCTGTGAACAATTTCATTCACTTCGGTTCACTTCTTTTTGCCTATCGGGCTTCAACTTTAAAACTTTAGGTGGGGCTTTTGCCCCTAAAACCGTTTTCTCTTGGAAAATGAAAATGCCCGTATTGGTTTATTTTTTGCGTGTTGCCCACTCGTAAAGTTTCGTTGCAATTCTTCCTGTCCTTTACACACATCTGACGTACTGTTACTAGCGCTATTGATATTTCGTGATCAAGTGTTTGAAGGGGTCCGTGCCCCTCCAACCGTTTTTTTTAAGAAAATACGAAACCCGTGTCCCTCATTTTATGTTTCAAATATCTGTGCACAATTTCATTCACTGCGGTTCAGTTGTTCTTGCCTTTCGGGTGTCAACTTTTTAAATTTTTGTGTGGGTTTTATATTAAAAATTTACATTATGTAACTTTTTCGTTTTTATGAGATTATTTTTTGGGGGAAGAGAAATGCCTTCCTCTGGTATGTGTTTGTTGTCATTCATTTTGTTTGAACTGCTTAAGTAAGATCATTTTGTAACTTTTGATGTCATCAAACTCCGTCACGATAAAAAAATTGTCATTCTTAACAATTTGTTTTATTCTCTTATTTGGAGTTTGTCACACTAATATATTTGTTACAAAATTCAGGTTTGGTCCAACGCCTTTCGAATTCGCAACCAACCTGACCGCCGAGTTTTCTGGGTTGCCTGCTATTGCAGGAAAAGGAGAACAGCAAGTGGTAATGCACTTTTGGAGTTGTGTATACAATGCGATTTTGTAAGTCGACCAGTGTGTTAATAGGACAGCTGTAAAAAAGTTTTAGAGGTTTCCCCAGACACAAAAATCCATATAAAGCAAATCCGGTGTTCTGAGAAACCAAGCTACAGGGCCACTGCGGCTTACCCATCGTTGGCCGTAGCGACGCATAAGATACCGTCTGACAGGTACCGCAAAGTGAACTGGTGCTCCATCGTGCTCCATCGTGCTGCTGCTCCATCATGGAACGAAGATGTATGGGGAATCCGTTGGACACTTATGCCAAATATTTGAACATATGTTTAACAGATCAACCCGATATGATTATTATGTATTTCTGGCCCGCCTTCCTAGCTCCTGTCATTATTCCGGTAGGCGAGTGTGAAGTTCCTTTTCCCTCACTTTCGAAGCTGTCTAGTTCCGCTCCTGTCCACTTCCGGGCTATATGTCATATAAACCTTTTTGATTGTTTTGATCCCAGGAATCTGTGGTTTCATTTTTCGCCATTACTTTTGGGACACCCTGTATATCTGAAGCTATTCATGTATCTACGTAGAAAATCATAACCATAGAATCTACTAGAAATTATTGCTCAATTAGTTCTTGAGTAATCAAAGCTCTGCTCGTTATTTTAGAGTCCTGTTGAGACTACTTTGAGCTATTCTTGAGATACGCTCGTGCATTCGTAATTTGGTTCGCTTTCCAGAGATTACCAATTTTCATTATCACCCAATTCCACTCTTCTCAAAGATTGTTCTCTTTAACCTAACACGTTTCACTCTGGCCTAAAGTTTCCTGGCAACCAAACATTTCGTGTCTGTTATGGGCAATATTGGTAATTTGGTCAGGCAAATTTTATGACATAATAGATAGAACAAACTTGAAAGAAAGTATAGTTCCTCCGTGGCTAAGCGGTTAGCGTACGCGCCTTTGGCGTGGGAGACCCGGGTTCAATTCCCGGCGGGAGCTCATGTGGTTCGGATTCCACGTTAATCAGTAGGTCCACGTCTTATATAGCCTCGCTGCTGAACGGGACGTTAAACTCACAATCAACTCAACTTGAAAGTAAGTAAGAGACTGTCCATCAAGTAAAAAGCGCTGTTTATAACAATTTTTGAGCCTCTTTGTTATGTAGTTAGGAACAACGTGGATGACGATGAATAGAAAAGGATGTTGTGCAATGCTGTACAACGCATAGTATGTATATGAGTCGTCGGAACAGAAACTAGAAAGCTCTTCGAAGAGAAATAGTGCAATCTTGCTTAAACTTCCTTGGTGTTCGACTTGAACATAGAAAATGACAGCATTCTCAGCTCCATTCAGACTACTTTGTCCGCATTTTCAGCACAGTCGATAATAAATGCTGCTCGTCCATTAGTAGAAGCAATATTTGGAAAAGAAGTAGTACAGACTTTTGTCTCAAATGTATGCGACAGCTGGCCTCTAGAATGCTGCAGAAACTTCTTGGTGCCTTACTTGCAATATCGCCTCACAGCATGTCAGTTGAACGAGCTGTTTCACACTTTAATCAGCTTCATCGTTTGTAGATGAGTGAAAACACGACTAATGATCGATTTATGATATCGCTAAGTGGAACAGGTGGCAAACTATGACCCAAGAGCGGCTGTAGCAGAGTTCTCGAAGCAAAAGGACAGACAGGAGAGCAGGCCTGATAGTGGTATCTATAAAACGAGGGAGTTGAATAATCTGTTATGTCAAAATCAGCATATTTATAGCACATAGGCCTCTGTTGAGACGTGTTATCAGTCAGTGCCCTTTATTAGGTGATAGTAGGTCATGTATCAATTGTCTTGACAGCAATACAGGTATTAAGACTGCTAGTGATACTCGGGAGGCAGCTAG
This sequence comes from Thermobia domestica, assembly GCF_964235325.1. Taxonomy (NCBI): domain Eukaryota; kingdom Metazoa; phylum Arthropoda; class Insecta; order Zygentoma; family Lepismatidae; genus Thermobia; species Thermobia domestica. Next base: position 95,885,050 of record NC_137470.1, read on the forward strand.
TTTTGTGTGTGGTCAGCACATTGGCTTCCATCATCTTTATTTCTGGAAATAGATATAACTAAAATTTTGTTGTCGTTTACGTATAAAATATTCATCCTTAGTTCTTAACAAAACAGAAATCATAGTTTAAAATGTCTCTATGGCATTTCATTTCGCTACATAAAGAAATGAAAAATAATATATTTATACTTGAAAATGTCTAAGATAATATGACAAATATTATGAACAATTCTCTAATAAAATTAAGTAATGGTTTATAATAAAATAAAATGCAGAGTATTTGAAGTTAGCAACAATATTTGCCCTTATATGCTGAAATATAAGTTTATTGAATAGATAGGGACTCTTCACCTTGAAATATACAACTTGAATTTGATTATCGATAGAATCGGAAATATGTTAGGGACTTTACACCTTGAATAACAGAACACAAGTTTGACATCCCATGGTTATAATATTGTCATTACAAACTGACCAAACTAGCAATAAATCCAGGGAGTGCCTCACTACACCAGATCCTGTTTCTTGATTTTTATATGTATAAATCAACGTATCCAACGCCGGATTTTTTATCGAAAGATGTTTTCCTTTGCATATACAGAAAGAACAAGTATATGCAAAGGCCGCGGTGGCTCAGTGGTAGAGCGTTCACCTCTGGTGCATGGGGTCCCGGGTTCACACTGCTCCCGCCAAGTGAACTTTGTGGTGGACAAACACCGTGTGCGTGGGTTTTCTATGGATTCTCCCGTTTCCTCCCACTTTCTTCATTCCACCATTTCATTCATTTCTCATAATCACCGTCTCCTTTAGCCTAACTGGCATAACCGTGGGACGTAAAACTCAAAGATTTCTTTCCACTCGATAATAACGCTAGATTATTGATCATATTTTGATTAAATACTGGACATCGTTTATTTTTTCAACATCAGATATAATAGAGTGACGCGGATAGTTCATATTTTTTTCTTTTCCCTCCTCTTTGTTTTCGCAGACAGACCAATATTCCATTGATAAACTGTGTATCAGAAATTCGTTTTAGAAGGAAAGCGCCTTCAGTTCACAGGTAAAACAGAGACAAGACTGGTTTTGTTTTCTTTGCCTGTAGCGTTAAGTGATGATTCACTGGATACGTAGTTGCTTACTACTGAAGAATATTTCATTGGGTCAACAGTCTCACACCCAAAAACAAACAAAAAAGATCCACACTCGTCATATTATTTTGTTCAAAATAGAAAAAGAACACAGTTACAATTATATTTATATTTGCGGGTAGTAACGTGCATCTTTACGAAAATAAAATTAATAATACCCACAATGAACATGATTCAATAAATAAATCAATACATAATATTACTCTGGCCCTTAGCGCACACCTTCACATTCATTCATTCTGTGGAGTATTTCGTTTGTGATTCAGATAGTGTCAGTATAAGTGCATAGAGCTACTTTCGTCGGTTTCAACTACAACATGGGGAATGAATGAGATACCCTAAAGAAAGCATCTGCTACTTTTTATCGCATTGAAATCATGTTTACGTACTTTCAACCAGAAAATGATTTTTCTGTATGCGAAAACCTGCAGCACGGAGAAGATTTTATTCCATTTTACTTCCTTATTTTGATAGATTTTTGCAGCATCAAACAATAAAGCTATTTTCAAAGATTGGAGGAAGACATATACTAAGTTTAATTAAAATGAAGTAAGTTTTACGAGTGTTATGGTGAAACAGACAGACGGACAGAAACAAATTCTTGTTGAGTCAGGTGGCGGACGCTTCCTATTTCGTATCAATTACTTGTAATTTAGTTTCGGATGTAAGTTTCTTTTTATATTTTATTAATGGAAAGAAATCTAGAACATCCTTACTTTTGATCTGTCTAGGTTGGATCATATCTGCAGCCTTATATTATTACCTTAGAAAAGAATAAGAAAAAATCTAACAGAATGACACCATATATAAAACTCTAATACTACGAGTAATGTCTGTTCCTTCGACGAAAAGAAAAAAGTAAATAACTTACTACAAGTAATGGCTGTTCCTCTGACGAAAAAAAAATGCACGAGACGAAGATTCGAACATGGATCAGCCGATGCTTGTAGGTTAGAACGTTATTCACTACGCCACATACTCAGATGGTCATTTTTCTTGCTATACACTTTAAACATTAAGTTTGTGATTTTTGTTTCTGTCGTCTTACCATATAATGGTTCCTCTGCTTTCTCTGCTTGTCACACTCTTCGTGTCATTTATTGTGTAAATTGCATTTGGAAACAGCATTTGGAAATATTTTGTTACTTTACTAGAATCCACAGATTTAAAAGTTTTTAAGCTCAACTACATACTTAAGCGAACTAATTTCCTCAATTTTCCATCCCATAACGGGGCAAGAGATACTATCCCGACGAAACAACATGCATTCTTTTATGTGCCAGCAGAGGCGTTAAGTTGAGTTGATTTTGAGTTTAACGTCCCGTTCAGCAGTGAGACTATATGAGTCGTGGACCTACTGATGAACGTGCGATCCGAACCACATGAGCTCCCACCGGGAATCGAACCCAGATCTCCTACGCCAAAGGCGCGCACGCTACCCGCTTAGCCACGAAGGAGCGCCACTAGCAGGGGCGCCATTTAGGGGAGAGGCAAGAGGGGCAATTACCCATAAGAGTTTGAGGTTTACCTATACCTTAATCGACTGTCTACTAATATATTAGTACAAAACGTAAAAGTGGTGCTTTTGCCCCCCTCAAGCGAAGTCTGAAATGACGCTCTGTGTGACAGATAATACAACTATTAATTTGCGGTGAATATTTGGGCGTTACAGGTCTTGCAATCTATAAAACTATTTTCAGAATAAATCACATTCGATTTTACGTCCTAATAAATTATGTAAAACATTTTGAATATTTGAAATTATTGTAATTGGACTGGTCGTATATTTTTTATAGTTATGAGTCTGGATACGCAAACTCGATTAACCTGGGGATTTATTTTTACTTATATGAAATATGGTCCTGTATAGATGCTTCAAGCATAGGCCCTGATGCCTTCAAAAGGTTAAATAAATATGTAGTTTTAGGTGCTTCCTGTAAAACATATAACATCGAAAAGATTGAACCTGTCACAAAGTAAGCCAAGTGTCATAAGGGATAGCCTATAAAGGTTAAATTACGTTGTTTGGAAAGTACAGTTTTCTACTACCACATCTGCGGTTACAATTATTCATAACTTCACTTCACAAAAGAGCAAAAGCACTTGGACAACTTATTTGATTTCAGTACTGTTCGTGGCGGTCGACTGGCTAGCGCTTTGACCGGTCCACTGTTTTAATGGAATATCACTTCTTTTTGTAAGCTTGCATCGGCATTTTATTGATTTCCATGTTTGTTTCAAGCTCATTTCGAAACCGAAACGCAATCAATGTTTAGATCGTTTCTAGAAAAGCAAGACGATCTAGCGTGTGTATCGTTTTCGAATACGCAGCACTTCAGTTGAATATTAGGTCAGTGGTAGAGTGGTCAGTTGTCGCTTCAAAGGACCCTGGTTCGATCTCCGTTCACGTATATTATTTTTCTCTGTACTAGTACAATAAAAGCGCACTGTCGCACACTTTCAACAGATGTAGACACGAGGCGTCAAGAACATTTTTACACAACGACTGCGGTAACAATAATATTTGCGTAATAGGTTAAATTTTGTTCCTAGTTAACATGGAACATTGAAAGATTTTACAAGTGATTGAAAATGTCTGTTGTTTTAATTAATTACAAACATTTGGTGAATTAGTAATTTACTTATAGCTACAAATGGCTACTTTATTGGTTGAAGCAAAAAACAAAAAAAAATCGACTCGTATGGGACTCGAACCCGGTACCCTATGCACTTGAGTCTCAGATTCTTCTCAAACTGCCACCTAATACATTTGCGCATCGTACAATATATGCGGCGAGTTGAAAACTTTAAGACGGTTTTTTCTCCATTATTTTTGGCAATTGCGCTCTCCCAGTTTGTAATATTAACTCTTTAAATGTGCACTACCACATCGCAAAAAATGACCCCGGATTTTAGTTACCAAAGTCTACCTTCTCCTTGTAAATGGGGCAAGAGAGTAACACTATGAACTTTATAAATATTTCGAACACATAATTTTTTAACTTTGAAAATGTTTTGATTGTAAAATATCATGGGGGTATATAAATTAAAGAGAAGTTCGTAAATCAGAATGGAAATGTTTACAGCTTCATTAGAAATATTCCACACATATCAAGATGTATATGACATCTTATTTGCGTTAGTTATGTTTATCAATATTCAGATATGCTATAAAAATAATAATCACATGTAAAAATGGGCGTCTCTTATGATATAATTTATATCCAATTGCATATTCACAGTATTTTTTAAATACTTTATCCTTTATTTTGATTCATTCATATTCATCTGAAGATTCAGTCTACAACTTCGCGCAATAATTCAGATAATTCTTCATCTTCTTGATAATTTGCAAATGTTTGAATTTTGCACATGCCATGTTTCATGGAGTCACAATCAGATGGCACAGCTCTTACAAGGAAATGGTTCCAACCTCACACGTCCGAATTGGACTTAATTTAGTATAGATACTAACTTGATGTCGGTAAATAACGTGAAGAAAGACATTCGATTCGCTTTTGCGTACTTTACGAGACATACAGGGTGATGCAAAACAGAATGCAACATAAGACAAATATGTAATCCGAGTCCAGCAAGAATTGTTACCAGGGATGTTGATCCTTCGTATATAATCCGTTATGACTTATGACTGTCGGCGGAGATTAAGGTTTCATTTGTGCATCACGTGATCGGTGTGCACACCTCCAACGGTGATTTCGAATGTACTTGGATTACCCTGTCGTATGAATTTGCTGTTCGTCGGTAAGAGAGGGAGTTGTTCTTTTTTAATCATGTATACAGAATGACAGTCTGACATGCACAGCAAGCGACATTTGACAAGCAAGGTGCGGCGTGCCACATGTGAGTTGGGCTGTTTCTTTTGCCAAACTTCCTCTATTACTGTTTACTTTACAGTCGCTGGAACCCAGTTTCCGTTCTAATGTTGACCTTCCAAGGTGCTACTACAATTGGTAAACGGTGCGATTTCGGGGACATGTGTCCTCACAGACTCGAACTTCTTTCCAGGATCTCAACATCGAACAGTGTTTCTTCTTTCATTGTCATATGAAACCCCCTTTACTCAACGGGATATTTTCCTACGACGCCACTGCATTCCTCATTATCGCCATGAGATTCCGCATATTCATTTTGATATCCACTTGTGGGCTTTCACCGTTCTTTGCCGGTGAATTACAGAATGCTTATATGTTATTTTACTTTTGCATCACCCTATATATCTCGTAAAGTACGAAAAAGCGAATGGAATAACTATTTCCACGTTATTCACCGATCTCAAATTAGCGTCTATGCGAAATTTCGTCCAATTTGGACTGTGAGGTTGGGACCATTTCCTTGTTAGCACACGTACAGTGGGCCACACAAATTCAAGAGGTATAAAATCCGTGAGTTAGGCAACCCAACTAACGCCCGCTCCGGGTAGTAGCTAGAACACCAGCATGAAGTTGCCCACAACTGTTAAAAGCACAAATCGTAAAAGCTTTTTTTTTGTGCAGGAGCGAGGCGAAATGCTGGCTGACGAAATGACAAAAGGGAGTTATTGGATACTTGTACTCATAGTAATTCTTGTTTGTATGATACACATGTAAAATTATACACATGCACTTGAAAAATATAAGGATACCACAGGTGCGATGAGTAGATAACACTCGGGGGATTTAGTTAATCTTATAATTAACTCAAATAAGGGATTATATAAACAAGTTAACTTAGTTACATTAATTATGCGTATCCGCGTATCAAATAATATACAGATGTATTATGCAGTATATGTAATAGGTTATTATTTTAACTAACTCAAATCTTTGCGCTGATGTCTGAAACTATTAACAGTAGTCCTACCTGCAAATCAATTAAAAGTATGGAGAGATCATTTGGGAGTGAGGGAGAAACCTACCCCCAATAAAATTTTGGGTGTCTAACAGGCCGTGAGCTCCTAGGTTCCAACGCCACTGATTGATATGTAATACTACTCCGAAAGAAGAAATTGTTGATTTCAATATTGGTTAAATAATATTTAAAAATGCTATTCGTAATTTATTTGTAATTATTAAAAATGCAACATTCGTTAACACTCAAACGAATTAGAGAACTTATCCGTATTAACGTATTTATCGTTAAGTTGCAAATATAACTGAGGGTTCATGATTTGTATAATATTAGTGAAAATTTACACATTGAGACACAAAGAGAAAAGGGGAGAATATAGTGTCAATAAACAACAACTTAAAAATACACGAAACTAACGGATAATATCAAATATAAAACAATTGAGAAAATTAACTCTGCAACTAATTTTCTCCATTCATTATTCTTGCTTTATTTTCAAGATGACTGAATTTCTCCACTGGAGATTATCTTTCATTTAGTAGAATCCAACTGGAGTTCAGCCTTGTAAATGAAACATTTTAAAAAATGCGTAGAGGGTGCTGAGAATCGAACCCGGACCCTATAATTAGGGAACCACAACACTAACCCCTCATCTAAAGCATTACTTATTGTGGCTTGCTTAAATAAAGACCCTTTTCAGTTCGTTCAAAAACAGGTGCTTGGTAATAGTCAAATTGATTGGCAAAAATCAGGAATATGGAATTGAGGACTTGGAGGGTATTCACTAAATTATCAACATTACAGACTTTTTAAAAATAAAATACAAAACTCCTTTACTTTTAATCATTTGGGGGTGAGAATATGATCCATCAATATCAACCAACAATTATCATCACGAGCTCTACGTACCTATAGAACTTCCCATTCAAAATCGTTACATATTTTCTTATGGCCATGGAGTCTAAAATTAATGTACAGCCACCACCATAAGTATCTTCCACCCCCTGAGTGCTCTAATTCCAGTACTTGGCGTCCAGATCATTTGCAGTTGTGAGAACGACTGGACAGATGCAACCCAACTTACACGAAATTTTTCTCGGCACTTCACAGTGGTACGAAATGCCTAGAACGTGGCCAAAAATGAAAATGTGAAAGTTCTTATTTGGTTATTTCTGAGTATCAGGTGGTTACAGTGACAGTTGGTCTCCTGAACTTCACCCATGGAAACTGTCCACCGTTAATACCAGAGCTAGTATTGGAAGTCAAAATGAACCTACTTTTGCGTGTTTCGTAACAGCTGATGCGCGCGAGAAATATAGCTCGAGTTTCATATGAAATATTTCATTGTATACTTTCTAATCTATTTGAATCAAAGTGGACGTTGTTCCAGAACGTATGCAATGTATTTTAACATCATATGTTATTTATAATACATTATTTACTATACATTTATTTTCAGTAATGTTTATATCAAAAAATTGTTGAAATTATTTCAATGTGGATTAAAAGCTGATCTCAAAAGTTATATATGTCGCTCCATTCCGCTAAATTTTGCATTGGCGCATAACCTGTGATCGATTTACTATAAGAGTGTGATAAAAACAGCTGCCGATAGCTGCGCCTTTTTTGTAAGTTACGAATGAATAATATGTTGTAGTTAATGAATATTTAAGCATTTTGTTACTGTTGGACAAAAACTGGAAAAACAAGCTAAAATATTACAAAATAAGCAAAAATGATGTTTATAAGGTTCATACAAATAAGATTGCGAAGGGCAACATATAAAGAAAGAGAAAGAATTATTCAGAGTCGATGCATACGTATTTTAGTTTTCATCATTTTATAACTCATATGAAATACAATAAATAAATTGAATTAAATAAAATTAAATAATTTAATAATATAACAAGTGATTACTTGTTAATATTAATTATAATAATTTCAGGTTCAAAAGATAAAATTATCCAATTATCAAGTAAAGAGACATTTGTTTTGTTAAAAGACTATTTCAAAAGCGATATACAAATCATAATTAAACTTTTGAAAATCGCCTATATTCGAGAAGTGGTCGTTCCGAAGCCCAACTATCAACGAATAAGTTGATAAGAAGATACCGCGAAGACTTCTCAAGAAAGTGTTCCCCTGACATGACTACAGAAGATGTTTTTCAAGACTTATGACAACATCAGATCCATACATTTCAACTTTGCGAGAAGAGCCTCAGAAGAAAGATTATAGAAGAAATCTGAACATGCAGTGAAATTATTATGTATACCAGCTACTATCCCACCTTTTGAGGAATATTTAAAAGAACATTCATCTGAAGATTCGGATGAAGATTCACATGAAGCAGCTGACGATGATTCCAGTGAAGCCGATTATTATTTTTTTTATTTTGTAGACTTTTAATAAACTGAATTGCATTCGTAAATCCTTTGCTTCAATTCTCAAAAAATACCTTGTTTTATGTATATCCTATTTTTGCACACTAATTCTTCATTAACACTAAATAATTATTTCTTTTATATGTAATTTTGATTTTTAATGTGCAATAATATATTTTCACAAACGCATACTTCATTTTTATATGATTTAATCTTTTTTCCAATTTTGATCCGCGATATTGTATCCATCATTTTCAATTTTCCAATTTTTATATCAAAATTCTAATCAATGAGTTGCAAACCTTCAGTCAACATTTTTTGTTACTTTATTCAATCTTTTTTAAAAAATTGATCCGCCATATTGGATGCGCCATTTTGAAGTTTTCAATTTTGATATGAAGATCGTGATCACTGAGGTAAAAAATACAGCATACCAATTTTTGTGCACTCTAAAATAGATTTTTAATTTTGGCCACGTTTTAAGCATTTAATACCACGGCGCACTGACAGTAGTTGGTAGCCCTAAGCCAGGTGTTTATGCAAGTATCATTGTAAAGTAGGTGACTAACGAAACAATTCTCCATTTTAAGATGAATGTCTATGGTTCGTATCGTGTTGTCCAATAAAAACCATATATTAACCTCAATATTGCTGTGCATGTAATGTATTATTTCATTATATACTGTATGGCCATTTATCACGCATGAATCAGAAAATGCTTGAAAGTATATGAAAATATCAAAATCTAGAACAACTGATGGAAATAAGTTTGTACATCATGTCTCCATTGACAGACCTCAAATTATTCTCATTACAACATCTTTTCTTTCTGAAGAGGAGATCTTGTTTGTCACACTGGGCATAAATTCAAATTGAAACATTTCAAAATAGTTTGAACCTATCTGGGATTTAAACCTTCGTCCTTCGAATAGAAGTTCAATGCGCTAACCACTTACCTACCGCATCACTTCATCTTTCACCCAAACTATTAGCTAGTTAAAATCGTTGTATGTATGACCATCACAAGATACTAATGATCGTACAAAAAGACGTTCCTTATGTGATTGTCACAATGACTTACTCGAGATTTTCTTCTTTAACTCAAAAACAAGCTGTATAGTTCTTCCACAACGAGGAAAATATCACGAAACGTTCATCAAGTTGAGGCTACCACATCGCTTTCAACGATGGTTCTGATTTACATTCAAATTCTTCCTCATTTTAACTTCTGATTTCCAGATTAGAAAAGACGACAGAGATTATTTTCGCATCCTTTGAATTCTATCAACACGTGTAGAAATAGGAAGTTCTATGTTTATCTTCCGTAACTACTAATTTATTTTCTTAACTTTGTATGAGGAGTTTGTGACAGAGTGGTAAAGCTTTAAACTCTTATCGCAGAGACCCGGGTTTGAGTTCCGTCGTGAAAATTATTATTTTTCCTTTATTGGAAGGTATTGTTTACGTAGTTGGTATTGTAATTCTGTTATTCTTTATTATTATTATTATTATTATTATTATTATTGCAAAGTCGAGACTTGGCTACACATTTTATATTTTATGATGTTTCTGATTGAATTTTTGTTGTTGAATCAACACTCTCCATTGTAAGGGGTTAGGGGAGGGAAATATCATGTCGTTTTTTACTTGTTTCTGACTTGTGCTCTACACCAAGCCTGAATACTACCTTTTAGCTTTCTGTATCTACGGGAAGTACCCTAAAGGTTTTGATGATCATAAGACAGTAAGTAAATAAATGACGAAATCAATGAACTTCGTGTATTAACAACATCTAAAGTATTAGGTTGTCGGAAAAGTTATGACGTATTTTGGGAAAATATGAGAAATAATGATTTATGGATATACTAGAGTTATTCGGATCAATGCAACTCTAATGTCATGAATAGGTAAGAAATTGAGTGTCTTCTGTATTAAGATTGCTCTTTGTTTGGTTTGATTTCACAAATTTGACAACACACAGAAGATGGAAGACTGAAAATTGCATTTTCACCAAATTTTATAGTTTCACTTCAGGAAAGAGAAGAACACGCGAACAGTCTTTGTGATTTTTACTGTCCTCAAGGTTTCTTTTTCTTATCCGTGTTCTTAAAGAGTTACTGGAAAACTGTGAAAGTGAGTGAAACGAATCAAATGAAGTGAAACAAGTAAAAACAAGAAATATAAGGTGCTGAGGAAGGTTCATTATATTAGTTAATTTTAAAAAATACTATAGTGGTCTGGAACGCTAGATTCCAATCAAGAGGAGTGCCTCTTAAGGATTCCAAGCCCTCTAAATTCCGCTTTCTCCTTCATATCCTTGCGTGTTTGTATGTCTTTTTCTTTGTAAATTTAAAGTTGAATTCTCTGGGCTATTTTCATACGTAAAACCTTACTATTTTATCATGACTAAAATCAGTGTGTTGTTATTATTACATTGGAATCGTTAAAGTGTGCAAGTTGCTGAATTAACTGCATATTGGGTCTTTCCTTCTCCATCAACAGTGATGTCTTAGAGTAGTGGCTTAAGGATCAGTTTCCTGATGCTGGGATCACCGGTTCGATTCCCGCTAAGGTAATTAGGGCATTTTTCATCATTTGCAATATTGATACTTCTGATGAATATTAATATGAAACATATTCAATTTCTCTTGGTCTCAGAGTTGATACGACTTTCTTCACAGATAAAATAACACCAACAGAAAATTACGTTCTCGGTATCAACCTTGATTCGTACTATCTAGAAACGTAATGCGTTTAGCCAGCAATTGATGAATGCATATGGCTCATCCTTACTGTTAACCGTAGTATGGGTACACAGTTTGCCCTGAGCACCGGTGTAGTGAGCATCGCTGTGGTGTTCCTACGATCTCAAAAAGCATTTTTCGTTCGCTTGAAGTTACGTGAGTGAGTATTTGAGCTGCATTTCAGTTGAGAGGAAATACAGTGTAACAGTGTAAATTAACAGTTTAATACAAGTAACAAGCAGTTTATTGAATATAGTATCCCGCGTTGTGTTTTTAGCCATGAATAACCTATTTAAAAATAATGCGCGTCTTGCATTTGACAAGACGACAAGAAATATCCGGTCTTCCGTCTCGCTCATCCAGACTTGGTTAACTAACGAGTTACAGTTATCAATCCATGATCTCCAAGCTATTCAATTTCACAATGATGATTATAGTTTATATTTAAAATTTAAATCGCAAGAGAATCTTGACATAGTTTACGGCGACATCCGGAATCACTGGATTTCCGACATGAGAATGGAACAGTAAGTCAGGTCAAAATTTCAAATGCTAGTATACGGTTCACTTGTGTACGCATTTTGGATCTTCCGATGGAAATTAGTAAGGAATAAGTCTGTGCTGTAGTAGAGTACCCTCCCTTTTTCCCATTTACAACAGCAATCATATTGTGCAAAGGTGTTTAGGGAAACATATTCCCTGAAAAGTTGTGTTACGGGGTTGTCGTGTTACTGTGATGTATAAAGATTAACCACCCACGTGCTTCATTTGTCTGGCTCTTACGCACGTCGCAAGCTCCTGTCCTCGCAAAACAAAAGCTCAGGTCTTTCAGTTCCCGTTACTGGATTTAAGATGACTGACCATTCCACTGAGAAAATGTCCACCAGTCCGAACTATTATCCGTCTTTCACTGCTAAAACGATTAGTAATGAGCCTAATAACGAAAACTTAGAATTGGAACAAATTTCAGTTGCCCACAATGCTAACCTCCTTGATAATAAGGACTTCCCCCTCTTTCAAATCAACCTGAGCAACTTGCCACAACAGAACCAGAGGAAAGTAAACAAGGTAGTGGTGTTACCTGTGAGCAATCCGTAAAACTACGAGAGAAACAACACGCTGTGCGTACCGATTCTTCGTCTGACTAACCACAAAAACAAAAAGAGTCTGTTCGCTCTGCTCCCTCTTCCGCCTTCACTGCGGTAGCCCCTTCTACCCCTTCAGTGGCGGTTGCGACTTGCCTATTTAAAAAAGAAAACAAAAAGCTTTAGAGATAACGAAACGAAAACAATTGAGTTGTCTGTGTGGAATTCTCATCCTGTTTCCGCCCCAGTAACAGTGGCACTTGAAAACAACATAGCAATAGTGAATGAATAACACGTTTTTCTTGTGTACCTGTCGATTAACAGCATTGTACCACGCGACAGTCAAAGGACGTGTTCCGTGTACAGGCTTTGTTCCTATTCAAGGGCAGGAATGTTATTTGTTTCTCCTTGAGAGGTAACCCCATCAGGAAGTCGCAGTCGTCAAGAGAGATTGCCGCCGTCGACAGTGGCAGGCTGCCCGTAGGCAGCCGGTACCCGTCCACGGCGGCACGACGATCTACTTGTTCAAAGTTGCCGACCTTTTGCCGAGGCGGCAAGCGGTAGAAAATCTTTAAAAAATTGCCCTTTATCGACTATTTTCTGACTGTCAGAGTCGGCAAAACAATCGGAAAGACCTCTTTCCGACCGTCTGCCTACTCCTTATGCTGGTCTCTTTTCGACGGCGGAAACGACATATTTACTGCACCTTTACAGCTGTATGCCGACTGATCGGCAAGGCCTGTTTTCGACGACAGCGCGGCGCATTTAATGCTCATTTGCGGCTGTTTGCCGACTGTTCGGCAAGGCAACTATTCGACGGCGGCGCCGGAGCATTTTATGCCCCTTTCCGGTTGTTTGCCGACTGCTCGAAAGGACCTCTTTTCGATGCCGGCTTCCCGATTCCCCCACAGGCGGCATCCGACCTCTTGCCGCCGTCGAAAGTGGCATTTTGCCTACTGGAAATCAACCTTTCAGGAAGGCAAAATTTTAATCACCTTTTATGTTAGTCTTGCCTGTCTTCCCCCATGTTATGATTTCTCGACAAGAAGAACCCTTGCAAGTTCTTGAAGTATAATACTTCCATTTTTTGTGTGTCCCAGTATAAAATTTCTTCCTTTTTCCTTTTTTGCAGCACTCTAAACCAAAAAAAAGAAAGAAATTAAACCTATTGATAGGTGTTGTAATTTGAAGAGTGCAGACATCCTTTTGTTAACATGTGAAAACACTGACTATAAGAATCAACACTCTTTGTTTGAAGCAGTCCAGCCACACTGCATCGCCATGTGACAAATGAGGAACGCGAACTAAATATAGAGGCAGCGCGACCAGACAACGATTTCTCCAATCAGGCCCTTCAGCGGTAAAGGCGTTATCATCGCTGGTGGGCCAACATCGGGAAAGAGCTGCAAAACGGCATAAGCGGAATATGCCCACATCCCAGCTAGACACTACCTGTGTAGGCGGCCTGGCCGCTGAACTAAAAGGCGGTCCGCCATTGACGGCGGCAAATTGTCAATCGGCGAGGCATAGACGAGCATTAACTGCCGCAGTCGTTTGGTCCACTGTCTGTCGACCCTTTTTAAAATATCATCAGCTTACTCTATTAGCTGTGAAACTTACTTTCCATATACTGTTCCGCTTGCAGGTCCTATAGTACAAGAGTTATCCTACTAATCGGCGAACCGCCAGCGTTTCGGCGCCTGTCCGAGCATCTTGGCCGAGATCGGACCGTCAGCTGTTTGCCGACCTTGTTTCGGCTCCTTTATTCTCGGCACGCCGCTAGTGTTTCGGCGTCTTTCCGACAATATTTGGCGCAGTCGGCCCGTCGCTGTTTGCTGTCTTCTTCCAAACTGTTTGTCAAGGTTCCTCTCGTACTTGTAATTTAATTTTAAAAATTACTTCTCACATACACTTTACGCGCAGTCCATTTACTACATTTCTTTTCATACATTTACCTTTTTATAGTCTGCACGCCGTCAGCGTTTCGATATCTTTACAACCATCACTTACCGCAGTCGTTCCCTCCGCTGTATGCCGGCTTTCTGCTGACTCCGTTTTCGCAAGACATATTTAATGGAATAAGTGTCCACCCACAAGAAAAACTTAGTACAGTCTCAATTTTTACTTCATCATTAAAGAAGATACGGGCTCTATTCATTTTCCAAAATTCGACTCGTTGCCGCTGGTACGCGATATTGAAACTTTCGCCGACGTCGTTTTTGAAGGAATTAGCGGCAGTGTCTTTTTGCAGTCGTCGTCCGACTGTCTGCCAACTCTTTTGAGAAAGCTTTATACGAGAGAAATATAAGCTGTAATCCGTATTTTAAAGCAACAAATTACCTTCTCTCTTCGTTTACTTTTGGTGAACCACTGTTTTTGCTCGTCACGGTCGAAAATCGCGCGGAAAGACGCTGGTGTCCGACCGCGGCATCTGGTCGGCATGGACAATTTGTCCGACTGCAAGCGGCAGGATTCTGATGGGGAAGCATCTCCCAATGTCACTCGATTCACACTGTATGTATGTCGCTTGTGTTTACATTATATGAGCACAAACATAGTGTTGACAAATGTGTCTGGGAGTTCAAGGTTTTACAAGAAGGTGTTTGCCCTGTGTTGTTTATTTACTTTTCTTAATTGTGTGCACATTGTTCATGCAAGCAATTCCTAATTGCACTTCATAATATTATATCTCGTTAAATATTCGAGGGGTTTTAAGTTATAGTAATCGTAATCTATTACGTAGTTTTATCATGCAACATTGCCTGAATCCATGTTAATGCTAGGAGTAGTGTTTTAGAATTTTGACTTCCTCCCTATGTATCGAGCCTATGTGAACGTAGGTCTTTAGCAACGAGGCACTGCAATATTATGTAAACGATGTCTCGAGGTTAAGAATGTTGTATATGTTACATCTGGCAGGGATATCGCTGTAACTTGTCATGATCTTACTCTGATTATCATTTGTACCTCGAGCGTTTTTTGATAATAGGGATGCAAGAGAACAGTTTCACAATGAAAACATTTTACCATTACATCTGACTATTCCGAATAAAATAATATTGGCTGGGGACTTTAATATTTGTGAATCGTGGGATAGACACTACCTCGAAGTTAATTCGCTCCCCTGCTCTACAAAAATTAATTTCCTCCCTCAAACTCTAGGGCACTTGGAGAAACACCGTCAGGATCTTCAGTTTATATACAAGACTAAAATTATGTCTAGTAAAATTGATAGATGTCATACAAAACCAGACTTAATAGCTTCTGTCACCGATATTCATTTACGGATTATACCATTCAGTGATCAAGCAGCACTACTCTGGACATGCAAGTACAAGCTAATTGTTTCCGTTACTTACGGCAAGATCCGTGGATACTGAACAATCCATTACTTAATCGTGCTGAAACGAAATGCATCTTTCGTCCGAAATGGAAATACTGGCTCAGACAACGTCATCACTATCCAACTTTAAATGAATGATAGGTTAAACACGTTGAGCCGAAAATACAGCTTTTTTAAATGGCAAGGTGCTGAATTGCAAACGAGAAAGTCTCGCATATCTGTATCGAGCTCTCCAGGAGTTACGGTTCCTCTAAAGGTCACAAGCAAAATATGATAGTCATTAACCAAATTAAGACTTCGATCAAACAAATCCAGAATACTTCGGTCAGAAAATAAGCTCATAGCCTGCCTCCAGGTGGTTGTCGTCTCAATAAACACATTATCCTGTATCATAACTTGGCTCAACATAGACAACGGGTTGTCAAGGTTATTGACGAAATAAAGCATTATAATCGATCACGTCACTCCCAGAGATACAGCAAGTTTTTTAATCACTACATGAACTTGTACGCAAAACATGAGACACCTCAAGATGGATACCAGAAATACCTGAAGCTCCCCATTCTCGTCCTGTCGGACGGGGAGCACTAGTGTTAATATCGCCCATCACTGAAGAGAAAATATGTAGAACATTCACTCAGTGTAATTGTTACTCCAGTCCAAGCGGGAATGGATTACCGTATGTATTCTATCAAAACCACTGTGGAAAAAATCATGATTTTATTAAAAAATCATTTTTGTTGACTTTTTTATTTAAATACATTTTTTGATTTAAATCAAATCTTCTTCCTCGTATAATACAAGTCACATACTGCAGAAAAACATTAGGAATTAGTATTAAATGTTAATTATGTCATTTAACTGGAAGTATTGGTGTTAAATTTTGAATTAATCCCCAATCGTTAACCTATTTCAATCCCAAACAATGTTTCTTAAGTATTAAGAAAAAAACTTGCAGCAACGTTTATCAACATGACACTTTTCTTTTCACGAAAGTTATTGATATTTGGTAGGGTCATATTTTTAAAAAATCGGAACTAGTTAACGGCATAAAATACATATAAAGTACATAAATTTAGCCTAAAATTAACTAACTCTATGGCCTATGGAACCCGGAGGTTCAATTCAGCGTTCACAAAAGCTCCCCTGACTTCCATCCTTAGCCAACTGGTTCCAGTTTCTACTTCGTATTCCTATTTCTGCGAGATCCATTCTAATATTGTCCTCCCATCTGCGCCTAGGTCTTCCTAATGGTCATTTTCTGATGGTTCTTCCAGTCAAGACTTTGAAAGCGTTCTTACTTTTTTCCATCCTGGCTAGAGACATGCCCACCTGAGTCTCGTAGACTTGATGGCCCTAACAATGTTTGGTAAACCATATAAATTATGTAGTTCCTCGTTATGAAGTTTCCGCCATTACCCATTCCCGTTCCTCTTGTGTCCGAATATTCGTCTGATGATCTTGTTCTCAAATACTTTCAGTCTATGCATTTCCCTCATAATAAGCGACCATGTTTCGCAACCATACAGAACAACAAGCATGATTATAATTTTTTTATATTTTAAGCTTGAAATTCCTCGACAGAATTCTCGACAACAAGAGATTTTGAACTCAATAATAACACGAGTTCCTTGCTTTTAGTCGACATTTAATTTCTTCGTCAATATCGTTTTCGTATATTAATATTGATTTTCGATATTTAAAAGTATTCACTTTATCAAAAGTATTATTCGATATTTTAACGCATCCAAAATTTGCCGTATTGTGATCCCGAGGAACTTCTATGTATTTAAAATCTATTTTTAAAAGTTTCAAAACCTATTTTTTAAATTTTTTTTCGGAGAGATCACGCTTCTCTACATACGCCCCTATTACCTGAAAACAAACAAATAGACGTGGACACAAATGAATTTTCGTCTTAAATGTCCATGGTGATTTCTCCGTTAGAATAGTTAACGATTTAAAAACCCTGCGTTACGAAGAAGAAAGCAGGATTCACCCGTTACCCGTTCAAAATGGGATTTTCCCTATTCATCCTCTGCATGATACTCGTTTCTATACTGTGCTTACATACATTTGAGTCTTATTGTATTATGACTATTATCTTCAATAATCGAAATAACAGAACAGAAACGGGATTTTACTTATTTTCACTTCAAATTAATTTATTTCGGAAGTTGATTTAAATCAATGATTTTTATTTAAAAACTCAAGTGATTTAAAAATGAAATAAAATGAAAACTTTAGTTTTACGTCCCACGGGTATGCCGGTTAGGCTAAAAGAGACGGTGATGATGAGGAATGAAATGGTGGAATGAAGAAAGTGGGAGGAAACGGAAGAACCCCGAGAAAACCCACGAGCACGGTGTTTGTCCACCACAAAGTCCACCCGGCGTGAGTTGGGATCGAACCAGAGGCCCCAAGCACCGGAGGTGAACCCTCTACCGCTGAGCCACCGCGCCCCCTCAAGTAATTTAAATCTTGATTAAAATCGTGATTTAAGTCAGACTGATTTAAATCAATTCACCCTGATCAAAAGTACTGGGATATAGTCGAGAAGGATATGCTTGCGCTATATTATGAACTGTTAAATCTCCAAACTTTCTACAACATGAGGGTCACGTGATATTTCATCCAAAATCTGCAGACGCCAGAGATGAAACCCAATATAGGCTTATAACCTTGCTAAATACCGATTTATAATTGTTTACCAAAATTTAATGCAGCGCCTGCGCAACCCATTTGCTGATGAAATTAGTCCTTTTCAAGCAGCTCTCAATAAAGAAAAGAATGTGTATTTTGCACTTATAAAGATCCGACATGTAGTAGAATACTTTCTTTTCGCTAGGAAACAGGCTTGTCTTGTGTCATTGGGCTTTCAAAATGCCTTTGATCTCTTATCACATGACTATTTTTTGCACTGCTCAGTGCATATAAACTTCCGCTTAGCTTCCTTAACATTACCCAGCAACTGTATAGCATGGCGACAGCTCGACTACAGATAAATGGTTCTCCCACTCCGTCCATTTCCCTGAAAAGCGGAGTACGACAAGGTTGTCCCATGTCCATGTTTCTTTTTGGGCTTGCTCTTGAATCTCTTTTATATAAGTTGGATGCGTATATGCTACCTCCTCTTCACTACCAACAAAATCACTCCGTCACAGCTTATGCTGATGATGAGAATATTAGCTGCACGACATTACAACAATTTCACTGCATTATTGTCCAATTACGACAATTCAGTGATACTAGTGCTGAACGCTATAATTTCTGTAAAACAAAAGTGTTGACATTTCATAACTGGAAAATGGGTGGCCTTCCATAGCCCTTCTCAACTCTTGAAACAGTAGATAAAGTTAAAATATTGAGTGCTACATTTCCTAATAATGACAGTATCCACTATGAAAGGATTTGGTATCCATTACTGAATGAATTGCGGGCTGTGTCTCCAACAGAAATGATGAAAATTAGACCTTATCCAACGTATTTGGTATGTAAATAGTTGTTTGTATGCAAAAATTTGGTATTACGCGCACATATATCTAATATCAGACCAATATCTTCGCACAATTCATTCCTTATTAAATGGTTTATCTGGCCAGGATTTTACTTTCATGTCACACGTGACACCCTTACTCTCCCTTGGAAACAAGGAGAATTACAGCTCATTTCGATACCGTAAGAAATCTAAGGCGTTCTTCATAATCAATAATTTTAAGCAATATACATTTTCTGATAGGATTACACATCAGTGGGATTCGTGTTGGATGGCCTCATTTCCAGCACCTAACCGCCTTAACATGAAATGCCACTGGGTCTCAGAGTTGATAAGACTTTCTTCACAGATTTAATGCAACAACACAAAATTACGTTATCCTTATCAACCTTGATTCGTACTGTCAAGAAACGTAACGTGTTTAGCCAATAATTGATGAATACATAAGGCTCAGCCTTCCTGTTAGTATGGGTCGAAAATGTGATCAAGAACAAACGTTGTTGTTTCCTAGCAATTGTGGAATTCTTCCTACGAGTGCACAAATTGTAAATATTGATTGACCTTACAACTATAGTCACAAGAATGATTCTATTTAAGATGTCATCTCACCTTTCTACCTAGAAGAAACGCCAAACAAAATTCATTACTATTATCGGCTAACAGATATTTACATTCCATTTCTTATTGTCATAAAATGATAATTCTATCTGTAAATGCATAAACTTAATAATTATATTGCGTTCATGTGCAAACATAAGAAATATCTGACATATGTCTTTTCTGTCCCTATCAATACCTTCGAATATGTAACTTTTTCTTTCCTTATTTGTCGTAATAATAATAATAACAATAATAATAATAATAATAATAATAATAATAATAATAATAATAATAATAATAATAAATACACTATTTTTTGGAAACCTGTAACTTCAAAATCTATAGTGTAGAGCAGTGAGGGCCAAACTTTTGAAGCTTCTGAGCTAACATATAGTTTCTAAATCCTACTGTAAGCTTTCGACCAAAATAACTACCAATATATATATATTTTTAAAAAATCTTACATTTGTTTCTTACCTACAAACTTAAATTTCAAAGTTAGCCAACCGGAGCGTTAACGCGATTTACCTACTATGTCCCTGTGAGTTACTACTAGCTCGAGATCGACGGTTTGGCGATCACTGATGTAGAGCTTTGTCGACGATAACACACTGGGCATTATTTATAAGAAAAAATACCGAAAAACACCATCCACTAACTCTTTGTCCACAGTTTGGTCTGCAAGAAGTAATATTTCTTGACGCTAATGTGCCTACCAAAGTTAAATGTAATTCTACACAATTTGCTTTTCTAGTTTGACTGAATAATTTTAAAAGAAATTTTACAGTAGTAAAGAAAACAAACCATATGGCTTTAGTAGGAATGGATCTGAGAACCACAAGAACGTGAGTCCACGTTGTTATCTATTACACCACCAATACGCATGATTTACCGAGAGAGGCAAAGTACTGCACATAATGTTTTCCTTGTTTCGTTTTTATTGCGTTCACTCTTTGAGTTTTTCGTACAATGCATGAAAAGCAAATACATTTTTCGCTACGGTGTCCAAGAACGTTGTTTTAACGGATCAAAGAGTATGAATCTATTAGCGAAATTATATGAGATATTTTATTTTCATATCATCAATAGCAGCATGGAGTAGATGATACTATCAGTAAAAACATGCATTTTGTTATTTTAAAAAGTATAACGATGTGGTCCACAAACGTTCGTGATCCCGAAGGAGTTGTCTGGCTCAAACGATATCGAAAGCAGACATTTATAAGGGAAAGATCATGCTACAAATGCTGTGGGATCTTAAAGAAATCATATTTTTTGAGTTTATGCTTACTAACAAAACAATTGATTCCGAAGAGTACTATCGGCACTTGAACAGCTTGAACGAAGCCATTACACTGTTCAACAAATTTTGATCGAAAGTATGTAAATTCTTTGAAATTGCGATTTTTACATTCATTTAAGCATAATATGAAAGGAAATGATAATAGAAGAATTTTCTTAGCTCAGGTTGTGAAAAAAACGCCCTTGTACACCAGTAGCTGTATATATACAAATGTATTAATATTTATAGAACATTTAAGCAAAATCCTTGTAAAAACCTACATTTCACTTTTTTTATTTATTTCACTGTGATGTGATAATCTGGGGAGTTAAGAAGTACCCTAACCCATAGCTTTCTATACCATTGTACTTCCTTTTTCAAAATTGCGCAAATACCAGTTTCACAGCGATACAGAAAATAAAGTAACCGTGGTCAAGTTAAACATTAACAATTCCGTAATAAAAGTCAGTATTAACATCAAAACATGAAAAATATGTACAAATACCTTTTTGTGCAAGAACTACACTGCAATGTAGACAAAAGTTTCAAGTGATCCCTTCTTGAGGATTATGTTTGTTTTATTTTGAGCGTCTTCGCTTGGCTTGCCTTTTGTCGGTTACATCTGGAGCATCCCTTGCAATAGTCCAACAGTAGTCGGCCAATAGGTTAGAACTCCGCATTCCCTCATATCTCTTCTCCATGGCTGCAATATCTTGATGGAAACGCTCACCATGTTCGTCACTTACTGCTCCACAATCTTCGGGAAAGAAGTCTAGATGTGAATGAAAAAAGCGGAGTTTCAGAGACATATTGCTACCAAGATTTTCGTAGCACAATAACAACTTTGCTACCAGTTGTTTGTAATTTGTTGCTCGGTGTCTTCCCAAGAACTGTGAACAAACACTCTTCAAGCTTTCCCACGCAGCTTTCTCCTCACCTTGCAGAATTTCGTCGAACTTGTGATCTTTAAGTAGTTTCCTATTCTGTGGCCCTATGAAAACACCCTCTTTAACTTTGGCATCACTTAATCAAGGGAATTGTCCTCTTAGGTACTTATAGGCCTCATCCTCTTGGTTCATGCTCTTAACAAAACTTTTCATAAGACCTAATTTAATATGTAGAGGGGGAAGCAAAATTCGGCTACAATCTACCAGTGGTTCATGCTGCACATTTTTCACTCCCGGCTGGAGAGTTTCTCTGGTACTCTAATCACTTTTGCGGTAATGAGATCCACGATCTCTACTGTCCCATTCACATATAAAGCAACAATACTTTGTATACCCTAACTGCATACCTAGCAACAGTGCTATTACTTTAAGGTCACCACAAATGAGCCACTGAAAATCGTAATATTTAATGGCTTGAAGTAAACGTTTCAAGTTTTCATAATATTCCTTCATATGAACTGCGTAACCTACAGGAATTGAAGGAAGTTCATTCCCAATATGTAAAAGCACTGCCTTTAAACTCACCTTGGACGAATCTATAAAGAGCCTCCACTCCATAGGTTCGTAATTAATTTTAAGTGCCCTCATGAGACCATTTACATCTGTACATGCCACAAGTGTGTCTTCCATAGTAAAAACTGAAGTGAACATCTTCTCCCTATTCCGATACACTGAAATATTTACTTTTTCCTGCAATAAATTCCATTGCTTTAAGCGTGACACTAAAATTTCAGCTTTGCTTTTCGAGAGGTCCAAGTCTCTGATTAGATCACTTAGTTCCTCTTGAGTAAGTCTATGTGGCTCACATGGAGGTTCTTCTACAACAAACGTAGGGTCCTTCGAAGTACTTGATTCAGGAGCTTCAACTTCTTGATCATCATCAGAAAAAAGATCGTATTCTTTAGGTGGGTCAGGAACAGGTAGTCCTTCACCATGTGGAACAGGGCGCATTGCAGAAGGAATGTTAGGATAGATCAAGGCCCGCTTCTTCTTCGTGGAAATTCCCTTCTTGACGGAAGGAACCATACAAAAATAACAGTCTCTGATGTGGTCGCTTGGCTCCCTCCAAATGATGGGCACTGCAAAAGGCATTCAGCGCCCCTTCCCATTCATCCAATTTCTTAGATTGCTGGCACAAGTGTTACACATAATGTGGGGTGCCCAAGATTTATCTTGGTCTCCAATTTTACAACCAAAGTAATATTAATAGGCTTTTCTTATTAGTGGTGTTATAGTCTGCTTTTGTGAGGAAAATGTCACTTCCCCACACACGTAGCAGAAGCTATCCGCACTGTTTACACAATTTCGCGGCATTTTTGTTTATTGAAATCTTCAAAATGTCACTTGAAATAGTTCCGACAACTATTTAAAAATATACATTCGAAATACCAGTATTTTTGCGTACTTGTAGTTGTATTTTTATGTCCTGCACTACACAAACTTCACACCCAAAACGCTGATAACTGCACTAAACCTGTCTTTTCTAACAATAGCAGAACACTACTGAGATAAGGAACACAATGAAACCAAGCGTTCATATAGTTTCTCCAGTGCTGCCGGACCAGTGTAACATTTTACCCCAAACGAAGCGAATATATTTATTTTTAAAGCGTTATTATTAGACATGCCTGTAAAACGAAAAGTAGAGCTAATATTCGAAAATAACTTTCAAATTCGTGATCAGCACCACAAAATCAATAAGGATTAGCTGATTTTGTTCAATTTACATTTTCGTTGTTGAACAGTGTTATCAATAAACGGCAAGAAGCCGTTAATCCTAAAGGGGTCATGTTCCATACGACAACTCGAAACCACACACAAGTTTGGTCACCTGTCATAAACTTTTGGAGCTTGAATGACATGCACTGCCATACCCACCATATTCGCTCGACTTTGCACCGACAGACTTCCACTTGTTTCTCTCTCTTCAACAGTCCTTGTGTGGTATACCATTCAATTCCGATGAGGCTGTATATCAGCACCTCCTTCAGTTTTTCTCGGATAAAGACAGACCTACTATGAACCATAGATGGCCATTTTCCACTGGGCTCGCTCGGGCTTGCGCTCACCTGTCTCAATTGGGCTCGCGCTCACTTCTCTCAACTGAGCTCGCACTCACTCGCGCTCGCACTCACTAATCTTATCTCGGCTCTCACTCACTCGGACTCGCGCTCACTTCTCTCCACTGGGCTTGCACTCACCCGGGCTCGCGCTCACTAATCTTATCTCGGCTCACACTCACTTGGACTCGCGCTCACTTCTCTCCACTGGGCTTGCACTCATCCGGGCTCGCGCTCACCTGTCTCAACTGGACTCGCGATCACTAGCGCTCGCGATCGCTTCTACCAACTGGGCTCGCACTCATTCGGACTCGCGCTCACTTCTCTCTACTGGGCTTGCACTCACCCGAGCTCGCGCTCATCTGTCTCAACTGGGCTCGCGTTCGCTCGCGCTCGCGCTTAGTTCTCTCAACTGAGCTCGCACTCACTCGGGGTCGCGCACACTTGGTCAATTGGAGTCGCGCTCACTCGGGTTCACGCTCCCTTCTCTCGACTGCGCTCACGCTCGGGTTCATTTCTCTCAATTGGGGTCGCGCTCACGTATTTCATTGAGGCACAGGCTCAATAATTGAGCTCGAGCCCGGTTGAGCGGGAGTGCCATGCTCGCGAGCGTCGGGCTCACGAGTTTGTACACCTTAATGGGCTGATTAATGACGTACTCCCCCCTCCAATTGCCACCCCTGATGGTGTTGTTACAATTAATCGGAACTTTCTAACTTTTCCTATTTCTGCTACAGCCCAAACTATTATCTATATCGATTTTTGTGAAAATAATGTGAGTCACTTTCATATCGATTTTCATTGTTCCTGTTTGCTGAATCTACGTGGATAGAGGTATCATTTCTTTACAAGGTAATGTTTTTTTCATATCTCATAGAAATACCTGACACGTTAATACTAAACTTCGTTAAAACAGCTGCTATAACAAAATGAACTAACTAGTCCCACAAGTCATAATTTGTTTATGCAGCTGAAATTTGCAATACTGTTGATTGAATAATTGATTATCTTTCGGCGTCCCCTTTCATCAGCGAGGTTAAATGAGACATGGACTTATAGATTTAACGTGGAATCTGAACCACTGTCGTTCATCCTTTCCCATCGGGAATCGATAATCAAAGTCGCGCGTGCTAGCCGCTAGACCAGTGGTTGGGCTTGTAATACTGTTGTCCAATGATATTTAATAGGAATAAATTACAGGTGATTTTTTTATCGTTTAGTGAGCGTAACAAAGATATCCAAATTACAGTATGATATACTGATTGTGAATGTGATTGTGCAAGTATTGAACCAGTATGTGATCTACAATCCAGTATACACCTTCTGAATCCCTGTCACCAAGTTAGCCTAAGGCATTCAAAGTGAAAGTGTTAGTGCTCTCGTCCCATCCCCATTGTTAAGAAACCAACTATCCAACCCCGCGGAAATCGACCTTAGCCGATGAGAATTTTGTGCTCATGAACTGCATGAATTAGTAAGTACAACAAAATTAGTAAATTCCAGGTGTGTTAAAAGCAGACCTTCACCTTCAAGTTTTATTGTATTTCCATGCCCCATTGTCTTTCTCTGTGGATAATAGCTATGTATCCGAGACCATGCCTCAAAATCTCACACTGAGAAAAATGTACGTGGCGTACGTAAAATCGTATGTTACATTTGTAAATCTTCTAGCTTCTGGACTTAATGTACTGCAAACGTATAACGCAATACGTATGTTGTATACTACTTTCAGTACAAGTGCTCCATCTGTACGTACTTGCAGTATGAAACAATATAGGTGGTCAGGATCTCATATGCAAATGGACGTATATAACATACATATATGTACAGGGCCGGATTTAGGAAGCTGAACCGGTGCACGTGCACCGCCTTCGTTGTAAATATACACTATCTAAAATGAGGAGCTAGCAGTGAAAATACCAACATTTTCCGAAACTTTCTGCCGTCATGTTTCTGTTTGGGCATTAAAAGAAAGAGGAGTATTGTAAAAACAATAGCTTAAGTCGATTTTCTGAAGGTTGAAGGGAAAGGATTCACTAAGTAAAGCAATGTAAAATTTGTGAGGTAGGAAAGAAACAAGCCAGGAAAAGAGACGAATTTTCCTACATATCGCTTGCGACCATCTTTAAAATATCGCAGACATAAGCTTACCGGCAAAAGCTCACCGGACATAAGCTCACCACTAATAATATAATTGTATTATAAGATAACTAATGTAATAAAGAATACAATAATGATAACTAATTACATTTATAGGTTAACTAATTTAATTGCAAAGGAAAATAAACCTGAATAAAATAAACAAGCAATGGAAAATGACAAACGGAAAATATGACAAAAATGAAAACTAGACTTTGAACATTATTATGAAGTAGATTTTGAGTATTAAAATATAAATTGAAAACGGATTTGGACTAACAAAAGAATAGTACCGTATTACTTTGCACAAGATTTAAGCCATTTTAAAGAAAATCGCATGTAACTTACAAACGTGATGATTTAGAACATTGAATTCCAAACAATTAATAGCTACATATATAAGGAAAACATTCGTGCAAGTTCATTAGTAAACATTCAGTATAACAATAGTTATTGAAATATAAACTTTGGTGCAAAGTAACCCCATAGCTGGGGTTGCTTTGAACAACATACAAAAAAGTATGTTCACCATACTAACATAACATTTCTGTGCATTATTTTGCCTTCAGTATTTATACATTTTACTTTCTACAAAAAACTGCATCCAGTCTACATATATTGATATTAGGATGATGGTACCGATGCCAGTACTTAGTTTGAATTGTCGATATTTCTAAAGAAAATTATGTATTTTCTGATACCAGCACAGGAACCGCATTCTAATAGTTTAGCATATGTCCCACAAAAATGCAAACTCAGGAACAGAAAAAAATCCCGTGAACTGATTTGCCTTGGTTATTCATTATGTCCAAGAATATCATCCCAACCGTAATTAGTGGAAGACTTACGGGATTTGGGATTTTCAGGCTGAGGCCCACCCAAATTGCATGATTTCTTCTCTAAAAAAATCTAGTGGTAGTCATTCCTATGCATATAAGCTGCAAACCCCCGCCCCCCATAAAAGTCTAGTGATTTCTAAAAAAAAAAAAAAAAAAAAAAAAGCTTTCCTGAGTAAAGCTCAAACTAATTTTCTGGATCCGCCACTGTTCATAATTTATTTTACAACAAGAAATTCATTCCGGCATCTACCTAAATACAAAATTTACCTAAATTTAGAATGCGGGAGGTTCCAGTAGTAATAATTTCCTATCTAAGCCTTCTCCCAGTTTTACTTTTTTATGACCTTAAAACGTTTCACATTTCAATTTCAACTATTACATCAAAGTCCCATTATAAACAGTAGTATTGTACTGCTTTGTACGTGTACGGAAAATTTTGTACGTGATATCTTTTAAATTTTGGCGGCCTTTACAGTGACTGCTTTCCATACCTCTACAACAATGAACCCTCCCGGTAATTAGAACAGATATTAACCGCGAACATTGTAGCCAAAATACAGTTAGATGTTCTATCTTACGGTGCCAGTTGAAATGTCCACTTTTTTGTTCATGATTTTGCCGACAAAGGATTGTGAAACTCTTTTCATATTTACGGTACTTCGTTTTACTGAAGAAAACAATCCAACACCTCCCCTATGCTGAAACTTTTGGTGCAAGAAATTTTCCAGCACAGACATATCGGAAAACGAAATTTTGGGGAAAGGGTATCTCCTTCTTTTCTTTTTCACTATGACTGAAAGTATCTGAGATATATTTCATTTTGCTTTAGAAAAACGTATGATGGGTATAAAGAAGTATTAAAATCTAGACTTTGACTAGCAGTAGGCCTAATTCAGTAGAAAATAGAGCTATTAATACTATATATCAGTTGTCAGATATAAAAATAAAATAATAATGATGTTGCAGGGTTTAATATATTAAACGTGGGCGGACTTTGAGGAACTTGAAATAAAATGCTCCTGATATTTAAATCTGGGTTTTGACTACTGTAGGCCTAATTCCTCAATAGAAAATAGGCTATATGACTAATGTCATATAGGAGTTATCAGACAACAGAATAAAATATTAAGAGTGTTGCATAGTTCATCTTAAGGCTGTCACCACACTTGCAGACCAATACTCATCAAATGAATCTCTTTCTTATTTACTAAGAAGAAAACAACAACTTATGACCAAAGAAAGAAAAAAAGCTTAGTGTTGGTAAATAAGAAAGAGATTTTGTTTGAGTGTTGGTCTGCAAGCACGATGGCAGCACTAAGAAGCAAGGCCTAAATACATTTGAGTATATTGATTTCGTAAAAAAAAACATAATCACCAGTCCTGTTAGCAAGCAAATTCTATTATGTAAGTATTCATGCCTAATCATGGAAATTATTTTATTGCAGTAATGAATTGTCCAGCTTGTAAGAAAATTTTTGTTACAAAATTACCACAGCCAAAATTAGGCCTACTGTCGCCCATGCGTAACAAATTAAACTTGCAACATCCCTATTTTATTCTGATATCTGATAACTGCTATAAGACATTAGTAGCTCTACTTTCTGCTGAGTTATTAGGCCTATTTGTAATTGTAGTCAAAGGCTAGATTTTAATATTCAGGGCATTTTATTACAAGTTCCTGAAGGTCTGCCCACGTTTAATACAACGCAATTCCGCAATGTCCTTATTATTTTTTTTTATACCTGATAAGTGATATAGGATAGTAGCTCCATTTTCTGCTTAGGAAGTAACCAACACCTGAATTTCAATTTTCTTTGAATTTTATTACAAGTTCCTCAAGAGCTTATGTTTGCTATCGGTGAGCTTTTGTCCGCCCCTGTAATATAAGACTGTCGGTGAGCTTATGTCCGGTGAGCTTATGTCCGATACCCACATTACGCATAGATATATCTTGTTTTTAACTAACACACAAATTCTTATGTTTCATTTTTATTTATTTATATTTTTGTAGGAAGACAGCTTTAGAAGTAGAATTACAAGTAGAGATTTAAGGGGACATTAGAGCTATTCAACATTCGTGAAATTACAGAACTTATAATAACAAGCGCTAAACGTTTCCCGAAAGTCTGCTAAATGTTTGGTAAAGAAGTAACAGGATCTGAAATCAGTGTTGGTTAAAACCATTTTATAATAAAACAGGTACCTCTGCGGAAGCTAAAAGCAAACCAAAATGTAAAAGGAAACTTTCTCTGACTCCTTTATATCGGTTTGAAGGTAACACAATGAAATAATAGTGGTTTAGGGAATATTGTAATATTAATGGTCTCATAGGCTCCAGTAATACTTGCAGGAGTTCCGGCCTATCCTACAGGGCCGTGCTAATCAAAGCATTAAAAATTAGCTATATTTGAGAAATTTTGGTAGTGTATACCTCCAGAGCAATAACTTTATATATATATGTGTGTATGTGTGTGTGTGTGTGTGTGTGTGTGTGTGTGTGTGGATATACCAAACTGGCCTGTTATTGCAGAAGAATGTGACTAAGAGAGAAGGAAATGTAGAAAAATATTTTCTAATTTTTTAAATGTACTTTTAATCGGAGGGGGCTCGTAAGAGAAGTAACACGGATAAAAATTTTTGTTGCTTCAAACTAAAAGAACAAAACTTTCCTACTATATTAATTGTCGTATACAACAATCAGGGCGGGACTTCAGCGGATTGGACCGATTGCTCCCAGTCGGGCCCCGCGCTAAAGTGTAATCTAAAAAAATGAAAATAAAATGTTTATGTTTTTCAAAAGTGAAAGTTATTCATACACAGGTGTGCCAATTAAATTTTAGCTCTTAAGAGAAAGTTGATCATTAAAAGTTGCATATGTATTAATTAAAAATTGTTAAAGGAAAGGACGAATATGATTGGTTCATGGAATTACCTCCTTTCATTTTAAGAAGTATATAAGCTGTAATCTTAGAAATTGTATTTCATAATGTGTCTGATGAAGGCAAAGTTAATTCGCCGAAACTGTAACGCTATTATTTATTAGTTAATATATGCTTTGGTCAGAAATTGTCTGTTAATTTTTCCCTCACTTTTAACTCTGGTTGTAACAAACGACACGCTATCGTTTCAGGTTAGCTTTCGAAAAACGACTTTAATGAAAGGAGGTATGTGTGTGTATTATTTTTTTGGATGTTGAATTGCTATCTTTGTTTTTTCTAATAGTCCATTGATTTATATGAGGAAGTATTTTTCTTTTAAATAGACGAGATTTTAACCATTCAATTTTACTAATTTCTCCTTCTGGCCTATTTAAGAGTTACTTGCTTTAAAAATATTCAATGTAATATTATTTGAGTTTGTTTATTTATATATATTAAAATTACATAATACAGTAGTTAAATTTTGCATAGAATACATTTAAAGATCTCAAGAAGAAGAAGTCAGTAAAATTAACTGGTTAAAATTCTTTTATTTCAAAAAATTAAAACAATGTTTCCTCATATAAATTAGTGGGCTGAATAACCATGATAGTGCAAGTTATCAACATTCTTAAGAGCTACTCTTGTTTATTGGGATTTAAAGAAGGTAGAATTAAATAATACATAATTATTTCGCTCGACTTTTCTATGAACGCACAGCTTCATTAGTTGCTAGTAAACAAATTTTCTGCTTCGCAAGGTCAAAGTAGTTTCCTTAAGCTATGACCTCACAAAAAAAGATTGGGTCATGGAATTGTTACTAAAACAACAAAAGCAAATACCTGCCTCAAACAAATACCATCCTCTCATAATAACCATGAAAAAAATCTTTTTTCTATCGAAAGGTGTTTGAAGTACCTTGGACAATAAAATTACAGCTCAGACTTCAAGAATGTGCTTTTTCTTTTTGTAAATTTGTTTCAATCTTCCTTTTTAATTCTGCACATGGAATAAGTTTCCTATCTTTTTGACTCTAAAGCAAATTAGCCCACGTGAGTATGAAGTGAGTACGGGCTCACATTCAATTGAGCTAGCGCTCGCTCGGGCTCACGCTCACTTCTTTCAATTGAGCTTGCACTCGCTCGGGCTCGCGTTCACTTGAGCTCCCGATCATTTCTGTCAACTGGACTCGCGTTCACTCGGGCTCGCGATCACTTTTCTCAACTGAGTTCGCGCTCACTCGGGCCCACTATCATTTCCCTCAACTGGACTCGCGCTCACTTGAGCTCACGATCACTTCTTTCAACTGGGCTCGCGATCACTTCTCTCAACTGGGCTCGAGCTCATTCGCACTTGAGCTCATTTCTCTTAACTGGGCTCGCGCTAACTTTTGTTAACTGGGCTCCCACTCACTTCTCTCGATTGGGTTCGCGCTCACCGGGGCTCGCGCTCACTTATTTCATTGGGGCTCGGACTCAATCGGGCTCGCGCTCAATTATTGAGCCCCAGCCCGGTTGAGCGTGAGTGCCGAGCTCAGAAGCGTCGGGCTCGCGAGTTTGGACACCTATTATATAAACGAGGAACTCTGCAGCTTGCTGAAAGATGGCACAACTTTATTGAACAAAATAGGCAATATATCATTGATTGAAATGTATTTTTGTGTTATAAGTATATGTTCGAAAACATAGAGCAAATGCGTTGAGTTTTCCGACAACCTGCCCCACGCCGTAAACGTCACCAACACCTAGTGGCCCACTTGAGGGTAAATGTCGATCGTCGATATAGCGACACGTAGGATTGCCTCAAGTGTGCCACTAGAGGCAGGGCTTCGTAGGGTCGAAACAGATGTCTAGAGTCGGGGTGTTGAAGTTACCACCGCGTAGCAGCGAGGGCTTCATTTTGGTGTGAGGTCCTTTGATTCGTCGCCTAGAATCGTGAAGGGACCAACACGAACTATTGCCAATTATGTGCATGCGGTTATTATTATATATAATCTTTTCCTAACGAATTGTTCCTAAAGTTAGCTCCGGGTTTTAAGAGTAACACTTGGCTCTAATTCAGAAGTGAAAGATTCTGAGTTGAGTGCGAATAATTGAATGAATTTAGAAAACAACTCTCACCGATCATTAGAAAGTTATTATGGGAGAGCTATGAAATAAAGTAAATAGACGCTTGTCATTTTGATATAAAATTACATGGTGAACACATTTTAACTTATGCCAAACGGTTATCGTCTAATATACACGGATAAAGGAGCACTCTGATCGGCCAAATTGAAAAGATGTCAACTGTTGACCTCTCTACAAGCGAGGTTTTATTCATCGCCTCCGTGTCGAAGTCGGTAGAACACGCGGCTAGTAATCATAAAGTTGGCGGTTCGGGCGCACACCCGCGTACATATTTTAATGTTTTTAGGCTTACCTTAATGTAAAAAATAACGCATTTATATAACATTTTGGGTAGTAATTTTGTGGCTCACGGGTGATTCATCGCCTCTCTGCCGCTGCTGGGTCACTGGTGGTATAATTTTCAAAACGGATGAGGGGCCCCAGCGGATCGTCCTTGTGAGAGCGCTAATATTTTTCGAAATGTTTCTGGTTGCCCATAAGTGGTCCACCGACGCTTACGACATGAGGAAACTAAGGGAATATGATTTAGTACGTTTCCTAAGCATAGTGACTATCTTATCCTGAAAACAGAAATAGTATATAGAACGAAACACTCAGAAACATACCGAATAGCTTCGAGAAAAAGATATAAACGGTAAAATCTTTCAAGCTGAACCTGAGAAGGAATGATGCGGGACCCCAGATATCGTGATGTGTCTTGGTAATCTAGTGCAATATATTGTTTTTGAGTTAAAGAAGTAAATCTAGAGTAAGGCAATATAACACTCACATAAGGATTTTCTTCTTATACGATCATTAGTATCTTGTGTATATTCTTACATGCAACTATTTTAATTAGCTAATAGTTTGGGTGAAAGATGAAATGTCACGGTAGGTAAGTTAGCGCATTGAAATTCTATTATGGGGGCCTGGGTTCAAATCCCCGCAGGTTTAAATTTTTCAAATGTTTCAATTTCAATTTGAAAGCACATTCAGTGTGACAAGCAAGATGATTGTCTCTCCACAAAGAAAAGAACTCATAATGAGCAGAATTTGAGGTCTGTCAATGGAAACTTGGTTTACAAACTTATTTTCATCAGTTGTTCTAGATTTGATATTTTCATATACTTTCAAGCATTTTCTGATTCATGCGTGATCAGTGTTTTTATTTCTCTGATCATACAGTATATAATGAAATAACACATTACATGCACAGCAATACTAAGATTAATATTTGGTTTTCATTGGACCATAAGCTCCGAACAATAGAGATCCATCTCAGAATGGAGAACTGTTTCATACGTCATCTGCTCGCAATCTTACTTGCGTAAAGACCTGACTCAGTGCTACCAACTGCTGTCAGTGCCGACAAAAGTAACATGTAAGTTGTGTTGCATTTGTCCAGGCGTTTTACAAACTACAAGTGATCTGAACGCCAAGTAATGGAATTAGAGCACTCAGGGGGTGGAAGATACTTATGCTGATCGTTGTACAATATGAACAAAGTTTCAAAAATGTGGCTTGGAAACTCTGATGTGGATACGTCGGTAAAGTGTTGGCCTGTTGAATATCACAACTCAGGTTCAAATCTCGCCTGGTACGGGTTATTATTTTGCTTTCAAAATATATTTCTTTCTGTTCACCAAAAAGCAAGAAAGCAATTATTAACCCTTTCGAGACCGGTCGCCAAAGTGACACCAATTGTGGGACCACTTTCTTAATCCAATCTTGTGTAAACAGTAATTAAGATACCGGGATGATTTTTCTATTCCAAATATGGTTGGACCATAGTTTATCGGATCCTGATGTATTTTTTCAGAATTTCGAATTTCCCTCTCAAATTTAAGCTCAAAGTAAAAATTGGAGAATTTTCCTATTACCAATTTTCTCTTTTAGTTTTTTCAGTATAACTTCTTTCGTTTTAGAAAGATCTACTTAGGACTTGTCAGGAGTATACCCCATATGAATACATATTTTTTAGACCATTTTGAACAACTGACAATCAGTGTCGCCAACTAGGAAAATTGAAATTTTCTTATTTTTCGCTAAAATTTTCTAAATTTTCGAAGTTTGTGTTTATAAATCCGTACCTGTACGTAGGAACGCAAGTCATCTTCTGCCAGTCGGAAATCAGTTTTTACTGAAAAAACAATTACAAGTTACAAGTGGATAATTATGTACCGCACGAAAAATTCAAATTTAAGTTATATATATATATATATATATATATATATATATATATATATATATATATATATGTATATATATATAACTTTTCTGTTTACATTAATATATTTTTTTAATTACAAGCTTCGTTTCTTAGATATTGACGTGATACTTCTAGGATATATTAGTGGTGTACGGAGATTTATTTTGAGACCTTTGCGTCTGTCTAATAGCAGTGCTTCCAGCCATAGAAAATTTTAATTCCCTATTTTAGGGGAAAACTCGGAATATTCTTTTTTTTCCCTCTTGTTGGCTACATTTCTGTGTTGTTGGATATATCGGGATAAACGTACCATTTTCTGAAACCCTCTTCTTTATCCTGCACAACGCACAACAGAAGGTTTCAATAGGATAATTAAGGGAAGTACAGTTGAGGTTCACTGTAGACCTTGTTATCTAAGTGGAAAGATAATTGTAATTTTTTTTAGGCAGAATGATATAATTTTAATGACATGCTTAGTTTATTAGATATAGTCATGATACTTTTAGGATATTGGTGGTGTACCAATGTTTATTTTAAGTTACTTTGAGCTTGTCTGGTAACAGTGTTCCCAGCCACGGAAAATTTTAATTCCTGATTTTAGGTGAAAAATTCGGAAAATATCCAACTTTTTCCTGTATAATTTCCCTTTTCTTGGTAACATTAGAACAAGCGTACCAGTATCTGAACGCGTCGTGCTTGGCCAACACAATGCACTATAGAAAGTTTCAATAGGACAATTAGGAAAGCTGCAGCACCTGCATACTCTTGATATATACTTCTGATGAGGAGTGTAAAAATTTCGTGTGCATGATGAGAGGGAATTTTTAATTTCTATCTTTCTATGACAGCCAACGACTTCTCGTATTCACTGTGCGTTGTCGACACACAAAAAGGATTTTTAGGTGACTTGAATCCATGTGGCAACAGTGGTGCAAGATCCAGAAATCTTAAATTTCTGTTAGGATTTTTTTGTGAATTTTTTCACCTCTCTATTTCCCTATTGTCGGCAACACTGCAATCAAACTTAGCCATAAAATTGCCACGCTCTTCTCCTTAGAAAAAAGGTCTTAACCATATAAAGCGAGTGTATGGTCTTGGAGTTATATAATTCGTTAACTGAAAGTCAGCGAAAACGCCAAAATGGTCCTGTCTTGAAAGTGTTTATAATGAACATGAAGAAATAGAAATATCTTTCGAAAGAAAAGCTAAAGAAATGTTTTGTCCTCAGCGGAGCTCGAACTTACATTCTTTCACTGGGTAAGGAGAAAACTTAACCATTTACTCAAGCTACGATCTCACAAGTGGTGATTTAGAAGCTTTATTTATATTGCACATGTATTGTGTAAGAACTCTACGAGATATTATAATGTAAAGGCAGGACTGGATGGTGGGAACCTCTCCAATATCGTAGTCCGTGGCATCATTGAACGATATACCGAACTCCGTGTGTTCTTCCAAGTATGACTTAGTAGTTTTAATTTATCAGTTGACGCGGTGATGCAATAAAACAATAGTGGAATAATAAATAAAGGATACAGATCGGTCCACGATATGTTCACACTCTTTTATTTCGTTGTTTGAAGTCTCATATGGGAAAAGATAGGAAGGATGGAGTTATGTGATAGATAACGTCTCGCGCAAAATTGGTCATGCAGAAAGAATGTTCATGTAACCGTCTACTCGCCACATGAAATACTACTAGCATATTCTACAAAATTGACTCAACTGTAAACGTGGTGTAGAGTTAAAATATTACCTCGCTAAACCGAGAATCTGGACGTCCTGTGTTCAAATTCACCTATGAGTTGTTTCATCGTAGCATGTTAAAACTCTTACATAATAGACTAGTAGTTTATCATAATGAAATTAATACCCATATACGACGTGTAGTTGAAGAACAAAACCAACTGCATAGGGACATGGACTTTCAAGGTTGAACAAATTGCGTCCGATAAAGTTGATCGTGAAAGTGTGAACAACAGATGAAAGTAACTCAGCTGAGGTACTATGCCAACAAGTAAATGCATGTTTTTCGAGAGGTGGTATCTTCTGCCCCTTACTATGAGAACGAAATCGGTACGCGCACCTTTCTACCACCTCGCAATTTAATTAAATATTTTAAACGTTTTAAAAGCTCAATCCCTTTAAAAACGATCAATGCATTATCTTCCTCTTTGCAGTTCACACAAGACACTATGGAAATATTGTAAAACTCAATAAAATGGAGAAAAATACTATGTTCTTTCACAGTTTGAGACTTACGGCTATTACCCATATATTTGCAAAGTAAATGGCTTGTTATCTTATTCCGTAGCACTTGAGCTCGACTTCTTGAGTTGTTAACTTCGTGAGTAGTGTTGGTCCTGGTGTGTGCCCGATGTCGCTACTTCTACATTCTTCGGAACGATTTATGGTTCCTCTCCCAAGTTTGGTGTCTTTCTGTATGATTGGTGCATAACATCTTGTGTGTACAGTGTTTAGCAGTTTAATGGTTTGTTACACTGTGAAATATAAGAAGTATATGCAATTTCAATTCATATTCGATCGAAGATATAGAAGCGTCAAACCTAATGATAGCCAAGTATATCAGTGGTTGGAAGATATGTTTCCTCAAATTTTTGATAACATTTGTGCGCTCCAGTTACATATGAAATCATATAGTATATATATGAGGCGTTGGATGGCAGAGTGGCGTAAGTCACTATTGAGACATTTTGAGATATTTAGACTTACGCCACTTCGCCGTGTAGGATCATCTTGAATTCGAAATTACGATGTTCTTTATGTTTCCATCTCTTGACCTATTTTTAACTCTGAGATGCAACTTTTACCATCCAACAAATTATGGTTTCAAGTTTATATAATGGCTTAATCTCATTTTTGAGAAAAAAAATAGTGTTGCCACTTTGTCATCCAACGCCTCATATATTAAATTTAAAGATTTACAATCTTATGCCCATTTTGGCGCGACAGCTCCTTCTTACGACGTATTCATACACCTGGATGGGAATACCAGCACCGTGAGGATCGTAGCCGCTGCTAATCCGGTTAAAATGGTACGTGTTTATGATTTTCCTCTGGACAACCCTTTAACATTACTAGAAGAGCATTTTAAAAATTATGGTAAAGTGCGCCAAGTGGAACCTCAGTTATGGAGTGCCCCGTTTCCCCCTAGCATAGACAGTGACGTCGTATTATTCATATGCAAATTCATAAGCATATACCGTCAGTGCAATGTTGTAAAGTTAGTGAGACTTGTGAAGGGCAGCCTATTACTTGTTTCCGCTGCCAATCAAATTTTCATACCATTTCTATGTACCCCTGAAGAAAGCCAAACCAGCTCCATCCGCCACTGACCAGACATCTCTTCTCATGATAAAAATCAGAAAAGTACAACGCTCTTTTCTCTCTTCAGGATCTCTTTCACCCTCTGTCGCTGCCCCCTGGCTCACGTCCAGAGTTCATCAAGTGTACCTTCTTTGACTGATAAAAGAGAGTTTCCCGCTTTATTGCGAGCCTCTCTAGTGAACTTATCAATAATAGATAACATCACTAGTGACGGAGGATACGCCTGTGGATGTCGTGGATCTCGCTTCCTCTCGTCCGTCGACGCAGGAAGTATTTACAGTTCCGACTGGTTCTTCGCCTGAGGTACAAGACAATTCTACCATGTCTCCAACTGAACATACAGTTACTTCCGTACAATCTGATTTTTCTTCCCAGAAAACGACAAGGAAAATTACTAGAACTTCTACTTGAAAAAAGAAAAGTGTGTCCTCGATGTTGCCCGCGGGCAGACTAAGATTTACAACATGTCGTGAAACCTGTTAAAAGGTGATCTCTTATCAACGATTCAATCAAATGGCACATTATATTAAAAATGAAAGAATATTGGTGAATATTGGTGAAAGAACCACACAACCAAATTTTTCTTTTCACAAAATTTAAGTACCCTTTAAGACAGCAGGCTATTTGGCAGAACGTGTCTTATCTAAGGAAGTGTTTTCAAACATACATTGGAATAAGTTGTACTAACTTTTGAGGCTTTTTGTGTTTTGTGACAGCATGGCCATGTTCCGATATAAAACTACATTTACAAGGTCGGTCACTCCGTAGACATTTCCTACCAGGAATTCCCGATCCGCCCCTTGAGACAGCGGTAGGCTGTACCGGAATAGTTGTTCATTTCCTGCCTGGTCCAAGTTTTAACTGATGCGTATTTTTACCGTAGCAATGTAGAGTTGATAATATTGCAGATTCCGTACTCAGGGATTTATATGTTTTTATGAAATACACTTATAGCAGAATGGTATAATATTGGGCTGCTTTTGGATTTTCATAGTATGTCATTCACAACTTCATACAGTTTCTTCTCACAGTTCTTAAGTACTTCTCCGCTGATGGCAATTGTAGATCATCACATTCGTTGTTCACTGAATCACTGCTAATTTGTTGTTCAGAAACTGATAATGACTCACACAGATTATCAGTATCTTGTTCGAAATGTAACACACTCCTTTCTGTGGACTCTGGTAATTCAGGGAACCAAACCACTCCGCACGTACATCTGTCTTACCAGTAGCAACCCAAAAAGATTCTCGTCAGCTACAGAAATCCATGGGGAAAATGTTTGGTCCAAGTATGTTAGCTTTAACGTGCACGGCATGTTGATGTTTGCATGAAGCTCCTGATCGCCCTACAAAACATTTACAAAAATCGAATGCCACATCTACCGTATATGACTGATCCCCTGTAGAGCTTGAAGACACTGAATAAAGGGAACCTTGGAGATAACTTCCAACTTCTTTATCTTTCCCTCGTCAGGCAAATATCTTGACCGAAGATATTGGTCTAGTCTATTACAAATAACATGAATGATTTTTCGTTCGTAATACGATATCTACACATATATTGTATCAACTGGCTTACGCCGAAAGCCCTCTTTCTCATCAGAATCCGATCCTTAAGCACAGAAATTGCTACTTCAGTTATGTTATCCGTGTTATTCTCTCTGGTGTTTAGATCACTTCTTGAAGCATAAAGCCCAACTTTTGCTATGCTTTTCCAATGTAAACAGATATTCCAGAAATCTTGGATAGCTTGCACACTCAATCTTAATTTCTTTAAATAGAGCGTCAAAAACGTCATTATCACTATATAATAATTTGACACTTGTGCATACAATTATTGACGATCAGCCTGAGATACACATGTTTTTTCTTATCACATAGTCAATGCCATGCAGATTGCAACACACGGAAAGTGCACAAAGTAAATTTGCTTATCGAAAACACGTTTTCAAAAAATTTCTCTCTGGCATTGAATCATCAGTTATAAAATTTTCTGGACCAACTACTGCTTGCCCACCAAAACTAATGCTGGAAAGCAGGCACCCGTAATGACCACCTACTCTCAGAACTTGACCCAAATGCTCTAATCGGAAGGCCATCTACACGACTGTCAACCATCAACAAGAAAACTCTACAGTTGTAGCAATTGACATTACCAGAACAGTCCAGGAAAGCTACTGCACCACTGCTTGTTAAACTGTTAATTCGCTCTATCAACGAAGTCGGTATTACAACCACAAAATCATCGCCGATTAGCTCGTAATTTATATCTTCATACCTTTTGTCTTCAATTCCTGTACATTTTTACTTACAGAAGAAGTACTTACAGAATCATTATTTACGTCACCAAATTCTTTAGTAAATGTCAGGACAAACACTTCGATCAGCAGCTACCAAATAATAATAGTCATTCTGCTCCTTTAGATCCTTTATGTGAAGCTTAAGAGACTGTGTTGAACTGTGGTCATTGCAAAATGGCTCCAGAAATTTGAATTTTCCTCATCATTTGGATCTCTGATTTAAAGCTGCTAATTTATAATGCTTAATAGACGAAATATTGATTTCAAATGCATAAGATGACGTTTGGATTATAATAGTTCTGATATTCACGGGGAACAGCACTAATAGCACTAACATCATTCGTCTCATCAATGATAAACCGTTTACAGTGTCCTAGAAAGTCTTTTACTTTAGTATCAAACCGTAATTCTAAACACTGTACTGCTGTGTGAATAGTTTCAATATAATGTTGACGATAAAACTGCTTTGGGATTTCAGATTCATGGGGATTATCATTTTGAGTGATCCGTTTTTGGAAGTTTTCATGAGCGCGGAAGAACTGGATCAGAAACCCAAGTTCGTTTGCTTTTCTTACCTACTACATCTGACCAGAATGTGTCAAAGGCAGTATTTGTTTGAAAATTTTGCAAACTGAGCCGTATGCTTGAAATCACATTTACAGGTCTTGAATACATAAGACTTCCTTTTGTAATGCTGTATCTACACTATCTGAAAAAAACATTTCCATTAGTAATGCGAGATGAAAAAAACTAATCGAACAAGTGCGTACGAACCAGGAAACCATGTGCTTTGGCACCAGCGTCTGACTTATCTGATAAAGTCATATATAAAGTATATGAGTTGTTTATCATATTTTATTGCATTTAATTTATTACTGTACTTTTGCTTTAAATTAGTTAAGGTAATTTATAATGGTGTTATTAGTATATTGGAGAGGATGATTAAAGGAATTCGGCAAAGATTTCCTCCGCCTGTTTATCAAAAACATGTCCTTTTGTTAAAATAGAAGGTCTGACCTGCCCAGTGAGGTTTTAAACGGCCGCGGTACCTTGACCGTGCGAAGGTAGCATAATCATTAGTCCTTTAATTGTGGGCTTGTATGAAAGGTTGGACGAGTGGAAGACTGTCTTTATTCGTAACATTGAATTTTACTTTTGAGTGAAAAGGCTTAAATAATTTAAAAGGACGATAAGACCCTGTAGATCTTTATATTTAAGTAGTAATTTTTGTAGTTGGTAATGAATAAATTTGCTATTTAATTGTTGCGTTGGGGCGACGAGAAGATAAAATAAACTCTTTTTTATATAATTACTTTTGGGTATTTTTATGATCCTTTATTAATGATTGTTAGACTAAGTTACCTCAGGGATAACAGCGTTTTTTTTTTTTTTTTTTTTTTGAGAGTTCATATCGAAAAGAGAGATTGCGACCTCGATGTTGGATTAAGATTTTATCTAGGTGCAGAAGCTTAGTGTATAGGTCTGTTCGACCTTTGAAATCTTACATGATCTGAGTTCAGATCGGCGTGAGCCAGATCG
Organism: Thermobia domestica; assembly: GCF_964235325.1. Classification (NCBI taxonomy): domain Eukaryota; kingdom Metazoa; phylum Arthropoda; class Insecta; order Zygentoma; family Lepismatidae; genus Thermobia; species Thermobia domestica. The sequence continues at coordinate 95,926,392 of NC_137470.1, forward strand.
GTTTCTATCCTTTATTGGTAATAGTACTTTAGTACGAAAGGACCAAGTACTAATAATATTTATTATTAGGGAATAAAAGTAAATGAGCAATTACTTTGGCAGATAAGTGCATTAGATTTAGGATCTAATAATGGATGAATTGAGTCGAGGTAATAATGTATTATGATTATATTATAGGTGTGGTTTCTTATTTGATTTTGATTATTTGTGTTTTAATTGAGGTTGCATTTCTAACTTTATTAGAACGGAAGGTTTTAGGATATATTCAAATTCGTAGGGGGCCTAATAAGGTAGGTATTTGTGGTTTACCTCAACCCTTTGCAGATGCAATTAAGTTATTTACTAAGGAGCAAGTTTTCCCTACTATATCTAATTATTATCCTTATTATTTAGCTCCTGTTTTTAGTTTATTTTTATCCTTGTTCGTATGATTAAGAATTCCTTATTTAAGTGTTATACTGACTTTTTCTTTAGGTTTATTGTTCTTTTTATGTTGCACAAGCATGGGCGTATACACCGTAATAATTGCTGGTTGATCTTCTAATTCTTCATATTCTTTGCTAGGAGGTCTTCGAGCAGTAGCACAAACTATTTCTTATGAGGTTAGTTTGGCTTTAATTTTGTTGTCTTTTGTATTTTTAGCTGAGAGATATATTTGGTCTAGGAATTAATTCGTGCGGGTGGACAAGAGATGGCGCAACGAACGGAGCGTCCCACAGTTCCGTGTATCCACACATGTGTTGCAAACCCCTGTCATTGTGTATCGTTCGTAGTATAGGGCAGTGGATTAAAGCGTCAACAACACCAGTTTGTAGTTAAGTGAACATGGCGCAATTTGTGCCTGATAAAATGTTTTTGCGGGGTGTCCTGCTGCATTACTTTAACATGCAGAAAAGTGCGACTGAAAGTCATCGTATTTTGGTGGAAGTGTATGGTGACCATGCTCTAGCTGAGCGAACGTGTCAGAAGTGGTTTGCACGGTTTAGAAGTGGTGATTTCGGCTTGGCAGACCAAGAGCGAGCTGGACAGCCAAAAAAATTTCAAGACGAAGAATTGACAGCATTGCTCGAGCAGGATTCGTGTCAAACGCAGGAACAACTTGCAGCAGCATTAGGCGTTGATCAAACAACAGTCTCCAAACGCTTGAAAGCCATGGGAATGATTCAAAAGATGTCACATTGGGTTCCACATGAATTGAAAGACAGAGACGTTGAAAGACGAAAAACCATTTGCGAATTGCTGCTTCAACGACAGAGCAGAAAGGGGTTTCTGCATCGAATTATTACGGGTGATGAGAAGTGGATCCATTACGAGAACCCTAAACGAAAAAAGGCCTGGGTGAAACCAGGTGAACCAGGTCCATCACAACCAAAACGAGATATTCACTGTGCAAAGGTTATGCTGTGCATATGATGGGATATGAAAGGCTGTGGTGTACTATGAGCTGCTGCAACCGGGTGAAACTATGAATGGAGAACGTTATCGACGACAATTAATGCGTTTGAAGCAAGCTCTGGCCAGAACACGACCAGAATGGGAGAACAGACATGATAAACTTATTGTTCAACATGATAACGCTCGCCCACATGTCGCAAAACCGGTCAAAACCTATTTAGAAAATGTCGGATGGGAAGTTTTACCCCACCCGCCGTATTCACCAGACGTTGCTCCTTCGGACTACTACTTGTTCGATTGCATGAACAACGATTTGATTGGACAGCGGTTTACTTCTTCAGAAGATATCGAAACATGGGTCTCTGACTGGATCGCTTCCAAGGATGAGGACTTCTTTCGCCACGGAATCCGTACATTGCCTGACAGATGGGCGAAAGTGGTGGCTAGCGATGGACAATATTTTTCTTAAGGTATTTATGTATTTTGTGTTTGTACTACAGCTTCAATGTGTGCGTACCAACCGCACGAATTAATTCCTAGACCAAATAGATTGTTGAATTTTGGTTATTATCAGGAAGAGTTACGGTTTTTATGAATCACGTTTCCTTTAGCATTAGTTTGATTTGCTTCTTGCTTAGCCGAAACTAATCGTACTCCTTTTGATTTTGCAGAAGGCGAGTCAGAACTTGTTTCTGGATTTAATATTGAGTATAGAGCAGGGGGTTTGCTCTTATTTTTATGGCTGAATATGCTAGTATTTTGTTTATAAGAGCTTTATTTAGAATTTTTTTTTTTGGTCATTATATTTTTTCTGTTTTATTTTTTTGTAAGGTAGTATTTATTTCTTTTGGGTTTATTTGAGTATGAGGAACGTTACCACGATTTCGATATGTTAAATTAATATATCTTGCTTGAAAGTGTTTTTTGCCTTTATCTCTTAATTATCTTTTATTTTTAGGGGGCATAAAGCTTCTTTTTATTTCTCTTTTAATTTAAGTGTATTAAATTGAGAATAAGTTCTTAGAGCTTTGCTCTGTTGTATGTTTTCAAAACATATGCTTATTCTCAGCCAAAGAACTAAGTTTTATTTAGTAGGAAATCTCATAAGGAGGAGAGATATGGCACAAATAGGAAGTAAGCGAAGTAGATAACCGTGAGAATTTGACCTGTTAGAATGTAGGGGTGTTCGACTGGTCGAGCTCCGATTCAAGTTAAAAGGACTACCGTGCTAACTATAATTCAGAATATAATTTGGTTAATAGGATAGAATTGTAAACCTCGTATTTTTCTAGTATGAAAAAATGGTATAATTATTAAAATGAGGATTGATATTACTAAGGCAATAACTCCTCCAAGTTTATTAGGAATGGAACGAAGAATGGCATAAGCAAATAGGAAGTATCATTCTGGTTGAATATGTACTGGTGTGACTAATGGATTCGCTGGAGGGAAATTTTCAGGATCTCCTAGTATGTAAGCATTTCAAAGGGTAAGTAGTATTAAGGCTGTTGTTATTGTTAGAAATTTAATAGTGTCCTTAGTTGAGAAATAGGGGTGAAAAGGAATTTTATCTTGGTTTCTGTTAAGGCCAAGAGGGTTGTTAGATCCTGTTTGGTGGAGAAATAGGAGGTGTACTATAGACATGGCAGCTACAATGAAAGGTAAGAGGAAATGGAAGGCAAAGAATCGGTTTAAAGTAGCATTATCTACGGCAAATCCCCCTCAAATTCATTGTACTAATATTGTTCCTAGGTAGGGGATAGCTGATAATAGATTTGTAATGACTGTTGCCCCTCAGAAAGATATTTGACCTCAGGGTAGGACGTAACCGACGAAAGCAGTTGCTATCACTAGTAGTAGAATAGCAACCTCTACTCTTCAAGTATGAAGATAGAGATAAGAGCCGTACTATATTCCTCGGCCGACGTGTAAGTAAAGACAAATGAACAAAAAGGATGCTCCATTGGCATGCAAAGTACGTAAAAGCCACCCAAAATTTACATCTCGACAGATGTGAATTACTCTGTTGAAGGCTAATTCAATACTTGATACATAATGTATTGCCAGAAATAGACCTGTAGCAATTTGAATAATCAAACATAAGCCGAGAAGAGAGCCAAAGTTTCATCAATATGAAATGTTAATGGGAGCTGGAAGATCTACTAAGGCGTTGTTAGCAATTTTAAAAAGAGGGTGATGTAAGCGAATTGGTGTTGACATATGACTTAGAGGGCCGAAGAGGCCCTTGGTATAATGAAGTGATCCTTACTACTGCAATTAATGTAATAAATAGATATGTTGCTAATATAATAGTATTTATTAAGATTGATGTTATATAAAATTTTATACCGGGAATTTCTTGGTAATTAGTTGTATAGTGATGTGGATCTGGTAGCGAAGTTATATTTGGGAGCATAAGAGGGTCAATAATTATTATAAGGATTAAGAGGAGTGGAACTAAGGAAATTAGTAGGAAAAGGCTAGGTGTTAAAGTAAATATTTCATTTGATGCTAGTCTTGTAACATAAATGAATAAAACTAATATACCTCCTAGAAAAACTAGGAATAGAATGTAAGAAAATCAAGGAGATTATCTTATAGTTGAAATAATTAAGCAAGTAGTAATAGTGTTAATAATAAGCATTAGTCCTATTGATAGAGGGTGAGATATTTGAATTAGAATGAATCTTAAAACTACTAAAATTATAAGTAATATTCAGGTTATTTTAATTTCAAGAGGTAGTTTATTAAAATATTAGTTTTGGGGACTAAAGATAAGTTTACACTTTCTCTTGATGCTTTTAGAATTTTATTCATTAATGGTTTACAAGACCAACGTTTTAATTAAACTATAAAAGCTTGTGAAAATATTATTTATTTTGTTTTCTTGTTTTCTAGTTATTTTAGGAATAGCTTGTTTTGTTATTCAGCGTAAGCATTTACTGATGGTTTTATTAAGACTTGAATTTATTGTGTTGATAAGTTTTTTACTTCTATCTTATTCTTTAGGTAGCTTGTATGTTGAAAATTGTTTTTGTTTATTGTTTCTAACTTTTAGCGTTTGTGAAGGTAGCCTAGGACTGTCAATTTTAGTGTCTATTGTGCGAACTCACGGAGGTAATTATTTGAATTCTTTAGTTGTGCTACGATGCTAAAATATTTAATATTTATGTTGTTTTTGATACCTTTAGGCTTTAATTTTAAATTATGGTGAGTTGTTCAGTTTTGTCTTATTGGAGTTTGTTTTTTATTTATAATAAGAAATAGTATGGGGCTGGTTCCCTGGGAGGTAGGCTATTATTTGTGGAGTGATAGTTTGAGATATTCATTGATTTTATTAAGTATTTGAATTGTTATTCTTATAATTATGGCTAGAGAAGGTGTGTTGAGAAGTTCATTTTATAGTGCGAGCTTTATTAGTTTAGTTTTATTGTTACTTATTTTACTCTACTTGAGATTTTCTTCTTCTAGATTGTTTATATATTTTTTTTGAGGGCTCTTTAATTCCTACATTATTTTTAATTTTGGGTTGAGGTTATCAACCCGAACGAGTGCAGGCAGGAATATACTTGTTATTTTATACCTTGTTTGCTTCACTACCACTTTTGATTGGTATTTTTTATTTTGAATATATTAAGGGTAGCTTATTGATGATTAATATGAGAAGTGTAATAGATTTAGGAATTACATATTATATATGGTATTTTGCTTTAGTTGTTGCTTTTTTAATTAAAATACCTATATTTCTGGTTCATCTTTGGCTACCTAAGGCACACGTTGAAGCACCTGTAAGTGGCTCAATAATTTTGGCGGGAGTTTTATTGAAGCTAGGAGGATATGGGCTATTACGTATTATATATTTTATAGAAAATGTAGCTGTAAGTATAAATTTAATTTGATTTGGTATTAGAGTTGTGGGCATTTGATCAGTTAGATTAGTATGTTTACGACAAGTTGATGTAAAGTCTTTAATTGCTTACTCTTCTGTTGCCCATATAGGCTTAGTGTTGATGGGCTTACTAACGATGGGATTATGAGGATTTAGAGGTGCTCTTACATTAATAATTGCTCACGATCTGTGTTCTTCAGGATTGTTTTGCCTTGCAAATATTTCTTATGAGCGTCTAGGAAGTCGAAGACTGTTAATTAATCGAGAAATACTATCTTTTATGCCGAGTTTAGGGTTGTGATGGTTTTTATTAAGAATTGCTAATATAGCTGCACCACCGACATTAAATTTATTAGGAGAAATTAGTCTGTTAAATAGAATTGTTGGTTGATCTTGATTGAGTATATTAGGGTTAGCTTTACTTTCTTTTTTTAGAGCCGCCTATAGATTATATTTATATTCATATACTCAACATGGAATGCCTTATTCTAATTTATATTCTTGTTGAGGGGGAAGTGTGCGAGAATATTTATTATTGATATTACATTGATTACCTTTAAATTTATTAATCTTTTTTGTGGGGCCGAGATTCTTATGGTTTTAGTTGCTTGAGTAGTTTAGAATAAAATTTTAGTTTGTGGAACTAAAGAAGGTTTAATTGCCCTTAAGCCATGGTTTGACCTTTTTCAATTTGTATAACTAGATTTGCCTTTTTAAATAGAATAAGTATTCTTTTATTCATAATAGGCTTGAGTTTTTTAATCAATAGATATAGTGTATTTATTGAGGGAGAAGTTATTTCTTTTAATAGAAATAAAATTATTATTTGGTCTAGGAATTAATTCGTGCGGGTGGACAAGAGATAGCGCAACGAACGGAGCGTCCCACAGTTCCGTGTATCCACACATGTGTTGCAAACCCCAGTCATCGCGTATCGTTCGTAGTATAGGGCAGTGGATTAAAGCGTCAACAACACCAGTTTGTAGTTAAGTGAACATGGCGCAATTTGTGCCTGATAAAGTGTTTTTGCGGGGTGTCCTGCTGCATTACTTTAACATGCAGAAAAGTGCGACTGAAAGTCATCGTATTTTGGTGGAAGTGTATGGTGACCATGCTCTAGCTGAGCGAACGTGTCAGAAGTGGTTTGCACGGTTTAGAAGTGGTGATTTCGGCTTGGCAGACCAAGAGCGAGCTGGACAGCCAAAAAAATTTCAAGACGAAGAATTGACAGCATTGCTCGAGCAGGATTCGTGTCAAACGCAGGAACAACTTGCAGCAGCATTAGGCGTTGATCAAACAACAGTCTCCAAACGCTTGAAAGCCATGGGAATGATTCAAAAGATGTCACATTGGGTTCCACATGAATTGAAAGACAGAGACGTTGAAAGACGAAAAACCATTTGCGAATTGCTGCTTCAACGACAGAGCAGAAAGGGGTTTCTGCATCGAATTATTACGGGTGATGAGAAGTGGATCCATTACGAGAACCCTAAACGAAAAAAGGCCTGGGTGAAACCAGGTGAACCAGGTCCATCACAACCAAAACGAGATATTCACTGTGCAAAGGTTATGCTGTGCATATGATGGGATATGAAAGGTGTGGTGTACTATGAGCTGCTGCAACCGGGTGAAACTATGAATGGAGAACGTTATCGACGACAATTAATGCGTTTGAAGCAAGCTCTGGCCAGAACACGACCAGAATGGGAGAACAGACATGATAAACTTATTGTTCAACATGATAACGCTCGCCCACATGTCGCAAAACCGGTCAAAACCTATTTAGAAAATGTCGGATGGGAAGTTTTACCCCACCCGCCGTATTCACCAGACGTTGCTCCTTCGGACTACTACTTGTTCGATTGCATGAACAACGATTTGATTGGACAGCGGTTTACTTCTTCAGAAGATATCGAAACATGGGTCTCTGACTGGATCGCTTCCAAGGATGAGGACTTCTTTCGCCACGGAATCCGTACATTGCCTGACAGATGGGCGAAAGTGGTGGCTAGCGATGGACAATATTTTTCTTAAGGTATTTATGTATTTTGTGTTTGTACTACAGCTTCAATGTGTGCGTACCAACCGCACGAATTAATTCCTAGACCAAATATAACTCTTCTATTTGATTGAATATCATTTATGTTTATAAGATTTGTGCTTTATATTTCTAGAATAGTAATGTATTACAGTGAACAGTATATAGGATCCGAGCAATATCTTAATCGGTTTATTATACTTGTATTAATATTTGTTCTTTCAATAGTTTTATTGATTGTTTCTCCTAATTTAATTAGAATCCTACTTGGCTGGGATGGGTTAGGATTAGTATCATATTGTTTAGTTATTTATTATGAAAATGTGCGGTCTTATAATGTAGGTATGTTGACTGCCCTTTCTAATCGTATTGGAGACGTAGCAATTTTATTAGCTATCGCTTGAATATTGAATTATGGAAGTTGAAATTATGTCGTTTATTTGCATAGAGTTTTAAATAAAAATGAGATAGTAAATATTTCTAGTTTGATTATTTTGGCAGCAATAACAAAAAGTGCACAAATTCCTTTTTCTGCGTGACTGCCAGCTGCAATGGCTGCTCCTACACCAGTATCAGCATTAGTTCACTCTTCTACACTTGTAACTGCTGGAGTTTATTTGTTAATTCGTTTTAGAGACGTTTTATTGAGTGTTTATATGGGAGATGTGTTGCTTTTATTGTCAGGATTGACAATATTTATAGCTGGCATCGGTGCTAATTACGAATATGATTTAAAGAAGATTATTGCTTTATCTACTTTAAGTCAGCTTGGCCTTATAATAATAATTTTGTCTATGGGATTTCCCGTATTAGCTTTTTTTCATCTATTGACACATGCTTTATTTAAGGCATTACTTTTTTATGTGCAGGAGCAATTATTCATGGTGTGGGTGACACACAAGGTATTCGTAGAATAGGAGCACTTGTAAGTCAGATGCCGCTCACTGTATCTTGTTTAAATGTAGCTAACTTGGCTTTATGTGGAATACCATTTTGAGCTGGATTTTATTCTAAGGACTTAATTTTGGAGATTTCTTCTTTGTCTTTAATTAATGTAGTTAGCTTTTTCTTATTATTTTTTTCTATGGGCCTAACTGTATGTTATTCGGTACGTTTAAGATTTTATTTAACGGGTAAGGGCTTTGGGGGCGCTAATATTCATTCTATTAGTGATAACGAAGGTTGGGTTATATGTAAGGGAATATTAGGATTAGTAGTGATAGCAATTTTAGGAGGTGCAACATTGAGTTGATTGATTTTTCCTACTGTTAGTTGTGTTGTTCTACCTTTACACCTAAAAATAGGTGCCCTGCTTGTAAGTGTAGTAGGTTTGTGGGTTGGTATTTTATTATCAAGTTATTCTATTGGGCAGTCTTTAGTGTGTATGAAATTTTATTTTAGCTGTACAATAATAGGAAGCATATGATTTTTACCTTATTTATCAACAAATTATATTATTAAATTACCTTTATATGTAGGGGGTGCATATTATAATAATATTGATCAAGAGTGGAGAGAATGTCTTGGTGCTCAAGGCATGTATACTAGTTTTAAGGACGGTTCAATATTAATTCAACAATCACAAGATAATTTATTTAAAATGTATTTATTAATTTTTTTAATCTTTACAATTTTCCTCTGCTTCTTTATATTTGTGTATTCAGGTAGCTTATATTGAAAGCATAGTATTGAAGATACTAAGAAGAAATTATATTCTCTAAATATACTCCCTGAGAAGAGCACTTTCTTTTTTACCCTGAAAAGGTAATGTAATATTTATACTAAGGGGGTTATATTATATTAAGAGATGTTAACGGTACAATCCGCTAAAGATAAAAGTTAGCAGCTTCTTCTTGATTATTCACATCTCCTTAGTTGGGGTGTAGAATCCCAATAGTATCATTAACAGTGAAATGCCTCTTTTTGGCTTCAACTAACAAGCAGGGGCCAAGAGGCCAAAGGCTCAGGTCGAAACTGAGTGCAATTGTTTGCTTCCTACTTATGAGATAAGTTGACAGCAACACATTTTGGATGCAAACCAAATATTATATTTAACTATTATCCCATTTCATTTTAGTCAGCTCATGTTAGGGATCCTTGATTTCATTCATGATAAAGGCCTATTAGGAGAATTACTAAGAATCTTAGTCTGACGAGAGATCAGGATAATGTATTAGTGTTGTTAATAGTAATTGTTATTGGGAGTAGAAGGGCAATTTCTACATCGAAGATGAGAAAGATTACAGCAATAAGGAAGAATCGTAACGAGAAGGGAATTCGAGCTGATGATTTAGGGTCGAATCCACATTCAAAGGGGGATTTTTTTTCTCGGTCATTAATAACTTTTTTGGAAAGAAGAGTTGAAATAGCTATAACAATTAAGCAAATAATAATAGTTAATAGACCAGTTGTTAAAACTGTATTAATTGCCTATTTCATTTAAGTGATCCTTTTGATTGGAAGTCAAATATACTATATATATTAAATAGGCTAACCTCCTCATCAATAAATAGAAATATAAAGAAATAGTCATACTACATCTACAAAATGTCAATATCAGGCAGCAGCCTCAAATCCAAAATGGTGTGTAGGAGAAAAATGTGATAAAAGGTGACGTAATAAACAAGTGGCTAGGAATGTAGAACCAATAATAACGTGAAGACCGTGGAAGCCTGTTGCTATAAAGAATGTTGAGCCATAAACAGCATCTGCAATGGTGAATGGGGCTTCATAATATTCGTATGCTTGTAATGCAGTGAAGTATAGGCCGAGGAGAATTGTGAGTAGTAGAACTTGGGTGGCTTGAGTGTGGTTACCTTCTATTAATCTGTGATGAGCTCATGTTACAGTGACTCCTGAGGCCAGTAGAATTGCAGTATTGAGTAAGGGAATATGTATTGGGTTGAATGGGACGATACCTATTGGAGGTCAGAAAGATCCAATTTCTACTGTTGGTGCCAGTCTACTATGAAAGAAGGCCCAGAAAAATGAAACAAAAAAGAATACCTCAGAAATAATAAATAAAATTATACCTCACCGAAGACCTAATGTGACTTGTATAGTGTGTAATCCTTGATATGTTCCTTCTCGAGTTACATCCCGTCATCATTGAATTATAGTTAATAATGTAATTAGAATGCCTAGGAAGAATAGAGAAGGGTCATATTGGTGAAATCACTTAGTGAGACCTGTGGTTGTAATTAAGGCTCCTAGAGCTCCAGTAAGTGGTCAGGGGCTTTGATCAACAAGGTGGTAGGGGTGATTTTGTGGTGCTAACATAAGTAACTTCTCTCGAATATAGTGTGACTAGGACTGCAAATACGTATGATTGAATTACTGCAACAGCAGATTCTAATATTAGAATGGTAATTTGTCCAATTATTAGTAATGAAAGTATGGAGAGAGATAAGGAAGGGCCTGTGTTGCCTAGTAAGGTTAAGAGGAGATGACCTGCAATTATGTTTGCTATTAATCGAACAGCTAGGGTTCCGGGCCGAATGATGTTACTAATTATTTCAATGCATACTATAAATGGTATGAGAGGGGCCGGAGTCCCAGAAGGAACGAGATGGGCAAATATATGTTGAGTGTGATTAATTCAGCCGTAGATTATGAAACTTATTCAAAGGGGGAGAGCGAGCAAGAGTTAATGTAAAGGTTAGATGTCTAGAGCTGGTAAATACATAAGGGAATAGGCCTATAAAATTATTAAATAGGATGAAGGAGAATAAAGAAATAAATAGGAAGGTTCTTCCTTGATGACTAGTGGGACCAAGAATAGTTTTGAATTCCTTATGAAGAGTTAGGGTAATTTTATTTCATAAAATGTCTGGTCGTCCTGGTAAGAATCAAAATGGGATTGGAATAATTAGAAGTCCAATTACTGTTCTAAGTCAGTTAAATGATATGTTTATAATTGAAGTAGAGGGATCAAAGGTTGAAAAAAGGTTTGTTATCACTTTCAATTTATGGTTGTTTTCTTAATGTTAGTGCTTTCTAAGGAAGGATGAGGTGTATTTGAATTAAAATATATAATAGATGCAAATAGAAGGTAGCACAAAGAAAATATAATAAATAATATGAGTCATTTTAGGGGAGATATTTGTGGGATAGAAAAATACTATTAAGTAGTAATTTAAGCTTGACATGCTTACGTTATAATTTAACTAATTTTTCAATTGGGAGTAATTGTTACTTTACTATCTTTTGGTTTAAGCGACCATTGCTTACTTTCAGCCACGCAATTAGTCTTGTATTATTTTTGTTATTCAGTTAATAAACACTGAATGAGGGCAGGCTTCAACAACGATTGGTATGAAACTGTGATTTGCACCACAAATTTCTGAACATTGGTCGAAGAATAACCCTGTGCGTGTAATATTGGCTGCTACTTGATTTAAACGTCCTGGAGTAGCATCTGCTTTAATACCAAAGGCGGGTATAGCTCATGAGTGAAGAACATCGGCAGCGGTGATTAAGATACGAATGTCAATATTAATAGGCAATACAATGCGATTGTCTACATCTAGTAGGCGAAATGAACTAGGGCTTATTTCATTGATAGGGACTATATAAGAATCAAATTCTGTTAAGGAGAAGTCAGAATATTCATAACTTCAGTATCATTGATGTCCAATTGTTTTAAGAGTAATTGCTGGCTGGTGAATTTCGTCTAGTAAGTATAGGAGTCGTAAGGATGGGAGGGCGATAAAGATTAGTGTAATAGCAGGCAGAATTGTTCAAATAGTCTCTAGGGTTTGCCCCTCTAATAAGTTGCGGTTAATGTATGTGTTTGGTAGAAGAGAGGCTAGTAAATAACCTACGAGAACTGTAATTATAGTTACAATGAGTATTGTATGATCATGAAAAAATACTATTTGTTCTATTACAGAGGACGCTGCATCTTGAAGTCCTAGCTGATTTCAAATGGCCATTTCTAAGGAAGATGGTTATTCTTATGTTTGGGGCTTAGGCTCAATGCACTTATCTGCCACCTTAGAAGTTTGTTAGTAAGGGAAGTTCTGCATAACTATGTTCTGCAGGTGGTAGGATCTGGAATCACTCTAAAGATGTTGTTTGTTGGTCTGAAAAGACTACTGGTCGAGCTCTTGCAAAGGCTTCTCATATAATAATTACAAGTACTAGCACGGCAACGAAGGAAAGGAATGAACCAATACTTGATACTATATTTCATGTAGTGTAGGCATCTGGATAATCTGAATACCGGCGAGGTATTCCTCTTAAACCTAAGAAATGTTGAGGGAAGAATGTGATGTTTACTCCTATAAATATTACTAAGAATTGAATTTTTAGTCATGTAGGATTTATCGTTGTTCCTCTAAATAAGGGGAATCAATGAATAAGTCCTGCTATGATAGCAAACACAGCACCTATAGATAGTACATAGTGAAAATGTGCTACCACGTAATAAGTGTCATGGAGAACAATATCTAAAGATGAATTTGCTAATACGACTCCCGTGAGACTCCCAACAGTAAATAGGAAAATGAAACCTAAAGTTCATAAGATTGAAGGTGAATAAGTTATTTGTGCTCCATGAAGCGTGGCAATTCATCTGAATACCCTAATCCCTGTAGGAACAGCAATGATTATTGTGGCTGCGGTAAAATAAGCGCGAGTATCAACGTCTATACCAACAGTGAATATATGATGAACCCAGACAATAAATCCTAGGAACCCAATTGCTAGTATTGCATAAATTATTCCTAAAACACCAAAAGTTTCCTTTTTGCCACTTTCTTGGGTTACAATATGTGAAATTATACCAAATCCCGGAAGAATTAAAATGTAAACTTCAGGATGGCCAAAGAATCAGAATAGATGTTGGTATAAAATTGGGTCTCCTCCTCCTGAGGGGTCAAAGAAGGAAGTATTAAGATTTCGGTCAGTTAGGAGTATTGTAATAGTTCCTTCCAATACGGGAAGAGATAAAAGAAGTAATACAGCAGTGATTACTACAGATCAAACAAATAATGGCATTCGTTCTAAAGTTATTCCGGGAGTTCGTATATTAATTACGGTTGTAATAAAATTTACGGCCCCGAGAATTGAGGATACACCAGCTAGATGGAGGGAGAAAATAGAAAGGTCAACAGAGGCTCCGGCGTGAGCAATGGCTCTGGAGAGAGGAGGATACACAGTTCATCCAGTTCCTGCACCACTTTCTACAATTCTTCCCGTTAATAGTAGAGTTAATGAAGGTGGCAATAATCAGAATCTTATGTTGTTTAGGCGAGGGAATGCTATATCAGGTGCTCTTAGTATTAAAGGCACCAATCAATTACCAAAGCCCCCGATTATAATTGGCATAACTATGAAGAAAATTATAATGAAAGCATGAGCAGTGACAATTTAAATAAATAAATAAATAATAATAATTGGTGACGTTATAAATTTGGTCATCACCATTTAAGCTACCTGATCGACCAAGTTCTGCCCGAATGAGAAGACTTAGTGATGTTTCTACTATTCCTGCTCAAGCCCCAAAGATCAAGTATATTGTACCAATGTCTTTATGATTTGTAGAAAATAATCATCGTTACAAGTGAAACTAAATAGGGTGGCCGAAGTATTAGGTGATAGATTGTAAATCTATTTATGGTTAATAAACCTCCTATTAGGTTTTATATTCAATATTTATGATGTCGGACTGCAATTCCGGAGTAGTAGTTAATATATATGAACAAAAACACCAGAGGTGCAAAAAGTGCAGCCAAGTTCGTCAGCCTCAAAAAGTATTGAGATGAGGATGGATGAGCCAAGTTCCTTGGCCACTGCATCTGAAAGGGACACTGGAACTTGGCGCGAGGTGTCTAACATATTTGAATACATTTAGATGTCTTTTCCTAGATTCACGGCTGGGACATTTCAGTCCTAAGGCTAGTGCTGACCCCCAAATCCACCACGCTCACAAACACCACCCCTAAGGCTCGTTAACATCATTTACTTTGACACTTCGTGGAGGAATATAAGTTTTCCTTGTCTGGGTTTCGAACCACCAATCTTACTGCAGTATTCTGTATATGTGCCTTAGCTCATTAGCAAAGTTGATATTCCTAAGGTTGATATTCCCAAACCCACCACGCCCACCACCACTATCCCTAAGGTTCCTTAACATCATTTTCCTTGACACCTCGCGCCAAGTTCCAGTGTCTCTTTCAGATGCAGTGGCCAAGGAACTTGGCTCATCCATCCTCATCTCAATACTTTTTGAGGCTGACGAACTTGGCTGCACTTTTTGCACCTCTGGTGTTTTTGTTCATATTTCACTTCTTTTTGTAGTTCACCATGTTAATATCGTATATTGGATTTCTCAATTGTGGCATATTGCTGGATTTAAATTTAAAATTGTACATTTTTAAAGGAGTCATAATGTATCACATACAACATTAGTTCCCAAGGGCTCTCCCACCGGGAATCGAACCCAAGACCTGTACAAGAAAGGCGCACATGCTAGCCACTAAAACAGCGGGGATGATTTATTCTATCAAATATCTGGCAGAGCGTTATGTCCAAATGAGATTCCAATTCATTTACCCGAACTACAAAATCACGATCGCTAACATCTCATTTTTCATTGCCTAAATACGAAGAGTATCAACAGGGCCCAAAGCCCTTGATGCTGAATCCTCGCTGCTACATCACTAGACATAGCTGGTGTTTCAATATACCTAGTTGTTCTCTACCTTTTCACATTGCGAAATTACGGAGTTCATTACATGACGCGCATGTTGCGCAGTTTCATACTGCCTCGGGTTTTCCTTCCAATGATACACACCTTTCAAATAGCTTGTAAACTTAATAATATTTGCCACCAACATATCCTAACTGTATATAAAGCTACATGAACTGGCATAAATTAAAGGGGTGCTTCCGGTTGACGTGGAAAGTTGAAATGATGAAGGGGGATGAAGAATTTTCCCATGTTATTTAAATGGGTCTTTTTTCTTTTTTTTTTACATATAATCTCGTGTTTTAGGAACTTGGAATAAAAATTGAAATTCGTTATGCTTGTACGTTTTCATTAGTATTACCTAAGTAAATCAGTAAAACTAAACAATTCCAACTTTAGAGTGGATTTCTGGGGAACTAAAAAATCTTTCCCATGGTACGTATTTATATGGGACACCTTTTACACCCCAAAATTATACGGCACTTCCTGTAGAGCTACAATGATTAAATTTGACGTGATTGTAGTTTTTCGGAACTAACCGACAGAAAAATTGCCAAAAGTGAATATTTTTAATTTTTAGGGAGTCTAAAGGGGAGATGAAGAAATTCCCCATGCTATTTAAATAGGCCTTCTTTTGGACAAATAATCTCATATTTTAGGTAATTGAAATTGGAATACAAACGTGAAATTCGGTATGCCTCAACGTTTTCGTTAGTATTACCTAAGTAAGTCAGTAAAAATGAAAATGTCCAAATTTAGAGTGGTTTTATAGGGAACAGAAAAACCTTTTCCATGTTATTTATATTGGACGTCTTCTAAACCCCAAAATGTTTAGGCACTATCGGCAGGGTTAGAATGATGAAATTTGTCTCGATTGTATCCTCCCGGGACTAACCAACAGGAAAATTGCTAAAATTGAATATTTTGAATTTTTAAGAAGTCTAAAGGAAGATGAAGAAATCATGTTATTTAAATAGGCGTTTTCCTGGAATACAAAATCTTATCTTTTAGAAAGTTGAAATAGGAAAAGAAACTTGAAATTCGGGAATTGTAAGCTTAAGAGGTGTGAGGAAGTAGGCCGAGCAAAGGCGGGGGTGTGGGGGCGAATCCCCAGGAGGGCAAATTCAGGAAATATGAAGAGCAAAGGCAGGAAATTCACTGTTGATCAAAAGGCTGATACGTAAGAGATTCGCACACTGTTCACAGATAGAGACACGAAGGCCGTGTCCAAAAGTGCATAGTGCACACTTCGAGCATGCACACTCGAAGTCTACAAATGGAGTGCACACTAAATAGTGTACACTTCGTCAAATTAGCTTTTGATCCACACTTGTTTACAGAGCCTCATCGTGGTGAAATATGGAACATTGATAACAAAAGAAGGGAGAATTTCGCATACTAGAAAAAAGTAACATGTTTTTTTTTTTTTTTTTTAAATGAATGACTTTCCAGTTATATTAAAGATGAATATATCGTACAGATTGATAATATAGGGTAAGCATAAAATGACTTAGGAGTTTCTTTCATGTATGCCAACAGCTTCAGCTTTGTCGTATCTGCAAATATTTATCAGCATAGAAAACACTAAACTATTGGGGATGTTCTATTTTATTAGGCATCTCCGGGACGGAATATTTATTAAACCCCCGGAAGAAAAGTAGCGCTGGTGGTTAGGGCGCTGATGACACTGTTGCGAAGTAGCAAGGGAATTTTATTGCAGGTGAAAGGAGGCAATTTGCAAGAGCGTTAAGACACCGAAGGTACAGAGGGGAGCGCTATTTACAATAATGTGGCTCAAAACTACTTTGGGAGAGAGTCCATATTTAGTATAATTCCTTTATGTACGGTAGATACACAACAATGACACTATAATTGTCGTCGTTCTACTGTATTGCTTCAGTTACAGGCATACTGATTAGACTATTTCTACCTAATTGTGGTAATGTTGAAGTTCATTTTGTTACGCTTTCTTTGTGAATCTATAGATTTTACCCATAAATCTTCAAAATAGTGCCTCCATATTCTTAATCTACACCAAAAGTTAACACTTACAAGGATGACAAGGAAAGAAGTGGCGCAGTTGAACAACATGAGGACCAAAATTTACAGGAAAAAGCTATCATGTCACTATGAAATACCAATTTATAAGGATCACGTGTATTCAAGGTGGATAACCCTAATTAAAGTAATATGTTTAAAAAAAAATAAGATTACTATCTTATAAGCTCGCTTAAATTGAGTTCTGTACATCGTATAGACCTACACTTCAACATTTGCGAGCACTTCACTATGCTTTCGGCGCCCTACATCTTTCTTGAAATATATCCGCTGTCTCTCCTACATACTTCCCACTACGAAAATGGCTACTCAGTAACGAAACAAATAACCTCGTCCAAATGTAACCATGAAAAGCTACTATTAATCTAATAAGAATTTTATGAAAATTAAGAGACGGTTTAATAACAAAAAAAAAAAAAAATACAGTATGCAATGTAGTGGCTCTCATTGTTCAACTATACGGAAGGAATTATTTGTTCATAATCAATTCATAATGTTTACTGTAATGGGGTTATATGAATTAAAAGGAAGGCGAGTCCTTATTTTGGCCATTTCATTCAATGAATCGTTCAATGAACCGATTCGTAACCAAGACTGAAAAGAATGTGCCCTGGGAGCCTCTAACCTGCCTTTACTCGCTGACTCTCGCTCGGCAATACTATGAAAATTAAATATTAAATTTTGGTACAGAAGAAACCAACCTAGTTGCTAACTTATATATATGAGCTAACAGGCAAATTCTCAAAACCGGAACCGAAAGATCAAATCGCTGAATCGAAGTATCAAAAAAAAAAAAAAATGGCCAAAATAAAGACTTACCAAGAGAAATTTTTGAAATCTTTGATAAACGTGGGGAAAGAAATTTTTGATCTGTATTTCACTTTTGGGCAGCTGTCAAAAATCCAAAGTGTATGGTAATTGGTATAGGCTATTACAGTCTCTCAAGTGCAAGGAAATATGGTAGCTTTGAAAGGAATTTGTTTAGAATCAAAACTAGAAAATTAGGCCTATCTACTTACGAACTAACATTTGCAGCTGTAGCTATAGAGAAATGAATAATCCAGGTATTCATTATTCTATGCTAGAGCTTAACATTTTAATTCATACGCTATTAAAATTTGTCATTTACGTGCAAATGGCTCCATTACCGATGGTTTAATTATTTCAATTAAGCTACATAAACCATGTAATATTTAAACACACATGCCTTTATAGCATTATTAAAGAAACTATTTGGTTGCTTTCCCTATACTATTTTAAATTCCATTGCATACTTGAAGAACACAACGTAAATACGTTTGTTATTTGCGTAACATTTTTATATTTCACTCGTAAAATCACTAATTTGTATATTTATCAAGTAAATTATTATTAGATCAGCTCACAAATACATTCACTTGAACAAAAATATTAAAAATATGTCTTTTAAACTTTTATTAAATCACTTTGACATTATTGTTGTTCCTACTACGAAGAACTCCCATCTTAAGTACACAAGTGTGCTAACGTAGTGTACATCCTCGCACACTACGTACTATGCACTCGCAGACTTGTGATCTTGGACCTTTTGACGCACACTAGGTGACGTCAGTTCCGGAAATAAGCGTACTCCGAATGCACACTTGTATCTTTTGGACACGGCCGAAGTATCAAGGACATTTTTACATAACGACTGTGGTAACTATAATATAACTCTGGTACCAATATATTTACGAAATCGGTTACATTTTGTTGCTAGTTTCACATAAATTCGAACAATTGGATTTCTCATTCTTCGAAAACTTCATTAATTTTAAAAATTCTCACCTCTACATTATCTTACTTATCAAATTAATTTCAATATCTATTTAATACCAATGACTGCAATAAAAGAAAAATATTCACCGAAAAAAGACAAAATATTGGCTTTCCTTGTCTGGGTTTCCAACCACAAAATTTACGGCAATATGTACGTGTCTTAGCCCACGGTTTTAAAAGTTAACTGATTCACAGAACGTGCCTCATTAACTTGCTTAACTACTTATTACTAATTTTCACTTATTTTACTCGCACACTGAGAAAAACTGTATGTGGCGTACGTAAAAACGTTTGATACATGTCTAAATCCTGTAGTTGTTGGACTGAACGTACACTAAACGTATAACTGAAAAAGTATATTTGAATGTACTTTCCGTATAAGTGTTCCGAATAAACGTACTTTCCACACGAACAAAAAGACTGTATGTAGGCGGTCAGGATCTCACATACAGATGGCCGTATGTAACTTATAGCTGACGTACTAATGTACGGAAGACTGTTAGATGTCAGACATCCTGCAACAACATTGTGTAACATCTAAGCGGGAAAGAAGGCAGTGCGTATGTAACATATGGATAACGTATGTTAAGTATAGCCAATACACCAGCGAGGAGGGCACCAACTCGACCACTCAGACGATTGACAACATTATCACTAATCACATGATGTGTTCAATAACGGAATCGTTCCCGATTTCTGATTGTAAGAACAGTTTTTTTGCTAATGAAAAAATTTCCGTAGCAAATTCCTCAAATTTCATTTTCAAGCCGTTATAGTGTACCTTTATGGAGAGTTTCGCATCTTTATCTCATTAAGAAGTACCTAATGGCTCTGGACAGTTTTTCGCCCATAAAAATTCCCATAGTACATTCCTTAAATTTGGAACCTTTATTTACACAGGTCATTACATAAGGTAGGTACCATTATGCAGAGTTTCAATTCTCTATCTCATTTGGAAGCACCTAATCAATGATGAGTGAGTAAATGAACCGATCTCTGTTTGAGTAAGGACAATTTTTCGCCCATAGAAACTTCCATAGCACATTCCTTAAATTTCGGACATTTTCCATACTCAAATCATTATAAGGTACCTTTATGCAGATATTCATCCTTCTGTCTCATTGGGAAGTACCTAATTAATGAATCAATCATTGAGTGAACCGATTTCTGCCTGGCTACGGACAGTTTTCACCCATAAAAATTTCCTTTAGTACATTACTTAAATTTCAAACCTTTTCCATACTCAAGTCATTATAAGGTACCAATATACAGACTTTTACGTCAATATTTCATAAACAAGTACTTAATCAATGTGACGAGTGAATGAATGAACCGATATCTGCTTGGCTAAAAATAGTTTTTCACCCATAAAAAATTCCCATTGCACATTCCTCACATTTAAGACTTTTTTTTCACACTCAAGTTATTATAAGGTACCTTTATGCACAGCTTCATGTCATTATCATTGGAAACTAACAAATCAATGTGATGAGTGACTGAATGAACCGTGCTTTGCTAAGGACAGTTTTTCGCCCATGAAAAATTTCCAATAGCACATTCCTCACATTTCGGAATTTTTTCACACTTAAGCCATTATAAGGTACAGTATCTTTATGCAGAGTTTCACGTCTCTATCTCATTGGAAAGTACCTAATCAGTTTGATGAGTGAGAAGACGAACATATTTATGTTTGGCTAAGGACAGTTTCTCGCCCATAAAAAGAAAAATCTCCTAGCACATTAATCACATTTCGGACTTTTTCTGTACTCTAGTCATTATAGGGTGCTTCTATGCAAAGTTTCACGTCTATACCTCATTGGGAATTACCTAATCAATTTGATGATTGAGAGAATGAAACGATTTCTACTTGGCTAAGAACAGTTTTTCGCCAATAAAAAATTTCTTATAACACATGTCACACTTTTCGGAATTTTTCTATGCTCAAGTCATTATAGGGTAACTCTATGCAAAATTTCAAGTTTCTATCCCATTGGGAAGTACCTAATTAACTTGATAAGTGAGTGAGTGAAACGATTTCTTGCTTGGCTAAGGACAGTTTTTTGCCTATAAAAACTTTTCCGTAGAACATTCCTCAAATGTCGGACTTTTTTCATACTCAAGTCATTATAAGGTACCTTTGTGCAGAGTTTCACGTCTCTATCCCATTGGGAAGTACCTAATCAATTTGATGAGTGAGTGAGTGAAACGATTTTTTTTTTCCTGGCTAAGGACAGTTTTTTGCATATAAAAAATTTCCCATAGCACATTCCTCAGATTTCGGACTTTTTCCATACGTCGTTATAGGGTATCTTTATGCAAAGTTTCAGGTTTCTATCTCATTGGGAAGTACCTAATCAATTTGATAAGTGAGTGAGTGAAATGATCTTTAACTGGCTAAGGACAGTTTTTTGCCTACAAAAATTTCCCATAGCACATTCCTCAGATTTCGGACTTTTTCCATACTCAAGTTATTGTAGGGTACCTTTATGCAAAGTTTCAAGTTTCTATCTAATTGGGAAGTACCTTATCAATTTGATGAGTGATTGAGTGTAACGATTTTTTTCCTGGTTAAGGACAGTTTTTTGCCTATAAAAAATTTCCCATAGCACATTCCTCAGATTTCGGACTTTTTCCATACTTAAGTTATTGTAGAGTACCTTTATGCAAAGTTTCAAGTTTCTATCTCATTGGAAAGTGCCTAATCAATTTGATGAGTGAGTGAGTGAAACGATTTTTTTCCTGGCTAAGAACAGTTTTTTGCATATAAAAAAGTTCCCATAGCACATTCCTCAGATTTCGGACTTTTTCCATACTCAGGTCGTTATAGGGTACCTTTATGCAAAGTTTCAGGTTTCTATCTCATTGGGAAGTACCTAATCAATTTGATGAGTGAGTGAGTGAAATGATTTTTTTCCTGGCTAAGGACAGTTTTTCGCCAATAAAAGATTTTCCATAGGACATTCCTCAGATTTCGGACTTTTTCCATACTCAAATTGTTATAGGGTACCTTTATGCAAAGTTTCACGTTTCTATCTAATTGGGAAGTACCTAATCAATTTGATGAGTGAGTGAGTAAAACGATTTTTTTCCTGGCTAAGAACAGTTTTTTGCCTATAAAAAATTTCCCATAGCACATTCCTCAGATTTCGGACTTTTTCTATACTCATGTCGTTATGGGGTACCTTTATGCAAAGTTTCACGTTCCTATCTCATTGGGAAGTACCTAATCAATTTGATGAGTGAGTGAGTGAAACGATTTTTTTCCTGGCTAAGGACAGTTTTTTGCCCACAAAAAATTTCCCATAGAACATTCCTCAGATTTTGGACTTTTTCCATACTCAAATTGTCATAGGGTACCTTTATGCAAAGTTTCACGTTTCTATCTAATTGGGAAGTACCTAATCAATTTGATGAGTGAGTCAGTGAGTCAGTGAGCCTGAAAACTGCATATTTTGGGGGTCCAGTACTCGAATATGGTTGAAGGTAGGAATGTGAGATTTGGCATATGAATACATCTGTGGGATATCTCCTTACATTCTAAATTTCATGTTTCTACCCTTAATAGAATCGTTTTTACAAACCCTCGAAATCGGCGATTTTACCCAAAACTCTTATTCGTGTATAATATGCTTACGGCAGTGCAGGCCAGTTCATTTGCTTCGCGGAACTTGGCTGCCATGCACTGGCGTGCATGTTGATACTAAGACCTAAAAGATTGCCTTTTATTTATAGCTTTGAAGGCCATTAGTTTTTTTAACTTAAAGTCTTTATTTAAAGGATGTTGACAGTTAAAGGTAAAATAATTATGCCTCTTAATGAAATAATAATGAATATTGATCTAATTGATGTTTCTTGACTTTTTTCATTAAAGATGTTCATGTTTGATTATAATGATTAATAATGAAAGCAGCATAAGCAATTCGCATATAATAGAAAAGGGTAATTAGTGCTGTTATTACTATTAGGGTGAGAATAATAAATGATATTTGTTCAGCAGTTTTTATAATGATGATTCATTTAGGTAAGAATCCTAAAAATGGTCAATAAGCTCATCGTAATTAAGGTAGCATTACTGAAAAGAGACATGCCGTACTGTCATTCTTGTTGGATAAAACGGTGGTAAATTAATTGACTTTGGAGTTGATGAAAGAAAGCCAGTCTCTTGGGGAAATGTTTTACAAAAGAATTATTTCTGTAACCAAGTTGAGGAATTTCCGACAGTCTATCACCCTTCTTAAAGTATCTTGAACAATCAAACTGAAAGAGTGAGCAAAGCAATGTACATAAGAAACCCTCGATTCTAGTTGAGAAATTTTTGCTTGAAGTCCTCCACGTACACCAGCAATATTGGAAGCACCATCATAACACTGAACTCTACAATTCCAGACTGAAACGTAGACGAAAGTTCAGAATTATTTGGAAAAGAGTTTCTGAATGATTATGATTACGATTGTCATTTGTTCAGTAAAAGCCAGGAAAAATTTCATCAATTCCAAGATCGTTGGTGACTATTTTATAGCAAGAGGAAATCTGTTTCTTCACATAGATATCTGCTGTTTCCTCGATAATCATAGCATAGCACTCTGTGGATTTTATAGTGCACAAATTTTGCATCACTACAGCATTACTCATAAATGATAGCATCTCTTTATATATATCGTGTGATACCCATTTTCACTCTCTTTCTCTCTCGTTCAAGCCACAACTTAAGGATAGGGTTGTCTTCATTTCCCAATCGGTGCAAATGATTGAAATTGCTTTTGTCGTCACTATGACCGTTTACAGCTATCCCATGAGCAGCCAAATAACGCAAAGTAAAAATTATCTTCAGTAGAACAATTCTATTCTCTTCCATCTGAATTCTTCTACCGTCAGACATTTAGGAAGATACAGTGATCCCACTATTCAGAAGATGAAGTTTTGAAAATGATTCTCAATGAAAATCGGAGATTTCTTGTTTTCTTATTCTTTCCAAAGCTTTCTTCTAATTACGGAAACCAGTTTCCATAAAGGTCAACTCCATTTTTGATGAAAACCTTAAAAAATTTTCTCATATGCTTGTTTGCAAATTTTACATAATATCGCGTCTACTTTAGCGTCATAAAGCAACAAGAAAACTTTTCATACCAATGTGCCTGAAAGGGTTTTTTATTTGATATAGATCTATCTGTAGATTAAGATGGCATTGAAATTTCCTTCTTTTGTGCCTCAGTAATAAAAGCACTACTATGAACATTGGACATAGTAACAGAATATTTCTCCCTATTGTCAATCACTGACATAAAAGATTCATTTTGAACTTTTTTCATTCTCATTACAAAACGATCCATTTTTCAAATGTGCAATTAACACTGTTTACCCGCAAATAATAAATGAATAAATAAATAAAAATAATACTTCATTAAAACTCACAATCCTCTTCTTCCCGAAAACTGAAACGATAACAAGTCACCATAATAACGTTTTCTTTTTTCTGTCAACACTACCGATAAACTAAAACACCTGATGCGTATTTTAATGTATTTTATAAAAACAACAATGTATATATATTTTAATGGCCAATAAAAGCAACAATGTTGTTTTATAGCCCATTTAAAAAATTTGTGGAAATGTCCATTATTCAGGCATCTCCGGGAAGAGTCTTAGGTCAGCCATACACTACGAGATATATCCTAGGAAATATCTTAGGATTTATCTTTGGAAAAATGCTATGACATATCTCGTAGGAAATCCTACCGTTTTGTGCTATACACGTGAGGAGTTCTCCTGTCTGACCAAATGACGTTTCTCTATATTATGAAGTACTTCTCTTTAAAAAAAGTACAAGATTGATGGATTCCTATACAAACTAAACTGCACATCTTACTAATATTAATACCATGCACTATATTGTTAAATTGTGGGAAGCCCGGGTTCGATTTCCCGGCGGGAGCTCATGTGGTTTGGATTCCACGTTAATCAGTAGGTCCACGTCTCATATCTCCTCGCTGCTGAACGGGACGTTAAACTCAAAATCAACTCAACTCAACTATGTTGTTAAATTGGATACCTCTAAAAAAATCAGAAGGGTACTGGTGTATTATTTAGAGCAAGAAACGCGATGAAAAAATTAAAAGTAGCATCCATCTTCTTAATATGAACATAGACATCTGCGTTTTAGTACGAAAATTATAATCAAGCGTTACTCAGATTCTTAGGGCCGTCTTCATAGGTGATGCGCTTGTCTTAAGGAAAACGTATTTTGACTAGAACTTTGTCTTTTATAAAATTTACGTCTCGAGACAACTATCATTCATAAATATGCTTTGAAAAGTTCTTAGTAAAAACGCATTTTCCTGAAGACTTCTCTTTCTGTTTTGTAGGAAATAAGTGATCATTCCTGCTGTCAACTTTGTTTCACTATGAATGACGCAAATCGAAAAAAATTAAATCATTCAGTTTAACATCCAACGATTATGCCCTTTAGGTTAAGGGAGATGATAGTTAAAGCAAATGAATGATGATAAAAGAATTGGTGAAATGAGAAAGTGGAAGGAAACGGGAAAACGCCAAGAAAACCATGGACACGATGTTGTTCATCACAAACTTACTTGAACGGGGATTAGGGAGATCGAAAGCTTATCTTGAGAAATGTCCATGAAAAGGTCACAATGTAATATTTATGAAGACCTTCTTACCGAAAAGTTATTCTCAAAAGCTTGCCCGAGTGGGATTAAGAAACACCAATTACAGTGCAGATTGATTATATGGATTCACATATTTGTAAAATTTACAGAAAAAATGTAACAATATTTAATAGAGTAGTGTGTAAGTAATAAAATTTGGTGAGCTCTTACCTGTGACATGTTTATTTACGTGAAAATGTATTAATGAGTGTCGAATCTGGTATGCACGTGTTTGCCCATAAGGCAAGTAGTGGTAGATTAACAAAGGACAATGTGATGTGCGACGAATGTAACAAGCAAATGACTTTAACAAAGAGATATCTTTGTATCGTGAAAGCAGTGGTTTCCCACAATCCTCGTTTATGTGTATAATCACCATCGCTGACGCGCCTGCTCCCTACGGATGCACCCCACGCTACCATGCGGCTCCCTCCTGCGCTCCTAATTGACTCGCTTGGATAGCATTCATGCTTTTAGTGACCACCTAGCACAGATTGGTTGATCTTTTCGCACAAGACCATCTCAAAGTAATCAAATTTTTACTGAATATTTTGGCCCTTCTACATTAAATATAGTTTAGGTTAGCTATATTTACCTAGTTTAGGTTAGGTTAGCTTTGAGAGAGTACAATGCTGCAAGATATATAAAACCATTCTCTGTATTAAGTTTTGTTAAATTAAATTCATATGACGTAAGAAGAACAGAATCACGATGAGTGCTTTTTGGTGTTATTTATGCTATGGCATAGAAAACTATTTTAAAGAAGAAACTGAAAACACAGGAAACTAAGCAAACCAATGACCATTTGTGTTTTTACCTAGCTACTGGATATAGTCCCCATATCTGCATCAGACTTTCTTCGCAAGCATAGCCGATATTCTGTATTAGTTAAGAGTTGTAATTTTTTAGGTTAAAATGAGTGAGTTCATACGAGAAAATATTTTCTAATTAGGATATCAATTTCCACAGTTAGTTTTATTTTTCATAATGTAGGATACCACAATTTTATATTTACAAGTTTAAAGTTACTCGTGTCAAATCAATACGAGGAATATAGTAGAGTTAGAGTAAATGCGATACTAAGAACTTCTTGTACTATTCTCATTTATGCTCATACTCTCCGTTGATGACGCCCCTTCTCCCTATAGACGTACCGCCACATGGGTCCCTCTGCTTTGTCACTGTCCTGACTCGGATAAATAGCATTCTCGATTTTAGTTGCCAGTCTTTTTTCCAGTTTTTATGGTATATGTCACGACGTGTATTTATACCCTACAGTGAAGTCCTTGTAAAGGTAATCTGCACGCATGAATGCAATCCCTACCCCAACAACAAGTTCTAAGGTACTACTATATCAGTAAATTTGGTGATGAAATAATTGCCCAGGATAACATGTCATCGTTTGCAGGGCATTTCAGTTTTCACTTATATTATCAATCTGTACCCAATTTATTTGGGTATATGCGAGTGTAATAAATGTCTGGAACGTCATATTAAAGTAAGTTAAATCATGTATATTTAATTTCATGGATTCTTCTTTCTTAACCT
This sequence comes from Thermobia domestica, assembly GCF_964235325.1. Classification (NCBI taxonomy): domain Eukaryota; kingdom Metazoa; phylum Arthropoda; class Insecta; order Zygentoma; family Lepismatidae; genus Thermobia; species Thermobia domestica. Next base: position 95,953,475 of record NC_137470.1, read on the forward strand.
ACACCCGCTATTCTTGTATATTAAATTCTCAAATTAATTTTTATACCTATCATTGCTTCAAAATTTAGCAATTGTTATGGGCATGCAAGGACTGTAAGTACATAAATCGTGTCTGTTATAAACAAAGGGCCTTATGCAGAAGCGTTTTGACATATGATTAGAGCGTTACTAAAGTACTGACTACAGCAGGTAACTTAGTAGAAATCTTTGGTATGACTCTAATCATGCGTCAGACCGACTCTGCTTAAAGCTCAAGATTACTAACAAATATTCCAGAACGGATACTTGATTTGCTTATTGTTATAATGCACATTTTGAATATCAGATATATATATGTGGAAAAGATTAATAAAGATATATTTATTCAACAACGTTCGCTCTGCCCCACGACGCCAACATAGTTGTTTTGGATTTTTCTGTAATGAACTCGGGCGCTGATAGAATGCTCTTGAATTGGATTGTTTAGAACAGGACGGACTGAAAAGAAATATCTTGAACGAAACTATTGATTTCAAGACAAAATGACGTCAGTGCTTAGGTATTTTTTTTTTTTTTTATCAAATAGTCTGAATGGCCTTGTAGAAGAGTCTTGTTCAACTTTCTTCGAGCGTGTAAAACAGGAATGCCCATAGTTGTTCAATCGAGCACAACTCCTGCACTAGGAAATACTCTGAGGAGCAGTATTTCAATAGTATGTGTTTTGACGTTTACCGTCGTGTGTTGACAGTCAGCTGGCCACATCATCTTCAATGCTGTGTTCCTTTTAGTCATAAAACAATAATAATACATTTATGCATGTCTACCCTTTGTACTATATTCCTTTTCTGAATATCAGGTTGGAGTTTCACGTAGTTACCTTCTGTCAATATATAAAAGCAAATTGATTAGAGTAAAATTATATTGTCAGTATTGAGAAAACAAGAGACTAACGGAATCCGTTCTCAGATTTGTGTGCTGGTGTGTGCCGACACTGAAATTTGTAACTTTTGTTGAATTATCATACGATAAGTGAAGGAACAGTTTTTCCAATGGCCAGTCCTAGAACCAAACGTATTCTCCAGGATTTGCGTTTGAAAGATGATAATACGGTAAGTACATGAACAATTCACATCGACTGAACTTTTCAATGTTAAGTGTCTATCAAAATTGTGCCCGTAGAGTTGAAATAGACCAACTTTTTGATTCATGACACATTGTTTCGTCCACAGATTTATGTGTTTTATTATGTAATTTAAAAGCTGATTCGCACCCTTACTTTTATGGATCGGGCTGTCATTATCAGGGTTGCAAAGCACCCCGGCCATTGGGTTTTATTGCGCAAAATACGTTTATAAAATTTGGATGCACATTTAAAGCCGTATTACTACTTAAAGTACACTTCAAGCATTAACTTTTCACTGTACGTATTAAATAATGGGGTAATAGTATACAACAGTGCCTCATGATCTGTGCGCGTGGATACTTCCTACTGTTGCACTACGTATAAAAATGATTTTATTACATTTAGAAGTAGGAAGAAGCATCCACGTGCAGGTGACATGCGATATGTGTTTCAAATCCCCCACATATACTCATACACTACGTACAAGGGCACATTATTATTCTTCGCATACCATAAAACACAACGAAACGCAACGCAAACCGACGTACATTTTATTTTATATTACTCAGTAATTAAATGAAAGTCGCATTTTTACCTCATTTTCAAGTTCCTATATCCTCAATGAATAATCCTTAAAAGACTGCACTTCGTGAGTCCTCGCTAAATGATGAGGCACTCTCGTATACTATATCCAATAATGGAATTTGCTTGGGGGACCGCAGTAGCTTAGTGGTAGAGCGCTCATCTCTGGTGCGTGGTGTCCCTGGTTCCATCCCAGCTCCCATCAAGTGGGCTTACGAGAAGAGTTGAAGAATGCTGGGGTAATATTTAGTTTCCGAATTCCTTGGTAGTAATTCTGGCTTGCTTAGTAGTGATTACGAATTTTATTGTGTATAAGTACAGTGTGGATGCATGGCATAAAACATGAACCAACTTTTGGTAGGTGGTCACTAAAAAGCACAGATGGTATTTAACCGAGTCAGGGCAGGAGCGCAGCATGCAGACCTAGGCGTTATGGAGGGAGTACGTCCGTATTTAGCAGGCGCGTCAGCGGTGTTGGGCATACGCATAAACGAGGTCGTTTACAACGGCTCACTATAAGTCACCGTACTAACTCTAGGGCCATCAATGGATTTTGGAGAGATGCTAAATGGCATCCGAATGCTGGCCCGCACGTGTAGTGAAGGTTAGTTAGTAGCCAAGTTGGTTCCTTTCTCCATCAAGTCTCAGTATTGAATTCACATAGTAATGCAGAGCTAGCAGTAGCGAATTGAAGGTGTGTTAGTTGCCAGGTTGGTTACTTTCTTTATTACAACTGAGTGCGGATGCGTACACGTGTTCCAGAACTACAGGGTTAGTCCTGGACGAGCAGTGTGTGCATGGGTTTTTCCGGGCTTTTTTCATTTCCATCGTACCACCGTCATCAGTCTCCGTTAGCCTAGGTGCATAATCGTGAGACATTGAACTTTACTTAAAAATAGTAACAAAAAAATGGTCTCTAGTTCGCGACGTCAGTGTGTTAAGTTGTTCATTTAAAATAGTTAAATATAGTCAAATAGTAACGCTATTTGCGACACTTTACTTTCACTAGATCAGTGACTGGAACTGTGTCCTTTGGTGCAGTGTCTGTTATATCACTTGCTGTTTCTTTTTCATGGAATTGTTTTCTTGTTCACTGACTACATCCCTCGTGACAGTAAGCTTTTACTAGCATGTCTTGTGTCAACTTGTCCGTGTTAAAAGAAAATAAAAATCAATATACTAAAGGTTAGTTTTGTGTTCATTCATTGGCTTATATTATTTTCATCACTCCACAGAGAATGTTTTGATCCCAAGTTAATACATATGATTATGAGAGATGAGATGATGTGTTATGTCTTTGTTGAGAGTGAGTTGTTAGCACACTTCTGTGATGATTCATGGTTGGTGGTTGGTGTTATAATGCTGTTGTACGATGTGTATGACGTGGTGCCTGTGTGGTGGTTTTGAAAGCTACTCGGTGTGTGTGTCTGACAGATCCATATGGTTTCTTTCACGAATATGATTTTCTTGTGAATGGTTGCCTCATTCCACGGCCAAGTCAGTGTTCTTCTTTTACTGTGTGATTCTCTTATTCCAAAGTTAACAATATATATATATATATATATATATATATATATATATATATATATATATATATATATATATATATACCTTTGAAGAATTAAACGCAAATCTGATAAGAAATTACTAGTGTTACGTTGAGAGATATAAGACTGGATACTTTTTTCTTAAAGGAAGATAATGTATATTTATTTTCTCCTGTCTGTCTTTCTATCTACAGATATGAAATGTGAATTTCCTTAAGACAGGTTCGCCACTAGTCTTCCAGTTGATCTTCACTTGCATCACTTTTTTTTTCTTTTGTTTCCTCATCCAACCGTCGTTAAGACTGAGCAATATTTTTAATATTTAGTCCTTGTTTTTGCGTTTTGAAGTAAATCGTAATTCCAAATACACACTGTAACAGATATTTGTACACTGCCATGTATTTTCTAAAACATGTAATTTCATTCCCATGTGAAAATAAGCTAGCCACAGAATGTAACTTCTTCTTTAGGGCCAGTAGCATCTGTTGTGTTATTTTGAGCGTTCTGTATGCAGAACGCAAAATTTTGAAAAGCGAAAGCTAAAAATGTGTATAAATTGACTTTACCATTCACGACGTTTTTGAGGAAATCATCGAAAAATTCACCACTAAGATTAAACCACACCTCATAGATTTTTCTTTGACAAGTGATTTATACTACAGTTAGGGCTTGATAGTAAAATATTGATATATGAACAAAGTCACCAGAGTCTGTTTTGAAAAAAAAAAAAAAAAAAAATCCGAAAGTCACGCCTATGAATAAACCACCCTCATAATTTTCTATGAAAAATTAATATAATATTGTCAGGTTATTAATGAAACATTAATTTACACGCTTCAGTATACTATCCTTAATTCTGAGGTAGGAAGAAAATTCCGGAAAACTCCTGCAGAGTTCTTTAAAACCGTTAAATTTAAAATTTGGTGCGACACGGATTGATTGCAAGTAAATAAATACATTTACATCGGTACGACGGAACACGCGGTCATATATCTAAAAATCACAGTAGTTTCTTCTACCCTATTGTGGCTTGAAAGTAAAAATATAATTTCATTAATCAAACATAACTACAAAGTTTAACAATAAAAAGTAAAGCTGCAAAAGGAGAAGAAAAATCTATCTGTTTTGCAGATACACTTTGTCGTTTAGCGTGCTTTCATTTTACAATTAACAAGTCAATCTACAGATGTTGCTATGGCTTCACATGGTATAATTTACAGCAACTACATCCAGAAAGTACTCAAATTTGTTGGGACCTGATGTAAACTATTTTTCGGCATGAAGCGGGTGTTTCTTGGTGTAGATTATGTCATTATGAAATGTTCTATTCTGACGTATTCTCGTACCTTAATCCTCTTTCTTTACATAATTTTACTCAAAAGCATTTCATACGTCGTTGGGTGAATTCGAACCACCGATCTTGGATTTATCATTTTCATATTTTTTGACGCAGTTTACCATTCGAGTATTTTATACGGTAACTGAGGGCTGTCCTTTCCTCGCTAGTTCATGTAGAAGGATCGTGTCAGCTAAATTCATGACAGGAAATGAATATTAAGGAATTAGTAAACAAAATGCTAATTGCTAAGTTCGGATGATCCTGGGGTTGGAAATTATATTTTGGATTCATACAGCAACATGTACTGCATTAAGTTGTGAAATATTCGGAAAATATGATGTAAATAGATCAGTCTGAGATAGTTAAACAAATAAACTAAACATGAATGCAGTTGTACACTTTAGTTTAAATTGCTCTACCTCAGAAAGAAAAGGAACGAGAAGCAAAAGTGCAAAATTTCATATTTAATTTTAGCGACAGAAATGTACGCATGTTTCTCTTTTTTTCTATTTGAAAGTTTTGTAATATGTATAGTCAGTGAGGGTAATTATGAGACATATTACCCAACTTTTCCACGTTATTCAGCTTACATTAATTTTGAAAGCAGTTAACCTAGACAGCAGTTTATGGTGCCAATAGAATAATAATTTGCTGCCCAGAAATTTCCTGTCATCTCATAAGTTGATGAGTAAATGTCAAATTTGTGCTGTCTCATAATTTCCCACCAAAAGGGTAATTGAGACTCCGGGTGGGTAATTATGAGACACCTGTTGTCCCCGGCTTTCTGTATGTGATATTGATGTATGAAGGAGTCCAACTGTGAGATAAAGAAGTCTTCGTTATTATTACATAAAGAAGTCTTTGTGTATATTACATAAAGATATACAAATATTTGGATGAGTTACAAGAAAATAACTAATAAAGAAAGTGGAAATAGCTACTAATGTTATTCTAAGAGTTTTGTGAGTTGACTATAATAGGCCTATAGCCTAATAGGGAAATATTAGTTTCAGATTGTAAAACAGGTTTATGAAACAAACTTAAACCAAGTTCTAGGCTGTTCACTAAAAAACAACTTCAAAGCCTACTTCTATTTCTTTATGTTTTAGTATATTAATATGCTGCCTAGGCTATTTCAACAAAATAATGTAGGTCTACGACTTTGAGATTTACTAAGAAACAAGATTATAGGACTATCTAAACTACAGAATACAGCAGCTTTTTTTAAACTTAACATACTAGGATACAGGGATAGATTCAAGTTATTTCCCAAACACATTCATCTAGCATGCGTCTCATAATTACCCACCATATAAGCAAAATGAGATACAACAAAAAAATTTTTTGTAACTCAAACAAAAGCTCAAGGGACAAATTTAACTTAACCTATAACTGCTGACCTACCAGGCTTCCACCAACACCCATTGGTTTCACAACAGTGGTATTACTGCACGAGTGGATATAAAAGTTAATGATAGGATTTAAATTTGAAAGCAAATTTTGAATGAGTTAAAAAAAAAAAAAGTACATCCAAACTTTTGTAAGCTAAAACTTAAAATTGTAGACAGAGCATTGTGAAGGATGTTCCTAAATGCTAGTGCTCTTAATTTGGAATTATCCTACATTGGTTGAAGATCAGTGAGGAGTGTCTCAATTACCCTCCATAGGCAGTGTCTCATAATTACCCTCACTGAACCTACGTTGAGTTGATTTTGAGTTGAACGTCCCGTTCAGCAGCGAGGCTATATGAGACGTGGACCTACTGATTAACGTGGAATCCGAACCACATGAGCTCCCGCCGGGAATCGAACCCGGGTCTCCCACGTCAAAGGCGCGTACGCTAACCGCTTAGCCACGGAGGAACTCCACTGAACCTACGTGTTTTATGTAGAGATGTGTAATCTTTGTAGTCAATTGTGGAGTTGTTTAAAAAAGCGGAAGAAAAAATACTGACAGTATATATGAAAATAAAAGCAAAGTCAGTACCTCCTAACCCCCCTTTTAAGAAAAAAAGAAAAAGCTGAAGAGGAATTGTCATATTGTTTAGGAAGGGTCAAGTGTAGGAGAGGTGGATGCAGACTTTAGAAGAGTTTCATAAAGTCGTAGAATTCTTATGAAGAGTCGGATTTTTTTTTTATTTATTTATTTATTTATTTATTTTTTTTATCACAACTTGTAGGATCCCTGCAGTACCAACTACAAGAAAATGCGGTGAACTTTGTGCCATGTGTGATAAGTGAAGGAGTTGTTCGTGAATGGGTTCATTCGTTTAAGAGTGGGCGAACAAACATTCATGATGAAGAGGGGAGTGGCAGGCCATCAGTAGTCACTGATGAACTCCTTCAGAAAATTGATGGAAAATATTGTGAAAATTGACGTTTCACAATCTCGGAGCTTTCCGTTGAATTTCCACAAATTTCCAGGGCTGTGTTATATAATCTCAGCGCTCTGGTGATAATGAGGAGCTGAAAGATGCGGTCACAGGCTGGCTCAAGGTACAGTCGGGAGATTTTTATGCTGATGGAATTTCTAAGCTAGTGCAGAGATATTATAAGTGCTTGAAAGTTTATGGAAATATAACCGTTACCAGGTTATAGAAGTATTTTTTTGGACGCTCTGTATATTTCGTAAAGACAGTGATTATTTTTCGATTTATACTTTATTCTGCGACGCAGATAAGTTCTTTCTTCGATGGAAACTGTTACAGTCGGAGGTTACTTTTCAAACGGCCCTGGTATGTAGTAGAATAACTTAAATTCGTGTCATTCTTCGTTATCTCTAGGCGATTTTTTGGTAAAAGAGATGCCTTCATTGATGTATTGGAGGCAGAAATCGTAGACATTTACCATCTTCTGTTTCGTTCTTCAACGTCATAGACCACAATCAGTAATAGATATAGGATATGATTTTCGACATGAATTCACCGTTTCAACAAATGATTGCATTTCTGCCTTCATCTTCTATTAAAGTTGTAGTTGGTAGAAATCTTTTACCATTTCAGACTTCAGTATTCATTGTCATATAGCAGAAACTTTAAGTGAGAAGGAGGAATGGTTCTTGATATGGATTCAGTCGACCTTACCTGCTTCTATTGAAGCCGAACGCAATAGAAATGGAACTTTCGGATTGAATATTACTTCTACCGTAGCTTCACAATGTCAAACGAAAGTCACTTCTTTAGATACTACTTCCTTAGTGGAAACAATGTTTTCTTTCGGCCACTAATGGCAAATTCCGTATAATATTTAGGTGACAATATAGACGTAGTACAGAGTAAAGTATGCCGACTTATTGGTAGGGTCATTTCTTGTGTAGGGGTCTCTAATTGGATTCCAGGCTTGTTGAATTCAAGTGGATTTTTTATGTGTGTCTTCAGAGGTTCTCTTGTTTCCTCCCACTACCTTTAATCATAGTCATTCGTCTTTAGTGTAAAGAGCAGAACAGCGTAACGTTAAATTATATTGTGTGTCAGCAGTATGAGTAATTGTAATATAGTAACAGTAATAGTTAAGAGAAGTGTATATTTTTCGGACAGCTGAATAGTTCGTTTTGATAGTGGTTCGAGTATATTTTACGCATTATATGGTACTCGGCCCTTGTGAAGGTGTAGAAATGTAAGTGTTCAGTACGGAATTTTGTTTTCACTGACACTTCGGATTTGCTATACAAGTCTGAAAGTTTATATCTTCGGACGACTTGCTATGCAAGTTTATGTTAATTTTTAACTTGGAGTCCCGTAGAAATTTTAGAGAACGGAACTCCTTTACAGAGACTAGTACTTGATGTTACGATCTATATATTTAAATGTTAGGTTTAAATATATATGTTTCTGATCAAGAAAAGTTTATATGTTTGTGGCCAGTCTTTTCGACAGTGAGTTCTCGGGGACCATAGGCTCTAGAAGTATGCCGTTTTCACCGAACGATTACAAATTTTATGTAGGTTGTCCAGTTCTAATTGGATATATTAAAAAAATGGGCGTTATTTCTTTATTGCATTTTTTAGGTTTATGCTGGGAGTATTGATTTTTTTGTAAAAAAGGACATCTTATCGTACGAGTTATACATTCCAACACCACACATGTGTATGTAGGGGTTGTATGTCTCTCAGGCATTTGTTTCCTGGCCAAATGATAATGAAAAACGAAAGATGACAATTTCTTCAGTCTAAAACGAATCTTTATTGTTTGGGGTGGTTTGCCCAATGAACACCATATATCACTGACATAATAGTAAATTGTGTGTGTGTGATGTATTTCCTTATTACATACATCATGCAAGAATAATAATAAAAACACTGATCACTAGGGCTCGGAAGTTGAGGTAATATCCTTTTTTTAACGAGTGCCGGAAGGCGAGGCTTAACATAATATTTGTTCATTTTGGGTCATTGTAGGCCAGAAAATAGTGGATTTTATTTGTCCTCTTTTGCCTTTTTCGGCGTTTTTTTTGTTTATTGGTATTTCTTAAAGCTTTTTATAGGTCTTAACGTCTTTTCTTGCACTTCATCTTTCGACTATAAATTTACTGGTCATTAACTCGAATCACCACCACCTCTTAAACATCTTTCCTTTAGTAAAGAAAATTCAGAAGATAAGACGTTCTTCAACAACTGGACTGATAAGACCAGATCTGCAACAATCACAACTCAGATAAGGAGGGGATAACAATATCCTCCAGCAAGTGGGTGAGGGTGGGGAAGTTTTCTTATTTTAGTTTGAGCATTATATTCATTAAATATGTAATTCTAATTAAATTGGGTCTTATTTTTACGTCCTTTTTTCCAGCTTTTAGGTCTTCAACTTCCGAGCCCTACTGATCACACATAAATTAGAAACTCCAATCTGAAGTAGGTTCAAATCTTGCAAACGGTGCGAGATATTGGAAAAATAATCGAAAAAATCTCCCCTTTATGGTACCCCTTGCCGACTTTAATCAAGACGTCTTTCAAGTGTATCTGTAAAGGGACATTTACAGATGTTGTGAGGAATGAGGAGGAGATTCGTGCTCATATGTGAATGATGCGCTGTGTAGAGAGCGCAGGTTCAGCTAATGTTGAATGAAAATTTCAAATCATCAGTTGAACTTCTTATGTTTGTGTTCTGTAAGCTAAGGGAACTAGATGGTAAATGTAAGGTGAACTAGATGGTAAATGATGTCTACCAGAAAATGACTTCAAATGAGCATATTGCGTCCTGGCATCAAACCATGACTCCTTACACCAGAAGTTGAGTTTCTTGTCACCGTGACCTGTGTAGTATTCCCATAGTTGAAAAAAATTAATGAAAATTTAACGGATTAAAATTAACCCTTTTAAGTTTTAGTGCCTATTTTAAGGTACTAGGGTGGTGCCTTTATTATTCGATTTAAAAAGTATAAACACAGCTTTCTCCTTTCTTTCTTTCAAGCATGGAGGCATTGTAGAACACGTTGCGTATGGTTTCACGCCTTTCTGCGTCGAGACATAAGGTGTGATGACGTCATAACTTGAAACAAAGGATTTGTTAGGTCTATTTTATTATTTTTTGGCGGGCTTACTTTTGCACCTGGAAGACTGAAATGTTGCACTTTTTGCGAATTTTCAGATCTCTGCGTTAAAACAGGGGTGTCCAGAGGGGCAAAAAGGTAGAAAAGGATAAAAAAAATCCTTTTCTCGCGCCTCAGATACATGATGGAAACATGCGAATGGTTCCGTTTGAAAGACTGTTCTATTTTGAAGAGAATGATGTACGAACTATGATTCTAGGATAAATATTTAAATAGAAATATATCAGGAACTTTTTATGTTACATTCGGGTCTTTTGAAGTAATCTGGGACATAATGGGGCTCATTGGTAAATATTTTTTCCCGCCGGGGGCGCGGTGGCTCAGTGGTAGAGCGTTCACCTCCGGTGCTTGGGGTCGCTGGTTCGATGCCAGCTCGCGTCGTGTGGACTTTGTGGTGGACAAATACCGTGCTCGTGGGTTTTCTCGGGCTCCTCCCGTTTCCTCCCACTTTCTTCATTCCACCATTTCATTCATTTCTTATCATCACCGTCTCCTTTAGCCTAACCAGCATAACCGTGGGATGTAAAATGGGATGTAAAACTTAAAGATATAGTTTCATTTTTCCCCGCTATTACTACTCAAGGTAGAAGCTTGAAATTTTGTACATACATTTAGCACACCCTCTAGTATTATTCAGTTGATTTTGAGATTGTGCTTTAACACAGGGGGTCCAGACAGGCTCAAAATTTGAAAAAGAAATTTTTTTCAGAATAACCCCGATTTCTCTCAAAATTTCCCACCTCAGGGACATATTAAGGAAATGTAAATGGTTCCGTTTGAAATGCTGTTCTATTTTGAAGAGAATGAGGTGTGAACTATGATCCTAGGATAAGTAGAGATGATGCTGTAGCTACTTGATTGAAAGTCTGTAATTTACCTTTAAAAAAAAGCAAAAATTTAAAAGGGTTAAAAATTAAAGTTCTGAAAAAATAATTGATTCAAAATTAATTGTTTGAAAGTACAATGGCAGTTTTAATATTACGTAATAAGATTCTTTTGAAGTGTGAAAGTTTAGTAAAATTTAATGGATAAAATTATGACCATATGGAAATTAATCGATTATTTTGAACAATTAGCGTTTTCACGCACAACAGATAATTAATAAAAATATAATGTCATAAAATTATAAAACAATTTTACCAATTCTTTAGATAGAAATAGCTCTCCCTGCTGGCCTACTAACTAGCGTGCGCATTTCTGGTAAACGAGGTCCCGGCTTTGATTCCCGATGGAGCGAAATTGAAAATTTAACGTATTACAGTGGTTTAAATTTCACCTTCAACTGTAAGTCCAGGTCAGGGTGTTGAGAACATCGACGTTAAACTTTACAAACAACGTATTGAAAGACAATGTTTCAAACAATATATTAAAAGATAGTTACAATCAGGTACTTACAGAGACTCACTTTAATATTCGGCCACCCCACATTGTTGTCATTTATGTCAAAGGACGCATTAATGTAAATACATAGAAATTTGTAAGCGATGTCACGGAACAACTATCATGTCTCGTGTACTATTTCGTAATGTGTAAAAGTTGTAAATGCAAACTATGCCTAACTAACTGCTATGTTTCTACAAACTGCCTTCATATCATGCCACTTTAATATTCAGCCACTAAAGGACTTGATGATCTTATTGCTGTATTCCAGTTTACAGAACAATATGATTGGGGGAAGGAACGTCGTATGTATACAACTCATTTCTCGTCTTCGTGTTAGAAAGTGTGAATGGGTATTGGCTTTGCAGCAGGGTTGGCTGGTTTAAACCAAGGTGGTCTAAACCAACTGTTTTTTTTTTTTTTTTTCATAAAACCAACTGGTTTAAACAAACAAAAAAAAAAAAAAAAAAAAAAAAAACGAAAAATGTTCGTAAAAGGGTAAGTGTTCGTAAAATATTTATGAACAAACATTTGTGGGTTATCACGTTTCACTCCCGTATATTATAGTATTATATTCAGACCTAAATTCTCCACTCATTACTCAAAGATATTAAACTACAAAAGCAACTTTTTTAAAATAAGTTTATGAATGTTTCTTTTGTGATTTTTTTTATTGTTTATCATTATTGTTATGCAATTGCAATTGAAGAAAATTCTAAATATTGTTTCGTTTCAATAATGTTTACTATTGATAAAGTACATCGAAATGCCGTACTTTTTTTGGGGAGGGAGAGGTCATACAAACCCCACGAGAGGCATTTATTGAAATCAGAAGTATCTTTGGTATCTATTTATATATAAATTTGTCAGAGCCAAAGTGGACGCAAATATTTCGTATCTTTATTCACTTTTCTTACTGATACGCAAATTAAGTCGTTGTATTTCTTTAACTTGGACTAATAAAAGTCGTTGTTAACTAACTTGAACTAAATTAGTTCTTCTGTACTCTGCAGTATTTTGATATTGTCCGTATGTAATTCTGTATAATGGTTTCACTTCTGCAACTGTTTATTTTTTGTCCTTCTGAAATGACACTTAACAATCATATTAACAAGTATGTAAAGATCAGTACACCGTATTTTTTATCAGGAGTCCTTCATGAGCGAGTCGGCAGACGTGTCGCATTTATGCCCAATTAGTCCCGTTTTTGAGTTCAAATGGAGGATGATTTCTCTCGGTTGTAAGCCGAAAAGCCGTTTGGATTCCGCTTTAAGGTTATGTGACCCCTTCCAGCATAACCTGGTTGTTGCATAATAACACCAAGGCGAACAAAACTTATTTTTGTCTATATGTGATATAAATACATAGAGCAAATTATTTAAACCAAAAAGCCTGGTTTAAAAAAAAAAAAAAGGTTTAAACCAAACAAACTGGTTTCTTGGTCTTTTCAATAAAAACTATGGTTTTTGCCAACCCTGCTTTGCGGTAGAACACTTGCAATGGGGCGAAAAAGTTGTAACACAACGTTTGAGCAGCGCCAGCTGGTGATTTTTCGTCATAAAAGCGGGATTCCAATAGGTATATTGTCCGTCTCTTGAATATACCACGAAGTACAGTCTGTGATATCTTGCGATGTTTCAAGAACGAAGACAGGATAGAACCGTGAAGCAGAAGGGTCGGCCTAGCAAGCTAAATGAACGAGACAAACGTGTAATTGTGAGAATAGTGAAGAAAAACCCAAAATTAAGTGCACCGAAGATTGCACCGGAATTGTTGCAAGGGTGTGGAAAGGATGTACACCCAGAGACTGTTCGGAAAGTACTGAGAAACGAAGGATACCACGGAAAGGTAGCTAGAAAGAAACCATTTGTCGACAAAGTGAGCAGAAAGAAACGGCTTCAGTTCGCTAAAATCTATGTGCAAAAGGAACCAGAATGATGGAAAGACGTTATTTTTGCTGAGAAAAGCAAATTCAACATTTTAAAGTCAGATGGGTTTTAGTGTGGCGAAAGACAAATGAAGAACTAAGGAAACTGAATTTACAAGCAACAGTCAAATATGGTGGTTGCATCATAATGGTTTGGGGGTGCATATCTGCTATCGGTGTGGATGAACTCAGGTTTATAAATGCTAAAATGACAAAAGAACAATACCTGAGCATTCTAAAAGAAATTTTACATAAGAATGCGGACAAATTTGGAATCCGCAAGACTTTTAAATTTTATCACGACAACGGCCCAAAACGCAAGGCGTATGTTGTGCGTGAATGGCTTCTGTACAACTGCCCCAAAGTGATCGAAACTCCACCACAAAGTCCGGATCTCAATCCCATTGAAAATTTGTGGCATGAACTCGACGCTAGAGGTCGGAAAGTAGTGATAACATCAAAGGAGGAACTAGAGAAGTTTAACAGAAAAATGGGCCAATATTGCTCCTGATTATACAGCAAAAATAACTGGAAATATGCAAAATCACTTAAAGGAGGTGATACGCAATAAAGGGTATTCAACTAGGTATTAAAACCTTTTTCTTACCTCGGAGAAGGCGACAAGAAAGTTCCACATTATGTGGTGGCCGAATATTAAAGTGATTATAATTTTTGTGTTTGAGAAGAAATGTTCTGATTTTTGTACGTTAGAGTTAAAATTTTGTGGTTTAATTTTTGTAAAAAGTTGCAGAAAATATAGAGGTTTCATATAGCGTAAACAATATTATCACTCTACTTTACTGTAGTTCATAATATAAGATAAAACACAAATACAATGTGGTGGCCGAATAGTGAAGTGAGTCTCTGTACCCAGGAATTTCTTTTCGGGAGGGGAGGAGAGTCCAAATTTAATTATGAGGATAAATTATATTAAAGTTTGTAAAATCACTCCAAAATTAGACTAAATTTACAGAAAAGTCGGGGTTTCGGAAGGGGTCCGGACCCTCAGGACCCACCTCCTGAGTATGTCCCAGGTAAGGGTGACATGTGTATGTAATGTCAGTTTGATATAAAACCTTCAATAATGGTGATTTCGTTCGCGAGAGAAGGTCTCGTTGATGACCCAGTCCAATTTATTATACCTAATATATAAATTAATGTTAACAAGAAATAATTAAACAAGAGTAACACAGAAAACTAATGTTCGTTACTTTTAATTGTGGTTTCTCAGCGTCCATTGACAACTTATTTCTTCTAAAACGAATTTCTTATGTTTTGAAAGTGCATATTTTAAGGCAATGTTTGGAAACAAGCATAATTAGTTATTTGCCATTATAAACTTTTTACAACACAAAGTAACTTATATTTTTTTCTGGAAGTATTCCGTTTTTAATGGAAAACGCTTGAATAAGAATTAATATTTTTAAATGTGTGTGTGTAGGTTAAGTTCCCGCTTTTATTTAATTCATCGGATTCTAAAGAGCAACTTTTAATTCAATATTTAATTAGGACGGAGTATGGTGTACGTACTTACATACATGATTAAATTGCAGCAAAAAAAGAAAAAGAAATCTTTGAGTTTTACGTCCCACGCTTATGCCGGTTAGGCGAAAGGAGACGGTAATTATGAGAAATGAATGAAATGGTGGAATGAAGAAAGTGAGAGGAAACGGGAGAACCCCGAGAAAACCCACGCACACGGTGTTTGTCCACCACAAAGTTCACTTGGCGGAAAAAATAGTTAAGTTGGTTTCTTAAATTTACAAAAAAAAAAATCCTTACAAAAGGAATAATTTTTTCTTTAATATTTTTTTTGTAGAGAAATTGGGATATTCTGTATCAAATCTCTTATGAGACAGCAAGCAATACTATATAATTCGATATTCGGAACAGAGCATTAACCCTTTGCTTTATAAGTGTAGACCCTTTTCGGATAAGGGATACGTAAGGATGGGATTTTTCTGAACTTAAATTTTCAAAAAGACGAACTCTCCGTAGAATTTTTTACATCACATTTCTCATGTCAGAGAATCCTGTATTATCCTTTAACTAACCATATGGCCGAAGGTCTAAAAGAATTTAAAATTTTCTCCTATCTAAACGTGATCACTTTTTTCTTCGATTTCAAGTTTTCCAAAAAGTAGTTTTTATCGGGACGCTTCACTCAATACAACTGAAATAATTCTGGATTGTTTTTAGTAATAAACATGACATTAATACAACAAAAGAAGAAAGATTTTCAAACGTGGAATATTGATTCTAGCAAGCTTCATGCAGAACTTGTGGTAAATTTTCAGAATGTGGTTGCTAGAATTACATACATTCTAGAAGTCGGTAGAGACATAACGTGGTTGATTGCAGTTTATTTTGTCTTAGCAACAGATGATATGCGTGTTTTAAGACGTGGATCTATAGTTTTACGTATAAATTTACAAGTAGGAAAACTGCTGATAAAATCCAGGATAAGCGGACTCAAAAATCATGTAAACCATCATATAAAAATCCAACAATTATACGAAAATTATCACTGAAGTTCGGGGGAAAAAAAAAAGAGAAGCCATCGAACATATTGAAGGAAATTAAATTATATCTTTGTTCTTTTACTGATTTTAACTTCATGCAGTTGAGACTATAGAGAAGCTTCAAAGAAAAAATATGGAATTGCGGTTATGCTATGAGTTATCTATGATATACATAGAACGGGACGTATGCAAGAAGTGTCAGCAATAACCAAACTTTCTTAATAATCTAGACATCGATAATTTTGTACACCAATAAATTCGTGATTAATCTTTTCGGTTGAAATAAGAGAATAGGATCTGTGGGGAATGTTTTTAATGTGTGTAATTTTGATCAGTAGTGTCTATTTGAAACTTCCCAAGCATTGACTCATGACTAGGTATTGACAGTTGCTTATTGATGTCGTCTAGATGAACAATATGATCCATACTAGTAACAAGGTGTTCCTTCTGATAGGTCTTCGATGCTACTACTACCTGACTTTGGAAAAGCCCAGTAGTTTTGTTACTCGACTCGAGACGACGAGGTTGTGGAACTTCCTGTACTCGTGATGAAATACGTAAAAACGTGAACCTCTGAAATTCACTTGTCATCATATTTGTCAATGCCTGGATCGTATACGTTGAATTGTGAAAGCTAGCTGACTTCAGTGCTTGGCAACGATTTCGAAGACGGAATTACATAGCAGTTTTACAGATAAAGAATTCATTAATTAATCACAATTTAGTTTTGAAATATCCATCATTTTCTTTCGCTGTTCGTTGAATGCCCTTTAAAGAATATTGAACTAAAAGTACAATCACGGACAAAGTTTAACGATGATATCGATGAGCGTCCGTGATAGTATTTTTCTGGCAGGTGACCTACCGCCCGTGAACCGTGAACCATGATCAAAAGCAAAGAAACTGATAACATATCCGTATTAAACTCCACTGAAAGAAACAATACATAAGTATTGTAGATAAAGAAATACAAAAAATTAGAGTACGTACTTTTCTACATCTACGCATATGATTATGATTATTGGCCTCCGCCAGGTGACCTACTCCAGATGAATTTCGAAACCAAACACGGCACATTAAATAAGAATGTTGGTAAGATTATACAACATTACAAAAAGAACTTAGTGATGTAGTCCTGAAGAGGACCTATCATATCCGTCGATGATCGTCATTGGAGTTTAAATATGTATTAGAAATGCAGTTCAAGCGATCCTGTTTGGCATCTGTCTATTGAAGCAAGCCAATTTCACATTTGTTAATAGTCTTAATTTTACTACTTCACAATAACACAACACTGAAACACAACTCTGTATTACAACAAAATCGATTCAATTTAGTGAAAGTAATCAAGGAAAATATTTTAAAAGGCCTGAACTTTAAGATCATTTTCTTAGTGATGCCATGGACAGATGTGTTGTAAAATACTTCCTTTCGATTTAGCGTCCTCAAATTGGTACAAAAAGCTTAATGCTTAGTGTATCCAGGCGTAGACACTTTCACCATTGGCATAAACGGTACTTCAAAGATCCTAACTTTGAGATCATTCTTCTCTTGATATTCAGAAATTGCTCCATTGGATTCAATGTCCTCAAATTAATATTTATTTATTTATAATAGGTTTCAGATACAGCACTAGGCCATTTTACACTGAAATATTTTAACAATTTGACTAGGCCATCTTAACAATTAACATAACAATAGAATAACAATGAAATCAAGATGGTACAGTACAATGGCAAAATTACAAAGATAGTTTATGTATAGATGATCTGAAGGTATGCTCATTTGAAAAATACGTCTACAGTTTCTGGTAACTGATTTAATATATAGACAGAAAGCCAGAAAGTAATATATAGACAGAAAGTAGAAAA
Source organism: Thermobia domestica (assembly GCF_964235325.1). Lineage (NCBI taxonomy): Eukaryota > Metazoa > Arthropoda > Insecta > Zygentoma > Lepismatidae > Thermobia > Thermobia domestica. Next base: position 95,971,291 of record NC_137470.1, read on the forward strand.
TTCAAGCATGGACATTTTTGCAGTGTCTTGAGCATTAGATCTTTGGGAAAGCAATCTCCTTTTACTCCCTTATCTTCAATCGATTTTAACGGCAAGCATTGTGAACCCGAAAGAAATGCACTGTTTTATGCAACTTGAATGAGTTTTACAGAGTTTATAGAGGAATTTTTCGAATGCACAATGCGTAAACTTGTAACGTGGGGTGATAACTCCAAGCAAGAAGATTACTGCGGAAGGTTGTGGTAAGGCACATTCAAAGTTTCAATAAAATCGGATGTTATATGGGAGTTATCTTGGAACAGATACACGCACAGAAATGCCGGATGAGTTGAATGGTAGAAGCTCACTATCCTCTATTCAATTATCAATTTGTGTGTGCCAATTTCATTTTTTGTTTACGACAGATGAACCAACAAGTAATTGTTAGAATAGGGGAGGAACACAGAGAGGAGAGTGCAAGTGGAAGGGTAATTCGACAGGGATGCTGTCTCTCGCTTACATTATTTAATATCTATCTAGAAAAGATAGTGAAAAAGGGTCTACAAAATGAAGACGGCATTTCGATAGGAGGTAGAATGATTAGCTGTATACGGTTTGCAAATGGTATGGCGCTTGTTGCAGAATTTGAAGAGAAAATCAATAAGATCAGAGAACTTGAGGAAGAGCTGTGAAGAATATGAAATGAAAATAAATGTTAGAAAGACAGAAGCCATGGTGTTGGAACGAAGGGGACGATGTCAAATATAGAAGTAGGTGGGGAGAAAATATAACAGTGACTATTTTCGATACCTAGGTAGTAGTATTAGTAATAATATGAAGTATGAACGTGAAATAAAAGCAAGGGTAGGAATGGAGAAAGAATGCTTTCGGAAGAAGAAAATACTATTTTGTGGGGCCGTGAATAAAAGTTGAGAAAAAGACTCATAAAATGCTTTGTATTTAGTATTGTACTGCATGGAACAGAAACATGGACATTACGCATAAGTGATGAGAAACTACTGAAAAGTTTCTAAATTTGGGTGTGAAAAAGAATGGAGATAATTAGCTGGATCGAGCGGAAAACTAAAAAATGTTCGGGAGGAAAGAACAATTTTAACTATTACTAAGAAACTGGTTGGGCATTGGCTAAGAAGGAACTTATCATGGGGGACTACCAGAGGGTATAGTGGCAGGAAAGAGAGGGATGGGGCGAAGGAGACTACAATTAATGAACGATATCAAAACAGAAAAATCGTACGTGAAGACGAAGAGGTTAGCGGAAGACCGTGGAGCATGGAAGCTTCTTAGTTTTCAGCAAGTGGCCTGCCAATAATGGCAGAATACTTATGATGATGATGATGACGTCACATTCCAAATATCAGATAGACGTGTAATGACACTGGACCTATTTTATGTCGAGTTTGTATGTAACAGTTTGACAGGTAAGTATGAAAATACAAGCTTAAATATATATTCGAAAACCGAAAGATTCGCTTGAGACAGCGAGCTGATAAGACGTATTTTGTAGGCTCTGAGTGTTCAAGTGTAGCGATGCCCTGGCGATTTCAGTGGAGAGCAAGAATAGGTGGCCCTGTTAGCAGGGGTAGTTAGTGTAGTGTAGGAAGTTCTTCTTAGCCAAGCAAAGCGATTTTAAGAAGAATAATATGTGTGGCAGTTGTGATAACTATTCTGTATTGGAAATATAGAGAAAACCCCGGGACTAGTATCCAAAGACGAAATAGTGCGAAGGATTGAAGGTATGTTGGTAAAGCTGAAAAACGTGGAACCGAGTGAAAACTAACTGAACTCTCAGCAACTATAGAAGACTTGGAAAGCAAAGTAGTGGTGAATAAAGATAATGAAAAGCAGAAGCAACGACTAAGAGTGCTATAATCGAATCAAAAATACATCGAAAATCAAAGCAAACGTAATAATCTGCTTTTCTGTAATGTAGAGGTGCGAGATGGGGATGCAGACACGTGGAAAATGTGCGAAAAAGCAGTGCAGGAAGTGATAACCAACAAGTTATGCCTGATGGGTCTTGAAATGCGTGAAGACGATATCGAGAGAGCCCATTTTCTGGGGCAAAACCACAAAGTAAAAGTAGTAAGGTTTCTACGTCACACGAAGACAGAGAAAATTCTGTAAGCAAAAACAAACTAAAAACTACAAGTATATTTATTCATGAACAATTCTAACAAATATGGCCAGTGGGAGAAAGATTTTGATTGAAAGGACGCAGGAAGCAAGAAGAGACGGGAAATAAGCAATTGTGAGCTTTAATAAGCCTGGAATCCAAGTGAAAATTCTGTTATTAAAGGGACAAGAATACCAGTACCACACAGAACACAAGATGACAGTTGACAACATCGATGTAAAAGAACAGAAACAAGTAGGGGCTTTGAAAGCCAATAACACCAAGGAGCAAGTGTGCCCCACGCAGCGAGATATCCCCGCAGGCCAAATCATCATAGGAAAAGGAGGGCAGGGAACCGAAGTGAGTGATGAGAGTGCTAGTAAAATATCTTTAGGAATGAAAAATCTTAAAATCTTCTGTTTGAATGTAGAGAGACTGGGAAAGCAAGCTTCATGACACTGCTTTTTCTGTATATATAAAAGCGTTCCATATCACATCATGTGTAGAAATCTGGAGTATACACGTTAGCAGTTTCTATCTTCAAGCAAATGAGACGTTTAATAAAAATAAAAGAGAAGAATAGTAAATTTAGAAAACCAACACACACAATAGTGGGTGTTGTATATAATCATCCTAAAATCCAAAATTTGCCAACGAAAATTTCTTTCAATGCCCTGAAGACGATGACTTGGAGCTAGAGGAGGATAACACGTGTGACATCATGACCATTGGGGACTTTAATACGCGGACAGGAGAAAAGATGGAATGGAGTGTGTCAGAAATAACGAAATACGACAGAACAGATTTTAACAATGTACTACCGAAGAGAAAAATCAAAACAAGGAAATAAACGAGAATGAAAATAAATTAATATATATATATATATATATATATATATATATATATATATATATATATATATATATATATATTGTAGCAGTTAAAATCTAATAATTGTAAACGGTCCAGCATTGGAGAACACAATGGGTAAATTTACATATATAAACGAGCAAGGTTGTAGAACAATGACTATTGCCTATGTTCGCCAAACGCACTTAAACAGCTGGCGAATTTTAAGATTCCGGACCTAATGGATTCCAAATATCAGTCAATAATAACACAACCCAACATTAAAAAAAATAAAATAAAATAAAATAAAATAAAATAAAAATAAAAAAAATTTAAAAAAAAAAACGCAGCAAGAGATGTGATAGGTGATTTTAACTAATTTGGGGTCGTTGAACACGAATCCCTCGTCCGTATGTACGTATTACGTCAGGTTTTCTCGTAATAGATACGCGAAGATAAGAAATATATTACATATTATAATAAAAAGTACTGACTAAATATAAGTTTGGAATCAGTTATAGAGAATTAAAATTATATGTTTATACAGTCCCTAACATGTATATGTATTCCATGTTGTGGACGTGGGCCAAATAAAAATAAGTTTCATCTATTATAGTTGCTAATACCTAGGGTCGAACCCCAGTACTTGGAAATATACGTGACATTCGTGATTCCTATGCTCTAGAAACAAAGTCCAAGCAAAGAATTTACCAAAAAGCTAATTTATATGTAAAATAACACCTTAGTAAAAGATAAACTTGTACTCATTCTAATTTGAACAATCTTAGTTGTCCCCTTGGAATGATCGCCTGGCTGCCCAGCGTCTGACTGTTGTATGTTCGCCATCTCTTTTTAAACACTAACAGTAGTTGGCCATCTTGTATGCATTTCACCTTCGTTGGTATCATCTTGGTGCTTCCTTGATGTTTTGGTGAAATATTTTTCCCATCTCTTCACCAACAGCCCCAAAATTTTCCGGAAAATGATCGAGATGAGAATAAAGGTAGTGCAGTTTAGACTCGTTTTACATCCGAAATCTTTCATGTGATCCAGCATCGTTTTTATTATTGTTTCATACTGCTCATCCTTGACATTTCCTAGGAACTTTGTCATGACTTCCCTCATTGAATTCCATGCACCATGTTCTACGGCATTCACCGCCTCTTCAAAGTTTCGGTCTTTCAGAAGTTTCCTAATTTGTGGTACATCAAAAATGCCTTCCTTGACCTTTGCGTCCGATAAATATGGAAACTTGTTTGCAATGTATTGAAAACAGGGACTATCTTTGTACAAGGCTTTCACAAACTGCTTCATGATTTCCAATTTGATGTGGAGCGGTGGCTTAATATCTTTCTGTGGTCAACTAAGGCAACATTTGTAACATTTTTCACACCCTGTGTCAACACTTCTCTCCGGCCAGGCAGGTGTAGATCAGTGTTTGTCTCTAGCCCTGCTGTCCCATTCACATAAATGACAAGGAAATTTAGTGTAAACCAGGTTGGGTAAGTTTAGTTTGTGCGGGTACTACGAACTACAGAAACGCTGGATCTAGCGAGTGAAAAGCTAAATTGGCAACACTGCATTTCAGATGGTAGCAATAATAAAAATAGACTGATACCGGACGAATTCGGTGGATAGGGCAAATTTGATGGAGTGTTTTTTGTCTCCACTTCCCTCTGCCTTGGCCGATTTCTTACGGTCTTATTAATGGCAGAAGCTACTTGCCTCCTGCCCTTTTTCCTTATCTAGTACTTTCTCATCTCTTTCTATTTCTCTCTCATTCTTTCGGCTATTTATACCTCAGCAGGTTGAGGTTATGTTGTTTTCTATTAGTATTGTGCCTAACATTTATACCATGCCCTTTTTTCTCTGTTTTATTATATTTTTTAAAATTTTCTTTATTTCATTTTTTTTACAGGAAGCAGAAAAATAAAGATTAATACATTAAATCATCTAAAAGTAAAATTTCTTTCCTCTTCACCTTTGTTATCTGTTAAAAGTAATTTTATTCCATTTGGCTCATACACAACGCGCGTCATTTAAACGTGAGGGGGCACGATGGCTCAGCGGTAGAGCGCATATCTCTGATGCCTGAGGTTCCTGGTTCGATCACCGGCCAAATAACTTTATGGTGTACAGAATTGTTTCCGTGGGTTTTCTCTGGGTACTCCCGTTTCCTCCCACAATCTCATTCTATGGATTCTTCCATTATCATTCAGTTGCCTCAATCATCCGTCTCCCTTAATCTAAAGGGCATCATCGTGGGCCGTTAAACTGAAAGACTTCATTTCATTTTCATTTGAACGTGAGCCGTTCGCTCCGGCATCTTTAAGGACCATTTCGGTTAACCCGGAATTACGTGAGTCGGGTCTTGAATAATCATTGCCGTACTCTACTACAAATTATGGCCGTTATACTGACACGGATATTGCCTAGAACCCAGAGGAAATACGTACAATAAAATAGGGGTGTTTTACAATAGTCGTTGTATTATTATTGATAATATTGTGGCCATTTGTTTTTCTGTAGAATGATTCGTGTTCAGCGACATACTGAAATATTAGCTGAACACTTAAATATATACAAATGAAATTTATGTCATCTGTTTTACAGCATTACAAATAAAAAGGACTTAAATGAAATGAAGTCTTGAATATAGTTAATACGTACTTTGAACTAGTATTTTTATCATGTCACTTTGATTAAAATACATATCCTAAAGGGGAGGAGGGGCTCATAAAGTATGCAAAGCATATAAAAATGATATCGACGTTGCTTAGTATTACGGAATAACTGTTGAACCGTTTGAGATGAATTCTCGAAATAGTTCTTAGGTCTAGCTGGGCTTTTATACATAGGCTGGATAAAAAGTTGTGACAACATTTCTCACGTCAGAAGGCTGTGTGTCAGCACTACTAGTTCCGTATCTGATAGGGGAATGTGAGGTGATAAAGTGAGTTGAGTGGTAACGAATGTGTGTTATTCAGTCAAGAACAGCAGTGCCGTAAACTAGAAGAGGAAAGTGCAAACGCTATGACTGTTTTCGAAATACGACAGCCTGTGTGAATCGAAATTGAAGTAGTACGTGGGCGCAGTGCACAACAATGTTTTCAGAGACATCGTGACGAACCTTTAGCCAAAATTAAGAAACCAGTTCGCGGAAAGAACTACGATAGTAGTGAACCCATCATCCGTGCCATATGGCGGTCCGTACGGGACATCGAGAAAGATTGGTACACTGACGGTGTACGACACCTTCCACAAGTGTGGCAGGAGGTATAAGAGAATTCTAAGGGGGAGAAAAGAAATTCAAATATTTATCTCTAAAATATTTTCAATAAACCTATTCTTCTGCTGCAAAGAACAGTTATTTCAGGTTTTTTTTCTATATTCCTTTCCGTAGGCGGCGCTTGAGCATGTTCCAACATGTTCCAACTGCTTGAGCATGGCGTCACAGAAGTTAAACCGGATGTCCAAATCTTCATCATGCAGATCCTGGACTATCTTGATTTTTGTAACCATTGGCCTTGATCGTCTTCTTCGCTATCTTAAACACGGTTGTCTGTGGAATTCCGAGTTCCATGGACCGTCTAGGAATCGACTTCTGTGGGCTGTTGATGATGCTTTCCCTTACCCTGCTCAATGTTGCAGGCGATGTTGGCGGCCTCCCACTTCGAGGACGGTCCAGGATGCTTCCTGTCTCCAAGAACTTAGCATGCCACTTTCGGATTGCACTCTCAGTCGGTGCCGGCTTTTTGAACTCTTTGGTGAACTTTCGACACACCAGAATTGGTGATTTTAGCTCTGCGTACCACAGAACACATTGCGCTTTCTCTTTCACCGACGCCATCTTTGATACGGTAAAAAAAAAAAAAAAAAATAGTCTTCTCAGAGCAGTTTTTCATTTATTTATTTCTTTAAAAGACACACACACCAATACAGCTTACAACTTACTTTTAACAGTCAACATTGAAACAACAATGAAAACAACAATGGATGGAATTTGGTAAGAAACTGACCCTTGCCCTCCCTCTCTCAACGTGTTCAGAGTTGCCGCTTATCTAACAGTGTTGCCAACTAAAAATTTAATCCTTCCGCTACCGTTTGCACTTTACTTGATTTCATTATGAGCATTTTTATGAAAATTATAAGCAAATTAAATCCGTCCAGACTTTATGAAAACCCTGTATGTCACTGAAAAATATAATTTATATCGAATAAGCTTATTGATTCTGGTGATAGCAAGTAGACATTTGCCTCCCAATTCACGTTATCTTTTCAACAACATTGCCAGGTAGTTACTCTCCTCACTCGTTATATCGTCATTGCGAATATTCTTCATAATAATTACAAACAAGTGAATGATTTTGAAATGAATATTACTGATTAGTGAAAATGAAAAAAATGACCTTCTCCCACCTGGAATCAAAATTAAATCTGTGACTTCGAAGGCGAGAATGCTAACCACTCAGTCGCGACAAACACTGAGTTTATTACCAGTAAATAGTCGTTGTATGTTGCGGAAGTACGCGGAAAATTCTAAGCCTCAATTGAAATCAAGTTACAGGAGAAATGAACGCAAGTAAGCAGCTCTGCAAAGAGCATTTTGTGTGTTTGGAAAATTAACTTTATTCAGGATTAAAAATCTTGTGTAGTACGCATTATCTTCTAGGGGACTCGTAGTCAGCTGAAATAGAATTGAATAAGCTGACGACTTATCGGTGTCCGTGTGCCACTTCTCACGCATTAAGAACTGGTTCCCGCAGCTTGTCAGCTGTCCTTGATGGGTTGGTACGCCAATTTTCTTGTAAAGTTGCAATAACTTCCGCCCATAGATTTTCTATTGTATTTAGGTCAGATGTTGTAGGAACCCAGTCGAGTAATTCAACATTTGGTTCCTGTTGAAGCCAGACTTGAAACAAATATGAATCAGGGATTGATCTGTGATCTTGCTTTGCCGCTCTTACAACTAGGAGTAATCCGTATTGTAGAATATCCAGATATATCTGGCTATTCGATCGGCCCTCCATACGGTGTAACTTATCTACTGTGTCCATATCTACCCCCCAACAGTGACCAGTGACATGCCCCATTCGATGTGTTCGATGCATATACTGCCTAACATATCGTTTCCATACAGGCCTTTAAACGAGTTATGAACCATTGTTTGCCAAGGAAAATCTCTTCTCTGAATATTATGCGTTCCCAGTTACAATGAATATTTGCCTTAGATAATGCTAGTTGGTCGATTTTGTGGATACCTGTTAAATGCTTCTCACGTATGATTGTATTGACCGGCCTTAAGACCAGAATCTTTGACACGTTGTTGAGCAGTAAGAAAGGAGCCCAGGAAACCAGAGGCCTTAATCCTTTTTCTTTACCAGTTTAAAAAAAAAAAAGTTTCGTAGGTCGTTGGGTGGCGATCTTGAGTTTTTTTTTTTTTTTTTTTTTTTTTTTTAATTTTATCTTATTTTAGTATTTTCCTCACAGTTTACAGTTCGAATATGTTATCACTGAGTATTATTCTTTCTTTGCTACTTCATGCAGTTAGGTCGGTGGGTGAAGTGTGCAATTCTCGTTTTCGTAAAGCTATTTACAATGGTTTATTCCATACATATGTAGCTTCACGTTACGATAATATTCTTGCGTTAGTCAGGCATTGTGTCAGTTAATTTCACATGACAGAAAAAGAATGTTAAATAATTTGTAAAATAATTTCACAATGTTAAGTTCGAATTATCCCAGGGTTGGAAATTATATTTTGGATTCTTACAGGAACATATATTGTTTTAAGTTATGTAATATTAGAACAATATGATGTAGATACATCAGTCTCACACAATTAAGCAAATGAAAGTAGTTGTTAAGTTAAACATGAATGCAATTGTGGACTTCAGTTTAACATTGGTCTACCTCAGAAAAGAAAAGGAACGAGAAGTAAAGGTGCATTTTTTTATCGGCTCAAGTAGGATCGTTATTAAGACGAAAATTTGTCTACTTTTTCCTCTTTTTACCACATAATGCCATCAGCGTTGAAAAACGACGAATGACACAGAGTTGCCAGATCGATGAGTACTAAGGATTCACATGAACAATCACTACCACGAAACAGTAAACTTGATAAACTGCAAAGAGAATAATTCTTCACATTGCTGTACAGATGCATAATATCACACAAACAGTTGAAACAATCTTCATGTTATTTTCTTTAACTTTTATATTTAACTAGTAGGTGCTTTCGCTACACAGTTCGTCAAAAGTCTGACATGAAACGTTCGTTAATTTCGATCCGTTGAAGCCGAACGCACATGGGAAGTACGGAAGCGATACATGGGTCACTTTTTATATTAGTGTTTTTGAATAGAAGAAATATGTATTGTAAAATTTTGTTCCTTACAGTTTATAGGTAGAGCTAGATTGAATTATTGAGCGTCCGCAATTGACTCCCACTACCGGTTTATTTACAAATCCTCAAATAGATCGCAGTAGTATTCACAAATACTAATTTACAATTCTCTAATATAAGGTTCTGGCTAAACACAGTTGTCTCTCCACCTGGCGGTCTCGGGAATGAATCCTCAGTACCGAGCTACGTGAGGGGTTGTTGTAGCACACATAGAGATGTTGGTTGGGTAAATACCCAGTGGGTAGGTAAATAAAAAATGGGTATTTACTCCTTTTGTATTTACCTACCCAAAAAATGGGTATTTTCCGAAAGTTCAATTATTTTGATGATTTAAGAATTGTTAACCATACCGGTGACCTTTTTTTTATATTTTGGAATCTGTCGAGTGTGTTTTCTCATTCATTCACTATAAATATGCAAAATAATAACCAATTAACCCCGTTCATGTGCGGTGCGGGTTTGCAGGCAATTTTGACCATGGCCCACCCGAGATACAATTTTGGATATTATATGTTATTCTAGGTTAGAACGACATCTAAAACACACACACACACACACACACACACATATATATATATATATATATATATATATATATATATATATATATATTTTCTCTCGAAGAACTTCATAGGTAAAGGGATTAAAATATTGAATCGAGTGTTTTGAAAGGGGGAAATGGTGGGGATGAGCTGTTACAATTTTCGGACGAAGCCCTCGTGTACACCTATACATGAATCTGAGTTTGAACAACATCGATCAAACCAATCTTGAGAAATAATTAACTTTTCCGAGTTTACGTCATAGCTCACGAACAAATAAGAGTTGAGAATCAGAGTCAGAGTTGAAACATGAAAAATTAATATCTCCTGGGGGTACCTACATTACCACCCTCTTGTCGTCTCAAGATTGAACTCGGGGTATTTTACTATACTTATCCACCTATGCCCTTTCTTCACCAAGGTGTGAACGGCTTTTAAACTTGGATTAGTTTCGCCAAGACTTAAAAAATCAAGAAATCGTAGTATGATTTCAAGCCTTAGGTTCTCCAAACATAGAAATCGTATATAAACCCTCTTTGTTAAATCCTTCGGAGACAGCCCCAGTTTTAAATGTAAAGTCTGCGATACGCCACCGATTTTTAAGAACCGATTATCAAGTTATTGTGTATTAACATTTGAGAACAGATGTTTTGAGACTCCTTCAATCCAACAATTTTTCCCGAAATGTGCAATTTTGAAATTTTAAAATTCTCAGAAATATTTCACAGTCAACTGAGATAATCGTCATACAAATAAAAGATAAACGAAAGCTGGATCATGTATCTAAAGCATTACATAACAGAGGCTACACTTAATTGAATAAAGAACTAACTCTAACTAACTAACTCTATGGCCTATGGAACCCGGAGGTTCAGTGCCGCGTTCACAAACGCTCTCCACTGACTTCTATCCTTAGCTAATTGCATCCAGTTTCTACTTTGTATTCCTATCTCTGCGAGATCCATCTTAATATTGTCCTCCCATCTGCGCCTAGGTCTTCCTAATGGTCGTTTTCCTATGGGTCTACCAGTCAAGACTTTGAAAGCGTTTCTACTTTCTTCCATTCTAGCTACATGATCTGCCCACCTAAGCCTCCTAGACTTGACGACCGTAACAATGTTGGGTAAACCGTATAAACTATGTAGTTCCTCGTTATGAAGCTTCCGCCATTCCCCATTCTCGTTCCTCTTGGGTCCGAATATTCTCAGGATCCTGTTGTCAAATACTTTCAGTCTATGTTCTTCCCTCAGAGTAAGCGACCATGTTTCACAACCATACAGAACAACAGGCATGATTATCGTTTTATATATTTTAAGCTTCAAATTCCTCGACAGAATTCACGACGACAAGAGATTTTGAACCGAATAGTAACACGAATTCCCTGCTTTTGGTCGACATTTAATTTCTTCGTGAATATGATTTTCGTCTGTTAATATTGATCCTAAATATTTGAAAGTATCCACTTTATCAAAAGCATTATTTAATATTTTAACGCCTCCACAATTTGCCGTATTACGGTCCCGACGCACTTCCATGTATTTAGTTTTCTCTGCATTTACTTCTAAACCCATGTCCCTGCAAGCGTTTAATAAGATCTCTGCATTTATTTCTACTGTTCTCCTATCATCCCCTATTAAATTTACATCATCAGCATATGCCATAACCTGGTGAATGCCGTTCAACTCTAGGCCCTAGGGTTTTCCTTATGGCGTATTCCAGCACAAAGTTAAATAATAATGGCGACAACGCATCTCCTTGTTTCAGGCCATTTTCGACGTGGAAGCTCGTGGACAAATATTTTCCTACCCGGACTTTACTTTGGGATTCATTTAAACATATCTTAATTAATCTAATTAGCTTTCTCGGTATTCCAAGCTCTGTAAGAACGTTGTATAATGTTTCTCTCCTAACCGAGTCGTAAGCCTTTCTAAAATCAATAAATAGTTGATGTACCGGGGTATTGTATTCCCACTTCTTTTCGAGTATTTGGCGAATGGTAAATATTTGGTCGATAGTTGATCGATTTCGTCTAAATCCGCACTGATAATCTCCAATAATTTCATCTGCGTGTGGGGTCAATCTTGCTAACAGAATATTTGAAAGGATTTTATAGGACTTAATTGAATAAAGACGACCAAAATTATCAAAATCTTTCCGAGTCGAACATTATGAAGGTTCAAGTTAATCATGAAAAGATGGTATCTTATGTCTACTAGTTTCCAACTTAAAAGAACATTTTGGAGTAATTTTAATAAAAGGAGAAAGTGAGTTTGATATAGTAGGTATAGTCGCATTTATTATACGAAAAAAATACATCAATTTCCATCAAATATAAGGCTTTTCTTAACTTTTTATGGCTTTTTGGGTTCAACGTTACTATTTCGGATTTTTGATAGAACCTTAATATTGATGTTTCTTAAAACAAATGCCGACGTATGGAACCTTACTGAAGTCTTACAGGAAGCGTTGAAGGAAAGCATTGCCAAAGCGATCTTCGTTAGTGGGTGTCCCCTGTCACTTGTTGATCACCCTTTGTGAATTGAATTTTTTAAAAAGAAAATTCGTCCTTCGTATTCTCTCCTATCAATGTATCGCCTGGCTACGTGTTACTGGATGCTCAACACAGTGAAATGCAAGAGGAAGTTAAAATGAAGTTAGAGCAATCAAGAAATATATATTTACAGTGTGACGGTTCGAGTAACTTAAGAAATGAATCTATCAGTTATTTCGTCATTTGAAAGCCTGAACCTGTTTTTGTTGATTTCGCGATGTCGAAAGAAAATAAACACGATGCACATTACTTGTCTGAAGAGATTATGAATGTTCTGTAATTCCCCCCCCCAAAAAAAAAAAAAAAAAAAAAACGATCATAGAAGACAACGCGTCCAGCATGAGAACATTTTAAATTAGTAAAACAGAAGTATCCTATTATAGTATCTTTGGGTTGTCTTGCTCATCTTCTTCATTTGTTTGTTCTGACATCATCGGATGTCCATCGGTAAAGACATTACTGGGAACTGTAATTGATGTTGTTAAAAGAATCAAACATAGCAATCACCTGCAAGCAATATTTACACAAAACTCAAGGGAGAAAAGGGTTACAATTTCGTTAAAGTTGTCTGAAGAAACAAGATGGGGAAGCCATTTACAATGCCTCCAAAGTATGCTTGTCAATAAAACTGGGCTTCAGACACTCACGTGAGTGAGGAATCGTCAGTACCTTCAGAAATCAAGAAAAAACTTCTTGATGATGTATTCTGGATTTGTATTGAAAACCTTGTAGCCATTTTGAAACCCATAGCGGATTTGATTAATTGCTTCGAGTAAAATAAGTATCAGATAGACACTTTGCACTCAAAATTCCAGAGCCTTCATCTAACTCTGATGACAGAACAGTTCATCAATCCTTTCGAAAACAGAAGAGCAATCAATGATGGAAAAATTTAAACAAAGAAGTGAACCCGGCTTGGGTCCAATTCATCTGGCTGCAGATTTCCTCAATTTCACTTTTCACAGCTGCAAATTGACTGCTGAAGAATTGCTTGATGGAGTAAGCTTCGTTTGTGAAGTTGGAAAACAAATGGGGTTGAATTCTGAGATCACATTTGACTGACTATAGGGACAGGAAAGGAAATTGGGCAAGGAAGTTTTTGTGGGACGGAGTGGAACAAATGAGCTCACTACTTTGGCGGAGAGTGTTTCGAGACATCACTGAATTAGCTGATGTCGCTATTTGAATACTTTGTGCTCCGGTTACATCTGGTGCCACAGAAAGAACTCCCTCTACATTTAGCAAAACAATAAATTGTTTATCATTGGAGAGGACAGGAAAACTAATATATCCTTCTTATAACTGGAAGCTTTTAAATAAGAGATTGGCTGAAGTTTCACGGATGCAACACTCAGGACCAGGATCATCAAAGTACAAGTCACCAGCTGTTGGCATGGAACAGAACAAAACACCAGAGACATTGGAAGAGGATACAGAGAAATGGGTGACATAGAAGGAAATGAAGAAGCGAGTAATAGTGATGTTGATATTGAAGAATTATGTGATGATTCCGACTCTGATCTTACGGTTGATTCTGAGTAGGACGGTAAAATTTGTGGTCGTTTTATAGTACTCCAAATATGGTAGAGGTTAATTGCTGTTCTATACTGAATAATTTAAGTATAAATATTACTAAATATTACTGAGTTACTATACAGCTCAACGTTTTTATCACATTAATATTTTAAATATGCTATTCCAATAAATTCTTTCACAAAGTATTATTGTTGAACTCAATTTAGTGAACACTTCTAAAAATCAGGAATTAGTTATTTAAGTGTTTTACGAAATATTATTCCTTATTTTATGGATAATTTTCTTTCAATGGCATATTTAGTAAGTAATTTAATTGATCAATTTATTAAATTTAATTACCTTGATTATTCTTCAACTTTCGAAATCGTTAAGTGTGTGTGTGTGTGTGTGTGTGTGTTTTTAAATTTCTAAGTATTTTCAAGGTTATTAGTTACTAAAGTCGAGTTTCTTTACTATGATATAACTACCGGTATATCAACAACTTCGTTGTTACAGTGTAGTTTCTTAAACAGATTTATTTATTAATTCCGTAAACCAGGTGTAAAACTTAAGAAATTTATTGGTTCAATTCTTTGCATACTCGACAATTCAGCACATTTCATTGCCTATAGATAAAATAACAAAAATAACATTATTTTGCGTGAAGAAAGTAACCAGCCGTATCTGTAATATGTTTAGTTTTTTTTTTTTTAATTATTAAAAAGGTTGTTTTCATCATTGCTATTCAAAAAAATTGTAAGGTAATGTTAACAATATATATGTACAATAAAATTGTTGTAAACTTTGGATCTTTAAAACAGGAAAGCAATTCATTTTCCGACATTAATAAATTTGGTAAACCAAAAGAAAACGTATTTCTTTAGTAATAGAGATCCTGCTGTTACTTAAATACTTTAGTTAGTGTGTTCATCGGTGATTTGAAAAACTGGAGAATGTATTGTAAGATAAAAAAAGAGGAGCCAGATCGAGAAAAATGGAGAAAGTTTCATGAGAGGCGAACCTAAGGAAGAGCTTAAATTCCGTGTCATTAATACCAGGAGCTGCTGGCAGGCAGAAAACTTAATAGTGTATGACTGGTTTGGTGACAACTGACTTCACTTTCTTTAGTCATCATTACCTTATATCATAAATTTTAAATTTTCATGTTGGTTTGATCCACTATCAAATTCTACCGCGTAGTTGATTGGACGCCTCAGGGGCACACCAAGGTAAGAATTCACAGGGTAGAATGGATAATTATTTTCCGCCAAGGGTAATAGAAGGAAATTTAGTGTAAGTAGAAAGAAAATTATGGTGAGTAGGTAGGAAATCCGTACTGTATTACTTAATAAATATCAAATTCATTCTTTAATTACTAGAAAAAAATTATTAATTAGGTGGTTATTTAGTGCTCCTGTTGCAGGTGATACAAATGACCATTATATTTTTCATTGACAATGATAAAATCCATTTATTGCTAACTGAAACATAAAATACCCATTTTGGGTAAATACCCGGGTATTTACCCTCTGAAATAAATACCCAGGTATTTTACATTCCTAAGCACACACACTACTCCACTGCAAGTAGAGGGGGTTAAGGTTCCCGTCAAAGCTCTGCTGCAAGCTCAGGCCGGGTTGCGGTTAGGATTCTTCCGCTGATTCACTGCAAGCAGCAACACGTGGATATTCATTTGTCCATTTTTTCCTCTGTTGTCACATAGACATTACTTTAGAATTTTTGTAACACAAGACCTTTTTGTTAAGTCAGCCGCTGTGAAGCTTCTGGAAACTTGTTTTGAAGCTTTTAATCTTGTTTATAGTTGCTACATGCAAAACAAAGACAAAAATTTGTCTGCTTCTTCCTCTTTTTATCACACAACGCCATCAGCGTTGACAAACGACGAACGACAAAGTTGCCAGATCCATGAGCACGGAAGGATTCATATGAACAATCACTACCACGAAACAGTATTACATAATTGTTGAAGATTCGGAGAAATATTTTTTCCTATTTCATTGACGGAGTTATACTAGTATGTAAAAAAAAAGTTCAGAAAATACCTTGAGTGGTCGGACAGTAATCCATTTTAATATTCGTAATGCAGAGAAAATCTCACTATGTGAATCTTAAGTATGGAGAGGCTAAGATTCTTTTCTTTTCAAACCGGTAAATGTCGTACACGCAACATGTAAGAGACCCATGAAGTTTGGCAACCACATAAAAGAAATACGAATACGTTACCTCAATACTGAATATTTATTGTGTATATTCAGAACACTATATGTGAAAATATATCAACACTTACACTCAATAAGTATGATATTAAGATTATGGGTGGGGCCGCTGTGGCTCAGTGGTAGAGCGTTCACCTTTTGTTCTTGGAGTCCCGGGTTCCATCCCAGCCCCCTCCAAGTGAACTTTGTGGTGGACAAACACCGTGTGCGTGGGTTTCCTCGAGGTTCTCCCATTTCTTCATTCCACCATTTTATTCATTACTCATCATCACCGTCTCCTTTAGCCTCACCGGCATAACCGTGGGACGTAAAACTCAAAGATTTCATTTCATTTTTCATTTCATAAGATTATGAGTAATTAAAACACGTAATTTTTTATTAATATTATTATGTCATGGGTATTCTCACACTTCGAATCACTTCAATACGCTGATATTTATTTTACAAGGGGGAGTATAATTCAGGGGGTCACTGGCGAATGGGGATTAGTAGTTATCGAAGACTACGGTGAATCCCATTCCTTTTGGCTCCTTGCTCTCCAAGCGGCTTGAAGATAAGTGGCTGGACTATTATAATTTTCTTAGCAGCCAGACAGCGATTTGGCTCTATGTAGCTGTGGTCAGCAAACAATGTAGCAAACGATTCGACTTGTCCCACAATGAAAAACCATTAATCGCCGTTTCAGCGCATCTTCACTGTATTACCTGTATCAAAGATAAACGTTAAATATTATTGAGTTATATTGAAATGAAGAACAGCCTAACAAGAATTCTACATTAACAAAGACGCGGATGCATACTGTGTCCCATACAAATATAAAGTTCCTCAGCTTTCGGTTTGGGAGTTATTAGTAAACTGAAAAATTATGGTGTTGATAGTAGCCTACTTGAGAAAAAAACCCAACAAAGGTTTTTCACGTTTCACAGTCTCTATATTTCTAATTAACTTTGATGGAAAATATAAAGAGTTGATAAATGTTTTATGTTAAGGATACACAAGAAGGAAACAGTTCGAAATATAATAATGAATTGGTAATTCTGAATACTATCATTCGTTTGGCGTCTTCCTCAGTTAAGCTTTGGGTTTCACAAAACACTTGTAGGCGGCAGATGAGTATAACATCAGCATTGAAAAACTTGTGTCTTGGTATAAGTGCCTTAATTTAACAATGGTGATTACGTAGAAAAGTAGTGTTAGATTTAGTATTGTAAATGAAATTTTGTTTTGATTTTTCTTTTCTTTTCTTATATATATATATATTGTGTGTGTGTGTGGTTTGTTTTTGTCTTTCTGGATGGCTCTCGTATTAATCGTTACAGCTTTTAAAGTATTTACTATTATCAAGAAACAAGAGTTATAGTTTTAAATTAAACTACACCAGTAAGATATAAATGAATAAATTGTGAGTATGTTGCATTGCATTCTCCCGCTGAAAAGGCAACAATACGCTTCGTGTGGTAGAATTAAACATGGATTCCACTTTTAGTACTAACAGCAACATACGCAACAATCACTGGAATACGTGATCAACAAATGTTTGTTTTCGATTGACTCAAACTGAAAAGTGCCAATAAATGCTTATCTTCGATGATCGACCGACTACCGAAGATATATTTAAAGTGCACTTTTACGATCGATTTTCTATTTGGTTTTCTTAATGGCTTTCCGGTAATTAATTCCCAATGGTTACTTGAAGTTGAAATACTTCTTTCTTTCCTAGTAATGTTGACTGGAATTACCAAATTGAAGTAACTTGCTGGTGAAAGTGATTTAACAAAAAATCACACTTCGGTTGCAGTTGCACATGGGTATAAGCAAATTTACTGAATTTTTGTGTCAGATTTGGCGCGGAATTTTCACAAATGTCACGTGAATTAAAATTATACACAATACTGTAAGAGTTTACTACTTCCCAGTCCTCGGATGAATAATATTGAACTAACTTACTTCTGGTAACATTAAAATTGCGATCTTGCCTGTAAGAGTAGTAATGATTACATACCTCGGTCACGGTAAGCTCTGTTCAGGAACCTAGTATGTTAAAAAGAGAGAAAAATTCAAAGAATACCCTGAGTGGTCGGAAAATTGGATATTTTCAATATTCGTAGTACATAGGAAAAGACTGGTTGTAAATCTTAAATATGAAGAGGCTAAGATTCTTTCCTCTCCAAACTAGTAAATGTCGTACATGCAGCGATGTAGGAGGTGCATAAAATGTCATCAACTATATAAAAGAAATTCGAATACTTTACCTGAATATTGAATATTTCTTGTGTATTTGCAAAAAACGACATATGAAAATATAAAATAAGAACACTTGCATGCATTAAGCACAATATTAACATGTATAAATGATTAAACACCTAAAATTTAATCACTATTATTATACCCTTTTACTGGTATTATCACACTTTTAATTGCTATCCCTTAAACACATTGATATTCGCTTCACAAGTAGGAGGGAGTATATTTCAGGGCATCACTGGCGTAGGTGTAGTCGGTGATTATTCAAGATTGCGATGAACTCCACTCCTTGTCATGATAATTCTACTAGCCATCCAAACGGCTTCACAATGCATGGCTGGACTACCACAACTGTATGATGAACAACCCGACAGTGATTTCACACCATGCAGCCGGCAAACGACGCAGGAAATCATTCGACCTCACTCCTGCAATTGAAAATCATTTAATGCCACTTTATCGCCCTTTTGCTATATTATAGCACTTATGAATATAAACTACAAACCTTCAACATTATTACGCTATATTCAGTACATGAGAAAGACCTAACTAGGTTTCTATAACGGAGTACACAGATGCACTGTCCTGAAAAATACAATGTTTCTCAGCGTGGGATTTGGACGTTATCAGCAAAACTCGAAATTCCCGGTGGTGGTAGTCTCTAAGGTGCTACTAGTAGACGTACGAAAATCTATATATGAATGTATGACAATCGTTCTTAGGCTGAGTTTGAACAACACTGAAAGTCTATGCGCTTTTGCTTCCTTGAGGATTGGGTCAACCGGTATTTCTCACAGCTCACAGTCTCCTATCAGTATTTCGAACTTACTTCAGTGGAAAGTGTAAGGGGTTGATTAAAAGTATTAAGTTAACGCTGCATAATACAACACTTAGTTCTGTCAGCGAGGGTGGGGCAGGATATCTATTCCGGAATTTCGAGCTCCGGAACTGATCACAGGTGTTCAATAATGTTGAGGTCTGTAGATTGGGTGAATGAGGAAAGTTGTTTTAATTCATCCTGATGATCTTTCAAAATTGCGTTACTGCCTGGAGACATCTAAACCGTAGGGTGCACGTGATCATCTAAAGTGTCCTCATTATCATTGGCAATAATGCGTCCTGTGATCGTTATCACAGGAACTACAGAATTGTTGTCAACAGAATTACACAACCGCCGCTATATTTCATGGTATGGAGGAGACAAATTGGAGCACAGCATACATAAACACGTCCAGTTTCTGTAAATAAGATGAAATAAGATTTATCGGACCATATTACGTATTTGCAATCATGGACGATCTATTTTGACTGTTCTCGACACTATTTTCGTTGCACTCAAGTGATGTTTTCAGTGATCATTACTTAGAAAATAGCAACTCAACTGCGAATATTTACGTTATGCAACTCGCTCGGATTTCGATTGTTGCAACAGTCTGTTCGGGTAGTTGCATAGACACTTTTGCCGTATTCGCTCTACGGTCCTTAGTAATTTCATCGTCAATGCTGGACACTCTCTGTCACTGAGGATAATCTTCCATCCACTTTTACGCTTCGTCCATGTTGTTTTTCCATGAATTCTGCAGGCCGTCATCACTTTGCACGCCGTTCTTTGTGACAACTAACCACGCACTGACAGTTTGGTCTCTAAAACAGAGGTGTGACATTTTTATCCCCACTATGTGTAGAGTTCAACACACACCTCCGTTCTATCCGCCTGGTGGATTACAGTCACCAAGCACGCAACTGATATCTGCCAAGCGCTGTACTTGCATCTTCAATTTTATCATTTGACACTCTCTATGTGTTGCAAACTATAGTGTTTTCATTATTTTGATAACCATCTGTATATACCTACGTCAATTATCGAAAACTACAATTATCGAAAGACACAGGTTAATTTAAAAAGTACATAATTTTAATGAATAGACTTGTTTGATTATTTTATATTATTTTAAATTAATTATTTTAAGTTTATTTTGAACTAATTTCAATTTTGGTTTTAAATGGTAACTTTTCATAAGAGCGTATTAATTTCTCATGCCCTTAATTTCACCAGTTACATTTTTCATTAAGTGTCACAACTCTAGACTATTCTTAGTAAAAATGAATAGCTTACTTTTGAAGTTAACGTTAATTTTAACCATCACTTTTTCTCATAATAATAGCTATGACTTTTCTTTGTCATAGCCATAGTTCTTAATTTTAATCGTTTAAGTTTTTAAATCTTTTTTCCAACTATGTTGACACCTTAAGATGAAATGGAGTAACTAATAATGTTTGAAATCTCTACTTGAAATAAGTAAAACACTTCAATCATGAGACGATTAAGTGGACAGTCACGGGTAATCTACTTCTTATTATAAATCACTAAACATACTTGATTGTAGCAAAAGTTTTGCATTTATAATTATATTAAAAGTAATATAAGTTTATTGTTTTAATTTCACTCGCAAGGGTCTCACTGTATTGAAGCAAAATGTGTTGCCATATAGTTTGATGATTTGTCGTTGTCAAAGGAACTGTCACTTCCTAACGCATACACTTGTGTTATCTGTCATAACGCGAACATGTAAGCTAGTGGAACGTTGGCAGAAAGCAAATTAATTAGTGTTGGAAATTGTGAATATACTGTTGAGAGTTTTCAGATGAGTAAGTTTATTTATGATTGTTGTTGGGTAATGGTCTACGAACATGGTTCCTCAGCTATGAATGTTGATGCTTCTGCTACGAGAAATCGGTTTTTAAGTTAAGATGGCTTACAATGCAGTTACGCCGTATGTTTTAGTAGTAACCTAGTGATATTTACCTTTTACTTTTCAGAAATGCTTCGAGTGTGGAACACACAATCCTCAGTGGGCATCTGTAACATACGGAATATGGATATGCCTAGAATGCTCGGGAAAACATCGGGGCCTAGGAGTACACTTGTCATTTGTTCGTTCCATTTCTATGGACAAGTGGAAAGACATAGAATTAGAGAAAATGAAGGTGAGTTTGCGCTGAACAGTATATTTTTTTTAAAATTTAGAACGATGAATGCAGAAAGATGTGTATTGTGGCTAACTGGGTTTCTACTGATCACTTTCGGACCTGGACATTGTACCTACTTACTGAAAAAAATCAAGATATGGTGACATACAGGAATCGTAAACTAAGGTGAATATGAAGTAGTCATAGGTAAAAACCTGTAACAAATAATTTTAAATGGGGGCATTAAGCTCTATTATTCATGATAGTTATAAATTGAATAATACTAAGGGATAAACTATATAATAAATAATTGAGTTTGTAATTAAGATTTGAGTACGAGTAAATGGTACCTGAAAATATTGGTTTATGTTCTCTTGTCTTTGTCCAAGAACGGGTTCTGGCTCACTCACCTGATTGTAGCTAAGAGGGACCGCTAAGCTACAAGAACAAGAATAGGACAGCAGTTCTTTTTTCGTGTAGTTGACAGAGGTGTATGATAAAAATGGAAATTGAAGAACAGCAGAGGAGGGATAGGTTGAGGGTTTGAATATAAAGACACTGACTTTCTACAATATCAAAAAGGTAGATACTTGATACTTATACCTGTACTAGTTACAAGACAGAGTAACTATTTTGTAAAGGTAATCTATTATTCTATAAATATTTTGACTAAGATCTTTTAAGTTGCAAAAGAAATATTTTAAGTCATTTACTTTATTTACGCCGAAAAGTATGTGCTCGCGTAAGGAATCAAGCATGGAACCAGACGCTCCCAAACTGTTAAACTAGACGTCCACACGTTGCAGACAAATCAAATCCAGACTCCATCCACCAAAGGGCATTCCATATTGATATAACAACTTACTATTACATTAACGCAAACTTCACGTACTGTCTTCAAATGTTGTTTTTCTGGCTAATACTTAGAGCAAGTTTAGCACATGGTAAATGCGAATTGCAAATGTGTAACCTGTTCGCCCCGGTGAAAAAGATATAAAGACATACAGAATAACTGCATGTTTGTGTTTTTCTCTAATATTAAATGTAGTAAATTTGCCTATATGTTCTGAGTGTAAAAACTAAGGCAGTTATTACATTTTATTTGTTTTTTCCCAAATACATTTTCTTTTCAATATATGGATTATTTATAAGAAAGCTGTATAGTTATGTAGATTGTAAGGTTGTAAGGAATTGATGATTTGTTATTAATATGTATGTTTTGTTTTTTTTTTTTTTTTGTACGTGTTGAATCACGTGTTGTACGTGTTACGTGTTGAGTCTCATCAGTAGTCAGTGATACAAGCTCTGTTCGGTATAATTCCTTTCACTGGAACTAGTTTGTATTGTGTTTATAAAATTTGTTTTTATCAATAAATTTCAAGGAATTTAGGGCGTAAATGACAATGAAAATAAAGGGCATCATCAATGACTCCCTACTTTCTTGACCGGTGAGTACCAGGGTCGATATGGGTATGTAGAGAACCAGTAGGCTCTGTAGGTTACGAATGCGTTGGTTGGTTGGTTTCGATGTCGCAAAGTGTGGTGTGTTCGAATAGGAGTCAAGAAACCGGTCGACGGTCCCGACAGTGTTGCAGTCATTTCTCAGATCACCGTGCGCTACTGGAGAGGCTTGCGATGGAGATCTTTGTGTCTGTCCTTATCTCGGACTCTGCTGTGTAATTCTACGTCGCACATTACCCGTGAAACCACAGAGATCCATCAGGATTCTCATAAGAAGTGACGAGAACCGGTCCAAAAGCACCGATTGTTTGCTTATGGAGGTGAGTATCTCCGGTGACCGACGGTCCCCTCGACCATTGTGAGTATGGGAGCAACAGGAATACACACTAGTTTCCGAATATGGAAACCTCAATGTCGATTTGAAGTTGTTTCAGTGCCAGGGCTCAAAACAGCCAGACACTGCTGATCGCTCTCGGCTATTTCGAACCATGCGTCAGCTGAGCATGGTTTGTGTGTGTGTGTGTGTGTGTGTGTCAGCGAAGAAACTAAACTGTGCTTTCCCCATAACACATTCCTAGCTACGAGCCTGCTGATTATCACAACTAAGACCAAGAATGGGTTCCAACTGGAACCAAACCAAGCACAGCTGACGCATGGGTCGAAATAGCCGAGAGTGATCAGCAGTGTCTGGCCGTTTTGAGCTCTGGCACTGGAACAACTTCAAATGTGATACCAGGATTTGCATATTGGGAAACTAATATGTCTTTCCGTTGTCCCCATACACACAATGCCCGAGGAGCCCGTTGGTTACTGGAGATACGCTCCCCCGCAAGTAAACAATCTGTGCCTTTGGGCCGGTTCTCGTTACTTCTTGTGAGGATCCTGTTGGATCTCTGTGGTTTCATGGGTAGTGTGCGGCATAGAATTACGTAACAGTCCGGAGATGAGGATAGACCCAAACATCTCCATCGGAAGCCCCTCCAGTGGCGCACGATGAACCGAGAAGTGACTACAACACTGTCGTTACCGTCAATCGTTACTGTCGTGCATTGAATGGAGATGCCCTTTGGCTGTGAAATGAACAGTGATATTGACGAAACATACCAAAGAGTTTCTTTTTGAGTACACAGTTAGCATAGAGCCTTCTACGCAGGGGATCCGGATTTCATTTCTAGTGGAACCACATGTGGTCTTGGTCCCATGTTAAAACTATAGGTTCACGTCATATATAGCATCAGTGCTGAACAGTTACATTAAACTCTAAATCTACCAACCATTTTTAGGAAAACGTCCGTGCTACTACAGAAAGCAAATAACCTATTGAAACTGTAAGATGTGGGAAGGCGGGAAAACATAAACCGTAATCCAATGATAAGTATAGGAACGTGAAGCAACAAAAATGTGTGCCATATTAGTTTGGTTTCAGAAACCAAGCACAGTAAACACGGGACTATAAGATAATAGTAAACTCAAAGCAACTAGTACGTTGAGGCCTTCGAAAAGGGAACATATGAAAAATGGAAAATAGGGTAGCAGAAATAGAAAGAAACAATAGAAAAAACAATGCTTGTGTTGGAGGTATAAGACATAAATGAACTCACGGAACAAAACCAGCTGAGATCAAATGTAGGTTAGGTTGAAAAACATTCTAACGGATCCTGGGAATATTTTTTAATGTTGAAATGGTATTTCGATGGATTATTAAATATGCATGAAGAAAGTTGTTCTAAATAATAATAATAATAATAATAATAATAATAATAATAATAATAATAAACACCTACAAAACTGCTTTGTGACGAAATGAAAGGTTTGCTTCTCGTATTTATGTTTTGTAGGCTAAAGGATACGAATGTGAATAATGAATGAACGAAATTGCGAACACAGTTTACCAGAAACACGTATAACTTGGGATGGAAGTGAGGGCTCACACTACAAATGAGCGAATGTCTCTCTTCAGAAGAGCCTTTTGACGATCCGCCCTCTAGAGAGCATGAAACAATGTTAAAAGGCTGAAAAATCATAAATCACTGTTAATGTCTATACTTGGCAAAGGATATATATCACAGTTTTCAGTAATTATGGGGAACATCCATAGCTAGATTATTGCACACAGATGGCTGTTTATATTCACCAAATAACATAAAACAATACTCAGATCATCCATTCATTCGAAATATTCAATACTTCATTCAAA
Organism: Thermobia domestica; assembly: GCF_964235325.1. Taxonomy (NCBI): domain Eukaryota; kingdom Metazoa; phylum Arthropoda; class Insecta; order Zygentoma; family Lepismatidae; genus Thermobia; species Thermobia domestica. Next base: position 95,996,379 of record NC_137470.1, read on the forward strand.
GGTTAAGCGCAACACCTCCACTGGTATATTCACTATATTCAAGAAAGTACATAGAAAAGTAAGAACAACTACAACATAACATACCTAATCCTAAGAATAAGACACATTAAAATATGGTGTGATAATCACGCATGAAATGCGCCCGGTAGCTTTGTAAAACAAAAACAAAAAAAAAAAGGAATCTTTAAGTTTTACGTCCAACGGTTATGACGGCTAGGCTAAAGGAGACGGTGATGATTGGAAATGAGTGAAATGAAGAAAGTGGGAGGAAACGGGAGAACCCCGAGATAACTCACGCATGCGGTGTTTGTCCAACACAAGGTTCACTTGGCGCGAGCTGGGATCGAACCCAGTACCCCATGCACCAGAGGTGAACGCTCTACCACTGAGCCACCGCGGTCCCGATATAGGTTTGTAGTTGACTCTTTCTATGATACTGCATGAAATGAAGGTATTATCGAATGTAATAGTGGTAATTAAATCTACACACCTAATATAGGTGGAACAGGTCGCTTGTATGTGATATTTTCATAGCGCGGTTAGAGTTTTACCTGGGAAGTTTGGGAAAAGAACGATTCGTTAAGCGAAAAAAATGGGAATATAATATAAAAGATGAATATAATATAAAATATATTTTTCCACTGATTGCCTTTGAACTTGTTAATTTTCTTTGCCAGTCGGACATTTATATGGTTATAAGTGCTTGAGTAAGATGAGTAATAATAACCCTGATTACATCGAACTGGCAGATGAGAGAATCTACTACAGTTTCGTTTCTGCGGCAGTTTGCTTTAAGGTTTCTTGTGCCATAAAATAAGTTAAATTTTGATTATAGTTATTTCTATCGTGCTGATTTTTCTCTTTCATTTTCAGGTTGGTGGAAACCGGAAGGCTAAAGACTTTTTAAGTTCTCAGCCCGATTGGAATGATTCAATGTCAATCCAGCAAAAATACAACACTAAAGCAGCTGCGCTATATAGGGACAAGGTAAAATTTGTTTGCTCTTATTTCTGCTTCCCAATCCTAATCCTAACTATATATAAAACTACATGAACTGACATAAAATAACGGGTACTTCCGGTTGAGGTGAGCAGTTTAAATTTGGCATGATTGTAGCTTTCCGAGACTAACCCACAGAAAAATTGCCAAAAGTTAATATTTTTAATTTTTAGGGAGTCTGAAGATGAGATGGAGAAATTCCACATCATATTTAAATTGACTTTTTTTTTTAACCTATAATGTCATCATTTTTTTACCTATAATGTAATAGGTACTTGGAATAATAACTTGAAATTCGGTGTGCTTGTATTTTTTCGTTAGCATTACGTAAGTAAATTACCAAAAATAACAATAAAAAAAAATCAATTGTAGAGTGGTTTCGTGGGGAACTGAAAAATCTTTCCCGTGTTATTTATATGAGACATGTTCTACACTCCAAAATGTTTAGGCACTTCCGGCAGAATCAGAATGATGAAATTTGGCATGTTTGTAGCGTTCCGGTATTAACCCACAGAAAAATTGTCAAAAATGAATATTTTTAGTTTTTAATGGGTATAAAGGGGGATGAAGAAATTCCCATGTTATTTAAATAGGCGTTTTCTTGGGATAAAATCTTATCTTTTAGATGGGTGAAATACGAAAAGAAACTTGAGGTTTGGTAAAATTGTGGGTTTACGCGGTGTAAGTCCGTAGGCCGAGTAAACGCGGGGGTCAGGGGGCGAAGCTCCCAGCTGACCAAATTCAGGAAATGTTAAGAGCAAATGCACGAAATTCACTCTTGATGGAAAGACTGACACCTAAAAGACGCGAGGTCGTAGACCGAGCAAACGCGGAGGTCTGGGGGGCGGGGGCCCCAACTGGCCAAAGGCAAGTTTGAATATAAAAGTAAATAAATAATAAAATTAAAGAAATAAAAGAAAAAAATATAGAATTCGAGCTCTGAGAATAATTTAATTCCCGAATTGCACCCCTGTAAAACATACAGCTAGAAATACATGTTGATGGCTTGTGTCGTCTTCGTGTGCATCTATACGCTGGTTTAAATGGTTTGTATACTTCCAGGAATAGGTCCGAGAGTTTTTAACAAGTCACCATCGAGTTCTTTTGTCTTACAGTGTTGAATATTGGGAATGTCAGAAAGTCTTCGTCCTTTTAGCTGTTTTTAATTGTAAGAATAGTCAGAAACCATAGGGTGCTAAGTTGGATGAATCAGGAGGATGAAATAATTCGATGATAGGTTTTGCAGGCAGGAACGCCCACTATGGCTTTCGATAACTCATTTTTATGACAAAGATCAGAAACATCATTAGGGTTCACAATAATGAACTGGCAAAAGCTCTTGTCAACTCGAGGTACGCGCGCACATTATTTAAAACATTTACAATCATGATTACTCACTTTAACCTCTTCATGGCTTGTACTTACTGTACTTCCTTTCTGTGCTCGTGATTCTGGTTTCTGTCACTAGTTGGTATACTAACCTTTGGGTGAAGACTGAATGTGTTTCGGATCCTACTGTACAACAGTCAGTCGTTTAATTCCAACCAAATTATAACACAGGTGAGTTTGCGAAGTCGTTCTTGGATGTAAATTGTTACACTTGTTATAATGACTACAATGCTTTGATTGAATAGTGACGGATGTGTTACTTCCATTTGTAGAACTAGAGTGTATTTCATTATTTTTGTCAATATGCAACCATTAGCTGGAAAAGAGAAGTATATACTCCATGGGGAAAATCGAGAAACCAAATGAAGAAAGTAAAATAGAAACTTCACGTCGCAGGATCTGCTAATTTTTAGAAACAGAACAACACTATTTATTTATTGTACAGACTACAGCAGAATAAAGGTATATTACGAGATAGGAACAACAATACACTCCTCCAGATCAGTGCGAACCCTTTGGTGCACGGGGTTCCGGCTTCGATTGAACGTATTATGGTGGTTCGGGTTTTCCCTTGAACTGTAGCTATTCATGTCTCGTATAGCCTTGGCGTTGAAAGGGGACACTAAAATAGAAGAAATAAAAAAAAAACAAACAAACGAAAAGGGCAGTATGCCTGTTTCTGGTTACTTGATTGCGATATCTGTGCACTGTAGAATAAGTAAAGGAACCAGAGGGGTACAGATTTCGGTAAGGATGTTCTACTATCGCCAAGGTTTCCTGTAGGACGCGAGAGTGTATCTTCATTTTAAGACAAGTAAAATTAATTCTTTATAATTAAAGAATTAATTTTATTAAAATTATTTTTAAAATTAATTCTTATCATACCACCAGAAAACCTAAATTTGATGTCATTTCTGAAAATTGATTTCAATTTATTGAGGAACTGCTGAAATAAAATTTATACAGACGCTCCTAAGTGAGTTTGACCTATAGTACATTAAATCGGTCCCTTGTGCTCGAACAGTTTTTACCAAATTTTGTGAAAAACACAAGAGCCATTTCCAAATCACAAATAAGGCGTCACGACGACTCTAAAAATTGGGTTTTCAGTACATATCTGCTTGTCTAAAATGTATTGAACCTTTTGTGTTGATATGGCGCTGGTAACCCAAATCCAGGGTATATGAGAGTCAGTGAGAGACATAACGTCATATGACAGCTCAAGCTAATAAATGTGCAAACAATGTTCAAATACTTGTAGTCAGACGTAAGGTATTATGCCGTGAAGATGTGTGAACTTCTCACAAAATTGTGCTACATTTTAAGGTTTCATACCAGTAAAGACGCAAATGCTTCGTAGGCCCATGAAGAAATTTGTGGTGTTTATGAGAAAGATACATTACCGGAAAGCAACAGCCAAAATATGATTTAGTCGCTTTCGTTCTGAAAATGTCGATGTCTAAAATGCTACTCACAGTAGGGAAAATCATAGAAAAAGTGGATGATATTCTGGCAAAAGCTGAGCAAGACTGGTGGGTAGAAAGTTGTAACATAGCCAATGACGTTAACATCCATTATCAAACAACGGTAAATCATTTGGCGAAAACTGACTAATGAAAGAAGTTGACATTTGAGTGCTATATAACCTGACTAAAGAACATTTATTCGATCAAATTTCTATCTGGGAATCTCTACTGAAACGTAACGAACTCGAGCCATTTCTGATACGGTTGATCACGAAGGATGAGGAGTGGATAACCTACGACAAGAATGTGAGAAAGTGATCGTGGTCGAAGGGAGGAGAAACTCCACAGTCTGTGGCAAAGCTCACACTGATGCCTAGGAAGATTACGTTGTGTTTGGTGGGATTGGAAGGGCATAGTGGATCACGAGCTGTTGCCACCGGGTGGAACGACAGACTCGGGCTTATGTTGTCAATAATTAGTGCGAATGTACATATCAGTTCAAAAGAAACGACTGGAACTGGTCAAGAGAAAGGGTGTCGTATACCACGCTGGTATCGCTATACCACATATATATTTAATGACTCGTCAGAAATTTTGCAGGAACTCAGGCCATATAGCTCAGACGTGACACCGTCAGGCTTTCATTTGTATCATTATTTTTTATCATCTTTTTCCTTCCATGTAACAACCAATCTAATTTTCAGAAGTTATGCAACCACACGTAACATTTTTAACGTCTAAGAAAAGAAAAACAGAATCAAATTTCGATACTGAACTATAACTTGGTAGCATTTTAATCATGTATTTCCTAATTTGTTCCCGTTAAGATTAAAAATGGTCAAAATACGTCATATCTTAAGAGTTCAACAATCGCTTCTATCTCGAAATACGTAGTTTCGTTTCATAACAGCTAACGATTGTAATCAAGTTGGTCATTACAGGGCACATGTGTGTTGAAAAACAAAAATTCTTAGTTAAATTTGCAGAGAATTGAAGCCAGATCTCTCATTTGACGACAGTTGGTTTACCATTTACCTACTTTGAACATCGTTTTTTTTTTTTTTTTTTTTTTTTTTTTTTTTTTTTTTTTTTTTTTTTTCGTTACATGTCTTTATGAAGAAACGAAAGGAACTAAAATTTAAGTTGTTATTTTGCACTTGACTCACTAGAGATATAGAACAATGATGTACTAGGAAGCATTTCTAGATGTTGGAGTAAAGAGAACCAAAATTCCAATTTCCCATTTTTCTGGCAGCTGCCTCTTCTTATTGCTGCTTTAAGACTTAAAAAGATATTTAATTTAAAATGTGTACAAAATACTTGTAGCTAGCTGAGTTGGTAAACTAGTTATGAGAAGCCAGCCGGTTATTTGATATTTACTGCTTATAAACAACTTAAATTAGTACAAGGGTAGTCACTGTGATAATTGTAATCTGGTTAAATAACATAAAGTGAATTTTCACATGAATTATCCAGTTGATTTCATTCCATGAGATTCCTGAAAGCTCTTAATGAAGTCGATGTTCAGGAACTAGAGATCTCTGACGAATAAGCTTCAACTTAATAATGAGTTAAATATTGAAAGCCTTATTGAAACATAAGTTTTGACAATGTGTGAAATTAAAAGCACAGGTTGTAGGAAATGTACCGATAAATTTATACATAAGGAAACAAACATTGTTTATGAAGGCCTATTTGTTTGAATCTACACTTATAAAGTATAATGTATATATATAGGGTGAACCATTTATCTTGAAACGCTTTTAAACTAATGGATAAAACGCTGACTCGGAATACATATCCAGTCCTTTGAAATCATACAATAAGCGTTTTATAGGGCTTTAGAATAAAAATCTTTTGGCCCAATTCGGTCGGCAAACATTGTTCTCTACATATCAACGCAGTATGACATCTGGCACTTTAGAATTGATTTCTTGGTTAAAATCCTTCTCTTTCCATTGTATGAAGCATCTGTTAATACTCATAGCTCATATTCCATTTTACTCTTCATCTAATATTCGCAAAACGTTATTAAATGGTCATATTATATTTTAATAATGATAGAGGAAGTTACATATACAGGGTGTTCTATTTATATGTGTATCCATCGGATAAAGAATATAATAGTAAATATAAGTATAAAGATGCCTTGGCTACACTAAGTGTTAGAAATTTAATCCTACAGTTACGTAATCCGTTTTTCCACGCGTTCCAGTATGTTCGTTGCAACACCAGAAAGCATTGTTTTACATACTCCTTATGACAACAGTGGTATTCATCTTCAACTCTTATATCTTGTTCATTATAGCTCTGATTTGGTTCTTTGGTCAGTTTTGTTCTATTAATACTTCAGCTCTTCCAAAGTGTGTGGAATTTGTTTGTACTCAGTTTGTTTTTAATCTCCGCACAAACTGGATAAACACATTGAGATGTTGGTACTTGTCAAGAAAACTCTACAAGAACGAACCTTGTCTTGGTTAACAGACAACGAAGTGGAAGGCTAGACCCTGCAACGGATGAACAACATCGCAGTCGTGTTGCTGAACTGATTCGAAAGAACTTGGGCACTACAAAGGCAGAGCTTACCATGAAGTGTGGCATATCACGGGAACGTATGTAGGCGATAATCTGATTTGGGATACCGGTAGGTTTGTGCGCGGTGAGTGCTGCGAAAGCTAACTTCTTAAATAGAAAGAATAATGAAAAGAATATTAAGAACAGAAGCCATTCGTGATTAGGAACTAAACAACACTAGTGAAATATCTTACGTATTGCGCTATTATCTTCGTCACACTGCAGTCAGATAACATGAAATCAAATATTTATGCTGGTATGCAAGTTTATATCGAATAATATTTTAAAGCAAAATATACCCATATTTACGATGAAAAAGTTAAAATAAAAGGAGTGTAATAAAATAATCGCATTCAATTTATAAACAAAATACGTTGAAAAGGCTCGCAATGCAAAATGCAATTTTATTTCCGTTTGCCAAACAGTAGCATATTTTTCAGTATATTTTACTTTGGTTGTTTACAATTAAGGTGCTTAAAAAGAAATATTAAGAAAACATACATTATCTTCCTTTTGTACAATTATTGTAAATTGAATTCTAAAAATCACGCCCACTCTTAGATGTAGGATAAATAATATTACACTTCTACTAAGTAACTGTCACGTGTCAGAAACACCTTGCAGAAAACAATTGCTGATTTCGCTTTCATCCTAACATCACTTAACGAAACCTGAAACCCCTGTAGTTTACCAGTTAAGAGTAATATTTAAATTTTATTCCATTAAAGAAATCAAGCACGAGCGATTTAACTAAAAACATTGATTTAAATCATTATAAAAGGTCGTGATTTTTTCAACTCTCATTCTAGCGTAGTGGCAAGTGAGAAAATTCATCGCCTTTGTTTTACTGTCGTATCTCATCCTACGTATAGCCCAGATCTAGCTCCATCAGATTTTCATCTTTTTCCGAAACCTAGAGAACACCTGTTTGCATTTCATCCTGATACAGACGATGCCTTGAAGCAAGAAGTAGGACATGCCTTGAGGTAGGGAGATTATCTGGAAAAATAGTTGTTGTGCTCTTGTAGATCGAAGTGCCAATAATGTACAAGTGTTTGTTTCCTACCGATAACTTCAACCATTTTTATGTAGAAAAATTACTAACTAACTTATGACTTATCAAGCATGCATTCATAAGAAGTCTCCACTGACTCCTGTCCTTAGTCAACTGAATCCAGTTTCTACTTTCTATTCTTATTTCTGCGAGATCCATCGTAATATTGTCCTCCAAGCTGTGTCTAGGTCTTCCTAATACTCTTTCTCCGATGGGTTCCCAGTTCAAATTTTGAAAGCTTTCCTACTTTTTTTCCATTCTTTTTACACAATCTGCTCCTCCTAAACTTAATGATCCTAAAATATTAGGTAAACAGTAAAAATTATGTAGTTCTCTGGTATGGATTTTCCACTATTCTGCATTCCCGCCTCAGGATTTCATTTTAAAGGACTTTCAGTGTACGTTCTTTCCTCAAAGGAAGGGACCATTATCGTTTTATACATTTTAAACGTCAAATTCTTCGACAGAACTCGCGAAGACAAAAGGCTTTGGACTGGCTAATAACATGAATTCCGTGTTTGGAGTTGACATTTAATTTTTTTCGAGGAAAAGGTTTCAGTCTGTTAATGTTGATCTTAGATATTTGAAGGTGTCCATTTTGTCTAAAATATAACGTGATATTTTAACGTATCCATAATTTACAGTATTACTGTCACGGCGAATTTCCATGTATTGAGTTTTGTCTGCATTTACTTTTAAACCTATGTCCCTTCAGACGTTTAATAATACCTCTGCATTTCTTTTTATTTTCCTCTTATCATTTCCTATCAGATTGAAGTATGAGCCATAACCTGCTGAGTCCCGTTCAGCTCTAGACCTTAGTTGCTATATCTAAATTTCCTTTTCTCGTTTCCGTAACAAAATTAAGTAATAACGGAGACAGGCCATTCTCGACGGAGAAGCTCGAGAACAAATATTTTTGTACTTTGACTTCACTTTGGGTTTCATTTAAACACATCTTAATTAATCTAATTAGCTTTTTCGGTGTACCAAATTCGGTAATAATTTTCTACAATATTTTCTCCCTAACCGAGTCGTAGGCCTTTCTGATATACATAAATAATTTATGTATTGGGCTGTTGTATTCCCACATCTTTTCGAATATTTGGCGAACGGTAATAAATGTCTGGTCGATAATTGATGGATTTCTCCTAAATTTGTACTGATAATTTCCAATAATTCAGTCTTTGTATTGGACAAAACTTACTAACAGAATGCTAGAGAAGATTTTATAGAATTGTAACAAAAGAGAGATGCCTCAAGTTTGCACAGTGGTTGCACTTTCTTGCAAGTTTGAACAGTGGTTGATTCTTTCCATCCTTGTGGCAATTCCTCCTCGTTCCAGATGAATGTGTGTTCCAAAATTTTTCTCCTCCAGCTAAAATTAACTCATCAGGAATTTTGTCTACACCCAGAAATTTATAGTTCTTTAATTCCTTTATTTCATTTCGTATTTCTATTGATTAGACTCTGGGATATACGATTCTTTTGTTTTCGTTTTTACTTTCTTTACCATTATTATTATTATTATTATTATTATTATTATTATTATTATTATTATTATTATTATTATTATTATTATTATTATTATTATTATAGCTGCATGTTTAACAAGTTGTCAAAGAAATATGCCCACCTATTCAAAATTCTATCCGTATCCCTAAGAATTGTTCCGTCCGCTTTAATACGAGGATCATCCAGAAAATAAAGACCGTTTAGTTATACAAAATGAAAAACAAAATATTTATTGAAAAAAAATGTTACATACCTGAAGCTTCCTTCACTTCTCTACATAATCACCAGCTTCATTTAAACATTTGTCGTATGTGTTCACGAGCTTCAGAATTCTCATGTTATACTCTTCTTCTGGGTGACCTTCTTATACAAGGGCGAGATTGATAGCCTTTCTTAAATTCGTTGATACTTTTATGTATGTCTCGATTTTTTTTTTTTTTTGTTTGTTTTTTTTGTTATCTCCAAGTTCAAGAACAACCAAAAAACATGTGTCGCTGTTCTAAAACTTTTGAATGTTTTTCACCTGATCTAAATGAAATTTTGTGCAGTTTTGCTGTTCGGATTTTGTACCAACGCAGTTCTGCCTCTCTTCCTTCCCAGTTAGTTTAGTATATTTCTGGTCGAGCCATGGTTTGTTTCTATGTATTTCTGCGTGTCCTAGTTTTTCTTTTGCTGAAATTGTTACCGAAGTATTCTCAACAGTAGTACATTGTGAACCTTATAAAACCGAGAATTTATTCGACATTTCAGTCTGATATTAACCTCTCTCCTGATCCTCCTCTGATATCTTTAAATTATACCTCTTCGTTATTAAATGCTTATTATTTCCCTTTTTTCAACTATAATCTATATCTCATAACCGCTGCTACCAGGTAGTGGTCAGCATCACGGTAAACTCCTCTAAGCGACCGAAAATATCAATTATACTAGACCGTCTTCTATCCACTAAAACGCAATCAGTCTGGTTATGTGTTTTTCCACCTTGTGATGTCCAGGTGTATTTGTAATGTCGCGATGTGGGAATTTTGTACTCTTCGCCATAAGATTTTTGGATGTTGCAATGTTCGTGAGTCTAGTGTCGTTTTGATTAATTTTCTTATGCAGACTTTCGTTCCCTACAACAGTTTGGAAAATCTACCCGAACTGAATGTTTCGTTCTACGTTCGTCTTGAAATCCCCTAATAGAATTTTGACGTGGTATAGCATGAGTTCAACACGTTCTATTTCTTTGTAAAAACTGTCTTAGTATCACACTACTGAACCTTTAGGGTAATAAAATAAAGTCTCTCATTAACAAATTCAACACGTTTAATTGCTGATATTAACTATGAACGAAAAGTCCTGTTCCTAGTTTGTGATTTTATTTCCTTTCCCATAAAGAAAAGTTAAACTTTCCAGTCTGCAGCGCTCTCTTTCCTTCTCATCTAACTTCCTGAACTGATCCATCTTATATTTGTCGTTAGGGATTTTGATCCGCTTACCCTATAGAACCTGCTTATATTCCATGTTTCATATCTATTTTACCATGTTTAGATCGCGCCAAATCATCAGCCCTGGTCCGAGACTTCTGTAAACGTTTATGAATAAGTGTTTTTTACAGGATGACGTTTATAGCCTCACGTCAACTCTCCAGGCTGGAGAACCACCCCATTTCGTCTGTCCGCGACTCTTATTCAATATATTCAGAGCTAATCTCTATATGTAGAAAGGGGGCGCGATGGCTCAGTGGTAGAGCGTTCACCTCCGGTGCTTGGGGTCCCTGGTTCGACCCAGCTCGCGCCGTGTAGACTTTGTGCTGGACAAACACCATGCTCGTGGGTTTTCTCGAGGTTCTCCCGTTTTCTCCCACTTTCTTCATTCCACCATTTCACTCATCTCTCATCATCACCGTCTCCTTTAGCCTAACCGGCATAACCGTGGGACGTAAAACTTAGATTTCATTTCTATATGTAGAAGCCTTCTCCTCGCAACCAGAGGACGCGTCGTACCGTAGTGACAGGAACTAACAATACATGGACACACAGGGTCAGTTATAAATTTCCATACAAAGGATGAAAGCGGTGACTATTTTTTAATTTTCCTTTTGAGGCAGCTAAACAAATGAAAAGATGTCACATAAGTTTCCATGCAAATGGTAAAAACGGAGACTAATGTTTATTTTTCGTTTTAAGGTAGGTGAACCAATAAAAAAAGAGGTGTCACTAACAAAGGAAGAACGGATTGACATCATTCTGTTAGCTGGGAGTGGAACCTGTCGTTATGTAGCACGTACATTCAATAAAACCCACACCCATGACACCGTGGCCAAACTTATCAATAAATTGAGAGGAACAGGTTCTATCGCCGACGAACGCAGACCTGGAAGACTAAAGACAGGAACTTCTAAGATGGTACTATCAACAATGATCAGAAGTCCGACGAAGGGGATCCGATGTCTCTCTGTGGAAATTGGAATCAGCCAAAGTAGTGTCATGCGCATTTTGCACGCTAACATTGACACCGATACAAACTGCAGTTATTGCAACTTCTTACAGAGGCAATCCTGACCGTAGAGCAAAGTTCTGTGAGTGGACACTGAACATAAACGAGAATCTTTCTAGGTTTGTTAGTTCCGTTCTTTTTTCAGATGAGGCAAATTTTTGTGTCACTGGTGAAGTGAAGAGGCAAAATATCAGGTACTGGACGGATAGCATTCAACGTTGTCGGGTTGAAAAATGCAAGGGGCGATGAAACTCATGTTGTGGTGCGGGATTTGGAGTAATAGGATTGTTGGTCCTTTTTTTTTTTTTTTCTTTCTTTTTCATTGAGGGAAACCTCAATGCATTGAGTTGTCTCAAGATGTTCTAAAATGACACTTTCATGTTAATCCTTGACGAAACTTCACTGCATTCTTCAGGCAACACAGGACAAAGCGCATTACGGTATTGAAGTGCGCCAATGGTTTGACCAGCAGTTTCCTGTGCACTGGATCGGTTGACGTGACCCGTTAAGTGGCCACCCATGTCATCAGATCCTACTTCCATGGATTTTTACCTTTAGGGACACCTGAAATCCGTTGTGTACCAGAAGAAAATCCATAATATTGACCACCTTGAAAGAAAATCACACAAGCTTACAACCAAGTAACAGGAGAAACATTGTCACGTGTTCGTCAAAATTGGTTAGAGGAGCTATCACTGTGTTTGGACATGGAAGGAAGACATGTGGAACATATCCTTTAATTGTAGCGTAATATAATCCCATTTGTAAAAAGAAAATAAACATTAGTCACCGTTTCCACCATTTGTATGCAGTCTTACGACTCACCGTGTAGATAAATAGGAGGCATTACTTCCCAGCATGCCCACGTAATTAGATTACATAAACCTTTTTCTTTTTATTTAGAAGGTAGTTATTTTCTTAAGTGAATTCGCCTGCATTTAACAAAATGCTGTAAATTGAGAAGAGTTAATATGCACTGACAGACACATTGAACAAAATACAAAGTACATATAACGTTATCCATGTAATGACGCGAAGTTAAAACTTTTAGTTTTAGGTCTAACAATTATGCCGTTTAGACTAAAAAAAGACGGATGAGCTGCGAAAGTGAATAGTTATGAAATAACTAGTGAAATGAAAATGTGGGTGAAACGGGAAAACCCCGAAGAAACCCAAGAACATGATGTCCATCACAAACTCACATTTACGTCTCATTCAACCTCCGATGCTGAGAAAAAAAACGCTAAACTTTAATAAACAACAACCATTTTGAAAGTCTCATATCCATCACTGTGGCTTAATTTTGTAACTGATTAGACAAGGGTGTTCCATTATTATATTCACTTTCTTTCTCAGTGCCAGTTCTTTATTGTTCAGTATCCTTTTCCACGCATTCAGGCACGTCGAAAACAGGAGAAATCTAACAAGTTGGACGTTTTTACAGAAAGAAAATAAGATTCTCATTCTACAGTTTTCTTGAACTTGTTTTTCCGTTGGCTCACGTGAGTTATAATTAGTGATTTTAATCTTAGATCTTGCACAATGCACCAGATATATATATCGCTGAACTGTAGCCAGAGTGGTGACTGTGTCGTGTGGTACTAAATGATGATTGAGTCGTCACCGCATATTCAAAAACAGCAAACGGTAGAAAATTCAATACAGAATCGTATGAGTTTTTTCTCCGCATCGTGAATTTTTTGAGCATGTATCATAGAGTTCATAGCTTAATGGGAGAACAACGTCTTCAATCAAAATGCTAGAGTGGTTCTGGTGCTAGTTAGTAATAGGTCTTGCTCCCTTAACCTCCGTGTTTCACAAGAATATAAGATATAATCATAGCTTAGAACCGTGAATTTGGGCATTAATATCTAGCCATTAGAACCTAAGTTCTTTTTTATGCTATTGATAATTCGTTATCTTATGTTTAATATTAAATAACTTTTTATTTCAGATATCTACACTGGCTCAAGGGAATGAATGGAGTATAGAAAGATCACCCGCACAAAGTTATACTAGTTCAAGCATCAATTCGTACTCTGTGTCTAATTATAGTGACAAATTCAGTGCTAGTTATCAGAGTAACGAAGAAGGCTCTTATCAAAGTGGGAACAGTGGCGGTAGTGGTTACCAAAGCGGGGGAGGCTACCAGACTTTGGACAGTCAACAAAATTTCACTGACCAAAAGGAAGCATTTTTTGCAAGGAAACAAAACGAAAATGCACAAAGACCAGAGTGAGTGTTTCGTATTATTTTAAGTGCTTTTAGTTACTACGATCAAGAATGTCTCTTAGTGTGTGGTGGTGCACTCTCATGATTTACAGTGAATGAAATCACATCGTTCTTATCTGCTGTCAAAAAGTTTTCACCATTCTATACTGGGCTATCAAGTATTAAATTTCTAGCGCAGTCTACTATATACAGTGTGTCCATACAGTCTGGCCACATAGGGAATTTTAATAATTTGTTTTCGTTTTTTCAGATTGAATGATGGTTCTGTCTAAAGAAGAACGAGTCGTGTTGGTACTCTTAAGTGGACGAGAAGGATGGTCGTATTGCAAAATTATGAACCTTTCTCCCCCTGATTTCTTTTTCCGGAATATGCTGAAAGAGAAAGTTTACCCGATGAAGATTAGAAATTTAAACCACATGACAGAACGCATTACCAGTCAGTGTGCTGAAATCGATGGCAATTCAGACCTATTCCATCGAGTTCACCTTAATCTTGCAAAGCGCAGCAAATTATGCATTGAACAGCACAGAAATCGTGTAGAAAATATTATTCATTAACATTAAATTGACTAAAATGTGCTTTTTCCCATGTACCCTGACTTTATGGACACCCTGTACAAAACAACATAGCACGCTAGATACTTAATTCTTATAAGAAAAAAGCCACTTTTTTTGTAAAACTTTACACTAAGACTGAATCGGGTAAAAGGAATTCAGATAAATCATTCTTCAATGTCTTCATCTTTCTCACCTCAACCATAGGTTGGTGGGCAACATGGAACTTTTAAAACTTTTCTCTCCTTTCGGAGAGCTGTTTTATACTTGTTTCTTCAATGTAAACGTTGCAAATCCAAGAATTAAAAAGGGAGATGAACATGTATTTTTATCATAAGTAATTTGTTATAGAGCATGCTTTAAAATGATTTTACCGGGTGGTCCGGGTGAAATCCCTCCCGGATCTACGAAACTTGCTCGAGGCCACTGTGATTTAACAGTATTTTTGCAGTACTACTTTTCACCCCCGTGTATTGAAATTTCGACCTGAGAAATTGAAATCAGCACTGTTTAAAATACTGTCTAATTATTATTTTTGATCTAATTTCCAAAATTGTAAATTATTTACCCCCTAAAATTAATTATGTACAAAGTAACATTAGTGTTGAGTGAGCGAGCAATTTTGAGTTTAGCGTCTCTTCTATTTGAGACCTGGACCTACAGCTTAATGTGGGATTCGAACCACATTAGCTACCGCCGGAAATCGAACCTAAGTGTCCTCGACGAAGGCGCGTACACTAACCGCTTAGCCACGAAGGAGGTCCTAACTTTAGTATGAAATAATATAAATAAGTAAATTGCCATTATTGATCGTCTCTGTTAATAGCACGCTCATTGTTGGCTATTTAGCCTAATCCTAATGAAAACAATGGGATATATATATATATAGTGTGTATGTCAAAATTCATATATATAGTTTCTTTCATCGTAGAGAAAAACCCCGTTCGGATGAGAAAGAACTACTATATTCTGTGTATCCATCATGTTCAGTACGTGTTGCATCTTTTCATTCCTAGGCAACATTGAAGGATTTCCATATTAATGTGTCCTCTTTCGAGTTACCAAACGGTTTCCGAGAAAATGATCTCGGGTCACATTTTGTAGACGCCCCCACTTATCACGGCAAATTTATCATTTTGAAGGGGACCAATGCCCCCTGCAACGAGAACGCGACTTTGTTTCCTCTACAACGACCAGGAAAGTATGTAAATTATATGTATGCCGTGTACAGTGGCAGTAGATGGAATAAGTCATACAAAAAAGTAGTTTCCGAGAACTGTTTGCGTGTGTTATTGGAAAGAGAAAGCAGGCGCATTTAATACAAAACTTTATTGCATAGAAAACTTCAGAGTCAGTATCAGAAACTTGTTATTCAAGGTGTTTTCAATCATGTTCCAGCTTAGTTGACATTAACTCCTTTAACCTGGTACGACTCTACTTATGTGTACCAATCCCAGTCCCAGTTTGGTGCTGACTGTAAACTTCAAGGAAACTCCATCACGATGCAGATAATACCATTCTCCACTTTAATTTTGTCTTTCAAGCTCTACATTAAAATTACAGAAGGTTGTTCGGTTTATATCTGAAAAATTTGGCAACGCTGTCATCATCTGTGTTGTTACGCCAGAAACTTGAAACGGCGTCGGTACTGTCTCGCCTTGCAGGTTTCCTTAGTAAGTGATTTTTCACAAAAATTGGCACATTGCACAATACCTTTTATAATCATTTGCTGGAATCGTTGTGTTTGATTAAACTTAAATGACAAAGACTACTACGAAATATGTTCTTGCATATGATTAAGTCCTATGTACATATGTACTAACATTTGAGTTAGTAAGAGAAAATGGGGCAAAAGGAAGTGAAACGGAAAGTTTTCCTAAGTCTACCTTTTGCTCATTTGATAACATATGGAACCATTCCTTATGTTCGCGCCAATGGGTTACGAAAGACTAAAACTATTCTAAAATAATCGTTAAATACTGAATGTACTGAATGAACGAAAATAATTCTCACCTTAGTTTGAGATGATAATAATAATAATAATGTATTGGTTACGTTTGCAGTTTTATATCTAAAAAACGTAAATCGAAAGGTAATAATAACATTTCGAGAACGTAGTGGCTTAGAATGTAGGAATTATCGATTTGGATCGTTCTTGGCACAAGACCAGGCCTGAGAATATTTCTTTACCTGTATACCCTGTCGGTTACGCAACAGAGGATATCCGAGATTAGAACTTAAAAGCACACAAAACAATCTAACCAATTTGGGGCTCTTCTTTTCTACAAGATTAAAGTTTTCAACCTTGGAAAATTTACGTATACGGTGCTTTATTTATTTTGGCGTGCTAGACGGGTGACGAAGAGATATATGTGTGTATGTCAAAATTCAAATGATATTATGTTCATGAGTATTCATTTCAGCACGGTCCAACCTTTAAGTTTTAACTTCTATCGCTGGTCTCTTTCTAACGTCTCTTCAGGTTCCTCTAGGAGATATTAACAATAAGGATCACTAACATAAATAATAATTTAAAAAATTCCAACCCACTCAGGTGAATATCTCTCAATAAAACTTGTAACCAGATTCAGGGTAAAGAACAATCTTTATTCAGTAATTAAATCAGAATAAATTAAAAAAAAAATGAATTCTCCAAATAGCGAAAAAATCTTTCAGGGCTCTATAGCTTCGGAGCCCTGTCTCTTAAGTTTGAAGCTCAAGCAAAACAACATCCTATCAGTCTCTATTCAGACTTCACTGATCAGTCATCTCCTCACAGCTCAGTCCTACCCTAATTCTATCAGCAAGGCCTGACTCCAACCTTCCGTCAATTAAAAAAAAAAAAAAAAAAAAAATTAAGAATAACCAGAATTGTCAAAGGACATCACTCAGTCCAAAGACAGTTATTCATCTCAAAGAGAAAACCATCATTTAGGTTTCTCTGGCCTAACAAAAAAAAAAAAAAAAAAAAAAAAAAAAAAAAAAAAAAAAAAAAAAAAAGAAGTTTGCCTCAGAAGTTTTTTAATTTCCCAAAATCCTACTTTCTCCTAGCTAGAAGATTACGGGAATCATTCATCCCGATAAGCTATCACTCAAGCTTATTTCTATCTGAAACTAAATTTTCATACTAGCTACGGTCATCACTCTGACCCAAGGAATTTCTCCCTTGCTCTAACCATCATTCAGGTTAGTCCCTCTAGAAAGCCTATTTAAAAAAAAAAAAATCTACAGCCATCACTCAGACCCCAGAGAACTTAATTCTCCGTCATTCGGTTATCACTCAAACCGATCCCTAACAGATAGGAAAGTTAAAAAAAAAAAAAAAAAATATTTCCAGGCGAGGCAATGACCCAGACAACAACGGGGAGGCTTCTAACAACCGAGATTCATTCCCAACTCCCGCCCAATGCAATGGCCCCCTTCGCTTATATATCCTCGAGCGAACATATCCTTTTTTTATGCTGTTTCTTATTTTCGCTAAAAACAATCCGCAAAAAATCGTTTGAAAATCTTTTCCAACCGTCTTTACCCTCTGGAATTTTCCATTGCATACTAGAAAAACTATATAATAAAACTTGAACGAATAACTTTAAGCAACTAGAAAAAACAAGAAGAAAACACAACGCAGCATATATACCATTACAAGAATAAGCATTAAAATAATATTTTATCCTATCAACATGTATATTTATTAATTATACTTCATTATTAATTTAATATTAATATATATACAGTAAGGGCGAAGACTCGTCCTTACATAGCACTCAACAAAATATAAAAAGAAAAAAAAATGATTCCCTATTCAGTTCTTTTGTCTCTCACTGTCTTTTCACTGGGAATCTTCAAAAAATTTTTTCTTTCTCTGAATACACTATTAAAGTAACCACAGATTTCACAATACACACACACACACACACAAAAAAGCTAATACTGTCTTCTATGAGCCTAGTTCACTGTCTCTAACAGTTTTTTACCACTCCACTTGATCACTCTTTCACTAAGCTGTACTGCCTGCTCTTCGAAGAAGTTATTGTCCTGTCACAACTGCACCATGTGTCTTTTTATTATTATTATCAGAATGATAATTTCCGGATCACTGAATCTTTCGTTATATTCTTTTCCATCACCTCCAGAAATTTTCCGGGCGTTGGAGGAATATCTGAAAATTCTATGTCCTCAGCAAAAAGAGAGAGTACATCTTCGTCACTGTCACCGTCAAGATGCACATGACCTGTGGAACTAGATGGTCCAGGGTTGGATTCGTCCACCTCGTCCAATCTCGCCTTTTTAAGGGCTCTTAGTTCTGCTAGCGTACAGAACCTCGGATCTTTATTAACTTGGTTTATCCCAAGTTCCTCTTTAGGATGGTATCTTTCCGTCTTACTTTCGTCGAGTCGAAACAGTAATTCGAGTTCAAACGGGTCTTTTGAACTCGGTCTGCAAGAAGTGAATACATTTCTCTTCTTAGGAATTGACTTCTTTGGAAATGGCTTCTTAAACTTACTAGCCATTGTCGCGGCCACGAACGGTCTCAAGGGGAAGCTTAGACCTTCGTGGTGGACTGGTAGGATTCTCAGTGTTAGAAAGTTGTAGAACACCGATTCTATCATTTGCATTTAAAGAACAACGAATAGTTTGTTCACGCTCCCAAGTAAGCTCAGGTAGAATTCAAAATATAGGTTTTATATACACGAGCGCTTAACTAATTTATGGGCGTACTGACAGGGTGTGAAGACACCGATATAGAGAACGATAGCCAAGAACAACAAGTATTTATATACCGCCAGAGGATAATTATATCACAACAAGATTAATTCATTTCAGGGCCACTATTTATGTGGGCCAGGGTTCGAGTCTCAATGTAGCAACCAACTTAAGTCAGCGGGTACATATCCCAACGATTCGGTTATCAAATTATGTGCGTGACGCTAGGTATCGCATGTCACAGGCCGACAACAATTATGTCGCGCGTGCACATTCCACCAAAATTACACTTGTGACGCGGGTTAGCATATCACGCGCTGGCACCATTTATATGTCAGCGGTGACATATTCCTCCGCTTGCCACCATTTCATGTCGCCAAAGTATGTCTTGGTGGAGGAGGTTGTTATTAGCACAATAATAATGAACAATAGCAAGAGGTAGCCTTGAAAAAGGCTGTTTATATTGATAGCAAGAGGTAGCCTTGAAAAAGGCTGTTTATATTGGGACTTCAAATTAGTCCGTGTCAAAGGGGAGCTATGCAGCTCGGATGATAGATGGTTAAATGACATACAATTTCAATAACAACCTAGTGAGGGCGCAAAGGCGCAGATGTCCATCTCAAGCAAATAGGCTATCGAATGACCACTCGTCAAGGGGGACAGCTTTAGGGTCCCGTAACAATACAAATAACAAAAGCAAGGCGGTTTTCGTGAAAATGAGGACGAGTGTGGTCAGTACGTAAGAGAACAATGATTACGAGTATTAAGATATTAGCGAGACGGCGTCAGCGAGTTGGAATACCACTGCTATCAGCCAGTTCAGAATACTTAGCAAATTAACATATCCAAACATATTATATCATTATAATTAAACACGAGATTACTGCTCGAATTAAAAGAGATCTAGGAAATCAAAAGTAATTAGCAATTCACACAAACGATATTTAAGCAACAAAAGGTTTCAAAGTAATTTTGAAACTACTTGGGAGGTGATCCCCTTTACAGTTAAGCGACTTGATGAAAAGATAATGCAAATGACAGTTACATGAAAATATTAAATAAACAGTGGTAACCCACCTGAGGTCCGTGGTCCTACCTCCAGGCACTCCAAGTCGAGATGGGAAGACTGGGTTACCTCGACGCTGCTGTAGCCGTTTCGTACGCACCAGGTAGCACAATCACTTAAAAGCACTAAAAACACTATTACGATAAACTTACTTGTACTTCGAGCGGCTGAAATACAAGAGCAGGATAGAGGGACGATGATCAGGACTTCATGTAAGACGATGTCGTCGCTTAGCTTCGTACGGGATTAGAAGTCTTCGGAAATTTGGGACTTCGCACAAGCTGGTCTTCTCCTGGATGGATGATGGAATAGAGGTGAGACGAATGGTGAAATGCAGTTCCCAGATTCGAACTACGTCCAACAGGATTTCATTCCACAGGTCATCTGCCTTCTCCAGTAGACTACAACATGGGCACGTCGATACGAGGCGTTAATATAGATATTGAGAAATAATTATGAAACGTTCACCAAAAGGGAAGTATTGAGAATGTTTTTGGAATGACGTAAACAATGCAAGTTCGAGTTAGGAAGAATTTTATTAGCTGGCTCGAATAAGTCCGTAGACTGAATACATTACAGGGTGACTTCCTACATGAGGTCTTCTACGTAACTCAGCGTTAGCACAGGTTAACTAATTGTGTTTTAGGAAGCGTTTAGGTACACGAAAGTTGAGTTAATGAGAGATCTTGAAGAGATCCGTGTAGAGCCAGTGCTCAGATTAGGTAGCAGAATCTGAGTAGTAGTAACTAAGTTTGTAGTTTGACTGTATACTCACAGTGAGAACAGAGGTACTGTCCAGTTGAACACTTAGGATTGAATTAGTGATAACACACACTGCTCGTCTCCAATGATGAATCTTTATGAAATGTCCGTGGTGGAAGGAATACCGTCTTTACGCCGTATGATGGAATTTAACAGTCACTGCCGACACAATAGCACAAGTCGGTGAGGGATGTAACAAAGTTTCTCCCGACCGAAGAACGGGCTATATCAAAAGTGTCAACGTTCCGGCGTAGTTCCAAGTTAGACTGTGGACGATAAGTCCATGTCGTGGAGTTTGATGGAACTTTAACTGAAGGAAGCAACAAGCGGGAACTTGTGCCACTTCTAAAGGTGATCGGAATTCCCCCGAAGGGGGCAACGGGCGGAGGCCCGCGCCTCTTCGAAAACTATCTGATGATAATCCCCCAATTAACTGACAACTCACTCTAGAGAGAGATGTTCTCACTTTTTGTTCGACCTTATCATTTTCACACGGCACTAGGTTAGGGACGTGTGAAGGCAGGGGTAAGTCAGGGTTTTACCTGATTGGATTTCTAATTATTTATGAAACGAATTTAAGTTTCTGCGACTGCGTAAGCAGGCGGAGGGCGTATCCTAAAAGCTTCCTTTACATGGGAAAATTTCTTGATACAAAAACCCTGATAACCTGAGAAGGTTAACATTTGACCTCATGTGTACAAAGAGTCACTTTTAGTTACAGATAGTACAATTTACTAAGACAAATTTAATTACACCATGACTCTCCAAACACATTATATTTCTAATAAAATTTCAAGAGTTCAAAAGTTCAAACTTTGCAAGTGTGCTTAAAAATAATAACTTAGGTCTGTGACAATTTATATTACTAAAACGTCCAAAAACAGAGTAAATAATCAAATTTATAATCGAACACTTGTGGTTGTATTACGGGAAGATGAGACTCTGTGTCAGAGTTATTGAATATATTACTGGCTAGCAAAATAACCTTTTTAACCTTTAAGTTAACTAAATGAACATCGGATTAATTCTGTCGTCTGTATTTATTTAAGAGTGTGATAACCAAAAATAGGAATCTATTACTTTCTTGTAGGAGGAAATATTATCTTCTCTAGACGAGAGAGGTTACGGTTTAACTGCGTCTTGAGCAGACAGTGAGCTGGCTGGGAGGGATGAAGCAGACAGAATATTTCATCCAACAAAAAAAAAATAAAGACAGCTGGAAGGAACTTGGATGCGCGCGAAGAGAATGACTAACATTTCCCTGTTTTCTCGCTATTCCTGGTTTTAAGATTTAAGAAAAAATAAACTTGTCTACGCAATTAGAAAAATAATTGTCGTTAATTGTTTGAGTAATTGTGGAGTGTGGCAAAAATTTTGGCGGCAATTGAGATGGCGCGTGTGGCACACTACAGTCGACGCCCCTTAAGGAAAAAAAAATTTTAGTTTGCTCCGACAAATCTAAACATTTTTTTTTTCTTAGGGCTAATGGCAAATTAAATTTCAGAGTTGGCAACACTTTTATGTTAAATGAGTTTTTACTTTGGGTTGGCAACATTGACTTAACCTATGGTAGGTTGCAACACTGTTGTATGTTCGAGCAATACTACATACTAAAGTTAATTAAAATTGAAATAGAACGTACCCTAACTCAATATAAGAGAACTCATATAAGTATATAGTGACAATTTCATAATAAGTACATAAAACTAAGAAATGACACGATTAGTGAACTTTAAACTACATGATTGAATCATAAACTCAAGGATACTAATCAATACGCTATACCTATAGACATTTACAAAGTATGCATATGAGCTTATACTAAATGCATTAATTCTTTAAAACTTTATAGCATTTCTACATACGTGCCTTAAAATTTTACATGTAAATTTAAATGATTTTCCTTTGAATAATAATTTCCAAAATTATTAAGATTTTCTGACAAATGTGCTTATAGAATAAAAATAATATGAGACCAAATATTGCGTATGCGATAGCAATATCGAATTGTATTTGCAGGGATACAAAAACAAAAGGAAACAGAATTACCAACTTCTTGTTTATCTACGGAAACATAATAAGGAAGTAGACACATAGTTGACCTTACTGAACCCAAACAAACCATTAAGGGATAAGAGATGAACTTGACCTACTTTCAGACTTAACGGTACGTTTTCTTTTTTTTTAACTTTTTCTTTTTCTTTTTTTAAAAAAGAAACTACCCTAAACCATTAACACATTCAGCTTGGCCTCGAGCTGATATACGATCCTTTCTACAGAGGGGTGAAACCATAGAAGATGAAAGAATTCAAGAATCTGTATATAGACGTATATATAGATATTCTTCAGCTACACAACTAACCTTTGAGATTTTTTTTTTTTTTTTAACTGTTTCTTGTCCCTACGTTGACGGAACCATTCTATAGAAACAGATGTTTCGAGATTGTACTTTCTACACATATGACTAATATATTGTAAGTGTAAATTACAGCTACCTTTTAGATGTACGTTTAACAAATTAATGATGCAAATTATAATTTCCTTGAATTAGACAGAATACTATTGTCACACTTCTATTCTTATACAATTAATATAACGTACGAGGTATTATAGACCTCCTAATTTAAAACGCTATCGTTTTCAATATGATTATTATTAGCAACAATGTTATGACGGCTATTATTACATATGTATATTGTTACTTTAATTATTTCGAATTTACAGCTACAAGCATTAGTATGATCAGTTTGTATCAATTGTTATAAAAATTATAATGAACCCTACATAATTGATTTACAAAATGGCAAAGCTTACGAAATAACATGAAAATTAATTCTCTCACAGAAAGAGTTTTAGAGTACAGGTGAAAGACTTCTTGTACATTTATATGGGAAATATAAAACCACAATGCCACAATGATATTATGATACAGAGCAAGAAATTACAGATATAAAAAAAATATAAGCTATTTATTCATTATGATCTTATGAATCCGTTAAATAATGCATAACTAAGTTAAGTAAGTTAATTGTTACTTTAATGATGTTAACTTACGAGTAATTAAAGGAGATTTCTGAACAACAAACAATAGATAGTTCTAAAATTAACATACTGACTTCGAGTATGGGTGAACTAAATTATATTCTTTGCGCGTGGGACGCAAGTTGCACAATTTTGTTTCAATAGAGTATTTTAGAAAGGGGTGATTATGCCTTTCGTACTAATGACTCAACATAAATAAATCTACTAAAGTTTAATGATTAGGCAATTCATAGACACTTCTCGCTTGAAATAGTAATATTTGAGTTATAATTGAACATTTACAATTAACGATAAACTACTAATGTTTTTAATTCGCGAATAGCTAATTAATGTGAGCTCGTCCACGCTACTGGCCTAGGTGAGCGATTAGAAGACATTTAAACTATCATAATATTTCTATATGTATTGCCTATAATTAGTTATACATATTACCTTAAAACTTTTTCATTACATTAGAACTACATTGTAAACAAGCATAGGCGATTATTTGAATCAATATTTGGTTTTCAATTAATCGGCATCAGATAAGGGTACTTAATCATACTGAATTCATACATTTTTCATCCTTGTTTAAGGGCACAATTATATCACTACACTTGAATTTCTTACTAAAATTCGCTTTACAATTAACCTCTAGATTAAATGATTTTCAATTACATATGGCGAGAGCTCGAGAATCCTTAAGTCACTGTTGTAGATCAAACAATTGATCTTCAACTAACAAATTAACGATAATTAAACTTCGGACGAGAGAGTTTTACATTAAGATTTTCCTTTTTGATAGGGGGGCGGCTTTGCTTTTTGAATGAGATTTGGATGACTTGTTACGTTTAGTAATAATTGCATGAATTTCATTAGCAATTTTGAGGCGTCTGATTTCAACGCAGAAAAAGATAATAATGGCTTAATTTAGTAGAACATTAAGACAAATACACAATTAACTCGGCCGTGGGCAACTTTAATAGGCTTTCTGGTGCGGACAACCTTTTACTCAAGGAAGAATGAATGGAACTAGTCATTGGTGCTCCTAAGATAACTAATACGTAATGAAATAACACATAATACTAACTTCAATATACCTGAAAGATTTTCTCGCTTGACACTAACCTTAGAGCGGATGGCGCTCGGAATCACTTTCATTCAACAGAAAACTTACTCAGTATAGCAGGCCTGTTCAGAAGGGCCGCTAATTCGCACTTTTACCACATTTACATATTTCTGCAAAGGAAACAAGACACTTGGCCTCCTTTTCCTTGCTTCTATTCGCCTTTCAATCGCATTTTTGCCTTCTGGGAGAAGACAGAGGGGCTGCAAGAAAATGCGCCCAGGTCGGTAAATTTACGGACCTATTGAATCAACATAAGCATGGCTGGACCTAGTCTGACGCAAAGAGGTGTGGTCACTCCGAAAAGATGACGACAGCTGTTTGACGCAAGTAGGCAGCAATTCGCAATCGCTATTTCGAGGACAGTTTGAAGGTACTGTCGATAGCAATTTAGCACAACAGAGAGATATGTATTCTACATATCAAACGCAATTTATATGAATTTCTTCAAGATGCGAGGGGATTACTACTTAACCCAAAACACTACAATTGAAAATTAGCGAGATTATAAATTGAGCGGAAACACCTGAGTTTGATGATTACGTCACATGGGCTGACGACATTTTTTTTTACGCCCGACACAGTTGCAATTAGATTTTCAAATTGATACTTTCCACATTACTTTAATACTATACGGCCATTGCAATAGAAAGCTTTAACTTGAGCGGTATACATCATTTTCATTAATTAATAGGTTTCAATATTCCTGAACAAACATACATGAATGCACGCAATTTCTCATTTCATGTCTAATAATACTCATAAATGGATACATTTTCATTGAAAAGTTCTACGTTTGCCGCAAGGTTTAAATAACTTCTGTTTCTAGAAACGATTAAAAACGCTAAATCGTTGTACAACTTCAAGGATTTCAAAGGGTCATCCGTTTTGACACATTTAACTAAACGCAAATCAATAAGAGTTGATTCTAGGTGTTTGACAACAAGATTTTTGTCGACTAGCGGTAATAAAGCAACAATTTGTATTCTCGGATTCGGACCAGAGAATGCGAAAAGAACTGAAGGTCGTAACTCTTCATGATACTCAATTAAATCAGAGAGATAATGCAAAGACATGGTTTTGATGCCGTGAAATATAATTTCTGAACTATTCGCTAGGCTAGTCTGGAAATGCAATTCATACCATTTTCGGAATCGTAAGCCGCGTAGATTTTGAACAATTTCCTCTTGTTCTGTTAATCCGTAAGTGGGATTAAACAATTCAAATTTAGGCAAAACTGAACGTTGCGCAAGTAGGTACTTAAATGAAGAATCTTGCATGAGAACTTCGTCTTCTTTATAGACAGGATAATACAATTTATGATGTCCAAACATTTTGACAAACTAATTTTTCTTTCTCTCTCTCTACTAAACTACTGAAATACGAACTAGTGACGAATAAATGAACGAACGAGTGGATATCGTCACATACATAAAACAAATTGACTTTCTCTCAATGATCAACGACTTAAGTAATTAAGTTTTTACATGAATCAAATAGCTACACTGACTTAAATGAGTTAAGAATTCTCACGCCTCCGTTTTTCTTAAACTACTACTATTATACCTTCTTATTAATGTTACTAGGAAGAAGAAAGAAACTTCACCATTTGAAAGAAAACAGATCGTTCTTCGAAAGGTTGCGGAGAGAAACAAGTCTTTCGTTCCGCTGTATTTTTCGCTCTTTTTTTTTTTTTTTACAGCCGTGGGTTGACGGCGAACGCAAAAGGAGAGGCTTTCTGTCCAAAAGATTGAAAACTTCCTGTCGCGATCAATTTTTCTATCCTATTTTCTTTCTAGGTGTGAACCTTCTTTGATCTTGTTTTTCTTTTTTTTTTTACAACTACCACGGGGGGGTGGGGTGGAGAATAAACGAACAAGATGTTTCTGTGAGTGTTATCTTAACTTGAAAAGATTAGAACAATAAGTTCTGTAATGAAACTATACCTAACTCTCTTTTTAAATTTGTAAAAGAATGTAAGATTACGTTTACGTCAACAAAGCAAAATGAGAGATTTGTTGTGTCTCTACCATACAACTATCTTGTGATTTCCAAATGAACAAAATCTTTTGAATGAGGTGTGCAAACTATTCAAAAACACACAACTTAACTTGATTTACTTTGAAACACACTTTCCTTAAATTTTAACTAAAATTACAAGATTAAATCAACACAGTATAACAATTTACAAGATAGATTAAATTTTTCGCTATCACAAGCTGTTACCAAAATTTACCAAAATTAACAGAATTTACTCTTGTGAAGCAGGTTCGCATGTCACGCGCTGCCACCATTTCTGTCGCGGCCACGAACGGTCTCAAGGGGAAGCTTAGACCTTCGTGGTGGACTGGTAGGATTCTCAGTGTTAGAAAGTTGTAGAACACCGATTCTATCATTTGCATTTAAAGAACAACGAATAGTTTGTTCACGCTCCCAAGTAAGCTCAGGTAGAATTCAAAATATAGGTTTTATATACACGAGCGCTTAACTAATTTATGGGCGTACTGACAGGGTGTGAAGACACCGATATAGAGAACGATAGCCAAGAACAACAAGTATTTATATACCGCCAGAGGATAATTATATCACAACAAGATTAATTCATTTCAGGGCCACTATTTATGTGGGCCAGGGTTCGAGTCTCAATGTAGCAACCAACTTAAGTCAGCGGGTACATATCCCAACGATTCGGTTATCAAATTATGTGCGTGACGCTAGGTATCGCATGTCACAGGCCGACAACAATTATGTCGCGCGTGCACATTCCACCAAAATTACACTTGTGACGCGGGTTAGCATATCACGCGCTGGCACCATTTATATGTCAGCGGTGACATATTCCTCCGCTTGCCACCATTTCATGTCGCCAAAGTATGTCTTGGTGGAGGAGGTTGTTATTAGCACAATAATAATGAACAATAGCAAGAGGTAGCCTTGAAAAAGGCTGTTTATATTGATAGCAAGAGGTAGCCTTGAAAAAGGCTGTTTATATTGGGACTTCAAATTAGTCCGTGTCAAAGGGGAGCTATGCAGCTCGGATGATAGATGGTTAAATGACATACAATTTCAATAACAACCTAGTGAGGGCGCAAAGGCGCAGATGTCCATCTCAAGCAAATAGGCTATCGAATGACCACTCGTCAAGGGGGACAGCTTTAGGGTCCCGTAACAATACAAATAACAAAAGCAAGGCGGTTTTCGTGAAAATGAGGACGAGTGTGGTCAGTACGTAAGAGAACAATGATTACGAGTATTAAGATATTAGCGAGACGGCGTCAGCGAGTTGGAATACCACTGCTATCAGCCAGTTCAGAATACTTAGCAAATTAACATATCCAAACATATTATATCATTATAATTAAACACGAGATTACTGCTCGAATTAAAAGAGATCTAGGAAATCAAAAGTAATTAGCAATTCACACAAACGATATTTAAGCAACAAAAGGTTTCAAAGTAATTTTGAAACTACTTGGGAGGTGATCCCCTTTACAGTTAAGCGACTTGATGAAAAGATAATGCAAATGACAGTTACATGAAAATATTAAATAAACAGTGGTAACCCACCTGAGGTCCGTGGTCCTACCTCCAGGCACTCCAAGTCGAGATGGGAAGACTGGGTTACCTCGACGCTGCTGTAGCCGTTTCGTACGCACCAGGTAGCACAATCACTTAAAAGCACTAAAAACACTATTACGATAAACTTACTTGTACTTCGAGCGGCTGAAATACAAGAGCAGGATAGAGGGACGATGATCAGGACTTCATGTAAGACGATGTCGTCGCTTAGCTTCGTACGGGATTAGAAGTCTTCGGAAATTTGGGACTTCGCACAAGCTGGTCTTCTCCTGGATGGATGATGGAATAGAGGTGAGACGAATGGTGAAATGCAGTTCCCAGATTCGAACTACGTCCAACAGGATTTCATTCCACAGGTCATCTGCCTTCTCCAGTAGACTACAACATGGGCACGTCGATACGAGGCGTTAATATAGATATTGAGAAATAATTATGAAACGTTCACCAAAAGGGAAGTATTGAGAATGTTTTTGGAATGACGTAAACAATGCAAGTTCGAGTTAGGAAGAATTTTATTAGCTGGCTCGAATAAGTCCGTAGACTGAATACATTACAGGGTGACTTCCTACATGAGGTCTTCTACGTAACTCAGCGTTAGCACAGGTTAACTAATTGTGTTTTAGGAAGCGTTTAGGTACACGAAAGTTGAGTTAATGAGAGATCTTGAAGAGATCCGTGTAGAGCCAGTGCTCAGATTAGGTAGCAGAATCTGAGTAGTAGTAACTAAGTTTGTAGTTTGACTGTATACTCACAGTGAGAACAGAGGTACTGTCCAGTTGAACACTTAGGATTGAATTAGTGATAACACACACTGCTCGTCTCCAATGATGAATCTTTATGAAATGTCCGTGGTGGAAGGAATACCGTCTTTACGCCGTATGATGGAATTTAACAGTCACTGCCGACACAATAGCACAAGTCGGTGAGGGATGTAACAAAGTTTCTCCCGACCGAAGAACGGGCTATATCAAAAGTGTCAACGTTCCGGCGTAGTTCCAAGTTAGACTGTGGACGATAAGTCCATGTCGTGGAGTTTGATGGAACTTTAACTGAAGGAAGCAACAAGCGGGAACTTGTGCCACTTCTAAAGGTGATCGGAATTCCCCCGAAGGGGGCAACGGGCGGAGGCCCGCGCCTCTTCGAAAACTATCTGATGATAATCCCCCAATTAACTGACAACTCACTCTAGAGAGAGATGTTCTCACTTTTTGTTCGACCTTATCATTTTCACACGGCACTAGGTTAGGGACGTGTGAAGGCAGGGGTAAGTCAGGGTTTTACCTGATTGGATTTCTAATTATTTATGAAACGAATTTAAGTTTCTGCGACTGCGTAAGCAGGCGGAGGGCGTATCCTAAAAGCTTCCTTTACATGGGAAAATTTCTTGATACAAAAACCCTGATAACCTGAGAAGGTTAACATTTGACCTCATGTGTACAAAGAGTCACTTTTAGTTACAGATAGTACAATTTACTAAGACAAATTTAATTACACCATGACTCTCCAAACACATTATATTTCTAATAAAATTTCAAGAGTTCAAAAGTTCAAACTTTGCAAGTGCGCTTAAAAATAATAACTTAGGTCTGTGACAATTTATATTACTAAAACGTCCAAAAACAGAGTGAATAATCAAATTTATAATCGAACACTTGTGGTTGTATTACGGGAAGATGAGACTCTGTGTCAGAGTTATTGAATATATTACTGGCTAGCAAAATAACCTTTTTAACCTTTAAGTTAACTAAATGAACATCGGATTAATTCTGTCGTCTGTATTTATTTAAGAGTGTGATAACCAAAAATAGGAATCTATTACTTTCTTGTAGGAGGAAATATTATCTTCTCTAGACGAGAGAGGTTACGGTTTAACTGCGTCTTGAGCAGACAGTGAGCTGGCTGGGAGGGATGAAGCAGACAGAATATTTCATCCAACAAAAAAAAAATAAAGACAGCTGGAAGGAACTTGGATGCGCGCGAAGAGAATGACTAACATTTCCCTGTTTTCTCGCTTTTCCTGGTTTTAAGATTTAAGAAAAAATAAACTTGTCTACGCAATTAGAAAAATAATTGTCGTTAATTGTTTGAGTAATTGTGGAGTGTGGCAAAAATTTTGGCGCCAATTGAGATGGCGCGTGTGGCACACTACACCATGTATCTGGAAAATTTTTTAACCTCTGTTCGTGGTGGTGTCTAATTTTAAACTAAATTCTCTAAATGATCTAAAGGAATATAAACAAGAGCATCCCCCCAAAAAAATACCTCTCATCTTTTTTTTCTTTCTTTCCAAGCTACTTTCTCTTCTCACTGAACGGTAGCTTAATTTTGGGCCATGATTCCCCTTCCCCACCAATTCGGGAGTTTTCAGAACAAAGTCTTCTTTCTGCTCTAAAAGATGTTTACTAAACTCCGGGGGTTTCCTATATACTTTCATTTGATCTGCGTTTACTTTTATTGTCTTGTTTGTAAAAATGTTCCGAGCTAGGAATGTATTTTCCGCCAGTTTCTTAAACAACAAATATGGACCGAGGTATTTTGGCAATAAGCTACCAGATATATTCTTGGGTGCACAAGACAATCTCACTGCCTTAACCCACGTTTTTTGTCCTACCATAAAACTATGCCCTTTCCTACTCCGGTCATAAAACCTTTTAGACTCATCGTGTCTCTTCCTTTGCGTCAACTTAGCGCATTCGCAGGCGGATTTCATCTTCATCTTTAGATCCGTGACAAATCTTGTGTAATTGTGTTCGGTCACCGCATGGGACCCTTCAGCTGTTTCCTTCGGGTGGTACGGAAATTGTATCTCCCTTGTATAGGTCAATTCTATAGGCGTGTAGCCCGTGGAAGAACAAGTTCTCGAATTTACTGCGAATTCTAACAACTTAATATCCTTCGACCAGTCACTATGCTTTTCACTATAAATGGAAATACTGGTTTTGCACTGCTTTACCCAAACTTCGCTCTTGTTGGCACATGCTCTATATGCAGATATATAAATTGCCTTGGAGTTTAAAATTTCAAGCGTTTCACTCCATAGCTTACTGTGAAATACTGCGTGATTATCTGATATAATACGAGGAAAACTTCCTAGGTCACAGAAAAAATTAATAAGACAATTCGCTACTGTCTTAGATGTGACCTTTCGAAGTGAAAAATCTCACTAGTCTGGTGAATGCATCCACTATAATTATACAGTACATATGTCCACCGGTACTTGATCTGCTGAGGGGGCCCAGGGAATCGATGTAAGCACATTGACCAGGGGCCTCCACTAAGGAACTCGACATAAAGCCATATTTCACTTTCCCAGAGTCCTTAAAAATAGCACAAGCTACACATACTTGCGAAAATTCTTTTACATCCTTGTACATCCTAGACCAAAAGTATTTTTTTCTTATCCTCAATAAGGTGTCCTTAAAACTAGGGTGTCCCGAATACTTCTTATTATGTGTTACATCACACACAGCTGCCCTTAAGGAATTCTGTAGCCAAATCACATCTCGCTTATCCCCTAATTTTCACAGTTTTCAGTAGTACTCCATTTCTCGCAATCGAGGCCCTTTTCATACTGTTTCAGCTTTTTATCTTACTTTTACTAAACCCAGTTATATCGTTTTTTAAGTATCGGATTACTGGAGATAAAAAAGTATCTTCCTCTTGCAATCTCTGTACCTCCTTCATATCCACCAGGGTCTTGTCTGTAAAAATCTCGTGTTCCCCTTCTTCCTTTCCCTCTTCTTCTTTCCTATTATCTTCTACGACTAAATAGAAAGGCAATTCACGCAGCATCTCAGCTTTCTCTTTATTTCTAATTACATTTATCCCACTATAGGTTTCTTCTTTCTTCCTTTTCTTGCTTTTAGGCTCCTTCTTGAACTCTCATTCGTGTACTAAATTCAATATCTATCAATAAATTTTCTTCACCTCGAAAATCGTCAAAGTTTACCAGAGATCCATCTTCTAGTTTAAAATATCCTGAATCATTTTCCGATTCCAAGGGAAAATGTTCGTTATATAATTCAGAGCCTTCAAAGTCTATTGGCTCTGTATAACCACTCTCTATTCTCGATAGATAATCTACGTAGTGCTTAGTTTCCTTCCTATACTTAAGCACTATTGGAAATCGAGCCAGTCTAGCCGTCCATCTAGTTAGCATTGCCGAAAGCTTATGGGACTTCAACATGGTAAGAAGAGCTTCATTGTAAACCGACTAGCATTATCTGTAGCTACCAATATATATTTATAACCATTGCTTGAAGGCAAAGGGCCTTGTGCATCAAGATGCCAAACCTGATTAGGTCTCGTATTACTTACAGAATAATAGTTTCCATATAATTTTACATTTCTACTTTTATTTTGTTGACAAATTATACAGCTGCGTACATATTCTTTAATTTCATCAAATAAGCCAGGCCAAGTAAACTTAGAAGCTATTAATGAACTAGTTCTTTTAATCCCCTGATGAGATACTGATCCCAATTGATCATGATGATATTGTAATATTGTTTTTCTCAACTCTTTAGGAACTACTATACGAAGACCTCCGTGTAATTTACCTTTAGTTGTTTTTAATATATTATTTCTTAACTGATAGTTAGATACAGATTCTCCTTTTTCTAGTGTTTCTATTATAGGTTTTAATTCCTCATCTTTACGCTGGAATTCTTGTAAGGACTCATTCAAAACAGGTATTGTCCATAAATTTAGAAAAAAAAACTTCAGTGCATTTACCATCTACATTTGTAATTACCGGTAAATTTTGATTGGGTGGATGAAAACAAGTACTATCTAGGGTCCTACTGATAAAATCAGCCTGGGTATTGACTGTCCCCTTCAAATGAATAATATCAAATTGGAATCGACTAATTTTTTTCAATCATAGTACCATATTTTCTTTGTCTCTTGTGGTTACGTAATATCCAACTTAAACTTCTTGAATCAGTATATACAGTGAATTTATTATGCAAATAAGGTTCAAATTTAGAGATTGCAAGATATAATGATTTAAGCTCTAGTTCGTATACATTTTTGCTCCAATCCGATTCTGGGACAACTTTAGAATAGAAATATACAGGTCTTAAAATTCATTTTTCATCGTATTGGCTTAAAATCGAACTATCAATCTTTGTTCAAGCATCCGTATGAATTACAAAAGGTGCATTTAGATCTGGAACCCTCAAGATAACATGATTGATTATTGCTTCTTTAATTTTACTCAAAGCTTCATCCTCCACACGAGTCCATTTAAACGGTATCTTATTACTACGTAATCTTTGTAAAGGTGCTAATATTTCAGCATAAGAGTCTAAATATTTCAAGTAATATCCCAGAAAACCTAACAACTTGTTTAAACCACGCCTATTCTTGGGTTGAGGAAGCTCAGTTATTACTTTTATCCTGTCATCATCTATTTTCATGTTCCCATCACAAAATTCATAGCCTAAAAATTTGATTTTGCGTTTAAAAATTTGAGCCTTCTTCGGAGACACCGTTATCCCCCATTCTCTTATTCTCTGTAGGACTTTCTCTAATAATAACTTACGTGTTTCTACGTCTGGCGTGTGTATAATAAAATCGTCCCAATACAAATCAAAATGTTTCCCAATGAGATCATGGAATATTTTATTAAACAAATTAGCTAAGACAAAAGTACTTTCACAATAGCCCATTGGAAACCTTTCAAAAGCAAAAAGACGTGTCGAAGTAGCAAAAGCAGTATATTTCTTACATGATTCTTTAAGTTTTGTTTGGAAAAAAGCTTGACGAGCGTCAAAAACTGTGTAAATTTTATCTTTTCCTATGTTTCCTATTATGGTTTCCCCATTAGGAGCCGGATATTCCCCCGTTAACATCCTCCTGTTCAGTTGAGAGTAATTGGTCACAAGGCGCTTAGATTTATCCTTGTTTACAACTAAAAAACAAGAAGAAACATATGGTGAAGAATCTATTTGTTTAATAACACCTTTTTCTACTAATCCGTCCAAAAATAAATCCAATTCTTTTAGCTTATGTTTTGGAAGTGGGTAGGGCTGCTGAAGGCAGGGACTATCATCAGTTAATTGAATTTCATATTCATAGTTTTTTATAGCTCCTAATTCATTGCTAATAACATCTGAATAGTTATGTATTAATTTACACAGATAATCTTTTAAGTTTTCATCATAAATATTAGTGTGTATATCTACTGTACCTTTTAAATTATAAGGTGATTCAATTTCTGGATCATCAAATGGCTCTGCATACACTGGATTCGGTACCACCTCTGGAACACCGACAGCTGAACCGGTTCTTTGGGTCTGCATGAAGGATGAATCATTATCTCGATCGTGTCTCAGATTGTACTCTTTCCCTACGTCGTCTTCTGTTTACTGACTACTCCATGGGCGTTCTTCTTCCCCATAGGTCCTTGTGACGGCTGATAACCACTAAATGTCACTGTATTAGGCTGAGAAGTATTAAGTTCACACTGATCACATTGTACTGTCATACGAACGATGTTTTGTTCTTTCATAAAGTTAATTGTTCAATCGATACATGCTTCATGCGCACTCAAAAATTGGCCGCCGAGTAATAGGTATATTCACTACATAAAACCAGTCCGTATACTTTTTCTTATTTATGAAAAATGTAAGTTGAACTGATTGGGTAACCGAAATGTTACACTAATTCAAAAGTTTTACTTGTACATGCACACATTTAGCTTTGGGTTTACACTTCTCACTTATTCGTGCAAGATATTCAGTTCCGATTAAATTCGAAGAACTAGCCGTATCGATATAACAAGATACAGGCATATGGCAAGCAGATACCACTATTTGCATTATATTACTTTTACTATTATCAGATGTCACATAACACTTACCTGACGAACTCGATTTATTAGCACGAAAAGAGGATTGTTCAGGTTGAACTATACAATTTCGCCATAAATGCTCCTTCGACCTACATCTATAACACTGTTTTACTTTTTGAGTTTGCTTTTGTCTACTTATGCCGCTCACAGATGGTTCACGCACTATTTTCTGATAACCTCTTTGGTACTGCCGATTAGAGTCATATGATTCCGCAAAATTTAACAGTTCTCTTTTTGTATTACGCACAGCTGTTAATACTAATAGTTGTCTAATTTCCGGAGTAACTACATTTATCACCAAAGAACAGAATTCATTTTCAGGCATTCCCATACCGAACAAGGTAGATACACTACTCTTCTCATGTATAAAGTCCGTAAATGATTGTTTAATGTTCATCATTTGATATAGTTTATGTTTTATAATTTCCGTTCTAACCACACTACTAACATATTTATTAACTAATGTGGCAAGAATATTGGTCCAGCTTGTACCGTACAGGACTAGCTGTTGCAAGTCTGTGAATGCTTTTCCAGTTACACGGTTTAACAAAAGAGAATAACATCTAAAGGTGCCAAGTTTTGTTCAATAAGGATATTGGCCTTTATTAAGAAATCACACACTGCAAAACCATCTTCGGAAGTTAACATGGGTATAGTGTTCACTTAAGTCTCTATTGCCTTAAATGCAGTATTTGAAATATGTGTTTCAAAATTAAATCGTGGACCTCTTTGCGCCCTATTTGTTTGAGTATAAGAGTCATGTGGAATCGTGGCGCCAGCGAAATCAAGCAAATCTTCCTCTGGTCTTATTTGATTGATCTCGCCCCCCCTCAACATTATCACACGGACCCAGATCTATCAATTGACCGGTACTTTCCCTCGTAACACGGCAAAAGTAGAAAAAGAAGACTGGTTAGGATTTACAATCCCCCGGTTAAATATGGGTCTGCTAAATGACATTTTATACTATATTTTGGCCTGAAAACACAATGCTTCTCACCACTCAATGTCCAAAATGATAATTTAAAGGTTTAATTTGGTATGTTAACAAGTCCAAAAGGGGTTACACGCCAAATCATTAAATTCTCACACTCCACCGTTAAATATTACTGTTCCCATTAACACACGTATTTATGGCCATATTGAGAAGCACGGATATGACGGAGGAACATTTTTATTATGTTCCATGATTGTTGCATGATATATTAGATTTGCAACTGCGGATGTGGCTTCTCTATTAAATACAAAATTTAAAAATGGCCACGTAAATGAAAGCAAGTATTTAATCAAAACTAAAGAATACAAACGAAACATATGAATCCGCATTCGAACGTAAATGTGGCTAATTTAGGTTTTATACAAATATTTCTCAGTAATTTCTTCAAATGCCACTAATCAAACAAATACCTGTAATCTTCCACAGTATAGTCATATAAAAATTAAATCATCACTTCACAACACTTTAGCACTTGCCGTTTCCAATCGTTTTCTAAAAAGTTCATATGTAGTTTTGGTTAAATCACTTTTCAGGAAGAAATATTTGTTTTAATTTAAGTCCGACTAATTGATCCATTATTATATAATTTTGAATATAATTCCAAACGCTGATCACATAAGTTCAATTTAACAGTCCACATTAACATTGTAAATTATAATTTTGAAGAAGACTTTCCATTTAGATCAAGTCGGTTCCATCTTCCTCCGTCGTATGAAGTTTTCATTACCTATTTTCCCCAGATTTTACATTATAGATGTCAGCACCTGTTGGACTACCACTACCACCCACCTGACCGCCTGGAGGTCAAGGTCAAGGCTGGTTACTATGGAAACAAAAGCTAACTAAACAGTTCTCTTCAACTTATATATATATATATATATATATATGAAATAAAATCGCGCAACAATGGTCTGTGTATACATACACAACCGGGGCATGTATCAAATAGACTTCGAATCTTTCTACCGCTAATAAGACTCCTAGTAATTCTTTCATTGTAGTGCTATAGTGTCTTTGTCCATCCGTCAGTTTTTGGAACCGTATGCTACGACACACATCTTACCTTGTTCATTCTTCTGCGATAAGACGTAGCCCGTGCTTATATTTGAAGAATCTACGAACAAAAAATAAATCTTTCCCCTGCCTTGGCCGTAAGAGCTTTTTGTCTGCGATTAAAGCTTCCTTTAATTTCTGCAGAGCATTTTCATGAATCTCCTCCCATTTAAATTTCACCGTCTTCTTGAGCAGGCCTGTCAAACAAGCAGTTATGTTAGCCATATTTGGTATATTCTGCCTAAAATATGAAAAAGAACCGAGTAACGACTGCAATTGCTTTCTCGTCCTTGGTCTCTGAATTTGCTGTGCCATTCTTTTCTTTTCCTCTGTGCAAGACACCATTCCTTGCTTTATTTGGAATCTCAAAAATTCCATTTCTTCTGTGAAGAATAACGCCTTCGAAGGACTGACTGTCAAATTGGCCTTTTTAAATCTTTTTAAGACCTCTCTCAAAAGTTCGAGCATTTCTTCTCTCGTTTCAGTGGATATCACTAAATCATCATAGTAAACAATTACTTTCGCGAAATATAACTTCCCTAAAACCAACTGCATTAGTCTATTTATAGTGTTTGGAAGACCGCAAAGGCCCTATGCCCCTCGTCTGAACATGTACACTCCTTTATGTGTAATAAAAGCAGTGTATTTTTGACATTCCTTCGCAATTCTCAAAGTTTGCGTATGCATACGCGAGATCTAATTTGAGGTAATATTTCTTGTTCCGCAGATAACTCAGAGCTTCAAAAATTCCCGGTATACTCGATTGTTCTTTCTCTGTAGCTAAATTTAACTTTCTGCTATCGAGCACGAGTTTGAACGAACCGGTGCGTTTTTTATGCAAAATAGGGCAACTTATATAATCAGATGTAGTTTTTTCTATAATCCCTTGTGCCTCCATATCATTGAGAAGTTCAGACATAATTTTTCTTTTTTCTTCTGACATAGGTCTCAAACGCGAAGTGAAAACGGTTTTATCCTTCAGTTTTATCGTGTGCTCTGTGACGTCAGTCAAACGTGGCTTTTCCGTGAAAACTCCTCTGTATTCATTTATTATTTCTAAAACTGATCCATGAGAGGGGGGTCTAATTTCACTTCACTAATCATGCGATCTATCTCATTTGTTTCCTCCTCATTCACGAGATTCAATTCATTATCATTCCTCTCAAGACTTGCTTCTCTCCTATCAAATAAACAAACTAGGGTTTCATTATCATGTATAGACCATCCACCCGATTTTAAATGAATCGATATTCCGGCTTTCTTAATGAAGTTTCTTCCAACCAAAATTGACTTAATCAGTCCGGAAATCACGTGGAAGGTTTGACTAACGGTATGACCATAAAAATTAACATTAACAGTTACAGAGCCATTCGTCCTTGCCGTTCCTGACGCTAAAAGAATTTCTGTGGAACCCTTTTTTAATTTTCCGCCCGCTTCTACCCATTTTTCTGCGGTTTCCTGCCTTATGCAAGATATAGAGCTACCAATGTCTAGGTACATTACGTCATTTATTGACAATACGGTACATTTAACTAAGGGTTCCTTTACAAACATTTTTCTTGCTTTTTTCGTCTTCCCTCCCAAAGACGAGAAATATTCAAGTTTTCTGCAATGGTATTTCCATTGTGAATTTTCTCCTGTGTACCTCGTTTTTCTACTCTAGGGCTGTTGTTCGCCGAACTCACCCCTCCTTCTTCAGGGATACTGACCTGAGTACCAACCACCGTTCTATGGTCGTTTGCTTTTCTCCCTCTTGTCGCAGAACCATATTTTTTTTTTGTTTTTTTTTTCTTTCCGCTAGCCTGACCTAGTGAAGTGACAATTTTCGCTTCGGAATTTTTTCTCCCACTTTCTTTTCTTTTCTTGAATATTCTCTCCCCCCTCCTGACGCTCGTTTAATTTCAAACACGCCCGTGAAGTGTTTTTACTGCCTCTAAATCGCTTACATTGGTAACTGTATATTGACCTATTTTTATTCTCTGTGCTGTCTGGTCTAGCAAAAGAAGTTATGTAATTCTCATTTGAGAATTTCCACCCACCATCTTTCAAGTGTAAAGATATGCCAATCTTTTGCATCAGATCTGCTCCACAGATGAGCGGAATATTTAAATCTCCCAAAACGTAGAATTTATGCTTAATCTTTCTAGACTTTATACAAAAAACTGGAGTTATAACGGCAACACGTTTTGTATGGCCGCTAGCCAACGAAATTTCAAATTCTTTTTCTTCGTAATGAGCACCGCTTTCTTTCCATTGGTTTGCTATCTTAGTATTACATAAACTAATGCAAGAACCACTGTCTAAATACATATAATGTTTCCTCCTGTAGAAAAATCCAAATAAATAGGGCTCAATTTTTTCCCTATTTATTCTATTTCTATCTAAAACTGAGGCTGATATGCTTTCGCTTTTCCCTGTCTTTCTTTTCCTATCTGGACATTCATAGCTTTTGTGATCATATTTCTTGCAAGCGAAGCATTGCACTCACTTTTTTTCCTCTTTTTGACTAATTTGACGTGTATTTCTCTCATTACCCGACCTATTTACTTTAGCCGGATCTAAGGCAGAAATTGGTATCTGGGCCGCGTCTGTTTTTTCTATTCTTTCTCTAGTATTGGTGGCTGCAATAGCATGAGCATAATCTGAGTTTTTAAAACTCGCCTGCTGCATATAGTTATACTCTCCTAGAAGGTAGGACTGGATCCTTAGTGATTCCTGTTCAAGTTCTTTCAACGATTCAAAATTCTTCCCGAGTAAAAATTGCCTAAATTTTGGGTGGGACTTTGCTATTATTTTTGAGATCTGTTCCTTTTCTGTCGGTGGGTCTTTTAGTCTCAAAAACAGGGTTGCCATACTTCTAATGAACCTTGGTAACGATTCATCCGGGTTTTGAAGCTTATTTGATATCATACTTTCAATCTCCGAATTATAATCGAAACTGAAATGTTCCTGTAGAAAACTATGTTTGAATTCGGCATAGTTTTCAAATGGCCTTCTGAACTTAAACCAGCGCCCTGGTTCTTCCAGTAACACTTGAGGAAGTACTAAGTCCAAAATATCTTTCTCCGGCACGTTCTTCTGTTTCGCCCATTCTTCGAGAAAATCGAGAAACTCAAAAGGGCATTGATTCCTCTCACCGGAAAAGGTTGGTGTTGAAAGTTTAATATCTATCACTTCCTCTGGCTTTCTACAATTACAGATTGTTTCATTTGTTCCCTAGCTATTCCTAGAACTTCTTAATTTCCTAATTACATCTAGTATATTGGCCACATTAGCCTCCTCACTTTCTTCTAACCCCAAAGCGCTCTTAAGCTCTTCTAAGCTTATTGTACTTGACATGGTTACTTTCTTTACTCTGCCTGATCTTAATAACATAAAATTCTGCTATTGAACAAAATACTTCTTACTATTTGCTATTATGAGATGGGTCGTTCTCTTTCGTCTAATATTTAAAAATCACGCGACGAGCCCCCAATTTACGTAGTGTTACTTTCCAACCTTTAAGTTTTAACTTCTATCGCTGGTCTCTTTCTAACGTCTCTTCAGGCTCCTCTAGGGGATATTAACAATTAGAATCACTAACATAAATAATAATTTAAAAAATTCCAACCCACTCAGGTGAATATCTCTCAATAAAACTTGTAACCAGATTCAGGGTAAAGAACAATCTTTATTCAGTAATTAAATCAGAATAAATTTTTAAAAAATGAATTCTCCAAATAGCGAAAAAATCTTTCAGGGCTCTATAGCTTCGGAGCCCTGTCTCTTAAGTTTGAAGCTCAAGCAAAACAACATCCTATCAGTCTCTATTCAGATTTCACTGATCAGTCATCTCCTCACAGCTCAGTCCTACCCTAATTCTATCAGGAAGGCCTGACTCCAACCTTCCGCCAATAAAAAAAAAAATTTAAGAATAACCAGAATTGTCAAAGGACATCACTCAGTCCAAAGACGGTTATTCATCTCAAAGAGAAAACCACATCATTTAGGTTTCTCTGGCCTAACAAAAAAAAAAAAAAAAAAAAAAAAATGAAGTTTGCCTCAGAAGTTTTTTAATTTCCCAAAATCCTATTTTCTCCTAGCTAGAAGATTACGGGAATCATTCATCCCGATAAGCTATCACTCAAGCTTATTTCTATCTGAAACTAAATTTTCATACTAGCTACGGTCATCACTCTGACCCAAGGAATTTCTCCCTTGCTCTAACCATCATTCAGGTTAGTCCCTCTAGAAAGCCTATTTAAAAAAAAAATAAGAAAAAAAAATAAGAAAAACCTACAGCCATCACTCAGGCCCCAGAGAACTTAATTCTCCGTGATTCGGTTATCACTCAAACCGATCCCTAACAGATAGGAAAGTTAAATATATATATATATATATATATATATATATATATATATATATTTCCAGGCGAGGCAATGACCCAGACAACGACGGGGGGGCTTCTAACAACCGAGGTTCATTCCCAACTCCCGCCCAATGCAATGGCCCCCTTCGGTTATATATCCTCGAGCGAACATATCCTTTTTTTATGCTGTTTCTTATTTTCGCTAAAAACAATCCGCAAAAAATCGTTTGAAAATCTTTTCCAACCGTCTTTACCCTCTGAAATTTTCCATTGCATACTAGAAAAACTATATAATAAAAGTTGAACGAATAACTTTAAGCAGCTAGAAAAAACAAGAAGAAAACACAACGCAGCATATATACAATTACAAGAATAAGCATTAAAATAATATTCTATCTTATCAACATGTATATATATATATGAATATAATTATTAATATACTATAGAATATATACGTCTGGCCAGACTTACCTTTATAAACATTTAAACAGCATAATTATACTTCACTATTAATTTAATATTAATATATATATACAGTAAGGGCGAAGACTCGTCCTTACAGGTTTAAAATTCATTCAACAGTGCGCGAAACTTGTCTTGGCACAAGAATGATTCTTCGGCTTGGCAAAGTTCATAGATGTAAATGTTCGTGTTGGCGCGGAAGTCAAAATGGTAACCAGAGAAAAAGGGCACAAAAAATTCAAATTCAGCATTATTACGTAAAGTAGGCTTGATCGAATTGTTTACGTCACGTGTTCGAAGCTTTTCCTCCTGGGGAATTTGTAAGAAACTTACGATAAATGATGATCGGAGTCACGTTTTAAAGTGTAAAAAAGGGATGAAGTCTATAGTGGCTTCGCCTTATGCAGTTTACAAGATTACGCGAACCACCAAATATTGTATCGTTTCTTTCTTTTTTCTTTCTTTTCCTGCAATATATTACAGCCACCAGAAGTTTTTTTCTTGAAACATTACATACACGCTTTCCCCTTGCTTTACCCTTTGCTTATGTACTTTGAATCGTTACACTACGTTCACAACAGGGCTGCAAACGTGTTGAGCTACATCGTATGTAACACAGAAAGTAGTGTAGTGAAGGAATTCCGATCTTCTGACATTCAAAAGAGGATTTGAAGGCGCAGCATTGAGAAGTGTTTTTGGCTAATTTCCCGTAATGTGACGCTTTAAATGGAATCAAAGAATTGATTTCTTTTGCAACTAAAATTAGAAGAATATTATAGTATTCTTCTCTTAATCAGTTGTTCTAGTATCTCTATTTCTTATAATAAAAAGAATCTAATGGTACAAATATTAAAGCTCTCGAAGGTGACAACGAGGGAGACGTAGAGCTTTTTTTCTTCTGGATACGGCTTTGCTGCTCAAATAAACGGAGTATTTCTAAGGAAAGTTAATAGCTTATGAATACAATACTGTATTTCCTACAAATGTAACATGTATATTGTGAAAACCTCACGGAGATTTCGGAACTGGTTTTCGTTTCAACATTCTACTTGAACTTAAGTGACATAAGAAAGATGCATATTGCTATTTGAAATTCAGCAGTAACACTTCTAATTTTTTTCCTTTCTTTTGCGCGCCTTCCTTCAGGAGTTTCAGAGACATGATTTTCTCAGCGCATTTCAAAGTAAGTGAAAACGTGTTATACGCTGTTGTATTGTTCTGATTTATAAACGTGTATTTGCTAGTAGTTATTATATCCCCATATAGGTTTGTAGTGTTAGCTTCTCCTTAAAATACTCTCTCAGTACTACTGAGTGTTACAGAAGCTATAATCATGAATTCTGTTGAGTGATTGCAAATATTGTATGTCATTAGTGCATTAAATAATGTGAAAAGTTAGAAAGAAGTTAGGACTTCATGAGCCAAAGTTAACTATCATCAGGAAATGAAAATTGAAGCAAAACTCGAAATTTTAAAGCAGATTTTAAGAAAGGAACGAATGACTGAAAGATTATGAAATGAAAATTTCATTGCATTGCTTCCCTTCGTCTGTTATTTGGACAGATTTAGCAGTAGACCTGATCAGGTATGAAAGACTTAGGTCATTTGAGTGAAAAAGTAAAGTAGTATGAGAACTGTAAGAAACGCATTAACATTGTGTTGAATTTAAACAGTGAGAGCACGCTAAAGATACTACCATAAACTTATCTTAGTTACAACAT
Source organism: Thermobia domestica (assembly GCF_964235325.1). Lineage (NCBI taxonomy): Eukaryota > Metazoa > Arthropoda > Insecta > Zygentoma > Lepismatidae > Thermobia > Thermobia domestica. Next base: position 96,040,339 of record NC_137470.1, read on the forward strand.
TTCTAATTAAGGCTCAAAATAAGCTTGTAGGATAAAAGTCACATTCGCTCATTTTTGACTAACTACATCAAGTTTGGGTGCGTTTTAACTTGCTCTGTCTCTCCCGTGTGAGTCCGAAGATTCAGATAACCCTGGGGTTTTCCGTGGTTTGGTTAGCTTCCTGAAATTTCTTGTCCTCCTCGCTGGCCTAGTAATTAGTGTATGTGTCTTTTGTGCCCAAGATCCTCAGTTCGATTCCCGGTGGAAAAACAACGAACACACTGCTATAATTCAGATCTCACTTGTAAACTGTAAGACTCGTCCTATACACGCTAACTACTGACAGTGGACGTAAATACAAAGTAAACAATCATGAAGTGTCTGCACAGAGCAATGCAAGAAGATACGGAGAAAATACGTTTAAGTATACTGTACTTGTGAATATCGTTTGAAATTTTGCGTTCCCTTGAAATGAGTGCACACGCAGGTTCCCGGCATTCCTTGCGCACAATCGGACGCCGTTTTCGCTCACGGCGACAGCCTATACAGAGGTTGTTCAGTCTACATTTGGCCAATTTCGACTTACCTAAAAATTTAGAAGAGTCCATGGCGCCACGTCCGTAAGTGCTCGATATGTTTCCCTTGGTTCCTAACAATAGCCCGGCAGCGTAATTTCCACTGTAATAGGCTTCTCTGAAGAACTGGGAGGGGAATCTTATCCCATTCCCTTTGCACAGCTTTCCAAAGTCCTTCCACAGTTGTCACACGCCGTTTTCCCAAAGCCCGCTTCAGCAATCCAAATCCACAATAGTCCATAGGACTTGCATCTGGAGATTTAACAGGTACCTCATTGAAAGGTATCACTTGTATACCACTTGCCTCCTCAATCTCCCTGTAGAATGCGAGGGATGATCGTGAGGTATGTGATGAAGCCTTGTCCATGTGAATGCACACCAGATTGGCGTTATTTCCGTACATTGTTGGAATCTCATGCTCGTAGATCGACCTCATGATCTGCTCCTGAAAATTCTGCGAATTTATTTTGCAGTTCTTCGCCACCCTACGAATCTTCAGTTTACCTCGGTAACAGTAGCTAGTAACGACCATGAACCCTTTTGGGAAGGATTTTTTACAGACACGGACCCACCTATTGAAGTTCTTGGCGCCTTTCTCTCGGTACATGATGGCTCTCGGTTTCCCGCAGTCGGAAAGGTAAATCCATGCTTCATCGAGCGTTACGACGTACACCCACCTTGTTTTGCCAGATGCCGTTCGTACAGCTTCCGGGCGTTACACTTTCGTTCCTTTTGGTTGGCATCCGTGAGAAGATGACCGCGAGCGTTTATGACTTTTTCCAGCTTGAGTTGATGGTGTAACGTCCGACTCACAGTCTCCAAAGGCACGTCAAGACGATTAGCCATACACCTTTGTGTTGGCGGATTTTCTTGTATTGCCATTTTGCGGAGTTTCCTCTGCATGGTGGAGGTGGCCTTGGTGCATTTCCGCTTCCTAGGTAACTTCGTTGGTGATCCAAATGGTGGAGCTTCGTTGCCCTTGTACTTTTTAATATTTTTTATTCCACTTAAACTGATGTTGCAACCATTCTTCTTGCACTGTTTTCTAATGACAGAAACATTAAAGTGGGCGTCATAAAGAGCCGTAACATAGCCTTCCCCAAACCGGCTTAGTTTGGGCGGCATTTTGGTCACAGAGCGGAAACCCACACACTTGAAAACAAATTTAACACAACACTCACAACTATGGTCCTGTTTTGTGCGTTATTGTCATCCGCGCGGAAAAAACAACTCCGTTCCCAGGAAGCCACTGCCCAACACTGCAGGACGCCACGAGTCAGGTCGGGTGAGTCCATTCTGCCCGGGAGGGGGAAGGAACGAAATCGGCCAAACGTAGGCCGAACAACCATTGTAGTGTACCCATTGTAGTGTGACGTTGACTTAAGAAAATCGAGTGGTCCGCTGACTTTGAAATACGGTTATCCGGTTTCCAATAGCAAGAAACAAGAATTGCAATTATTCGGTGCAAGATCTGTTAGAAGCTTGGTGACAATGTAATGAGTGACAGTAAAATGCGAGAATGAGTCAGACTGTCCAAGGAAGGTCGGAAAAATATCCGTAATGAATCCTGATTCAGAGGAATTCGATTATCCGCTGTACAGTCCAGATCTTGTAAGACGTTGATGTGTTGTATCTATTTTAAAAACTTTCTGGTAAGCCCTCGTATTAAAAAAATTCTGAAAATTCCGTCTTTTCAAATATACATACATATACATTTGACAGAGAAAACTGCTAGTTTAACCTAAGGTTATGCTAAACTCCTTCACTTCTCCTTTTTGGTAATACTAATAATAAAACGTCTCTCAACTTGTGAAATCATAGCTGAATTTAACAATTACATCAATGATCAGCTATTTAGTTCGTGTTGTCAACTAAATCGAAAATTTCCTTTGTAGAAGCAAGACAAAACAACTGTAAAAGTAAGAGTCAGTCGTCCTGCAGCACTTGTCCCACCAACAGTCACTGCAGTGTTACATTATAGATTGCGCCTCCAAAATAGGCGCAAAAACTAAAACTTTTTATGACAGTTCATTAACATCAAAATGCCCTATGTGAATAGTCAAGTTACTGTGAGAAGAATTTCATAAACAATAATTATTTAGACATTGCAAAACCACGCTCAGAAATTTTATCATTCTGCTTAACAGATTTCTGTAATTCCTGAATTTTTGTAGTTCGAAGCTTTCGATTCTCCCCTAGAGTTTGGTCACGGAGGTTAAAAACAGGAAGAAAAAGAGTAGAAACATCAAACAATAAAAAGGCATGGACTTAGCAAGGGAAGAGCTGTGTTGTATAAAAAACACGTTTTACGTGCGTCAGCGATCTCCAAATCCATATGCCGATATATATTCCTGTTTATGATTTAAAGCGTTTAATATATTGTATAGTGATTCCAAAATGATGTGAATTAAAATGCAAAAATACAAATTCTACGCGTCCTTTCAAAATCATGTAATTACACACTGTAACATGATAGTATAGATTTATATTTTAAGACTTGAAAGTATAATAATTGACTTGGTCTTCCATTTGGCCATGTTTAAATTAGTTCTCATACAACTTGATAATATGCATATTATTGGCACTGGCTGCACAATTCTGTCTTTAGCGTATATTACCCAAATGTTCTGACCCAAACCCTGTCCAGTGGTTGTATTGTTCGTTCGAATTAGTGTCTCCAAACCAACGCCTAGACTAACCTGTCGTTGTATAATTGTTGTGTCCAGACAGAGACATTTGCAAATCAGCAAATCATAGGCAAATACGTTATATAAATCCTATTCCCAAATAGAGACATACGGATTCAGACCAAGGAACCGTTGTATAATTGGGGTCTGGCGTCCGAACAGGGACATTCGACACAATTGCGTAAGGACGAGACTAAGTGTACCTTTAATTAAGAAAAATTGTAGTGTTTTATTATTATTACATAATTTTGTTCTTTCGGCATAAGCAAAGTAATCACTATGTCAGCAAATAAGAAAATGATACCAGTTACACCTGAAATGCAAAAGATACTTAATGGAATTGAGTATATAATTGCAGAAAGTAAACTTAAGTATTAAAAGGAAACTTTCACGTTATATGAAAATGAGAATTCTTTAGTTGTACATGAGATATTTAGAATTCGTAAAAGAGCCAAATAAAAAAAGTAAAACGAAATACAAAGACAAAATTGTTTCAGAAATGCTCAAAACACGTATAAATCTGACCGCTATCGAAAAATTAAAGATTTTTATTTTTTTTATAAAAGTCAATTTGCTACTTTGTCAAAAATTAAATATGCACTGTGAATATATTACGGATATTCCGATATTTCACGAATAGCGAAAGAAAGGTTAGGCAAAACAAATATATATATATAAAAGGCATTTAAAGTACCGAAGCATTAACTCTAATAAAGGTTCCAGTAATAACCAAGATGCAAACACCAATTCGCATAAAGTAAATTTTGTCATTGCAAATTGTAAAGTCGTATCCCCAAAACGGATTAGATTTGCAGATTCTTCCGAGATTGTAACATCTGCGTGCGCTTCCGGAGAAACAATTAATTTTAAGTGTTTAGATGGATGAAGGTAATAATAATATAGTGCCTATAGAAGTAAAATATACCAAAGATAATTTTGACTGTATTGAACCTGAATTCCTGAATTCGTAAATCTGTTATGGGTTGATTCTCCTATAACCCAACATGCCTGTGTAAAAACAGTGAAAAATGAATGTACCGAGCATGTGCAATTTCATCATCTGTTATTATTCAGTCATTAGCTGCTATCGTCAGTCAAATTATTATTGAGCTAATTGCTAATGAATTTAAACAGGTTGAAGAAATGTTTGATTATGAGTTAAATGTAGTGGAAGGAAAAGAAACACCTGTTGTCAGTTATGTAGCAACTGAGTTAGACAAGCCGAGGGAATTTGCAGTTTCTTCTTTAAATTATACAAGGCAGAGAGTTTCGCTGTAACCTGCAGTTGCGCAGAAAAAAAAATGACAGACTATTGAAAAAAAGCTAGTCGTCAGACCGTTGTGTTGGCCACGCCCACTGTTGAAATGTGTCAGTCAACAACCCGCTTTTCCCAATACAGATTATTTGTTTTGAAAAAAAACGAGAAACATCCGTAGGTTTCGTATGTGCCGCCCTATAGAGGATTTTACTGATGTAATAATATATTGTGTTAGAAATGGAGGCAGGGAGAAGTCCTCCTCGCACATTTATAGCGTGTTATTTTTGTTGAAACAGGATTGTCGCCGTAGGACTGTAACCATTTCAATTCGAGGTCTCTTTTTGGGTGAACATTTATTGTAACCAATCCGTGTAATCTGGTCGCTGTTCGTGGTTCGTGGTCCTACCAATAAGTATTCTCCTGAGACTGGAACTTACCTGGACAGGACGAAGGACCTCTCCAAGAAGAGTTACAAATTGTTCCCAAATCGCTCGTCGGTCTGAATGATGAGATGAGCATTAGGCGCCGAGAGGTTCGGGTATCTCGTCTTGAAAACCTCACGGACGATCAGACGGTCCTCCAGACCATAACGCACACAAACATCACTCACACAAACAACGAAAACACACTAGATTAAATAACGCTATACTTATGTATTAGAACAACATTATTAAAAAAAAAAAAAAAAAAAAAAGATAACGAAGAGAAATTAACACAACACGACACAGAATATGTGTAATAATTTTCATCACTGAAATCACACTTTGCCTTTTATGCAATGTAGCCCTTTATATATATATGATTATAATTCAGATTTCACTGCAAATGCTTCTCTCACACCATTGACGCACTTGGGGGATTAACACTGGGGAAAAGTTGTTAGGACAATTCCACGAGGGATTCAGTTGCTGCGCCAAACAATCCTGAAGCGTAAAGACGAATCTTCAGCAAATTAAACAAGAAATTCTCCAAAGTAGAATGCTGATGTTGGAGGACGCGCATAAAACTTTTTAAACGCACAAGGTCTGCGGACCTGGGACTTTACTAGTTGGGGGCTAGCCGTAAGAAAACGTCCTTCACCGGCTAATAGCTTGTGCCCCTTAACACAAATTAATACTTGATTCCCAACGCAACGTGCGTGGTGGCTGCATACAGTACCGGAGTCAAACTCTCTGAGCACCAAAGCTCAAGGTACGGGCTGCAGTGGTCTATTAAAGAGGGTTGGCGGTTCATTTCAAAAATCACTCAGTTAACTCACCTGTATGCACATACAAACAGAATACGGAAAATAATTTATGTTAATTTTAGTCAACTGCCTATAATGCACTAGACACGGCGATAACTCTGGCGTGAGAAAGTACAGATAACGAGCTGCGAAACATCGCAGTTGGTGCCACTTTGGTCACTGGAACTTCTGGTCAGCCCGTATTTCTCTAAACTACTGCAATATTTCCGTAAGTGATTAAAGAAAACACTTAATTCAGTTCCCAATAACTATAGAATATATACTGTGCATATAATAAGTCAGGGAGAAACGCTGAAATGGTTCGTCACTAACTGAAACGTTCTCACCATAAGCAATGTTTTAAATATATATATGAAAAAGCGATGAAAGACTTCTTTGTCCAATTGTGTGGGAAAGAAGCAATTGCCACCGAAGAAAGAATTTATATGCGTCGCAGAATAAAATACAAATCGAAAATAATAATCACTGTCTTTTCGAAATATACAGTGTGTCCACAAAAAATCCTTCTATAACCTGGTAGCGGTTATAGGACTCTGCTGACTAATAAACTAAAATGCGTGTCCGCTCACTGTATGTGTTTGTTTTTTGTAAAGGTAACTGTTGATGAGGTAGGTCATGGACAAGATAATTTTATAGGCTGTGAGTTGCTAATAAACCAAGCTCAAGTAAAGCAGTAGGATATGTCACTTCCTGTTTATTCACCTGTACTCAAATTATAAACTTAAATATTGAAAGCAGGCTTAAGCTGATTAAGCCTAATGATAGTAATATAATCTAAGCTAGTAGTATGGCAAGGAAGTGTAGAAACCAGTCAAGAAAAGTTAAGTAAGTTACAATTTCTTGTTATCAAAAATGTAGAGATACAATTATTTGCAAGTTTGTTGCAGTAAAAGGAGTCGGCAGTATAGCAATAAAATACAGAAAGTAAGGCAAAAAGTGAAAAGAGTGAATCACATGTTACACTCTTTCAACAAATTTTGAAAAGCTACTCGCAGTTTTTCTTTAAAAAGTGAATTCCACAGAAAACGCAATTCACGGACAAGTAATTGTAGCGACGATAACAAATGTAATGTTTTAATCTCACGTTCAGAAAATGCCAAAAACAAAAGTCAAACCCAGAATTCTTTTTAAGAAAGATAAAAACTAAAATGTAAGGCTGTTTTATCGCATGTAGACAAACAACATTCCATATACGGCTTTGAAAAAAAAAAAGTCAAAAATTCAAACTTAATTATAGTAGTAAAATAGCAGCTTATAAATTAGTAACTGTGTTAGGTCCTGATCACGCATCACATATAGTTAAGAAAAAGCACAGAGTTTTTCAAGAAAAATGTGATACTTGGGTGAGCAAACCAGGTAAAAATAAGCAATTTGAAAATGGCAGCAATAGCAAAATTAAATGCAGGTCACTTATTACTATTAGTAGTAGGTCATCAGTTGATTGTGGTACAACAACAAAGCTGAAACACACAGGAAAATTGAAAAACTAAGTGAAACAAAAAGGACAGTGTACTGTTCAATTCAAATGTCGTAGTGAAAGATCACGAAAGGAAAAAAATAATATGAATCTTAGTGCAAATATACAAAATATTAACCGAAGTCGTAAGCCAAGTATTGACAGGCAGGTTAATTTGTTGCGTAACATTGTTATCAGTCACAAATACAGAAAAAACAAATATTTGTGTTCTTATTGCTTCCTAAAAAAGAAAAAAAAATTAAAAAGTTAAAACTACTTATCGTATAAATTCACATTGGTTCTTTGTTGCTAAAAAGAAGCCTTTCAAAAATGTTGTATTGAAAAAGGCTTGAGTAGACATAAGATAAAAAATAATAATATATCTTGCTATAGCTAGAGTACTCGTTATATAAAAATTAGATATGCGCGGTATTTTTTAAAATACCAAAGGTTACAATTCTGTAAATTTATTTTCAATATAATTTTCAGAAATAATATTTATCTGACATGTTAATTTTAAATACTTCGAAGAGCTGTGTACAATAGAACATACCTAAAATTTAATAGTTTTTATTAATTTGTAATTTTTTTCAAAATGTTCCGCGCCTAAAAATAATGTTAATAAAAATAATTATTTTGAATAGAATATCCATAAAGTAAAATTTGAATGTTAAATATTTTGATAAAAAGTACTTTTTAGTAAATTTGGTGAATCCAAATATGTTTTTAGTTCAGTGAAAATACTATCCCCGATATGCGATAAATAGCCAATTTTTGGGAGGCTATCGAAGTCCTCTTTTAACAGCTAACTATCCCCAAATGTTTACCACATGGCTTTGAAAATAAAAATATCTATATATGCGTGTGTAATGAATTAAATGTGTACACTGTAAGTTATTAAATACTATGTAAACACAAAGCTATAGCTTGTGCCAATATATAGTAACAACTTCTGTCCCCCGATCCCCGTCAGATTTTAATTTTTAAACATTTATAGGTGTCCTGTTTTTATGCTTCTCTTAGTCTTGTCATCAATATGAGTAGAGATACTGATATCACGATAAATGTTTTGAGGATAGGGATTCTTCCAATTTAACGCAGGCGGCAGAAAATAATAAGTGTTATGAACTTGACAGCATCTCGTTACCCCTATTTACATCTCATTTTAGCAAAATAAAATTTTTAGACATGAGAATGTCCTTAAACATTTTGTGATATATTTAAATACTTGAAACAAATTATTTCTTGAACGATATGCTTTGTACTCCTCTTATTTCAATTATGTAAATGCTAAGAGAAAAAGGAAGCACTATAACAGTTTATTATTGCAATAAGTGTTATAATAAATCATGGTAGTAAGTTTTTATTGAAGTATTTAAACAAGACAAAACATTTCAGAAGTAAATAACAATAACTGTTAATATTTTTGAGATCCTTAAAATTCTTGCAAATGGTAATAACTTCTTAAAATAAAAGTACTTAATAATAATAATAATAATAATAATAATAATAATAATAATAATAGTAATAATAATAATAATGGCAATATAAATAAATCTATATATATAAAAGAGAACGTACAAATCCTTTGTCCGCTCATCACGCTAATACGGCTGAACCAATTTCTTTCATTTTTGGGGGGTTATTAGGATTTGGACCCTAGATGGTTTTTATCATATCACTTTAATTTTTAATTACCAGTGTCTTGAGATAATTGACCATTCAAGTGTCCATACGTACAAATCCTTTGTTATTAGTTCATCATAGGTATAAAAATAAACGTATGTATATGCAACCCGCATGACCGTGTCAGTCGGCGGGTTAACATAAATGACAGGCGCTATAATGTTAACATTTACTGCAATTTGAAAGCGAAAAAGTAAAAATTATCTAAGTAACAAAGTTTATTGCGTTCCGGGGTGACCGCAGCGAAGCGGGGTGAACGCTGCTAGTACAAAAATAAAAATAAAAGACATTAAAAAAACTTTCCAAAATTATGGCCCAAGCGTGATCCAGAAATCAATTCTAATGGCCTACGTGTTCGTAATCATACTTCCAAATGAACTTTAACATTTCATAATAATATTCCATTCATCATAAAAGACTTAATGGAATTTAAGCCTTTGAAGACTAATAAACACATATATCTCTGGAAAAATTTTAGAAAAGCTTTTGAAGTGGTGAAATAAGGTTTAGTGAAAACAGTGAAGTAAATTTTGAAATTATAAGTCTTCCAGGTTCTGTTTGCTTTTCAATTCTCTACAAGCAAATGTCCATGCACACCATATATAACACTACGTAATATTTCCTTGTTTGGTAATTAAAAAAAAAGAAAGGAAGAAAGAAACACTAACAACGCCTCCCAGCTGGTGAAATCATAGTTAAATTTAACAAATACATCAGTGATTTAGTTATTCAATTCACGTAGTCAACTCAATCGAAAGTTTCCTTTCAGCACAAGCAAGACAAAACAAGCCTAAAAGCAAGAGTTAGTCAGCCTCCAGCACCTGCACCAACAGTCAGTGCAATGTCGCATTATAGGTTGCACCCACAAAATAGGCGCAAAAACTAAAACTATTTATGACAGTTCATTAACGTCAAAATGCCTATATGAATTGTCGAGTTACTTCGATAAAAATCCCATAAACAGTAATTATTTAGTTGATTCAGTTACAGAACAAAATATTTTAAAAAGAAATACAACAGAATGTGATACGCTACCGAAGTCATCTCCTTTAAAAAGTAGAAATAAATCATTTAAAATGGCGAAAAGAAAAAAAGAACAATATTATTTGTAAAAATAAAATACAAAAATCTTTGGCGTGGGAGACCCGGGTTGGTTTCCCGGCGGGAACTTATATGGTTCGGATTCCACGTTAATCAGTAGGTCTATGTCTCATATAGCCTCGCTGCTAAACGGGACGTTAAACTTAAAATCAACTCAACTCAAAATACAATAACTATCACTAATATATCACTTATAACAGCGACTATAAATCGGTCTACAGTGTCTCCCATGAATATTGTATAAAATGTAATTTTGGGGATTATTCCAAAAAGTGATTTATTACGTCAAGGTCAATCAAATTCGTATGCCAATATATTCAGGATGGCCCAGTAAACCCTCTCCTACATTTTAAAGGCAAATTAAACAAAAAGTATTATACATAGAAAGTTCTTTATTCAAAAATATAAATGATATAGAAAACAGTTAGTAATTGGGTTATAATCATATCAATAGCGGAAATTTTTTTCGTTTACACAACTACTTGAGTAAAAATGTGCTTTTTCACTACACAAAAGAACAGCATCTTCTGGGACATTTCGCATGATTTTCCCACATGACTGTTGACTTCTTAAAAAATCTACTGGTTTAAGTTCTTGGACAATCATAATGTTATAAGGCTGAAAGTGCAGCTTTCTTGTAAAATTCCTCTTACACTCTCCGAAGTAAGCCCTACAGCTGAATCATGCTTCCTTGCAGAACATTTAAGGGCTGCAATAGAGATTGTCTCACAATTTCAATACTCTCAGGCGTACGATCACTCGTAGGGCGGCCAAATTGTATTTCGTTTCTACACTGTACTTATTGTTTGCAACTCACGCTCACTCAACCAAACCGTCACAAATTGAGTTTCAAGTTGAATGAGAGCGAGTTCCAAATCATGATGTGAACGTGATGTCGAAAAGATGTTGTGAGCGTGAGGTCGAATTGATGCTTTGAGCGTAAGTTTGACTGAAGTTAGTCCAAAGTGGGCATCTTTCGTTCGGAAATTCTCGACCCTCTGCAAGATGGTTTTCTAATCAGGGACATTTTCAGTACATGCAATAGCAAACTTTAAGCGGAAAGCTATATGCATTGTAATCACAGAACTGCTGTTTTTGAAAAAACATTTTCAACTGTGTACGCACGATGTGCTCCTGACCAAATCATACTGACAGCTGAACACAGCAAGAGAATAGTGAGCGGAAGCAACGTCTCCCAACCCTTTCGCCCCTTCACTAACAGAGCTACAGCCGATCAAAATGTGGTAGGTTTTATTGAGTCACCCTGTATATATTCCAATTTAAGTGGTAATGTAGACTGTTCTGATTAAGACACTCTATGTAAACATCAGAATGGTGCACGAAGTGTTCCACATTTTCTGTATCGTTTCAAGTGAACCGGAAATCAAGTTTTGCACCTCAACAGTATCCGCAGCGTAATTTGGAGGAACGATTGGATCACCAATAATAATAATAATCAAAAAGTCTAACTCACTCCGCTGTCGCTGGTGATCAAAGATTGCTGACAAAGGGAGACTTACAACGGAACAGCGATCATAATATATATATATATATATATATTAATATCCGGCGGGCCCCTCCAATAAACCACCCAAAGATTGTATGATAAATTTCTTCATGAATGAATCTCAAGAGTATTCGCCGCAGAATATCAAATTGGTAAGACGTGCAATATAGGATAGGCCCGTGAAATCGGCTAGAAAGAAGCGGTGAAGCTGGGAATATCTGTTAAAATGATTCTGACAACTGACCTCCATATATATATATATATATATATATATATATATATATATATATATATATATATATATATATATAGACAAGATTACTGTTGTGCAGGAACTCTCGTATGACCAGAAGCAGTAGAAACTAATGTTTGCTCGTTGGGCTGGAGGAGAACGACAAATCTGTAACGTTTAGTTTTCTGATGAAGCACACTTGAATTTGGATGATAGTGGCGAAACAAAACGTGCATTTCTGGACTGGCGTTGTCGAAAATCCACAATTGCTTTATGCAATATATCATGCTCTGAGGATTATAGTGTGGTTCGCAGCTTCCAGGCACGGACTGATTGGACCTTTCTTCTTCAAAGAAACGATAAACAGTGAGCGCTACTTGATCGCGCTACGCAATAACTTTGTTCACAGCTGCTTGGTAATGCTTTCCCCACACGCAGTGGTTTATGCTGGATGGTGCAAAACCGTACACTGTACATGTTGTAGGATATCTTGCACAAGATTTTCAACGTGTGGGTTATTTCCGGTCGGTTTCCGGATCTGTTTCTTTATGGACAAAATTGGCGCCCTCACGGTCCATACCTTAACCGATGTGACTTTTCTGTTGGGATATCTCAAGGAAAAGACTTTTCCGAAAGATCCCTAAAGTTTAATGGAACTCAGATAATTTCAGGCGTGCAGTGAAATTACGGAAAACCTATCCCGCCAGGTAATGAGTATTGCCTTAAATCAAGTTCGAAATCAATATGGCTGCAGTATTGAACATGTTCTGCATTATAACGTTTCTCCACAATGTATTATTTCGATACTAGATTCATTGCAATACACTTACTAATAAAGATTTTATCAATAAATAAATAGATAAAAACAACGAATATGGATGCTTAATATGAGGGCAAAAAATGGAAAACTATTTTGGATGGAGTTATAAGGTTGGTGTAAATGAAATTGATTTGGACGTGAGAATTGAAAACTCACTTCAACAACTGAACACAGGGATGGACTGTTCTCCCTTAGAAGGTATAAACAAAGATACTCGGGCCGTTCTTCCTCCGCAGAAAGCAACTTACCTGGTTGCACTTAGACAGTATTTCCATCAATAATATTTATGACAAGTATCTCTGAAGTTGGTATGAAGTAGTTCTCGAACGACAAACGAATTATATATATATATATATATATATATATATATATATATATATGTGTGTGTGTGTGTGTGTGTGTGTGTGTATAATATAGGGGATAGACAAAAAAATCTAAAAACACTTCATACAGAAGTTTTGCCCTCCACTGTACAACACGTGTTGCGGTTGCCGATCGTTTTTTGTTTTCAATGTGTTATGTGGACCTTCCTCTTCCATCAGCAATAACCAGTTCACCTGTGAGTGTCGTGGTGTGAAAGTGGTGCGGTAAAATGGGCGACCTGACAGACTTCTAAAGAGGCATGATCGTTGGTGCCCGTCTGGTTGGAGCTTCAGTGGCAACAGTGGCGAACATTGTGGGGGTATCGAAAGGCACTGTGTCCAATGTCACGAGGGCATACACAATTTTTGCGCAAACGACGTCTGCAAAGCACAACAGTGGTCGAAAGACAATCCTGTCAGATAGGGACCGGAGGACATTAAAACGGATTGTAGCAGCTAAAAAGAAGATCACTGTAATGAAAATTACGTCTCCACTCAATTCCGGTCTACAGAACCCGATTTCATCGAAGAGTGCCACGGGAATTTCATAAAATGAAAATTCATGGCAGTGACGCTATCGCCAAACTCCTGGTCACAGCAGTAAATGCGAAGAGGCGTATCCAGTGGTTCAAGGACCACAAGGCGTGGACTCATGAGCAGTGGAAACACGTAATGTGGTCCGATGAATCGACCTTCACCTTGTTTTCAACAACCGGTCGTGTTTACGTATGGAGAACACCGTCACAGGCCTATGATACAGACTGTCTGCTCCGAACTGTAAAGCATTGGGGTGGCGTGGGAGACCCGGGTTCGATTCTCGGCGGGAGCTCATGTGGTTCGGATTCCACGTTAATCAGTAGGTCCACGTCTCATATAGCCTCGCTGCTGAACGGGACGTTAAACTCAAAATCAACTCAACTCAAAGCATGGGGGTGGTTGTGTTACAGTATGGGCAGTGATATCGTGGTTTTCTGCAGGTCCCCTCGTAGCCCTGCATGGAATGATGAATGCTAAGGTGTATGAGGCCGTTTTGGGGGACCAGGTTCTACCCATGGCCCAAATATTGTTCCCTGATGGTGATGGCATCTACCAAGATGATTTGGCACCCTGTCACGCTGCAAAAACGGTGAAATCATGGTTTGAGGAGCATGACCAGGAGCTGTCACACCTCCCCTGGGTCCCACAATCAGCAGATCTGAACATCATTGAGCCATTGTGGTCTGAGTTGGAGAGGCGTGTTCGGTCTCATTACCCTCCACCAGCATCCCTTAAGGAACTGGAGAATGTTTTGGAGGAACAATGGTACAAAATTCCACACACCACGATTCAGGAGCTGTATACGTCCATTCCGCGTCGGATCGAAGCTGTTTTGGACGCAAAAGGAAGCCCCACACCATACTAGGTATGATTTTCATACTTTTGCAAACGTTTTAGATTTTTTGTCCAACCCCTATATATATATATAATATACACCGTAATTGCGGGCTACTTGGACCCGTAGGGGGCTACTTGGACCCATACCAAAAACTCGTTTAAAGTCCCATATGCAATGCAATAATGAGTGAGTTCAGAGTTAGATCCGTTAGATGGGATCATAATGCAGGCGTACACACATTGAAACTAGTTCTGTGGTAGGCTACGATTGAGCAACATTGGTGAGAATGGTCGTTGACGAAAAGAGGGTATTTATTGACCGCCAAACTTTTATGTGTGGACACTATTTGCAAAGAAGTGGATACAATGCTAAGTAAACACATAAGTAGTTACATATAGGTTAATGAAACTGACATGGTAAACTTTCTCATATACAATAAAATGTGTGCGTAATTGCATTATTTATGAAGTGTGTACATATGGCCTGGAAAACATGGATATTTTGTCCCACCACATCTTTTGTTATCTTTATCCCACCCCATCCTTTGTTACCTTTATCAATGAAAATTAAAGGTCTGTTGTCACGTGTCACACAAGTAAGGACTTTTCATTGTTTCCTTAAGGATACCGGTACAAAATGGTACATCAATATAAAAGACTGCCTGCAGGTCGAAAATATGCTGATATTTCATAACAGCTTGAAGAAAGTGTACCAGCAATTCAGTCGGGGAAAATGTCGCAAAAAGAAACAGAAGCTCACTTCAAGATAAGTCGTTCCACCATAGAAAGGAGATTAAAGTACAGGTCAAAGAAGAATCCGGGCCATCTGAAAGTGTTCACTGAAGAAGAAGAATTAGCCTTCACTAGTCATCTTGATAAAGTTTGTGATTTCGGATTCCTCGTTAATTAACTTGATTTCAGATTTATTGTGAAGTCCTATTTAGCCATGCATGGGAGAACCGTCATTGCTTTCTAAGACAATCTTCCCAGTCGAGATTGGGTGAAGTTATTTTAGAAACTGCACTTCCAGTCAACGACTAGATTCGCTGCTAATATAGGTAGGGCTCGTGCAGCTGTAGAAGAAAACGTAATCAGCTATTACAGTCATTATATCTGATAGTACCTCTTAACATGTTCTCTTTGTGATTTGCAGTAAATAAAAAGTGTTGTTCTTGGAACACCTACGTCCTACTTAGTCTCGGAGTAGATTTCAATGGTTTTCTGTAGGAAAATATGGGGGTGGGTTCAAGTAGCTCGAACGCGAGTCTTACTTGGACCCATTTTATTTTTTTACAATAATCGCCTGTGCTTTGTTTTCAATATATGTAACTAAAACTGTCCTCGATATGTACAATAAGCCCTGTAGTTCCATTTAATATGGGTTATGATAATAACTTTCGAGTTTTCGTGGATGAAAACAGGCCGAAAGAACAAATTTATTGCAAAATTGGGTCCAAGTAGCCCGCATCTACGGTATATATGAAGCTTTTATGAAACTAGTAGAAAATAAAATATAAAATATTTAATCAAAGTTTACGTCACTGCTAAGGGGTACAATATAAAAGTAACGTTCGAAACAGTTAGTGATCATTTTTCTAAATTATTTTCTTTGATCATTTCTAGGTGTAATACAAAATTGGTACGAAAGTAACCATTACTCCATATCTAAAAATTATTTGACATGCGTGTCTTTTAGTCTTGTAAGCTTTTAGGTACTCGTAATGAATCTTACAAGGAATACACAAGCCTAAAGAAAAAGAGTGCACAGTTGTTTGAGATTAACTGTAAAGTATGTTTTTAAATTTGTTCTAACATCAAACTGTTCGCAATAGTGCAGAAATGCTATTTTGTTGAAATGTGAAGACATAATGTTTGGTTTGCTCGAAGTGAAACCGAAAAATTTCTGTAAGATACTTACGACTGTAATTTGACATTTTTTAATGCAAAAGTCGGAAACACTTCTGCGAAATTCATCTTGTCAACTGCAGCTGATCCCTATGGTTTAACATCCCAAAAAAATGTGAGTCCAGCCACGACATTGAAAACTGACGCCCGCGGCCAACGACAAACAGTATGTTCTCAATATCTTCTCAAGAACACTGTGGGAGCTGACCCTCGGAAATGTATTCATATCATTAAGAATAAGGCATACACCACATGATTGTCGTTCGGTGGATATGTGAAACCGACAATGTGAAAAAGTCGGACTCATGGTTGCCAACTGACACTCGTCAACTGGAGAACCATCATTGTATGGAGGTGTGGAATTCTCTGAGAGTGCGAAATAACCGGGAAGATTTCCTGTATTACATTGTCACTTCTGGTTAAAAGTAGATGTGAAATGACAATCGGAAACAGTTTTCGAATTTTGAACAACGCCCAGGATAGTTCAAAAACCACTCTTCCATCCGCTGTAGGTTTTCTTGCTATTATACGTCCGACGAAGTACCTCGACGACCTATGGTAACATGTTTCTCCGTCGAGGTGATATCGTCGTTGGGGATCGTTACAATGTTCAACTCCGTCAGATGCACTGCAAATCTCTCCGCAAGCATCCAGCCAATGGTGTTCAAATACTACCTGTGACCTGTTCGCCCCCCCCCCCTGGGTTTTCCTGAGGTTTTCCTGGGTTTTCCTCATTCACATCAGGCAAATGCCGGGGTGGTACCTAACTTATAGGTCCCAGGCCGCTTCCTTCCTTTCCCAATCCTTTCTTCCTTCCCTTTCCCCGGATTGTGTGCTCGCCGAGGGACGTCATCCCTCAAATCGTGAAGGGCTAAGTGGCCTTAGCTGCCGAAAGCCCACAAATCTAAATCCTAAATCCCTTTGTAGGGGGATTAACAAGTTAACCTGTAAAGTTTCTATGGAATCAAAACTGATCGAAATTCTGCCAAATCGTTTGGTCATCATTTGATCGACAACATAACTTTCTACAAATTATGCGTATTATGTCACTATTCATAGTGATCGAACGCTAATTGTTGGCTATGAAACGCGATCGAACGACAACGAAACGATGTGGACCAATTTTCATAAATTTTGCTTTCATGGCTAACAGAGCTTTCAGGTCAACTTGTTAGCCCCGTACACAATTATGCGTAATACAACACTACGCGTGGTGATCAAACGTGCGATTGCGATCAATGTTGCTTCATGGGGTAGGGTATGTCACCGATCTAATGTTTTCTTCGATGCACGCCCACATAGGCACTTCAATGCATACCCTAAAATGACAGTGCAGATCTTTTTGTATGAAACCTTTCCTCAGTTACCGTATTATTCTTACATCTCTCTCACTGATTACCACCTCTTCCCCTGGCGCAGGAGACCTGGGTTCGATTCCCAGCTGGAGATAATGGGATTCCATGTTAAGCTGTAGGACTTGATCTAATATAGCCTTGCTGCTGAAAGGCATCCTAAACTTCATCCCAACCAACCACCTCTTCTGATATCTCTATTACTTCTTGGCATACATTTGATTACCGATTTCTTTGCATCGTAGACTACAGAGACTTTTTCTTCAGGGAGACTAATGGTTGGTTGAACGATGTCTTCGTCGCTTTAGCCTAAGACTACTGACTAACCTGGTGTTGTAGTTTTAATTTTTCCACTTTTCAAAGTGACATAGGTGAGTCGCACCAACCCAATATTAATAACATATCTTCGATACCCTGCTAACGTTGTATTTTTAGTTTGACTAGTTTGCATGGGTTCATTTAGCACAGTTTTTCTTCGTCAACGTGACATCCACACCTTAACGCTGGATCAAAATACATTAGCTTCCCCGGGAATTGGACCCACGATCACACACCTTAGCCCCTTTTCCACATTAGAGGAACATGGGATTTTCAGTTTCGATTCCGTTATGCATAATTGCGGTAGGCGTAACCTTTAAAAATTGCTTAAAAAGGAATACGCAGAGACAATGTTTGTAGTCCATAACTCGGGAAATTTAGTGAAATAGTGTTCTCATACTAGAAATAATAGTCACTTAACGATATTTTGTTGTACTCTTTTAATATCACTTTTCAGACTATCATCTGTTTTAGTACAGTATAGTTCTGGTTCATAACTCATCTTTCTCTCCCTAGCCCAATTTGTGGTTGCGATTGACTCCTTGCTTAGCATGCTTTCTCAAAGAAATTTTTTTTTTTTAACTTGTTGAAAATTTAAAAAGCTTAACTACATTGCTTTCTGTTTTCTGATTTTAGACAGCCTTTTATTTCGTTGATGATATAACACTTTGGTAGTAAGGTTGCAAACGATCCTGTATAGTGAGTCGTGTCTGTGTTGCTGACTCCTTCTCCTCTGGTTATCTGAGTTCGAGTTTGCAATAATGTGGCGGGAGGAAGAAGCATACATAGCTATTATCCACAACACTGTGCTTCTGAGTAGAATTTGAAGAAAGTTAATTTCTTATATTCAGTACTTATTGATAGGAAAATCTTACAGGATCATACTATTCTAAGAGAATGGGATTCGTTCCAGCGTAAAATTGCTATGCGAGTTTATAGTCTTTCACCCTACTCATTCACTTACGGGGATTCCGTTTGAAGAGCTTCCTATTTTTTAGAATACATTGAGATTTTCTAGCCATAGCACATCGCTTGGAGCCTTAAAAAATAAAAAAAAACTTTTTCTATTTGTGTCTATATTTGCCTATGAAACATTTCAGAAATTAATACATGTTTAGCTTCTATACATTCTAGACACTAGGTTTAAATCAATAGGTTGAGCATTTTACTCCCTTCCGACACATACTCACTTGCTTCTGAATTTTCCTTTGCTACTACAAAATCTCTCGAAAGCACGATTGAAAGGGTTCACTCAATCGAGCTTAATTTTATGTTTTGTGTATAATTTTATTATTTTAAAATATTTTTTTTTTGTACATTTTCACACAAGGAATACCTTCTATCATCTCCACTTACTTATCATTCACAAGGAACGAACATGAACGTGTCATCCGGACATCCGAATCAAACCTAGTCCATTTGATAAAAATAATAAAGATATGTTCATGCTCAAAAAATTAGGTGCCGTGGACAACGAAATAAGTCCCTGGGGCCCATTAACCTGTTAATATAAAGAAAATCATAGACTCGCAGTGAAATACCTATTGCATCAACACTGCTCGTTGGAAAGTCATGGTTTATAGTTCTTTCTCTTCAGCATGAAACAGAGCTTTCGAGAGGTGCTGTGTATTGGTGTCCATAACGTAGCTGAAGAGGGAAAATCGGAATAATGCTACGAAAATTCCCTCCAAAAATTTCTCCCACCAAGTTTGGCCTCTCTCTGAAGTGGCCCCGGGTAAAAACACGTAATCCAAATGTATCTCCAAAAATAATATAGGGTTTAGGAAATGGGTGTACCAGGTTTGTTTTTGATAGATGTAATAGGTATGAGGGAAAAGGTTGTATACCAATACGCTCTATACATACGAAAGCGAACCTATGACCTGACGTATAAAGAGAACATAATATATAAACGCAATACTATTTATCCTGATATCAAGGTTTGTACCATATTCTCTGTAGAATGAAGCAAACGTTTTAAACAGCAACCTTGCTACAGTTGTATTGGGATGAATCCACGATATCCACCAATACCCCTGCCCATGCCCTTTTTTCTCTATTCCGTTCTTACGGTGTAGTGCTATATCTTCTCCCTTGTTTTAAGGATAATACCTCCTACCCGTATACCTCCTAGTATTTTTCAATGTACATTTTAATTTTATACTCCTACCAGTGTGCGACTTACCAGGGAGATGAGGGGAAACCCCTCTCTGAAGAATTGAATCTATCACATAAGTTTTGAACTTCCCCATGTTAAATTTCTCGAATGTACACTTTATCCCCATGTAAAATGTCCTTTAATTTGCACACTGACTCCTACCGGCTCCGGCGTCGCTTTAGAGGACATATAACTTCACAATAGAGCTATTTTGGAAGACATTTTTGCGACTTATCCTCAATTTCCATCTCCACATATCACGAAAAAATATGCGTGGTAGCCATTGAAACGCCTGTTTCATTCTACAGAGAATGTGGTACAATATCAGGATAAATAGTACTATGTTTATATTTTTTATATTGTTTTCTTTATAGGTCAGATCATAGGTTCTTTTTTATATGTACAGAGCGTATCGGTATACAACCTTTCCCTCCATACCTATTCCGCCTATCAAAACGAAACTTGGTACACTCATTTCTTAAGCCCTATAGTATTTTTCGAGATACATTTGGGTTGTGTGCTTTTACCCGGGGCCACTCCAGAGGGAAGCCAAGGTTGATGGAAGGGACTTTTGGAGAGAATTTTCACTGTTCAAGTTAGGGGCGCCAATACGTAGCACCTCTGGAAAGCTTGTTTGATGCTGAAGAGAATGAACTATAAACCATGACATTCCATTGATACAATAGCCAGAGCCTTTCTATTTCAACTGTGCCCTTGCTGGTGCTGCTTTCGATATGTGATTACCCGTACCTCCCTCGAAAAAGGAGGGACAAGTTGAAGCGGCCGAGATCTTTCATTTGTTGGATGCGAAAGCGTTGCCACAATGAATTATTTCATTGACTTCGCTCTGCTCCGTCTTACTAGACACTTTAAGTAGAATACGATCTTCACTCGTCAAGACCAAATGACTGAATGACAAATTGGCAACGCAGCTGAGGTCATTCACTTCTTTTCCCTAAGCAAAGGGAGGGTGGCCGGAGTGGACCCGAAGTATAGTTTGCATATTTTCCGAGGGCACAGGCGGAATAGATAGGCTCTATTTCACTGCGAGTTCACGATTTTCTTTATACTAACAGCGTTAATGGGCCCCAAGGACTTATACCGTTGTCCATGGCCCTAATTTTTTGTGCATAACATATCTTTGTTATATTTATCGAATGGACTAGGATTGATTCGGGCGTCCGGATGACACGTTCATGTCCGTTCTTTGTCAGCTTTAGCCAAGAGCGAAAGAAAGAACATAATTAATACGAGAGATCGTGATCTAGAGTATACATGCAAGATTTAATCAGCTTGAGACCTCTGAAAGTTTATGTGGTTCATCTCATTTCCTTGTATGGGTAAAAATAGCAAAAACTAATCAAATTTAGGTTTTTATTTTATCTTGTCCTCTAAGGGAGACTTTATTACGTCATGTGCCACTATAGATTGGTACTTGGTTGCAGTCTTTTTTATAGGACATGGGTACCTTTATGCACTCAAATTTTGGCAAGGGTGTATTGATTTCCCCTACATTTAGGAATTACGGTAATTAAAATTGGTAAATGTTGTATAGGACTGATACATACCTCTGTAAATTTGAGTGGTTCATTTTTACCACTTCGATTATTAATAAAGTGCCAAAACTGATATTTTGGAAAAATCGCATTATGATTTACTCAATTTGGAACTGTATTACATTTATGGTAGATTAAATGGTATGTCCATTTAAGGTAAGACTAGAGATAAATAAATCTGTCAATTTGAATGGATCCTAAAGTTGCTAAAAATAATATTTTATGATTCAGTCCTTAACTTGGAAAGTAGATGACAAGGTGTACTTATGACTCATTTATTAATCTTGTTCCCTAAAACTGCCAAAAGGAGTCTTTTGGAAGGGATACGTTATGATTCATTTATTAATTTGGGACTTCAATTATAGCTTCTGGTACATTAAATGTTGCGTCAGTGAAAGAGTATGTCTCATCTTGTTCCCTAAGATTGCCAAAAATATTATTTTGAAAGAAGCACATGTACATTGAATGTGTTCCGTGGTCCAAGTGTAATATAACTTACGGTTACGGGATCGAATCCAGGCCGTAAATTATACAGGAAGTAGAAAACTCAAAAAAAAAAATTCTCACGTGTTACTAGAATTAATAGTGGTAAATAAAAATGATACGCTATGATAGTAAATATCAATATCTGATTAGGAAATTGTAAGTTGAAGAACTGTAAGTTCGATTTTAAATTCATAGATTATATGTACACAAAAGATAAAAGTAATTCCCCCGTAAGCTCTCTAATTCCATTACTTGGGGTCCAAGTCATTTCCAGTTGTGAGAACGCCTAGACAGATGCAACCCAACTTACACGTAACTTTTCTCGGCACTGACAGCAGTTGGTAGCACTGAGTCAAGTCTTTATGCAAGTAAAATTGTGAGTAGAAGACGCCCGAAACATTTCTCCATTCTGAGATCAATCTCTCTGGATCAGAGCGTGTTGTCCAATGAACATCATATGTTAATCTCAATATTGCTGTGTATGTAATGTATTTTTTCATTATATACTGTATGTTAAAAGAAATAAAAACAATGATCACATATGAATCAGAAAATGCTTGAAAGTAGCTGAAAATATCAAATCTAGAACAACTACTGGAAATAACTTTGTAAATGATTGCCTCCATTGAGAGACCTTCCCCAATTCTCCTCATTCCAACATCTTTTTCTTTCTAGGGAAGAGAAGATCTTGCTTAACACACTGAATATGCATTGAAATTGAAATTAATACAGGAACACTTGAAAAAGTTTCAGCCTCGCCGGGATTCGAACCCGGGTCTACCGAACAGAAGTTCAATGTGCTAACCACTCACCTACCGCGCCACTTAACCTTCCACCAAAACTAATAACTAGTTAAAATCGTTTCATGGAAAAATATAAACAAGATACTCAAATATAACAAAAACAAACAAATATAAACAAAATATAAATAAAAATATAAATAAGAAAATATAAGCAACTTGTGTGAGTGTCTTAATGACTTACTCAAGATTTCCTTGTTTAACTCAAAAACAAGTTATATACATGTTGCTCAATGAAGAAAGTATCACGAAATGTTCTTAGAGGTGAGCCTACGTCATCGGCAGAGCCGCAACTTGTGGGGAGGCAACTGCCTCCAGAGAAGCTCTCCGCCGTTCTAGGGGGCCCATTTTCAGACAAAATTTTCTTACTCCATATACGATAGGAACATGAAATTGGAAATGAAGCATCAAATAGGGTCGCTACATTACATAAACAAAACACCATACAAAGGTAAATAGAACAAAAATGAGTCGTGGACTCATTTGAGTAATATTTATTCGTATGACTTTGAGATTTATCAATATTGTCCCTTTAATAATTTCGTCATGTATGGAATGGGCCCAGGGACTAACTAACAGAACTGCAGACCTTGCCGTGCGGGAGGGCCCATAAAGATTAAAAGAAAGTTGGTGATAGGGGGCCCAATAATTAGAAATCAACTTTTCTAAGTGCCCAAATAAGCTTATTAGTGCTTGCCCTCCCCAGAAAAGAGTTGAGTTGATTTTGAGTTTAACGTCCCGTTCAGCAGCGAGGCTATATGAGACGTGGACCTGCTGAATAACGTGGAATCCTAACCACATGAGCTCCCGCCGTGAATTGAACCCGGGTCTCCCACGACAAAGCCCCCCCACCAGATAAAAATCTAAGTTACGTTGCTGGGCGTCAGTTGCAGGAATGGTCCCGATTTACATTACGTCTTGAATATAACTTCTAATTTCCAAAGAAGAAAAGACGACAGAAATTATTTTCACATTCTTTAAGTTGTATCAACACGTGTAGAAATAGACAGTTCTATGTTTATGTTCCATAACTACTAGTTTATTTTCTTACATTCATATGAGGAGTTTGTGGCAAATTGAGGCCACATGATCATGAGGCGCAATCCATTAGTGGTTCGAATTCCTCTCAAGAGCAAGTTCGGAATTTTAATTGTCCTCAGTATTTCTGTGTTCGTGTTCCTGTAGTGTTTGGAATACGTCGGAAGCACATGAGGTGCACGTGGCGAACAATACTCCGGTTGGGGCGATTTCTTGAAAAAAAAATTGTGAAAGCAGGAAACTCTCATTGCAGCTACTTGGGTTCAAATCCCGTCGTGGTAATTATTAATTTTTCTGAATGCTAAGATAATGTTTATGTAATTTGTATTGTAATTATGTTATTCCTTGATTATTATTATTATTATTATTATTATTATTATCTTATATATAAAAGAGAACGCACAAATCCTTTGTTCCCTCATCACGCTAATACGGCTGAACCAATTTCTTTCATTTTTGGGGGGTTATTAGGATTTGGACCCTAGATGGTTTTTATCATATCACTTTAATTTTCAATTACCAGTGTCTTGAGATAATTGACCATTCAAGTGTCCATAACGTACAAATCCTTTGTTAGTTCATCATAGGTAAAAATAAACGTATTTATATGCAACCCGCATGACCGTGTCACTCGGCGGGTTAACATAAATGACAGGCGATATAATGTTAACATTTACTGCAATCTACTATGGTTTTTATCATATCACTTGAAAGCGAAAAAGTAAAAATTATCTAATTAACAAGGTTTATTGCGTTCCGGGGTGACCCCAGCGAAGCGGGGTGAACGCTGCTAGTCTTATATATAAAAGAGAACGCACAAATCCTTTGTTCCCTCATCACGCTAATACGGCTGAACCAATTTCTTTCATTTTTGGGGGGTTATTAGGATTTGGACCCTAGATGGTTTTTATCATATCACTTTAATTTTCAATTACCAGTGTCTTGAGATAATTGACCATTCAAGTGTCCATAACGTACAAATCCTTTGTTAGTTCATCATAGGTAAAAATAAACGTATTTATATGCAACCCGCATGACCGTGTCACTCGGCGGGTTAACATAAATGACAGGCGATATAATGTTAACATTTACTGCAATCTACTATGGTTTTTATCATATCACTTGAAAGCGAAAAAGTAAAAATTATCTAAGTAACAAAGTTTATTGCGTTCCGGGGTGACCCCAGCGAAGCGGGGTGAACGCTGCTAGTTAATAATAATAATAATAATAATAATAATAATATTTCTACAATGGAAAGAAAAAAGTAACATAGTCGAAGGTATTCATAGGAACAGAAAAGATATAGAGTATGTCAGATGTTTCTTAGGTTTACACATAAGTGCAGTAATATTATTACGTTTTAGGATTTACAGATAGAATTATCATTTTATGAGAAGAAATGGAATATAAAGATTTGTTAGCTGATAACAGTAATGCATTTTTGTCGCCTTCTTCTAAGTAGAAAGGTAAGGTGACATCTTAAATAGGATCATTCTCGTGACTAGCGATCCCTATTGTAAGTTCGATCAGTATTAGCAATTTGTGCACAGCTACGAACAATTCCTTGGAACTCATTTTTGGCCCATACTACAGCAGTAAGGACGTGTTTAGCCCTTATGTGTTCATCAATTCTTGTCCAAACACGTTACTTGCCAGACAGTTACGAAGGTTGATACAGATGACGTAATTTTGTGTTATGGGAGTTTCACCTGTAAAGGAAGTTGTCGCAACTCTTAGGCCCAGAGAAATTGAATATTTTCATGTTACTATACATCAGAAGTATCAGTTTTGTAGATTGTAAAAGTTTACTGAATTGCCACACCCGTACGAAACTAACGCTTAAACCACTACTCTAAGATATGACTGTTCTGGGAGTAGGAAAAATGGAGCTGTAGTGAATTCAGTAATTACACACTTTTACGATTCCAGTGTAATAATGCTGAAACTTTCTGATTGCAGTCATGATAAAATAGTAAAGTATTATGCAGAACGAATAGTCCAGATAAGTCAAATTTAAATTGACAACTCATATGTACGGAGGCGCTGCCATATGCTCTCGCCTCGGGCCCTGATCTTTCACGGCACGGCATTGGGCAGATACTTATATTGATTAGAATCTGGTGTTTCAGGGCACTGGATTATTTTTTAAAGTTAATTTATTTAACGAACCTTCCTAAGTACCTTGTTTCCTATTTTTACGGGTTTTACTCACTTTTACAGTTTTTCCACTAACTCTTTACGAAGGGGGACGAAAACACACAAACATGGAGGACAGTAGAAATCACAAACACTATTCGCGCGTTCTTCCCTTGCCTGAAGTAAAACAATAAAATATGGTGAACATGCAATTTTTGGTCTTCCATTTTTTATGTGTCAAATCCAGAGTTGGAGTGGATCAGTGGGTCGTGGGTCAATAGCATGTGACCCACTACGACCCATCATCCACCGTGACCCACTGCGACGCACCATCTACCGTGACCCACCACTCACTATGACGCACTTCGACCCACGGACCCTCTCTGCTCACTGTATTGTAGACAGCATCTCCTGACGCTACAAAACGCCAATAAACCACAAAATTACTTCCCAAAATATGTTAAATCGCCTATATGTGTGATTTTATTACATTAAGGTGAGTATAAAAACACTTAAAACGTACCAGAAAAGTACCCCGGAGGAGGCTCGAACCACCTTATGATTGCTGGGCGGGTGTTCTTCCGACTTCGCCACGGAGGCGATGAAGGAGATGTCGCTTGTAAAGTGATAAGTCGTTGAGATCGTTTTAATTTGGTCAATCCGAGTGCTCTTTTAACCGCATATATGAGACGATAACTGTTTGGGATAAGATAAAATGCGTTCGCCATGTAATTTTATTACAAAATTACGCGTGTCTATTTACTTTATTTCATAGTTCTTTCATACTCGCTTTCTAATGATCGACGACAGTTGCCATCTAAATTCATACAATTATCGCACTCAAAACTTTTCACTTCATGATGTTGAGGCAGAGGCTATTCTTGACCCTTGGAGCTCACTTTAAGAACAATTCTTCATGAAAAAATCATATCTATTAATAACCGTATGCACATGACTAGCGATAGTTCCTGTTGGTCCCTTCGCGATTCTCCGCGACGAATCGAAGGAGCGCGGACCAAAACGAAGTCCTCGCTGCGAGGCGGTGGCAACTTCAACACCCCGACGCGAGATATCGACGTTTACCCGCAAGTGGGCCACTAGGTGTTGGCGACGTTTACGGGATGGGTTAGGTCCATTTTCATATAGCCTCGCTGCTGAAAGGGACGTTAAACTCAAAATCAACTCAACTCAAAAAATACAGTGCTTCGCATCATATATCCATATATGCTTACCATGTGCTTTATAATAATTGCTAAAAGCTTTTTTCTTTTTTTCTTTTTTTTTCTTTTTTTTCGTTTTCCGAAAAAAAAAGCAGCTTCGCGTAACCCCCCAGACCAACCTACCCTTCTCGGGTCTCCCCTTTCGGAAAGTGTGTCCAAAGTGTCCCTATCAAGTCTCGAGTTAATCGGTACACACACACACACACAAAAAAAAAAAAACTTTTGTTCATTATAATTATTTAAGTGTACTACGAATATTGACATTATACTACATAGTGATTTAAAAAACTTGTACACAGACATCTATAATAGGCTATCCGAAAATGGCGATGTATCGTTCTCCCCCAGGGACACCATCCAGAGACCAGTCTCCAATCAACCCTGCAATACGACTTACAAGAGCAGAAGAAAATGAACAAAGAAAAAGAGCACGAGAGGAGTCTACAGCACTAGAAGAGCCAACTAAGGGAAAGACAACCGAGGATTTGGAATTCGACACAATGGGACAGCTAGACCAAGAAATGAATTACATAGAAAACTTATTGGACTGGAAAAAGATAGGGAAGTCCCACCTCGAAAAATTAAAAAAGAGAGCGGTAGTCTGGGTCAAGGATAGGGCCCAGTTACTTGGAAGGCTAGACCAAATGGAGAAAATAAATGTAAAGCTTCAAGAAAAATACAACCTTCAAAAAGAAAAATTAATAACAGAAATGGAAATGATGTCGGGACAAAAAGGTGGTCGCATCGAAGACAAAAAGCAAATGGAAGAATTAAGGCAAAAGAATACAAAACTAGAGAAAGAAATAGAGGAATTAAAGGAAGAGAAGGCAGAAATTAAAAACGACAGAGACAGACAATATAAACGGCTTGAAACAGAAATCCAAGAAATAACGGAAAGTAGAAACGAGCTAAAGAAACAATTACAAGAAAAAACGAAACAAGTACACAAACTGGAGGATGAATACAAATATCTGGAGAAAAAATACGAGCAAGTAAAGGAGGAGTTAATACAGACACAACAATCT
The DNA here is from genome assembly GCF_964235325.1 of Thermobia domestica. Lineage (NCBI taxonomy): Eukaryota > Metazoa > Arthropoda > Insecta > Zygentoma > Lepismatidae > Thermobia > Thermobia domestica. The sequence continues at coordinate 96,068,616 of NC_137470.1, forward strand.
TTTGGCAGAGAGGAGATAGCATGGGAGAAACAGAAAAATATCTACAGGGACAAGATTGAAGAATTAAGAAACAAACAGGGAACCGACACAGACGCAGTAATACACGAAATACAGGCACTAACAAAAAAGATTGAAGAAAAGCAGGAAAAGATGGAAACAGATGAGGGACAAACGTGGTCGGAAGTAGTGAGAGGGAGAAAAGTAACAGAGAAAGAAAAGAAAATCCTAGAAGTAACAGCTAAAACCAAACCTACCTTAATATTTAGACCCAACGAAGGGGAGACAGTTAAACAAACTGTTCAAAGACTAACAGAAACAATAGATCCAAGGAAGGAAAAGTTAAAAATAACTGGCTTGCGTACGACAAAGGATATTGTGGTATTGGAAACCGCAACAAAAGAAGACCTAAACAGGATAAAGGATAAAGAACAAATAAAAAGAGATTTTAAGTTTGAGGAAAGTAGGAAACGAAACCCATTGATGATAGTGTATGGCGTACCGGCTGAAATAAAAGACAACGACCTCATAGAAGCTATCATCCAACAGAACTTTGAGGAGGAAGAATTAGCGGAAGCCCAGAACATAAAGGCAAGATTTAGAGCTGGTAAGAGAGGGCAAAAGAAATGCCACCTGGTTATAGAGGTCACACCAAACATAAGGAAAATGTTGATTAATAAAGATCGCATATATATATATCGATTATGAATCACATAAAGTTAAAGATTTCATTGTGGTACCACAATGTTACACGTGCCAAGAATTTGGCCACATCACGAAATATTGCGAAAGCAAGGACAAAGTACGATGCAGATATTGCGGATCCCTTCGCCACAAAAGTGAAGATTGTGAAGATAAAGGCAAAAAGGTATGCATTCCATGTAAACTCAGACACAAAATATGCCAAACTCCAAATACGGAAGAATGTGTTTCATATCGGGTAGCGCGTGAAAAGATAATCAGTAAAATAAATTATGGATAAAGGACACAAAGAAGTATGCAAGAAAAAGAAAAACAAATCACCAAGCAAGGCCAAAAGGGACAAAAAACGTTTGGAGGAATTTTTGGATAGAAAAAGAAGAGCTATGGCATCTACAAAGGATAAATGTATACAAACTGAAATAGAAAAAGATAATAATACTATTAAGAAACCACCTGACATATATTGGAAGAAAAAAGACAAAGGAACTATTCCAGATCCAGCAGCGGAAGAAAAAACAACACTTAAGATAAATTTTGTGAATGGCAAGCAGAAATATCTATTTCCAATCAAAGAAGAACCAATTCAAGATAACAAAATTACATCAACTCAATCTCCGAAAGAAGCAGAAAATACGAAACCAATTTTGATGGAACCAAGACAATTATATGATAATATGACCCATCAATATAGATTAGCCAAATTGGAGGACAAGAACATTCTTAGTGTGGCATTTCGACAAGTAATTAGAGATCTACATGACAAGGGACGGACGATAACATACCCTACGCTAGAAGAAATCGATAGAATAGAACTGAGAACATACGATCTTCCCGCTAATGGATGGGAGTTAGTAGATCTAATAAATGAAGTATGTGAGAGAAGAGGTATACACTGGGAATTAGAGAACGTATACAAACAGATGGTGAACGCCCACGGCAGAATTTGTTTCGACTACAGCAAAACTGGTATGGACGCCTTTGTATATACCAAATATGCTTAACAGCTTACTAACATTAAAAATTGCACAAAACAACTCGCATAGGTCGAAACTCGCGACAATGGAAGCAAGAAGATTTGTGGAAACAACAAATATCGATTTAATCGCTCTACAAGAACCATATACTTATAATAACAGATTAGTAGCTTTCCCAGCATCAGCGAGAATAATTTATGGTGGTGAGGCCTCCCTAGCAGTGATTGTGGTCATGAACAAAAATCTAGAAGTATTAAAAATCTCACAATACTGTGATAATTGGACTGTATGTGTTGAAATTACACAAGGAACTGATTCAATCTGGCTAATCAATTCTTATTTTCAATATAGTAAGGAAATTAAACCATTTCTAAATAAACTACAGCAAATAATCAGACAAAACCCCTGGGAAAAAGATCATAATAATGTTAGATTCAAACGCCAAGAACATAGCCTGGGGTTCACCATATACCGATCAAAGAGGAGAGGAATTGGGAGATTTTATCATGCAAAACGATCTTGCGATTATAAATACTGGAAACAAGCCAACCTTCGTAGGATCAAGAGGTGAATCATTTATAGACATAACAATCAGCACAATAAACATTATGGACAAAATAGAAAGTTGGATGGTTCACGATAAACAAACTACCAGTGACCACGAAGTCATAACCTTCGACGTAAAAATGGATAAAGGAAGGAATAAAGAAAGATTAAATATAAAGAAAATAGATTGGGAAGTTTTTAAAGACAAGCTAGACCTCCCCCAATTAGAACAAACAGAAGATGCTAACAATATGGTAATAAAGGTAGAAGAAGCCACAATAACCGCGATAAGAGAATCCACTCTGAAATTAGGGCAAAATGTAGGATACGGTGGCTTTTGGAAACCAAAATTAGAAAGATTAAAAAAATTGGTAAAAGCAAGAAGAAAAAGTTATCAGGCAACCCTAGAACCGAGGCTCAAAAATATTAGGCTCCAAAATTATAGAAAGGTAAAGGATGAATATGAACAGGCGGTATTACTGGAGAAAAAACGAAGTTGGGAATTGTTTCTGGCGAAAAACATAGAAATGGATCCTTGGGGTTTTCCATATAAATTAATTATGCAAAAGATTAATCCTACAACATTATGCACAATTAAAAATGCAGATGGAACGTATACAAAAACAAGAGAAGAAACACTAGACAAATTAATGCAGAATTTTTTTCCTAAGGATACGGTGGAAGATGATACAATGGGACAGATGCAGCTAAGAAGAAATCATGCAAGAGAAGCAACAGTAGTAGATGTGGACGACTCCGAATTGGTATCAAATGATGAAGTAGAAAAAATTATAAAGAAACTAAAAACAGGTAAGGCCCCAGGCCTCGATGAAATAACAAATGAAATATATAAAAGGAATAAAGATATATGGGTCCCTTACTTAACAAGACTTTACAACATATTGTTAAAGAAACAAACATTCCCAAATGAATGGAAAATTTCGAAGTTAATTATACTACTTAAGAGCCTGGACAGAGACCCCTTAGAAATTGGTGCCTACAGACCAATATGTTTACTAAAGAACATAAGCAAAATTTATGAGAGAGTTATAGCTAATAGGATAAACAAGTATAGAAATACACAGAATGACACCCTACAATATGGTTTTAGAGCGGGAAGATCGACTGAGGATGCACTGAATGTTTTTAAAGAACAAATACAAAATAGTAGCTACCAAAAGAAATATGCTCTAGCGTTGTTTGTTGACATTGAGGGAGCATTCGATAATCTATGGATACCAGCGTTATTAGAGAATTTGAAGAAATTAAGGCTTCCACAATATCTGCAAAACGTAATAAAAGATTATTTCCAACACAGAAAAATAGTTATACAAACAGAAATGGGAGATAAAGAAATACAAAATGAAAAGGGCTGTCCACAAGGTTCAATCTTGGGACCCCTGATGTGGGATATACAACTACAGCCTTGCCTGGAGAAAATGGCAAAGAATGAGTCAATAGATAGAATCATAGCCTTTGCTGATGATATTGTAATAATAACCTCGGCAAATTGCAGAAGAGAAATAGAAACAAAAACTAACCAAGTAGTGGAAAGTCTATATAACTGGTGCTCTGAAAATAAATTAAAGCTATCAGCGAAAAAAACTAAGTTTATGCTTTTTGGAACCAAATTAACTAGGGAATCACAAATAAAATTATTAAATCAAAAAATAAAAATAGTAACAGAATTTAAATACTTAGGCGTAACAATAGATGAAAATTTAAACTTTGAGAAACATGTACAATATATAGTTGAAAAAAGTAATAAAATTGCCAACAAACTAATGACAACTGGCAAAAATACATACAAGTTACCAAATAAAATATTAAAGCTATACCATGATACAATACTATGTGCGACTATGGCATACGCTTCAAGTCTATGGGTACATCGAATTTTCGAGAACAAAAAAATTAGAGATTCCATAAATAGACCTCAAAGAAATTTACTTATAAGACTAAGTGGAGCCTTTAACACAGTGCCAAATGAAGCATTATGTATACTACTACATATAAAACCACTACATCTGGTAATACTACAAAGAGCAGCATTCTACTGGCTAAAAAAGAAAGAAAACGAAAAGCTAATAGATCTTCTTGGCAAGGCAGTAACAACAAAGAAGGAGATCGAAGAAACTATAGAAGAAATATGGAACTTAGAATGGACAAACTCAAACAAATCAAGAAGATTATGGGATATTATTCCAACAATTAATAAAAGGAAAAAGTTAAAACATCTAGATCCAAGTCCAGGTGTCATTCACTTTCTAAGTGGGCACGGCCCCTATGAAACTTACCTGTATAGAATAAAGGCTAAAGAAAATACAATTTGTGAATGCGGCGAAATTGGAACACCAGAGCACCACATCTTTTGGTGCCCTCTGACAGAAGATGTAATACCAGAGAGGGAAAATATCAGACGTAAAAATCTAATACAAATAATCGAAAACGAAAATGATTTTAACATCTTAAAGCGAATAGCAAACAGCTATTCTGAAATAAGAAGAAGAACTTATTACAATGAAAACGAATAAGCATTGCATAAATGTAAATAGAATTAGAGTGGATGTGTCTTTGAGTGTTTTGAATGAATGAAATCTTCCGGACCGAAGAAAATCTTCAGGATGGCACTGGTATTCCGTGCCCCCCGGGGGAGAGGAGCGAGTGGATCATCGCATCCCCGGTTTACACCGGATGGAACTCCGGACGCGTATGGTCTTGTGTGTGTGCGTCGCATGTGTGCTTTTGTGTTCGTGGTCTCCGGGTTTTCGGTTTTCGGGTTTCTGGGTGTACCTCATTGCGTCATGGACGATAAGTGAAGAGGAGTGTCTCAGAGATAGTGAACTTAGTGACCGCTTCAGTCGATCTCGGCCGAAATGACGGTCCCAGCCTGGGTGTGCGGGCGGAAGGACACAACGGACCAGGATCCACACTAAGTGCTCTGAGTGGGTCCTGGACCTCAAGTCAGCACATACAGGACTGTGATATGGCATGGACACGAAACTGAGAACACTCACAGAACACTACATGAATAACTATTAAATTTATGTCATATAAGAGTGGAAGTTATTAGTGAAGTGAAATGTTAGTGTAAATGTGTTCCGTGACCACAGGAGAGAACCAATCATACAGTGAAAAACCATAGTGATCTGTTTTGCTGTGAAAAATGAAGAGGAGTGCAGTTTGATAAATAATCATACAGCATACGGGAGAGGAACCATTGTCATACGGTGAAAACCGAAGAAAGAAGATGAAGCAACATATTATTAAATAAAACTTAACTAAATAATATAAAAAATTAAATAATTAATAAAATAAATATAAAATTAATTAAACAACATCATTAAACACTCATGTGGAATAACAAGAGGGAAAAAGGATAAATAGTAGCCTAATTAATAAATGTATTAATACATGATAATAAATAATATAATAAATCATTAAACAAGAATAGGAAACCATAATTACATTTTTTTTGTTTTTAAAAAATAAAAATTAGAAACTAGGTAACTAAAACACATAATAAGACTATAATCTTTTTAAAAAAATCTTAATAATTAAGAAAAGAAATCAATCAGTAGGAATTAAATGGTTAAGAACTATAGGGAAATAATATATAAAAATAAACAAATAACAGCAAAATAGAAGAGTAGATTAGTTAGATAATATAGATAGATAAGTAGATAAGAATTAATAACAATAGAATGTATTATTTAAGTATTTTATATCGTATTCCATACTATTACAGTTGTTGGATCAGGAATTGAAATACTAAGTAGTATAGTTCAGGATAGGTGCAGATAGATTTAAGCTGAGTAGCACTTTGCAAGAAAATTGTTGTTATTTTTTTTTTGTCATAGTTTATTCTTATTGTTCTTTGTTTTTTGTTTGTTTTGTTCTTGTGCTGTTTTTTTTTTGTTCTTTCCTTTTTCCCTTTTCACCTTTTTTCTTTCAAACATGGATACCCAATAAAGATAAGAAAATAAATAAATGGCAATGATGATAACCCGTTCCGGTCAAAAGTTTCAGATGCCGGATCTGAAAGACGGGCCTGAGCAAAAAAAAAAAAAAAAAAAAAAAAAAAAAATGCTAAAAGCTTGTTTATTTTATGGAGCGCTTAGAGCACAGGGCAATCAACCCATAAAGTTGTGAGAAAAATAGACATACAATTTGTAATGTAAGCTTCTGTATGTTGGTCTACGTACCTTGATTTGGGAGTTTCAAATTTCATCTGCTTTTCCACTGAGAAGTATCGATAATTCAACAAGGAAATAATTAGACTATGATAATTTAATTGAAATTCACCGTAAGTTTGCCCATGACAAACACTTTACCATTTTATATCGTAAAGGTCAGATCCATCATTATTGTAACAGAGCAGTGATTGAGGGATTGACCGTAGAAATTCAAACTCCGATTAGTTAGAATTTTACAATCTGGTTTTATTACAAGTATAAACTCTTTGGTCGGTAGAAAAGAGGCCGTGGATCATGTGTCAGAGTTGTTGATGATGTGTTTTGGTGGGCCAGTGGTTCATGGTGGGTGGTGGGTCGGAGTGGGTCATGGTGGGTAGTGGGTGAGAGTGGGCCAAGATGGGTGGTGGATCATGGGTCAAAGTGGGTCGCGGTGGGTGGTGGGTCAAGTTTTCATTGATTGACCCACGCCATCTCTGATCAAATCTGTAAAACCAAACCAAAGAGCAATACTACTACACAAAACGCTCAAGATCTTAGCTATTCATTACAAACTATTGCATGATCCGAATAACTCTAGTATATCCACAAACCATCATTTGTCATATTTTACCGAAATACGTCATGACTTTTCTGACAACCTGATATTTGAAATGATGTTAATACGCAAAGTTCATTGATCTCAGCACTTATTCACTTACTCTCTTATGATCATCACAACCTTTAGAGTACTTCCCGTAGATATAGGAAGGTGAAATGTAGTATCCAGGCTTGGTGTAGCGTGCAAGTAAACCAATGAAAAGCTACAGAATAATATTTCCCTTCTCCAAACCGCCTAAAGTGGAGTGTGTTCATTATTCAACAAAAAGACTTGGAATCCAATCAGAAAATTCATAAAATATAAAGTATGTAGCCAAGTCTGGACTTTGCAATAATAATAATACAGTAATAATAATAATAATAATAATAATAATAATAATAATAATAATAATAATAATAATAATAATAAAGAAATAACAGAATTACAAAATCAATTACGTAAACAATACCTTCCAATTAAGAAAAAAATATTGCCACGACAGGCCGTAACTTGTGGGGGCAGGGGGGCCACTGCCCCCCACCCACAGGGAAGCTCTCCGCCGTTCAAGGGGTTCGCATTTTAAGAGAAAATTGTCTAACTCTATATACGATACGAAAATGAAATTATAAGTGAAGCATCAAACAGGTTCACTACATTACATAAACAGAACAGCACACTAAAGGTAAGTAAAACAATAATGAGTCGTGGGCCCATTTCAGTAACAAAATTCTACTATCAGGGATACTAAAAATAATATATATTCGTATATTATTGTCAGATTAGTCAATATGGTCCCCTTAATTAATTTGTCGTGTATGTAACAGGCCCAGAGGCGTAACTAACGACCCCGCAGACCTTGGTGTGCGGGAAATTCCAAGAATTTTAGATATCCTTTGATCTTATTGGCCGATACAGATAGGACATCAAGAGTCATGACCTACATATAGCGGAAATTAAGGCCAACTGCTGTCGACCCTCGTGGCCGAGTGTTCTAGGGCAACGTTCTAGTAATGAAAATAGTTTTTGGCGTAAGTTCAAACCTTGCCCAAGGATTTTTAAAATTTTCATAACTTTTTTCATTAAAATAAGCTTGCAGTTTTACTATACGGATCCATAGTAAAAGTAATAATAATAAGTAGACGTAGTAGTGGTAGTTAGTAGGATCATTGATAATAATTATATTGTTTATGTAGGATACTTGAAGAAAGTACTTGAAACTACACACAGAATTTGGCTTGATTTTCTTCGTTTTGACTCGACTCGAGTCAAATTCGAGTCAAGTTTAGGAAATTTTTCGAGTTGAGTTCTCGAGTCGAGCTCAAAGATGTCTGTTTTGAGTCAAGTCGTGTTTGAGTGAAACTTCGCTGGTGCCCATCCATACAATTCTTCTTTACCTTCTAGTTTCCAAAGGAGAAAGGACGATGGAAAATATTTTCACATTCTCTGAATTATATCAACACGTGTAGAAATAGTGTGCGCTATGATTATCTAACATAAGTACTAGTTTATTTTTTTATCTTTGTCTGAGGAATTGATGGCAAAGTGTGAGAGCAGAGAACTGCCATTACAGTCACCCGGGTTCGAATCCCGGTGTGGCATTTATTATCTTTTCTTGATTGGAAGGTATTGTTTAGGTAATTGATATTGTAATTCTGTTATTCCTTTATTATTATTATTATTATTATTATTATTATTATTATTATTATTATTATTATTATTATTATTATTATTATTATTATTATTGCAAAGTCGAGACTTGGCTACATATTTTATATTTTATGAATTTTCTGATTGGATTTCAAGTCATTTTGTTGAATAATCAACACACTCCGCTTTAGGGTATTTAGAGGAGGAAAATATCATCCTGTTGCTTTTTATTTGTTTACTTGCATGCTACACCAAGCCTGGATACTACATTCCACCTTTCTATATCTACGGGAAGTAACCTAAAGGTTGTGATGATCATAAGAGAGTAAGTGAATAAGTGCTGAGATCAATGAACTTTGCGTATTAACAATATTTAAAGTATCAGATTGCAGAAAAGTCATGACGTATTTCGGTAAAATATGACAAATGATGACTTGTGGATATACTAGAGTTATTCGGATCATGCAATAGTTAAGTCATGAATAGCTAAGATGTTGAGCGTTTTGTGTAGTAGTATTGCTTTTTGGTTTGGTTTTATAAATTTGACAACACATAGAAGATGGAAGACCAAAAATTGCATATTCTCCATATTTTATTGTTTTACTTCAGGCAAGGGAAGAACGCGCGAATAGTGTTTGTAATTTTTACTCTCCTCAGTGTTTCTGTGTTTTTGTCCCTCTTCGTAAAGAGTTAGTGGAAAAATTGTAAAAGTGAGTAAAACCCGTAAAAATAAGAAACAAGGTACTTAGGAAGGTTTGTTAAATTAATTAACTTAAAAAATATTCCAGTGCCCTGAAACACCAGATTCCAATCAATATAAGTATCTGCCCAATGCCGTGCCGTGAAAGATCAGGGCCCGAGGCGAGAGCATATGGCAGCGCCTCCGTACATATGAGTTGTCAATGTAAATTTGACTTATCTGGACTATTCTTTCTGCATAATACTTTACTATTTTATCACGACTGAAATCAGAAAGTTCCAGCATTAATACACTGGAATCGTAAAAGTGTGTAATTACTGAATTCCCGACATCTCCATTTTTTCCTTCTCCCAGAACAGTGATGTCTTAGAGTACTGGCTTAAGCGTTAGGTTCGTAATGTTGGGGACGCGAGTTCGATTCCGGGTGTGGCAATTCAGTAAATGTTTCCAATCTACAAAACTGATACTTCTGATGTATAGTAACATGAAAAATATTCAATTTCTATGGGTCTAAGAGTTAAGACGACCTTCTTCACAGGTGAAATGCCAACAACACAAAATTACATCATCCGTAACAACTTCATTCGTAACCGTCTGGCAAGTAACGTGTTTGGACAAGAATTGATGAATAGAGAAGGGCAAACACGTCCTTTCTGCTGTAGTATTGGCCAAAAATGAGTTCCAAGGAATTGTTCGTAGCTGTGCACAAATTGCTAATACTGATCGAACTTACAATAGGGATCGCTAGTCACGAGAATGATCCTATTTAAGATGTCACCTTACCTTTCTACTTAGAAGAAGGCGACAAAAATGCATTACTGTTATCAGCTAACAAATCTTTATATTCCATTTCTTCTCATAAAATGATAATTCTATCTGTAAATCCTAAAACGTAATAATATTACTGCACTCATGTGTAAACCTAAGAAACATCTGACATACTCTATATCTTTTCTGTTCCTATGAATACCTTCGACTATGTTACTTTTTTCTTTCCATTGTAGAAATATTATTATTATTATTATTATTATTATTATTATTATTATTATTATTATTATTAATAATAATAATAATAATACTAATAATAATAATAATAATAATAATAATAATAATAATAATAATAATAATAATCAAGGAATAACATAATTACAATACAAATTACATAAACATTATCTTCCCATTCAGAAAAATTAATAATTACCACGACGGGATTTGAACCCAAGTAGCTGCAATGAGAGTTTCCTGCTTTCACAATTTTTTTTCAAGAAATCGCCCCAACCGGAGTATTGTTCGCCACGTGCACCTCATGTGCTTCCGACGTATTCCAAACACTACAGGAACACGAACACAGAAATACTGAGGACAATTAAAATTCCGAACTTGCTCTTGAGAGGAATTCGAACCACTAATGGATTGCGCCTCATGATCATGTGGCCTCAATTTGCCACAAACTCCTCATACGAATGTAAGAAAATAAACTAGTAGTTATGGAACATAAACATAGAACTGTCTATTTCTACACGTGTTGATACAACTTAAAGAATGTGAAAATAATTTCTGTCGTCTTTTCTTCTTTGGAAATTAGAAGTTATATTCAAGACGTAATGTAAATCGGGACCATTCCTGCAACTGACGCCCAGCAACGTAACTTAGATTTTTATCTGGTGGGGGGGCTTTGTCGTGGGAGACCCGGGTTCAATTCACGGCGGGAGCTCATGTGGTTAGGATTCCACGTTATTCAGCAGGTCCACGTCTCATATAGCCTCGCTGCTGAACGGGACGTTAAACTCAAAATCAACTCAACTCATTTCTGGGGAGGGCAAGCACTAATAAGCTTATTTGGGCACTTAGAAAAGTTGATTTCTAATTATTGGGCCCCTATCTCCAACTTTCTTTTAATCTTTATGGGCCCTCCCGCACGGCAAGGTCTGCAGTTCTGTTAGTTAGTCCCTGGGCCCATTCCATACATGACGAAATTATTAAAGGGACAATATTGATAAATCTCAAAGTCATACGAATAAATATTACTCAAATGAGTCCACGACTCATTTTTGTTCTATTTACCTTTGTATGGTGTTTTGTTTATGTAATGTAGCGACCCTATTTGATGCTTCATTTCCAATTTCATGTTCCTATCGTATATGGAGTAAGAAAATTTTGTCTGAAAATGGGCCCCCTAGAACGGCGGAGAGCTTCTCTGGAGGCAGTTGCCTCCCCACAAGTTGCGGCTCTGCCGATGACGTAGGCTCACCTCTAAGAACATTTCGTGATACTTTCTTCATTGAGCAACATGTATATAACTTGTTTTTGAGTTAAACAAGGAAATCTTGAGTAAGTCATTAAGACACTCACACAAGTTGCTTATATTTTCTTATTTATATTTTTATTTATATTTTGTTTATATTTGTTTGTTTTTGTTATATTTGAGTATCTTGTTTATATTTTTCCATGAAACGATTTTAACTAGTTATTAGTTTTGGTGGAAGGTTAAGTGGCGCGGTAGGTGAGTGGTTAGCACATTGAAATTCTGTTCGGTAGACCCGGGTTCGAATCCCGGCGAGGCTGAAACTTTTTCAAGTGTTCCTGTATTAATTTCAATTTCAATGCATATTCAGTGTGTTAAGCAAGATCTTCTCTTCCCTAGAAAGAAAAAGATGTTGGAATGAGGAGAATTGGGGAAGGTCTCTCAATGGAGGCAATCATTTACAAAGTTATTTCCATATGGCAGCGCCTCCGTACATATGAGTTGTCAATGTAAATTTGACTTATCTGGACTATTCTTTCTGCATAATACTTTACTATTTTATCACGACTGAAATCAGAAAGTTCCAGCATTAATACACTGGAATCGTAAAAGTGTGTAATTACTGAATTCCCGACATCTCCATTTTTTTCCTTCTCCCAGAACAGTGATGTCTTAGAGTACTGGCTTAAGCGTTAGGTTCGTAATGTTGGGGACGCGAGTTCGATTCCGGGTGTGGCAATTCAGTAAATGTTTCCAATCTACAAAACTGATACTTCTGATGTATAGTAACATGAAAAATATTCAATTTCTGTGGGTCTAAGAGTTAAGACGACCTCCTTCACAGGTGAAATACCAACAACACAAAATTACGTCATCTGTATCAACCTTCGTAACTGTCTGGCAAGTAACGTGTTTGGACAAGAATTGATGAACACATAAGGGCTAAACACGTCCTTACTGCTGTAGTATGGGCCAAAAATGAGTTCCAAGGAATTGTTCGTAGCTGTGCACAAATTGCTAATACTGATCGAACTTACAATAGGGATCGCTAGTCACGAGAATGATCCTATTTAAGATGTCACCTTACCTTTCTACTTAGAAGAAGGCGACAAAAATGCATTACTGTTATCAGCTAACAAATCTTTATATTCCATTTCTTCTCATAAAATGATAATTCTATCTGTAAATCCATAAACGTAATAATATTATTGCGTTCATGTGTAAACCTAAGAAACATCTGACATACTCTATATCTTTTCTGTTCCTATGAATACCTTCGACTATGTTACTTTTTCTTTCCTTCTGTGGTAATAATAATAATAATCAAGGAATGACATAATTACAACACCAATTACATAAACATTATCTTCCCATTCAGAAAAAATAATAATTTGCTACGACGGGATTTGGACCCAGGTAGCTGCAATGGGATTTTCCTGTTTTCACAATTTCTTTTAAACAAATCACCACAACCGGAGTATTGTTCGGCACTTGCACCTCATGTCCTTTCGATATCCCAAACACTACAGGAACACGAACACAGAAATACTGAGGACAGTTAAAATTCCGACCTTGCTCTTCAGAGGAATTCGAACCACTAGTGGGTTGTCCCTCATGATCAGCAGCCTCATGATCATGTGGCGTCAATTTGCCACAAATTCCTCATCTATATTATAAAAGAGAACGTACAAAACCTTTGTTCCCTCATCACGCTAATACGGCTGAACCAATTTCTTTTATTTTTGGGGGGTTATTAGGATTTGGACCCTAGATGGTTTTTATCATATCACTTTAATTTTTAATTACCAGTGTCTTGAGATAATTGACCATTCAAGTGTCCATACGTACAAATCCTTTGTTATTAGTTCATCATAGGTATAAAAATAAACGTATTTATATGCAACCCGCATGACCGTGTCACTCGGCGGGTTAACATAAATGACAGGCGTTTTAATGTTAACATTTACTGCAATTTGAAAGCGAAAAAGTAAAAATTATCTAAGTAACAAAGTTTATTGCGTTCCGGGGTGACCGCAGCGAAGCGGGTCACTCGGCGGGTTAACATAAATGACAGGCGCTATAATGTTAACATTTACTGCAATTTGAAAGCGAAAAAGTAAAAATTATCTAAGTAACAAAGTTTATTGCGTTCCGGGGTGACCGCAGCGAAGCGGGGTGAACGCTGCTAGTATGAACATAAGAAAATAAACTAGTAGTTATGGAACATAAACATAGAACTGTCTATTTCTACACGTGTTGGTGCACTTTAAAGAATGTGAAACTAATTTCTGTCGTCTTTTCTTCTTTGAAAATTAGAAGTTATGTAAAAGACGAAATGTAATGTAAATCGGGACAATCCCTGCAACCGATGACCAGCGCCGTAACTTAGATTTTTTCTGAGGGGGGGGAGCAAGCATTAATAAGCTTATTTGGGCCCCCTAGAAAAAGTCGCTCTTCTGATTCTTGGGTCCCCTCTTTCCAGCTTTTTCTTAATCTTTATGGGCCTCCCGGAGCCTGTGGGCCCTCCCGCACGGCAAGGTCTGCGGTTCCGTTAGCTACTCACTGGGCCCATTCCATACATGACGAAATTATTAAGGGGACAATATTGATAAATCTCAAAGCCATACGAATAATTATTATTTCTAGAGTTCCGAATAGTAGACATTTTTTTACTGAAATGGGTCCGTGACTCATTTTTGTTCTATTTACCTTTTGTGTGCTTTTTTGTTTATGTAATGTAGCGACCCTATTTGATGCTTCATTTCCAATTTCATGTTCCTATCGTATATGGAGTAAGAAAATTTTGCCTCAAAATGGGCCCCCTCGAACGGCGGGAAGCTTCTCTGAGAGGCAGTTGCCCCCTGCCCCCCACAAATTATGGCTCTGCCAATGGCGTAGCCTCAACTTGAAGAACGTTTCGTGATATTTTCCTCATTGAGGAACGTCTATATAACTTGTTTTTGAGTTAAACAAGAAAATCTCGAGTAAGTCATTAAAACACTCACACAGGTTGCTTATATTTCTTATTTATTATTTATATTTTTTAATATTTTTTATATTTGTTTGTTTTTGTTATATTTGAGTATCTTGTTTTTATTTTTCCATGAAACGATTTTAACTAGGTATTAGTTTGGGTGGAAGTTTAAATGGCGCGGTGGGTGAGTGGTTAGCGCATTGAACTTCTATTTGGTTGTCCCAGGTTCGAGTCCCGGCGAGGCTGAAGCTTTTTCAAGTTTTCTTGGTTCAATTTCAATTTCAATGCATACTCAGTGTGATAAGCAAGATCTTCTCTCGTCCAGAAAGAAGATGTTGGAATGAGGAGAATTGGGGAAGGTCTCTCAATAGAGGCAATCAATTACAAAGTTATTTCCAGTAGTTGTTCTAGATTTGATATTTTCAGGTACTTTCATGCATTTTCTGATTCATATGTGATCAGTGTTTTTATTTCTTTGATTATACAGTACACATACACAGCAATAGTGAGGTTAACATTTGTTCATTGGACAACACGCTCTGAACCAGAGAGATTGATCTCAGAATGGAGAAATGTTTCGTGCGTCATCTACTCACAATTTTACTTACATAAAGACTTGACTCAGTGCTACCAACTGCTGTCAGAGCCGAGAAAAGTTACGTGTAAGTTGGGTTGCATCTGTCTGGGCATTCTCACAACTGCAAATGACCTAGACCCCAAGTAATGGAATTAGAGCGCTTAGGAAGGGGGGGGGGTATTTTGTGGCTGGCTGTAAATATATTTTTTAGCCAACAAAGCAATATATCTTTTAACAATTTGGAAAAAAACAGTATCCAAACCGATTATCAAATTTGATTGGTAAAATATATGAAATGATTATATTAATTGTGAATATCAGTATTTATATAGCAAAATAGAAGATACAAAATTATTACGTTAATAATATTAGCAAATTAAATACGAAATTACAATAAGCTAAGATATCGAATACACAGCCAAAATCCTTGATTAGAATGTCGGTGTTTGACCTTGCGATAACCGGGGCTCTTAGCTCAGGCCATTAGATGAAAATGACCATTAGATGGCGGCAGTACTAGTTATTAGTAACACATGCATAAAACCTGTAGAGTTCTCAAACCATAGCTCACGGCTCCATGGGCAAATAATTAAAAATATCAGAATTATAATTTAAACCTAGATCAATATACCAATATATACAAAAGTGTAATGAAAAATTACTAATAACCCAGAACGTATTTTCTATACGTCACACAAAGGACCCCTCCTAAATTTTCAGAACGAAATTAAGGAGATCGTATGTCTTCCTAACCAACAACAATGATTTAGCATAGCCTAAATACATTTGAAATATAGGTATCAACTGGTTCAAAGTACCTCTTCCAAATGCAGTGATGTTTTTGCTATAGAAAATTTACTACTTATTATGCTCAGGTCAAAATTAGAAACGAAATAACAGTTCAAAATCCCGTATAAATTTGTCCTTTGGTGGGAAATTACGTGACAGGGTTATTAAGGTCACTGAGAGAGGAGAATTATAAATGTCCTGGCGGGTTTCTGTAAAAAGGAACATCAACATTACAGTGTTTCCACTTTGTAACACGTGTTTAGAAATGTTTGCGAACCAAAGTGGAAGGAACACAGCGTACGCCTCGGCTGAATGTTCGTGGCATGGCAACAAGGCATAGTACTAGTATAGTATAGTACAGTAGTATAGTACTAGTACTTTGTTTGAATCATACTCTTTGTTGTCCAGTTGAATATACCCGTAAGATGTTTCGTTCTATCCGACTTTTTTTTTTTTTTTTCAAATTATTTCCCTTATTTTCTTGTGAGTTCTTGATAGCATTTTCGCTTAGTTGATATCTATATTTTTGCACTAGTACCGCCGAGTTATTAATGTCTTGGAAAAAAAAAAGATAATTTTATCCTAATAAGTATTATTTTACTTTCTCATTTCAGCGACATACCACCATCCCAAGGAGGACGTTATTCAGGTTTTGGGTATACAATGGATCCACCTCCGAGGAGTAGTTCCCAAGAATTCTTTGATAGTGCGGTTTCATCTTTAGCAAGCGTAAGCTTATATTTCGTTTTTCTCTTTGTATTGCATACGAATTTAGTGAACTTTGAATGCAAGTAAAGTTAATGTAAAATAGGGCTTCTGTACTGCTTCTGCAGTGTTCAAAAGGTATCTTTTCATGGATGTGTCGACCGTTTCCTTACTGATAGCTGTTAATAAATAAACAACGGAATTAATCTCATACCGTAATTATGGCGTTACGTCCGTGACAGAGAAAATTCAATCAACTTTCGTTTGTTGTCTCCAGAGAAGTGTCGTTAAAACATGAAAGAAAAAAATTATCGGCAAGTACAAGCAAACGCTTGATTCATCAGTGAAAATCCATCTTAATTGTGCACATCATTTGAACATTTATGTGCAACATTTAAAATTTACATCATATATACTTTGCACTCGCCATGGAAGACAACCGAATTCAGAGAGTGGGTAAAGTAACACTGTCTGTATGGCTGTAAGCTCGATAATACTAAAATGATTTGTCAAACATATTGAGTACAAGTTAGTTGAAAATAAGTTTTTCAATAAATACAAGGAGCGGGAGAAATTTTGAGTGTATTTCGTGCTGGGTATTCCGTATGCAGTTTGGATTTCGGTTTGACAGCTTCCGATCTAGCCGGGGGGCGCGGTGGCTCAGTGGTAGAGCGTTCACCTCCGGGGCTTGGGGTTCCTGGTTCGATCCCAGCTCGCGCCGTGTGGGCTTTGTGGTGGACAAACACCGTGCTCGTAGGTTTTCTTGGGGTTCTCCCGTTTCCTCCCACTTTCTTCATTTCACTCATTTCTCATCATCACCGTCTCCTTTAGCCTAACCGGCATAACCGTGGGACGTAAAACTTAGATTTCATTTCATTTTCGATCTAGCCGGTAATAATCATATCATAAACAAATAAATTATTACGTTATTTGAAAGGTAATTGAACGTGACTTTTAAAATGGATGCATTATTTTTATCGTGTGGCATTTGTTGGAGAAAAGACTGATCATCTGTGTTTCTGTCCTTGTGAGAATATTGACAAAGAGTGTTCGCCGCCGGCGTGCACTCGTGCTACTGCCCATATTAAGGAAGAGGTCAAATCACTGTTTCGATTTCTGTGATAGAAATAAAACAGTGACGATATTTTTGGTTATTTGTAGAATATTTTTCCTTGAAAGGGAAATATTGTCATTTTCTTTTTTCTTATGAAAGGGGATTTTAAGATGCGGATAAGAGAAATTTTCTTCTTTATGGATATTTTCGTGACCCTTGCTTTGTAGAAATAAACTCACGTAGCAATAAATTTATAAGGAGCGTTCAAAAAGAAACGAGCCGGAGACCGAGGAACAGATACTCTTACCTGTATGTTAGAAGAATTGCCCCTGGCTGTTGAGACACTTGTCCCACGGCGACACAAGGCGGTGAATAGCTCTCTCGTAGAATTTCGTGGGCTGCGTTGCAAACCAGTTCCGAACGTACTGCTGGACATTGTCGCCCGAGGTAAATTGTTTGCCCCTCAGAGCCTTTTTAAGGGGATCAAAAATGACGTAATCGCAGGGAGAGAAGTCTGGACAGTATAGAGGGTGACCGAGAACCTTGCATTTGAATTTCTGCACGACTGCCCTGAGCGTGTTTGCACACGATACCGACAAAATCGGCGGAAGCCCCAATAATATCGGTGTCGGCGTACTTTGCACACGTCACCGACAATATCTGTGGAAGCCCCGACAATATCTTGATTGACTTCACTTGATTTTGAGTTTAACGTCCCTTTCAGCAGCGAGGTTATATGAGACGTGGACCTACTGATTAATGTGGAATCCGAACCACATGAGCTCCCGCCGGGAATCGAACCCGGGTCTCCCACGCCAAAGGCGCGTATGCTAACCGCTTAGCCACGGAGGAGCTCCGCCCCGACAATATCGTTGCCGGTGATGAGCGAAGTGAGTGACACACACAATATATTCTGCACTGTGTTTCAAAAAATCTTTTCCATATATGAAAACAAATAAAAGTAATAATAATCGGGAAAATTATTTTTTAAAACAAGGATTACAAAAAACTGTTCTGAAGAGGTGGAGGACGGTACAAAACTTAGAAAAAATAGGCCTATGCCTAAACATGTTTAGATTTAACAATGCCGTTAAATAGATTTCGTAAACATATTATTTTCGTTTCGATGAGAATTGATGCTGCGGTACATTGCAAACTATGTTAGTTTTAATTTTTGTTGAAACACAGTTACATATCGTATGTATGTATATTATTTTGTTTTCCATGCAATTAACACTAACGTCATAGTAGATTAAATGATATGATTCGAATTAGTAATTTTGTTCTACGTTGCTTCATACATACACTGGAACAAATCCCGAAGGGATGAGGGGGACATGTCCCCTCCAATCTTGAAACTGGTGATTGTCCCCCCCCCCCAATAATCCGATTTGAAATGTGTTTATTTGGGGAGAAATTTAATTATTTGTGTCCGGTTACCACAAAGGAAAGTGAGATGAAATTAATGTCCACTCAGAATGAGCTTCAAATCTGCCCGCTTCCCAATGTTGAAGACAACTCTGCTCCCCTGATCCTCCGCAGCATTGTTTCTCAACTACAGAAATATTTCGAATATCGATTATATATATATATATATATATATATATATATATATATATATATATATATATATATATATATATATATATATATAATATGAGAACGATCTTACCCCCCTCCCCAATGTTGAAGACAAATTTGCACTGTTGTATACATACCTGTCGTTTCTCGCTTCTTTTTGTCCATGAACTCAAAATCCTCGGCAAGGCTTGCATAAAGCTCTCGTCATGCTTTTTGCTTTTCAATTCTGTCCTTGAAAGAGTTCGTTATCTTATGTCATATGCAAGGTCTACATTCCACAAGTTCAATATGGGTTAAAATATCGTATGAAAATATTCTTGCCATCTCTAAAATTCTAAGCAAAACTAGAAAGGTAAGAATGCAATAATACACAACCTTTTCATCCAGTCACTGTAGCTAAACTGCAAAACTTTATCAGGGGGTCGATCCCAGTACAAAGAGGAGAGGGAAAACTTGGACACATAGCTTTGGTCTTTGTTTACAATTGCCATTTCACAAATTATTTTTAAAAATGGGGGGTGGGGATAATTTTGGAAGTGAGGGAAGAAAACATTGCCCCCGACAAAATCGGTGTCGGCGATATCGCCGATAATATCGGGGACTTGGCTGACAGCATCCGCCTGTCGGAGGATCGGCCGATAATGTCGGTGGCGTGTGCAAGCTACGATTTGAGTACATGAAAGTTGATTCCACCGCCGACATTATCGGCGCTTCCACCAATATTATCGTTGTCGTGTGCAAACGCACTGACTGTCTTTGCCGTATGAGGTCGGGCATTGTCATGGAGCGAAATGACCCCACAGGTGAGCTTGCCTGTTCGTTTTGATTTGATCGCTTGGCGAAGGTTGTTCAGTGTTTACGCGTAACACTGTGCATTCACTGTTGTCCCGTGCTGCAGGAAGTCTTTAGATAGGGGCTCTCTTGGTAAAAGAACGTCAGCATAACCGCGCTGGACGATTGGCGTCTGCTTCTGCTGGCTTTTATAAGTCACGTGGCTTACACGTGACCTCTAGCGGCGGCTTGTGAACTTTTGCGCTCTTGTGCGCCTATTTGTTACACACGCAACAATATTACCATTCTATCACTGGTGTTCATGTTACAGCCTTCAGCTCGTTCCTTCTTGAACGCTCCTTATAGTTTTTACAATTCATAAATTTTATATGATCAGTAAAAGTTATTTCTAGGCATGTAGGTACAGGGGCTGACAAAATAGCGTTTTTTCTTCTTCATAAATTTGATATATCAAATCGTTTATTACTTGATGTAAATTGTACAGATTTCTCACCAAAAAAAAAAAAAAAATCATAGCCATGTAATAACGCAACCTTACAGCATATATGGGGGGAGGAGGGTTAGAATTTTGTGAAGCATTTCCGGTCAAATTACATGAGGATAACTTGAAATAATTTACAATGTATACGTTCAAGGCACCAGCACTTCAATACTCTAAGATCAGACCTTTGTCAAATATGGATAACATGCCTGTTTTCCCATAATTCACGAACTCTCAGTCCTGACAACCCATGCACTATAGGGGTACTAGATTTGTCAGGATTAAGGTCACTTGATAGGATCAAATCCATATTAAAAAGATTTGTAATAATTCCTAATTAATATGTATCAGGAAAAAACAGTTCTTTCCATTTAACGCATTCTATGAATTTTCCGTATCTCAGTTTTCGTTTTATCTTCCTATCTTCAGCCGTTCATAATTTAAGTGCACTGGACGCGTTATATTATTATTATTATTATTATTATTATTATTATTATTATTATTATTATTATTATTATTATTATTATTATTATTATTATTATTATTAAGTATGAAATATTCTGCCTCGTGGCAGCTCCTGGGACTATGAAGTGTTTTTATTATTTTAATTTTGTTATTTTAGGTTTGGGTCTAGAAATGTTTCTTTCACACGTTTCTCCGTCTTCAGCTTCCTCTTTTAACTCCCAATATTTTCTACTTTTAAAGTAATCGATTAGTTGTGTTCTTTTTCCTACTCGTCGCTTCCTTTCCATCTCTCCTTCTATGAGGATATAAAGAAGACAATTTCTTTGCAAGATGTGTCCAAGCCAACTGGCCTTCCTACGAAGGATCCTTGCTAAAGGCGTCCTCTTCTTTTCTGTCCGTTTTAAAATACCATCGTTTGTTACACTCTCTCTTCATTTTGACTTCTACATCTTCCTGCAACACCATATTTCGAAATATTTTTCTTCTTTAACTTCCGTAATGTCCAAGTCTCTGAACCATAAAATCCAGTACTCCATATATAACACTTGACCACTTTCTTCCTTAGTCCAATATTAAGTCTGCTAGTTAAGAACGACCTTATATTGTTGAATGCTTTTTTTGCTATGGCAGTTCCTGACCTGATCTCTTTTATGTAGCGAGCTTCTCTCGTCAAAATTACTTCCCAGATACTTGAAGTTATCGAGCTCTTTAAGTTCTCTTTGTTCTACTCTGACCCGTAAGGACGCATTTCTACGGGATATTCTCATGACTTTCGATTTTTCGATGTTGATTTCCATTCCACGTAGTTTTCCAGTGTCAACTACTTTGTTAATCATCTCCTGTAGACCTTCGCTTTTCGCTATAATAACAGTATCAGCTGCATACTTGATCTTGCTAATGAAATCTGTCCTCCAATCTTGCTCCAATTCCTATTAATGCTTTCTTCCTTAAACATTCACTGTAAAAGTTGAATAATTGGCGAGACATACTACATCCATGTCTGACTCCTCATCCAATCTTCACAACATTGGTTTCTCATTCATTTAAGCGTAACTTTACTCGTTGTCCTATGTACAGGTTGTAAATGAGTCGCCAGTCTCTGCAGTTGACCCCAATTTCTTTAGTTTCAGAAGTTTCCTCCAATTGACCCGGTCGAAAGCTTTTTCCCAGTCGATCAAGCACAAACACAACTCTTCCTTTACGTCAAGAACTCGTTTTCTCATCAACCCAATAGCATCTCTGATGCCTTTCCTTTCCGGAGTCCAAATTGATCTTGCTCCATTCTTTTCTGTCTTTCTTTTCAGTTGCCTGTTGAATATGCGCGCAATAATCTTCCCACTGTGGGAAATAAGGCTAATGGTTCTATGATCGCTGCACTTTGTTGTTTGCTTTTTCTTCGGTAATGCAATCATTGTAACATCAAGAAAATCATTTGATCATTCTCCACTCAGGTAGATCTTGTTAATAGGTGAAGTCAGTACTTTCATTATATTATCTCCTAATCCCTTGAGCAAATTTGCTGGTATTTCGTCTCCAATGGCCTTCCTCCTTCGCATGTCTTTAAGGGATTGTACTACTTCACTTTTCAATATTGTAATTACCCAAAAAGCCTCAGGGCAAATTATTGCAGCACCCAATTCAAACTATTGCACAAAGCTGGAAATTTGACATCCTAGGACCGTTTCCTGCGGAGGACGGAAAGACAAAACACATCTTTGTTGCGGTTGAAATTGCTCACCAGCGTTACTAATGATATTAGTGCAGAAGCCATTGAGAAATTTCTTCTCGAAGACAGTACACTCCGCTTCAGTTCATTCTCTTATTCACATCTCGATATACGTCCAGTTCATAATGCGAAGAGGCTCCAACATTTAGCAAAAATTTATGATTTTGTATTCAAGTTTTGTCCAGCTTGTAATCACAGGGATATTGGGATCGTCGAAGTCTTTTACAAAACTATACAGAATTCGCTTAAATTTTCGTACAGGAGAATCAATCAATATTGCCAAATCTTGCACTCCACCAGGGTTCCTACTGGTCAGGAAAATCAGGGAAGTCAGGAGAAACTCAGGAAAAATGGTGCAGGTAAGGGAAACTCAGGAAAAAAGACTGGAAATCAAGGGAAAGACAGGGAAATTTTATAAAATATATTTTTTGACATTAATTGTACACCATTTTCAGCTTAGCCAACAACCATTAATGATCACAGTATGGAACGTTGCTCAGATTTTTATTGGTGATAAGTGGGATGTACGTATGAGCAATTGATTATTGTTTGTCTTTATAGAATAAATGTTCTCATATATAAATATTCACAGTTATTTATTCCTTATTTATATGTCAGCGTCGTCCGACATGTGTCACGAAAGTCAGGGAATTTCATGCCAAAGGTCAGGGAGTAGTCAGGGAAATAGATTTCTCCAAATCAGTAGGAACCCTGTCCACATAACTTTGAAAATAAACAGCATCATCGAAACAGGAACCAAACACTCCAGTTCCTTTCTTTTATACGGGTTCGAACCGTGCACAATGGCTGACTGTAAGCTGAAAACAACACCACAACTTCAAGTAGAGAGAGAACTCTTAAATAATCTACGAGAAAGTGTGAAAGAAAATAGTTTAAAAGCGCACTAACGCTAAAAGAGATATTTACGACAGAAACATGCGAAAACAAAATACGCCCCAGGTGACAAAATCTTAATTTTCTACCTTTTTCGTGAGACAAATCAAGCTGAAACCTGTTACAGCAGATACAAAGGTTCAGCATCTAATATTAAGAAACGTCTAATATTGTGAAATTAAACTCCAATATATATAGTGATCGTCTTCCCGACTCTTTTAAATAAAAAATAAAATAAAATAAAATAAATCAGGATATATCAATTGACCGCCTGAAACCATATTACGAAGTATAAAAGAAGAAAACCACACATAAATAACATCTACTGGAAGAGAAATACCACATTTTGACAAGATAAGCAACATGTTAAGCAATAATAAATCATAGAAAAGAGAGGGAGAAGAAAAAAAAAAAACAAAGACAGAAGGAACACAAACTGACATTTCACCACTAGATAAACAAACAAACTGTTTTTAAGCATCAACAGATTAGATTATTTTTCTTCTGCCAAATAAAACGAAAATAAAGGGGGTGGGGGGTGGGAAGAACAGGAGAATATATGTCACTCAAATTATTACTTGTAAGCGCTACTACTCTTTATAGCACAAAGCAACTTAAGTCACTTTTCACTATAATGATAAAGTATTAACGAAGACAGTATTAACCATTAAAAAGCACTAAAATGAATACTTCATTTCCTTCATATGAACTTTCCTTCTACGCTTCGTGGTATTGTCTGTTATTTAAATTGACTGAATCATTCAATGTATGAATTTTGCAACCTTCGGATTTTTTTCTTTTCCGCATTAAAGTCACACAAGGACAGTAAACAACAATTCTTCGCTTCTTTGATGCGACTTAAATGATTGTCAATGATATCATGCTCTATAAAAAGTTATATACAGAATATCCATAAAATCAGATCCATTATTACTGTATATACAGAACGTTCAGAAAATCAGGCCCATAATAGATAAACTTTTTCTTTCAGTATGAATACGCTAATCATACCAGTGACTTTAACAACCTTCATAGTGCTTGTGATTTTAATTTTCCTCTGTGTGTTTTACACTGTTGCCTCCATTCGCGCCCACTAGTGACAAATCGTCCAAGACTTGACATTTGACCACGTATTCCATTAGATACTACTCATCATAGCACCACTGCTGATGTGCAAACAAACCCGACAACCACTTCACATGCCACCATCAGTGAATTAATGTATTTATATTAATTGTATACGCCAAAACTCAAACAACCTTTCCCTTGAGGGTAATAAAGTGCAAATCACAGATCCTGCATTGGGTAAAGGGCTAACTGTTTTATGCTTCTTTTCTTCCAACCTTTTATTAAACTGTGTTAGTGCTCCCAGTGTGTGTTCAGTACAGTCATATTTTTTAGTGCATCTTAATTGCGTTCCTAGACTTATTATTTACGAGTGCAAATCTAAAAAAATAACCCTCTGGTTTATATTTTTTAAAACTAGCCTTGGGTGTAGTATCTCGCACGTGGTTATATACACGTGTATATGAGTATCAACACGGGCTTTTATTTGTAAATAACACCACGCACATTCCTACTACAAGATACTATAAGAAGCAGACGACAGGAATCATCACCACCACTTGGTCATGTAATGGAATAAGAAAACCCATGCCATCGCCTCCCAGGAGGAAGTATAAAATTCCATGCATCGCTTCACTCGACATCAGTTTCAGCTGGTCACTCCTACTCTCTTTGCTTGGTCTGTAGCTCTGAGAGAACCTTAATTTAGCACAAGCCTCTTAGCTTGCTGTGGAACTTTGAAGCCTCCTAACCACTCCGCTTGCCGTGGCGCATGGTGGGAACTTAACCCTTCTCTTAGCTTGGTGTGGAGGTCTGAAAGATGCCTAGTCACAACCACCGAGCTTGCTGTGGAGCTTCGGTGTTTTCCTTCCCTCTCAGCTTGCTTTGCAGCTTTGCGAGACTCAAAACTCTCTTTGCTTCCTCTGGAGCACTGAGAATCCTAGCCCCCTCCACTCAGCTTGCCCTGGAGCTTTGTGGGGATCGTTTCCCTTGGCTGCCTAAGCCTAGTGACACCTATTTTCCTAATTACTTAGAGGAGTTGTATTTTTTCGTGTTATTTTATAACAGAAAGTTTTATAATAAAACCAGTTGTGGGGGAAAATCGATTCTCGTGTGTATTTGCTCTACCTTTAAGGTAATTCTACAATATATTCAGGGTCCTTTCTCTTCATCATTCACTTCTTTCTCTGTTTCGATCACAGTATCTTTGGGGTGGTTCTTTTGTTCACGCAGATCTTTTATGTATTCATCTCAAATTCTAAGAATTCTTTGATGGTCAGTGACTACAGGACCTTGTTGATATTCGATTCCAAACGTGTGTATATTTTTGTTATCTTTCTTTCCTAATTCTTGCGCTTTCTGATACATCAGATCATATTTGCCGCGCCATTGAAGTTCCATTATTTCTTCACATATTTGTTCCATGTACTTTGGTTTTGTTCGTGTCTCTTCTCAATTCATTATTCAACCTTCTGTATTTTTTGACGTTCGTGGTTTTCGCCCTTCTGGGTTCCTCCATTTTCTTAAGCATCGCTTCAGTTATCCATGGTTTTCTTAGTGCTCTTTCCATCCTTCAAATGTTATTATGGAGTGTGTCCAGTAGAATCTGTTCAACTTTTTCCCAACTAATTTCTACAGTGCCTACCATATCGCCCATTACACTAAAGCATCCTTCAATGTATTCTTTCACACCACTGTCCATACTTCTTAGTCGCTCCAAGTTCCAGTTTCGATTTCTTGTCCCATTTTTCTTGATTGACTTCAATCAGATTTGTACTTCCGCCACTAGGAGATTGTGATACGAAAGAATGTCCTCTCCCGGTAGTGTCTTCACGTCTCGTAACTGTACAAACCATTACACTTTCAACGTGATGGGGCAACTGTGCGTCAGTATTGGTATAATTGTGCGTCAGTCAATTTTTCGGGTTGATGAGAAGTACTGAAGGAAGGCGTTTACACAGCACTGATATAGTACTTAGGTTTTGAAGCGTAGAGAAACGGATAGAAACCTGTGGGCAAGGGTAATTATGCTCACCAACGTCAAAGGACGCAATAAATATATTGACGACTGCCTTCGAATTGGGCAGTTTTGTTTTTCGTACCGCGAAATGGTGCGTATAGATGGCATGCCTTTATGGCAGTGATACGTGTGTAGAAGAGAATAAGCATACATAGTTATGAATGGGCAGTAGACTACACAGTGGAATGACAGACATCTTGTCCATTTCGCAGTCCGTTTTGACAAATTTTTCCTCTTGCGCTCCATCCGTGAAACCCCCATGGTTAAATAGAAAACCTTTGCATAAGATCGATCCCTATTTTTTAAATACGGAATATTTAATACGGTTGGATTAATACATATGTGGAAGAAGATACATTGACAAAGGAGCAGCTTTGCCTTGAAACAGTTTGTTCTGAAATTTGTTTTCAAGATGCAAGGCATAAATAGATTTTGTTTCATCTATGTGTGAAATATGCATCCTAAAACTCCCATAAGTGAAAATCTTGACACTATTTTATCCGTTTAAAACTTCTTGTAGTTGACCAGTAATTTATTGTAATTGCATTATTTCTACTTCTAATACTTGAATTGCGTGAAAATTAGGTAACAAAACTAGCTCCAATGAAGCAGAAATGTATTAGGAGATACAATATAAATACACAGTTGACATATGTGAGTACATTGTTGTTTAGTTGTGAATGTGACTGCAGAGTATATATTTCACCTCTTTCACATCTGCATTTGAATTATAATGGATAAAGAGTAATATTCATTTAATCTACTTTACAGGGGTGGTCTATGTTCTCTGTGTCCGCTTCTAAAATTGCAAGCAAAGCAACGGAAGGTGCTATTAAAATCGGAGGGATAGCATCACAGAAAGTGACAGAACTAAGTGCTACTGTTGGTGAAAAGGTAAAGCAAAGTTTGAAGCAGGTATTATAAATGTTTACAATTTGAAAATACCTCACTAGCGCGTTTCTGAAACATGAAAATTGTTTTCTTTTACTTAACTTAACTTTTAGGGTGCTTATGTTAAGCTTATTTATTTTGCAGGTAGTTACTAGGAAACGTAAGCAGAAACCCTTTCAAGTATCAAATCTTCATTCAAATCACAAGGGGGGGAGAGGGGACTTTTTTTTAGAGAATAAATAACTTTTTTGGCCGAGAGAATAACAATATACAAAAGATGAGTAAGGGTAAGATGAGTAAATGCAGATTTATCAGAGTAGAAACACAGGACATATTACGTTGCATGGACTTAGTATGTTACAGGAATGAAAATTTGAGAGTATTGACGACAAATGAAACAAAATAATTGAGATTTGGTAGGAATTCGTGATTGTAGATGGGAAGGTAATGATATATTATAAAGTGAAGCTGTATAGTCTGCTTTACTCACCAAATAAGAAAGCCGGCTATGATGGAGTGGAAGTAGTTGTTAGTAGCGTTAGAGACACAAGATAATAGGAGTAGGATTTGTTGATTATAGCGTTCTGATGGTTAGGTAAGACATAAGAGAAAAGATGGATATGGTACTTACTGAAGCCAGCGGAGCAAAGCTTCTACTATTCAACTCGATCGGCGTCTTTGTATCTGTCTATTTCACGATAACTGTCATAAAACTTATCCGATTTAATAGAACTTTATTTCAACTTTTAGAGGTAACTTCAGTGTTTAGAATTTCGTTCTATCAAGAATTAAGGGTAAAGTTTATCGTATGTTGTATTCTTGAAGATATAAGTGTTTTTTGTTATAAACCATGTTAAAATTATTCTGTTACGACAAAACTTAATCATCCTCACAGCTTGGAGTTAAGTTCTGCTAAGAGTGTATTTACTCCCGTTCACATACACACACACACACACACACACACATATATATATATATATATATATATATATATATCCTAGGGTAACTCTGTTATTATCAGAATTACAATAAAATGTAAGGGGGGAAACCATCTCCAAATATAATGTTTTCAATCTAAAGTGAAGGATTTTTTTAAATTGGACGAACCGCTTGGGCTATGCATTCTTTACATTCTTTACATTCTGAAGCAGTACATTCTGTACTATTTCCAAATACAGAAGTGTTTTTTTCTCACATACTGCCAGTTCTTATTCTGGATATTATGAAATACGACGCTAACTGTAGATCAATTAAACGCGATCTCAGTGTAACTACTGGTTTGATTTTAGAAAGAATTTATACGTCTTGCGCCTGAGAAGAGAGACAAGACAAAGAAAAATAGAAAGATATAAATGACTTGGTATTCCATTGTATCTACTGAAAAGTAGTTTTAAAGAAGTTAAGCGTTAAAACTGTCCTTTCCACAAATGCAAAAAAGAACCCTAGGAGTTACGAAAGCTATTTCACTGAGCTCATATCATTACGAGACAGTTTGTTTATGCTAAAAGTTGGACATCGGCGTGATAAAGAGAAATGTTAGTACTAGAATCATAGACACATACAAGACTCAGAGTTTAAACAGTTACTGGTATTTAGTCTCTCAGGTTATTCAAAACGTTCATAGTACCAAGTTGACACATGTAGGGTGTAAATATAAAATAAAATATAAAAGATGAATTGAAAGAGTGTAAGTCAGGTATTTCAATAATTTTTTATTAAATATAAAAGTGCATAGTTGGATCTGGATTTGGGAAATTAAGAAAAAAAAAAAAACTACTATTGATTCACAGCTTCAGTGCTTGCAAGGAAGAAAAAGACCAACACTATTAACGTGACAGATTGTTTATAGCTGTCAATTGATGAAGTGCAGTAACTGTTAAGAATCTTTAGAAATTTTATTGTATGTATTATACTGCTCGATCTGTTGAAAAATCGCAACACCCTTATATCTTTTTTCTGCATATTATTTGTGATTTTCACTTTTGAGAGAGACCAGAACGTATGGTCTAATGTCTTTGGGAGTATCTTACGTTTAATTTACTTATTCCTTGCTGGTCAAGGGTCAGATTTTCTAAATAAAGAATTGTAATATTTTTCTGTCAATTATAAACTTGCTGTAATTAATTTTTTAGCATCGTTAGAGAAATTAGTCGAGTGGAAAGCTTGTGAGGTAAATATTTGATATAATTCTATTTGGTATAATATCATTTTCGAATGCGAATACAATTTTATATGTTTCCCTTTTCCATTGTTACTCAGCTCTAATGTATTGTTCCATATTTATATATAATTTCATTCATTTTTTGATTATTCAAGCTATTGTCTTTTATTATAAGAGTAATGCCTTTGCCGTACTCTACGGTGGTTCGTAGTAAATAGTAAGGCAAATCTTTAAGGACTCAATCACGCTTGTGTTTGGGACACCTTGTAATACGGTACATCAAAAAGGTTCTGTTTTAAAAACATTTACTTATGTTTTTATTTATTTTTTCAGTGGTAGTTTTGTTTTGCCATTATTCTTATTATTTATCATTTTCAGTTATAGTTTGCTGTTTATTTACGTTCTGTTACTTTATAATAGGTTAAAGAAGGCAAGCTTTTAGAAGATGTAACCACACAAGTCACCAATATTGCCTACAAAGTAAGTGTATATTTTTTAAATTGCTTTTGTAATGTACTTTAATATTTTGTTTGTATTGTACGTTGTAGTAGTAAGGGCGCCAGTTGGTAGCACTTTTCTCTGATTGGCTGATGGACGTCACGTGACCTGATCACGTGGTATGACGTCATACAGGTCAATGCCCTATTGATTTTGGTCGGGGTACGTTGGCCCACCCTCTAAATTCTGGGAGGGATACATAGGACCATTCCCTTAAATTGAGGAAATTGCCAAATTTAAAAATTTGATATGGTAGTATAGGATCAGGGTATGTACCTTTGTAAATTTGGGTGGTTCAGCTCGTTCCCTTTCATGTGTATCCTGTACTGTACCGTATACCATATGTTGTAGTAAAGCCTCACGAAAAAAAAAAAAAAAAAAAAGAAAAGAAATTAGGCCATAGAGGTCATATAGATCACATGGTAATACGAATATTTTGAGAATTGTTTACCCGTAGGAGTTAACTAGGACAACTAAAATTTACAAAGTTATATATTTGAGTTCAAGGAAACATTTACCAAATTTCGCTTTCGACAATTCCCAAATTTAAAAGGGTGGTCCTATGCACCCCTTCCCAAAATTTTGAATCTGAGCATCAATGTACAATGTCTATGTTCTATGAAAAGAGAATAGACCCTTTTACTCAACAATATAATTACATAACGTGATAAACCCTGATGAAAGGGGGATAAATTAGGTCAATAACAAACCACGTGGCAGTACTAATATTTGGCAGTATTATACTCATAAAAGAGAAAAAGATGGACCACCCAAATTTACAGTGGTAAATATTTCAGTCGTTGAGAAAATTTACCATATTTTATTTTTTGACCATTCCCAAATTTGAGAAGTGGTTTTGTGTACCCTGTACCTTCCCAAAATAATTAGAGAAGTACACCAATGTACCCATGTCTTATGAAAGAGAATGGACTCCTATGCTAACGGAATTGATGATATAAGATAATAAGGCCTTATCAAAGAGGATAAAATAGGTAAAAAACCTCCGAATTTATATTTTGGCAACCTTTTTTACCCATAAAAGAGAACATTTGCCACATTTTTTTTTCATTGTTCCCAAATTTAAGGGGAGTTCCAAGCTACTCCTCCCAAAATTTAAGTGGGGTGCATCAATGTACCCATGTTTTATGAAAGGACATGGACCAATGTACCTGTCCATATAACCATATAAAGTAATAAGGCCTCTTCAGAGAGGACAAAGTAGCTCAAAACCCTCCGAAATTTACATTTTTGGCTATTTCTTTTACCTATGAAACGGAACGAGATGGATCACTCAAATTAGAGAGGTACATACTCTGCTCCTATACACTACCATACCAAATTTTTAAACATGTCAATTTTTAAAATTTAAGGGGTTTGTCCTGTGTACCCCTTCCACAATTAAGAGCGTAGGTTAAGAAACGCGTGCCAAATTCAAGAAAGCATTGACCCCGTATGACGTCATACCAGCTGGTCAGGTCACGTGACATCCGTCAGCCAATCAGAGAAAAGTGGGACCAACTAGCCTCCTTACTGCTGTTTTCACGTAATATATCATTTGTCTTATATGGTTGCTAGTTATTTTCTTCTTTTTCATTTTTCTTCTTTTGTATCTAAAGTTTATTAAGAAAGTTCTGTCAGTGTTTGTTTGAATACCTTTTTAAAGTTATTTGTTAATTCTTACTTTTATTTATTTACCAATTTATTTTGAACTCTTAATTGATTTGAAATCCTTTTAGAGTATTTTACGTTGAATCTGTTTACTCGTTGCTGGTCAGGTGTCAGATTTTCTAAATAAAATAATCTTCTTTTCCCCCCTTTCTTTCAAATTATTAAATCATTCTTCTAGTATGTTTATATTATGTGTGTTTTATTTGTTTGTCTGATGTTTTAGATTTATAACAATAATTTTGACTCGATTTTCTCTTTAAATCTCGAGGAACTGAGTACTCGTTTCAGGAATCGGAAAAGAAATGAGTGTTTTAATTGTTAGGAAATAATTCAGTTAGTCTCTAAATTACATAACAAGGGAGGAAATTGAGAGGATTTATCAAAAGTTGATAAAATCTTAAGAATCGGGTTGTTTCATTGAAGTATTATGGAAAAGGAATAATTACTAGACAGTAAAGAATGAGACTAATTCATAAAGATAAATGAATTAAAATAAACCATGAGGAATAATAGAAGTAAGTATTAAATAGTGATAAAAAATTATTAAAAGAATAGGGACTCAGTGGAAAGTGAGGAATATATGAACCTTCTCTTTTCTTGGTGCTTAGAGGAGTGGACATTTTTTCCACTTTATTCTATCGTTTACCGGCTTCCCTAATCTCTTCAGATTCTTTCCTAATTTTCCCACCTACTCCTCTTTTTCTTCCGTCTACGTTATTGCATCTTCCTTGTGCTCTTCTAGGTATTGGTCTTGCTTGAGTTACCTGATGAGCAATTCTCTGTGTATTCATTTCCATAATGTGTCCATACCATCGTAACTTTCTCTTTTCTATTATTTTTATTATAAATTCTCACTTAAATGCTTCTCGCGCTTTCACATTTTTTACATCTTTGTGTTTTTACTTTCCGAAGAACTTCGTGGAGTTCGTACTTTACTTTCTACTTTTGTTGACATTGGACAGCTTTCAGCTTCGTCTAATAAGGTAGGCAAATATGTACCTACTATGTGGTTGTAGTTTCATTCTTGTCTCGAATTCAGTATTTCAGTATATATCCTGTGTGGAATCCTTTCATGTATAATTTTTTGTTATTTTTCGGTACAGTATTTCATTTTTCATTGGTTTTGTTGTCATTTCTGTTTCCGAAATTAGAGTCCCATTAATTTATTAATGTATGTAACTTCGTTACATTATCTGATAATGATTCTACTTCATCTACATAAATCAATACCTGTATATGTATTTGGTTGTAGATTATGATGTCCTGTAATTTATTATTACATTCTTTATTATTATTATTTAGTATCACATTCTTTTGTTACTTCACTCATTATCTGAATGTGTCCGAGAAGTCCCCGTACTTCCTAGGCTTGAATATTACAGAAAACATTGTCAGGTAATTTTAGTTGCGGCATTTGTAGCACTGTTTTCATGGTCACAAACAGCACTGTCTGGTATCCCTGCGTTCAAGGAGGTCGCGAGGAACATTTCAGTTGTGAAACCATAGCTGATGTGAGTAGCTGCAGTTACACAGTTGACAAACGGTTGGTGGCAAACACAAACGACCACACACACGCAAACAATGACGCAAGGAATGGCTGTGTTTACGGGTCGCTTCGGCAACGACCCACCTCGTAAAGGAATTTTACATGGTTGCGAGAAATGTGTGTTTGTTTTAGGATATGTCAGAAACAGGTCTCGTATTGGAATGAGGAGACACGTGAGAAAGCATGTGCCGCCCTGGCTTGGCAGTTGCGATGTCTCTAATTAAATCATTTTGCAAGAGAGCAACTGAACTGCATATATACCGCGTTTAACAATACATGACCACATTAAAAAATTTTCATACGAAAGCATTAGATGTTTGTGAAAGGTTTATCTGACAGCGACATAGAATAGTGTGTTACAGTCTGCGTACTTTGTTCACACAACTTCCAAATGTTGTATCTCGCTCACGAGTATTATTTTCAGATGAATGTGTAATATTTCGCAGTCCACACAGGAGGAATCTGGTCTTCTAGTCTAAGAAAAATCATCATTATGTGCAAAAGTGGAAACGAAACTTGCCTCATGGTATGATATAGGCTGGGTTCACGAGTATGTCAATGGACATTCTTATTTACACGGTTAATAAATAGGTCATCTGCAAGAGAAGGGAATCATGTATTTTATAGATCGTGTGTGAGTACAGCAGGACGAGGCTGTAGCCCATTTTGCTCTTCAGGTGCTTGATTTCAGTAAACTTCAGCTGGATTGGGAGTTATTCTTCAGTGTCTCCATCTCCATTGAAATGGCCTCCATGAAGCCCGGACCTTACAAAACGAGACATCATAATCAAGTAACATTTATTGGCACATGAGAGATTAAGGAGATGCGTGACAGTGTGGAGGAGGTCTTTCGAATGGTGACTCCTCAGATGCTTCGCAAGATGTCAAGAAGCGCCTATATCTATGTGTAAAGCACAACGGAGCACATATAGATCCATAAAATCACACTGGCATTGCTTTCTATGATACTCAAATGTAGAGGTACGGAGACTTCTCGGACAACCTATATAGCAACGGACTCAGGCTAACTCCATGTTTCAAACCTTTGCTGTACTTAAATTCATCTGTCCCTTCGTTTATTTTAATTCTTCTTACTACGTCCTTACAAACATATAATACCTAACCCTAATTAACTTCTCTTATACTTACCCCCGATATAATGCTTCCCATATTTCTTTTCTTTTTTCACATTATCGAAAGATCATTATTAGGAAAGGTATTATTAGGAAATCTTCATAAAGTTTATTTTGTATTTGACAGTTTTTTCATCATTGTTCTTGGAATTACTTCCTATCCCATAAATCTGGTTCCATTCATTTGGTTCAGAAACAGTAAATATTTGTGGAAGATGTTTCAACCCGCAGACAATTAATTTTGACATCTTGAGTTACCAAATTCGACCAAGACGTCATCAGAGGGTTGGGCGGACGAAGTACGAAAATTTTTAACTGTGAAGAAAGTCGAGTAATACCACGCTAACAATGTGTGTGCAAGGCAAATATTTTGTGCAGCTGTGCCTGTATATTTAACCAGGGTGGTGACGAACTTGGAAAACCGGGAAATGTCAAGGAATTTGAGAAAACAGGGAAACGTCAGGGAATTTTGCTAAGAGTCAAATAATTTTGATTTGCGAAGTGTGAAATTTTTATAACATTAAAACAATGAAATGTTGATACGATTTTTGATGTAATTGAGTGCTTGTCTTTTAATTGGCAGTTTCAAATTTAGAAACTTATCTGTGTTTTCCACTGATGATGTGTAACAAACTTATGTTCTGCAGCTGTCTGCATTATCTTTTGCTTTCATCTTGTACAGTGAAATATCATATTGGTGAATCATCCACAAAATGCAATTGGATCAACGATGTAATGGTAAATTCATTTTCGACGCACACATAATTTCAACATTTTTCCTTTCTGTGTTTCCACTAGTTGCGATTTTGTCGGAGTTTCCTTTCCAGTATTAAATGAGTGTAGCTTATAACAAAAATGAAGGAATTTAGAATTACGGTTACTAGTATTTGAGCTTCTGTGCTTTAATTGTAATGTACTTTAACTCGCAAAGGTGTTTATTTCGGAAGTGATTAGAGGTTTACAAAAATTGCTGATAAAATGGCACAGCAGTGTATACACTGGGTCAATATTCAGTACATAGCCGGACTCAGGCTTTCTTCCAGAAACATTTATCCGGGGACTGCAAAATAAAAATGTGAAAGGGCTACACTGGAAAACTATTTTGGTATATTCACAATAGCAGTTCAATTCTTCTTAGCTTTGGGGGCGATTGGTTAAATAAATATGGCTGGAAAAAACATTAGCCAGAAGAATATCATGGGACTTTTAATCTTTAAATATTGGATACGTCTATATATATCAAAGTATGCTTTCTCCTTTAGCTTATAATACAATATTTATTAATTTTTATTATTTGTAGATACATATTTAATGAGTCTCTATCAAAAACTATACATTTGTAATGTTTTATTAATGAAAATGTGTTTCATAAGTAAATAGGTATAAATATTTTGTTTATTCTTATTAGAAAATTATTCTGGCATTAAAAATGATGTAGCAGTTTGCGAACAATATTTATGGTACATCAGCTTAAATAAAATTCTGTCCTTTTTCTCTTTCCTTTTTCTCTCTCTAATAACTATTTGAGCCAAATTTTTGTGTTCTTTCAGTACCAATACTAAACGTACAAAGCTTTATAAAACTAGATTTTTCAGACCAGACGTATAGAAGGTATTTTGTAACTGGAATGCAGTTTTTGGGAAGGGGCCATAAAAATTGTTTCGGGGGTGGGAGGACGTGCTGCCTTGGGGACACCTCTGGTAGCACTTCTCTCGAAGCATATGTAACAGAGTAGTTATTGTTATTGAGCCTTTCGCACTGAAATGAAAGGAAACAAAAATGAACGGTTAGAATTTAAGATTTCAATTATCATAAAATAACAATCATTGTTACCAGTATACTGTGGAACTAACGGTTTCATGATGTGAAATTCCTGTTTCAAATTTGACATGTTTATGTCTTTACTGCGTGTACTTCATCATATTCATATGGTGCTTTTCTGTATGTTTCTAGCCAATATCATTGGGTTTTGGGATTAAGGATGCAAACTGATTCTTCGTTTCTGACGGTTCGTTATCATGTGTTATAGTAAGTGAACAAAACTGATAAGCGCCAACGCGAAGAAAATATTGAAGGAGGGCTCAAGGTTGTCCATGAGACGAGACGAGACAGAGTATTTCCAATTGAAACAGACACACTTTCCAAGACGAGAAATAAATAACATTCATGACATTTTGTCAAGACGAGATAAGCGCAACCCGTATCCCGTATGTGTTCAGGGAAGAAAATAACCTGTCAAAATAATTTTATAATTGCGCGATTCAGTTGTCGGAGTAGTGTTTTCTCTTTATATTTGTTGATTTAGAGGAACCAGTTTTATATGAAGATTTCGAGCAGAGGGGCTCGTGTAGTAAGAATAGTCACTAAGTTTTTTGTTAGTTTAACGTCGCAGATTATGCACCGAGGCTAATGCAAACGGTGATGATGAGATCGATGATAATGGTGGAATAAGGAAAGTGGAAGGAAATGGGGAAAACCCTGAGAAAACACGTGCACAGTGTTTGTCTACCCCAAGGTCCACTTCGCGGGAGCTGAGATCGAACTCTGGATCCCACGCCCAGAAGTGATCCCTCTACAATTGAGACACCTCGGCCTCCACAATAACTGAATGTGTAAGTTGCATTGGTAGCTAGTTGTTTTATTATACAATACAAGAATACCTCTGATTAGGGTAGAGTAAAGTAAATTACTGGAAGATTCAACTGTGGTTAGTTCTTCCACCATTTGCTTAATTCGTAATTAACATAACGTTTCAACTGATTCCACCTCGCAAAACAACACTTGTCGCAGTTCAAGTGTGAATTCACATTTCCACATTGTCAGAAGAAGTGAAGAAGTAACGTGGCTTAGTTCTCTTCATTAACATATTTTGATGTTGAAGTTCGTGAATTACAGTCGCACTTGTAATATTTTCTAACAAATGTACATATCAGTGGTGTTGCCTGTAACGTTATTTCATCTGCTACGTTACATTCCCTGATTCCAAATGTATATATTGAATATTTATACAGTTCACGAGATTATTATGAATCGCACAACACAGTTATGCACTTATATATATATATATATATATATATATATATATATATATATATATATATATATAATATTCAATTTTAACATATATGGTGTTTGTCACATTAAAATATTATACATTCGGCCTTTACAAGATGGTTCTTCGTTCTATCCATCTTTCTTAGTTACCATAACAACGACATCAAACAGATAAACAAGTCGTCATAGCAACGAAATTAAGAAATATTTTGATATGATATAAATATTTAAATTATTTCTTTACGTTTTTCTTCTTCTTAATTGCTTGTGCTTTTAAAATAGCACTTTTGCCCGTAAATACAGGGTTATTCAAAAAGAAAGAACAGATTTCAAACATGAGCTCCCTCGTGGCTAAGTGGTTAGCGTACGCGCTTTTGGCGTGGGAGACCCGGGTTCAATTCCCGGCGGGAGCTCATGTGGTTCGGATTCCACGTTAATAAGTAGGTCCACGTCTCATATAGCCTCGCTGCTGAACGGGACGCTAAACTAAAATCACCTCACCTCAGATTTCAAACATGTATTTCTTCCAAACTACAAAAGATACAAACATCATTCGAACGTTACTTGATTAAGAAAAGTTTACAATTTATTGTTAGTAATTATGGTGTGCATTCAATATGAGCACCATGTGTTACACGACAAATGTCAAAACGGTGGCTCATTTCTTGCCACACACGAATCAGCTGGTCTCTAGTTATCGAATTCACAGCTTTAACAATTCGATGTCGTAGACCTTCAAGAGTGTCAGGCATAGGAGAGATGAGGGAGGGTTGAGGAATGTTAAGTTCTTTGCTTGCTCGTGATGTGGATTTCTTTGGGCTCCTTTCGTAAAGTGTACGAATACGCTCGACATTCTCGTTCGATGTGCGTGAACGTCCCGTGCTTTTCCCTTTGCAGATGCAACCATCTTTTACGAATTTTCGATGCCACTCGTAAATTTGCTTATGATGCGGCGGTTGTTTATTAAATTGACGGCGAAATGCTCGCTGAACTGCAACAATGGACTCAAGTTTTGCCAATTGTAGCACACAAAAAGACTTCTTCTGTGGTGACGCCGCCATTTCACTACAGACAAACAACAACAAACAACAGCGCCAATGCGGCCGTGATTGGAACTTCTATCCGGGCTGTTTAAATTGTAAATTTTTCTTAATCAAGTAACGTTCAAATCATGTTTCTATCTTTTGTAGTTTGGAAGAAATAAATATTTGAAATCTGTTCTTTCTTTTTGAATAACCCTGTATGAACAATACTTAGGAAGTACATACAAAAATATACATTATCATTGTATGCCATAACATAAAAAAGGATAAATTTTGTCGGTGATATTACCAAAAGCTTTAAACCATTTCTGTGCATCAGATACGTCCTGTGTTGAGAAATTCCAACAGATAAAGGAGCTGATGCGTGCATATTTTGGTGTGATTACAAATGAGATTGCAAAAAGGTTCCGTCTGCATAATATTAAACAAGAAGCAAATCAAACGGTGGCACAGTTTCTGTTAACCCTAAGGAAGAAAGCATCATATTCCAATTAGGGAGCTTCCTCGGAACATGCCTTGCGATACCAATTTAACACAGCAGCTCGAAGACATGCTAAGTGCAAAAAAGCTAACATTTCAGCTACCAAATTATTATTTATGATACAATTAAACTCCTACTCATATCTCCCTATTTGATTCCAAAGGTTTGGAACGGGTGCATAGGACGTAGGGAAACCCCTATCTCTCAAATACATTCGCCACAAATCCATCTATGTATCACAGTATTCAGTGTGCCATAAGCTGTGATTCAGATGAATCTTAACGGCACCACTTCCAAAATATTATGTTTTCAAATTTTAGGGGCCATCCAAATTTACATTTTCCAGAGATCTAGCACTCAATATACCATAAGCTTTAATATAGCATGCAAATTAGTAAATGAGTCATGACATATTTCTTCTAATACAGTTTCCGAATTAAGTAATTGATTGTAATGTACAAGTATCTTTTTTTTTTTTTTTTTTTTTTCAATTCCAATATTAGGAAATACCCAAATATTATAAAACACCCAAATTCCAATATTAGGAAACACCCACACCCTAGCCCTATCTATCTACCAGGATGTAACATTCTTTACACTATAAATCGTAGTAGACTTTCAAATATCAGGTCGTCTAGAAAGT
Organism: Thermobia domestica; assembly: GCF_964235325.1. Lineage (NCBI taxonomy): Eukaryota > Metazoa > Arthropoda > Insecta > Zygentoma > Lepismatidae > Thermobia > Thermobia domestica. Next base: position 96,108,441 of record NC_137470.1, read on the forward strand.
ATTGAAACTTTTGCACTTAAGGTGGCGTTAATGTCCCAAATCTCAGAGTATATGAGTCATAGTGGGTCAGGTCTAATGTCATGTTACAGTTGACAATTGAAGCTACTAGATGTGAAAAAATGTGGGAATTATTGTAATAAGGCGTAAGGTATTGCGCCGTGAAGAGGAGCGAACTTTGAACAAAACCGTGCCAAACTATACAATTTTATTTTGATAAAGTTGGAAAATGCTGAGCAGGCCAGTGAAGAGATGTGTGCTGTGTATGGGTAAGATGCGTTATCAAAAACTAGAGCCAAGAGATGGTTCAGTTGCTTTCGTTCCGGAAATTTTGATGTCCAATGTCCAAGATGCTCCTCGCAATAGTCTTCGAATCACAGCAGAAGTGAAAGTTTTTCTGGAAAAAGTCGAGCAAGATTGGCATGTACGCAGTCGTAAACATCGATCATCAGACAGTGTTAAACCATTTATAAAAAGCTGACTAGAAAAAGAGGTTCGACGTTTGGGTACAATATGATCTCACTCAAAAAATTATATATGATCGAATTTATAACTGCAAATCGCTACTGTAACTTAACAAACTCGAACCATTTCTGAAGTGGTTGATTAGAACTGGTGGCAAATAGCCTACGACAACAATATGCGAAAGCAATTGTAGTCGAAGCGGTGAGAAGCTCCGCAATCCGCGGAAAAACCTACATTGGAGTCCAGGAATTTTATGCTGTGCGTTTGGTGGAATTGGAAAGGCATCGTGCATCACGAGTACTACATTTTAAGAACAATAGACTCGAACCTAGGGTCTTATTTCGTACCAGCGTTCGCAAAAATTGCGGAGCATAACGCAACCTAAAACTTCTAAACATCAGTTATAACTGATATGTCTGTTATCTCAAAGAACTAAAACGTAAATCTTGCTTTGCGTTGACGTAAACCATTACAGAATGGGGTCTCTGTATTGCCGACAGTTAGCGCGACTGCACCCAGCAATTAAAAGGAACCTCTAGAACTGGTGAACAAGGAGGGCTTTGTATACCACGCTGAAAACACCAGACCACGTAGATATTTAATGTGCCACCAGAAACTGAGATAACCTGGCTGGGATATTTCAATGCATCCACTGTACAGCCTGTACCTGGAACCATCAAAATATCGTTTGTTTTGGTTCCTGCAGAACTCCCTGCCGGGTGTTCTTTTTTTTTAACCAGAAAGCATACAAGTTTTGTAGCGACGAGAAGATGGCATAAGATCATCGACCAAAATGGTACGTATGTGATTTCATAATGTATAACCTCCAATGGCTCAATACGTTTTAGACAACCTCATAGCTAAATGAATCAGAACGTTCTATTTCCAACTACTATTGTTGGCAATATTTTACTCATCGATGGAGACAAGGTGGACCACTCAAATTTACAGAAGTATGTACCCTAGTCTTATACAACATTTACCAAATTTTATTTTCTGGCAATTCCAGAAATTAAAAGTGGTTCAAAGTACCCTCCAATAATTTGAGAGGTGTGCACTATGGTGCTATTGTCTTATGAAAGAAAGAACCCGTGTATAGGGTAGGCGCATGCAATGGCGAGCACCTAAGGAAAAATGATTGTATATGGTATATGCAAAATTTATTGAACTAAAAATGTTAACTTACAAGGGAACCTTCCGAAAATGATAGTTGCAGTGAAAGTTATGACCTATGCCAATTGAAAGAGCTGTAACAGAGATGAGCATTCCCAAAAAATTAGCTGCCCATAGCAATAGATTCTAGAAATATAAGGGGTGGAAGTTCGGGAAACAGCAAGGTTAGACAAGAGGGAAAAGTGCAAATTCCGCAAAAAAAAAAAAAAAAGGGGGGGCACGGCAAAATACAATGCTTACAATTGATGTATAGAAAGAGACTTGCCACAATAGGGAACAAATAAAGGTCACCAGTGGGGTTAACAGTGTTGCCAACTGCAATGAAAAGTACAGGTTTTGCAAAGAGCACTATATGAAATGAGTGCAATATTCAGTGTCAACCTGTCATGTAGAATATAAGATATGACGTGTATAATCAGTGGTACAATCTAACAAAAGAAAATAAAAAACAGAAGTACGAAAAACACAGAAAAGACGGAGTTGGCCATAATGCGCCACATTTGATCACGAGCTGTACATATTAGAATGAACAAAACAAGAAAGCACCAACTATGCAGGAAACCGACGTACCTAGAGTCGAAAAGAAAAACTAGTTCCAAAGTTGGCAACACTGATCATGAAAATCCAGACAAGTCTAATAGTTAGGCCACTCGCTTCACAAAAAGAAAATTCCGGCAACAGGCATCACTCGGAAATACATCAATGCTGGAGTGATTGAGGCATGTCAAGTCGGGGAACATATGCATGCAGCAACGCATATCAGAAATATTTACTATATGGGATTTCAAAATGGCCGCCAAAAATATCTGCTCGGTGACAAGAACAACGTGCATTTTTGCGGCCAATTTGAAACCCGTGCTTCATATAGCAAATGTTTCTTATAGGCGGTGTTGCATCTATCCAAAGAAATATCATCCGCCCCCTGTTGCCATTTGAAATGTTGCGGTTGACCACTCGAGCCTTATGATGGGGCCCTGAGGGATTTGCTTCTTACAAAGTTTTCTTGGCCCTCGACATGGGTACATTCCTGTGCAATTGTATTTGCAACATCTCTTTTCGCTTCGCAGCAATTTGAGATCACAATGTTCGATGCCATGTTAAAACACAACATATATTTGTGGCGGCCATTTTGAAAATCATGCTTCATATAGAAAATGTTTCCTATAGATGTTGTTGCACATTCCATGATCTATAGAAAGAGGTACCACTCGGTCGCTGTTGCCATTTGAAAGTTTGAAGTTGGCTCCTGGGACCCTATGATGGGGATCCTGGGGGCACTTGCTTCTCACAGACTTTTATCGCCCCCTGACATTGGTATATTCCTGAACAACTGAATCCGTCACATTTTTGTTCGTTTCGCAAGTCTTTCAGGTCACAATCTTGGTGGAACACCCTGTATATTCCCACATACGACCCAACCATGGCATAATGTTCAGTACTTCTATTATCCGTTGTTGGCTCAACCCAACCATTTCATGTTCTCCTACTTGACATTGCCTCAATCACTCCAGCATTGATGCATTCCAAGTGATGCCTGTTGCCGGAATTTTCTTTTTGTGAAGCGGGTGGCCTAACTATATTAGACTTGTCTGGATTTTCATGGTCAGTGTTGCAAACTTTGGAACTCGTTTTTCTTTTCGACTCTAGGTACGTCGGTTTCCTGCATAGTTGGTGCTTTCTTGTTTTGTTCATTCTAATATGCACAGCTAGTGATCAAATGTGGCGCATTATGGCCAACTCCATCTTTTCTGTATTTTTCGTACTTCTGTTTTTTCTATTTTCTTTTGTTAGATTGTACCACTGATTATACACGTCATATCTTATATTCTACATGACACTGAATATTGCACTCAATTCATATAGTGCTCTTTGCAAAACATGTACTTTTTATTGCAGTTGGCAACACTGTTAACCCCACTGGTGGCCTTCATTTGTTCCCTATTGTGGCAAGTCTCTTTCTATACATCACTTGCCAGCATTGTATTTTGCCGTGCCCCCCCTTTTTTTGTTGTTGCGGAATTTGCACTTTTCTCTCTTGTCTAACCTTGCTGTTTCCCGAACTTCCACCCCTTATATTTCTTGAACCTATTGATATGGGCAGCTAATTTTTTGGGAATGCTCATCTATGTTACAGCTCTTTCAATTGGCACAGGTCACATCTGTCACTGCAACTATCATTTTTGGAAGGTTCCCTTGTTAGTCATTGACCTATCTGTTTTAAGTACGTAAAACGCAGCAAGGATACAGTCTATGTTCTAGATATTGTATGAAAACCGAATTACTGCTTAGTTTGGCATTCCCAATTTCTTTTGGGGATGGCGATTACGATAAACTTGTTTATTAACACACAACATTTTGATATTGTCATAATATTTTGATGTTTTCATTTTCGAAAGTAGTTTGTCTTTACTTTTAATGGTACTATTTATGATTTCGAAAACAAAAATTATACGTGTATTCACTTGCAGAATCATAACCCCTACACCACTGGCGGATTAAACCAAACGTCTTGCGGGGGGCTCTTTGTTGTGGAGTGGGATATGTTCTCATAAATTACCCTTCCCCCCAAAAAAAAAGAAAGGTAAAAGGGATTCAGGAAAAGAGGGTAAAAGATATAATTGCTACGGAATTTACACCACAATGACCCCTTCCCCGAAAAGATATACAGGCCTGGTTGTGGCTATGCTTTACTAAATATTTCGCTAGAAAAAATATCAGGCTAAATATTTCTTAGAACGCAAACGACAATGTTCCTACGCAAACAACATTGCCGTAGAATGCAAACGGTGCGAGATATTGAAAAAAATAATCGAAAACAAATCTCCCCTTTATGGTACCCCTGGCTGATTTTATCAAGACGTCTTTTACTTATGTCTGTAAAGGGACATGTACAGATGTTGTGTGGAATGACAAGGAGATTCATGCTCATATGTGAATGATGCGCTGTGTAGAGAGCGCAGGTTCAGCTAGTTATTTTTAAATTTACAAGGTATATAGCTGTTACTTCAAATTCCACCTCAACTGAAAATCCCGTAACACCTTCTAATTGTTTATAATCTATACCGTTTTTTACATAAATTAAACAGCCGCCATGTTGTCGGGCGGGTCTACAGTAATAGTTTGCAATGTTGTGGCCGTTAATATTGTGAAGTTTAATCTCGTCATAATTAAGCCAGTGTTCTACCATACATAACACATCTAAACTTATATCTAAATCTTGTATAAAACTGTCTGTTAAGTGAAATTTATTGGAGAGATCTTGTACATTCCAATGCTAACCTTTGTACATTGGTTACTTCTACTGCTACTTCTACAAAGTAAGGTTATCATCCAGTAAATCTGAGTGGTTCACCTTCCCATTTCCATGAATTTAAAAAAAAAATGAAAAATTATATGTAAGCAATACATTTTACCAAGTGGTTGGTTTTAGTTCTAATTTATCCTTTAAGATGAAGTTATATTATATAGCCATACGGTAAGTAGCGGAGGCGCAGCTATTGGCGATCAGTTGGGAATACCAATCACCCCTTTTCCTATCCTTGTAAACACGATAGCAATGTTTGATTAGTACTGCAATCTATCACTCCTAAGGAAGGTTCTGCAGGTTTATCGGCAAAGTTGCGAAGTGCAAGCTAAACCAGCGGCAATGATTTTTCTGTTTTTTCACTTTTCCTTATAAGAAACGGACGATTTCAAAGCAAGGTATGTATATTTTCTATATTACTATCTTATATGTACACAGTTACATACGAAGTGTGATTTATGTCTTATATATTGGCCATGATTGTATTTGAAACTAATTGCGTCTGACAGCCTGACTTCAACTCTTTTCAAAATCGCTTATTGTTGGGAATAGCGATCAGTGTGATCCATAGAACACAATTCTAAAGAAAGTGGTAATTCGAGGAAATTACAATCATTAAATGTGTATTGAGAATAGGCGTAATTAGAGGGTAATTAGAGGCAGGCTCCCCAAAACATTGTTGGCTCCCTACAGAATACCGTTGAAATACCATTTGGTCATTGAAAAATACTTCAATTTTCAGAACTAAGGGACCAGGTGTTCAACAAAATGACAAGTGTCTCTTGTGTGATGATTATGAATGAGATAATGAGTTGGGGTACCATTGTACCACATGTGCAATGTGGGTTCACGCTGAGTGTAGGGCAGGTGCGGATTAAAGGGGGGCAATCGCCCCCCCCCCCAAGACACCTCCAAAATATTAAAATTACACACACTGCTGCTTGTAGCTTACCGCCACATGAACGAAAGTTTGGGATCGTTCTTGCGTTATTTCAAAAGAGGATTAATTCTTTAAATTCTATTTAAAAATTGTCTCTGTCCAGCATGCCGCGTTTACGCTAACGATAACTCGAGTCATAATATCAGATAAATTTCAGGAAGAAGGACGGTGTTACTTGAGGTCAAAACATCAGGAAGAGTATCCATGGCTGGTTCTTTCCCATAAGGAGAGGGGTCTTTTTTTTTTTTTTTTTTTTGGTAAATATTGCTTTTTTTTTTTCAACGGGTTTGGTTGGGGTCTATCGAATAAACATGCCTCTCCAAACTCTTGTGACTAAAGTTTTGAAGAAATTCGCTACTTTCTATGGAATTTTAGAAACTCACAACAAGGCATAATAGTACACTAACGCTGTTGAGGTCGGAAAAGCGTTTCTGAAAAACTACTGGGAACCAGTGAAACCAGTCGAGAATCAAATCAACTCGTCAAGAAGACAAGTAATCCTAAATCGCGACAAACTGAAATTAATGTTGTAGAATGTGATATCCCTTGGAAGGCAAGGCATTGCTTTTCAAGGCCACAGGGAAGATGTTTGTGCGCATAATTGGACCTCAGATGGTGACGATGTAGAAACTAAGTTCAACGAGGGCAATTTTCGAGAATTAGGCAAATTTAGAATGACTTGTGGTAATGATGTCTTAAAGACTCACTGGAAGAAAGCATCGAAAAGGACAATTTTTGATAATAAAACCATCCTCATTGAGGGTTGTGGATGAGAAATCACGTCTGTAATATTGTCAATCGAGTGCGGGAGGGTCAGTTTTATTCTATTATGTTTGATGAGACTACGGACGTTTCGCACACATCTCAGCTGTCTTTGATTCTAAGATACGAACACATGGGTGAAATAAGAGAAGACTGCTTCAGTTTCATTGATCCTCGATCAGCAGAGCTGAAACGTGAGAACATTGGTTCGAGATCGGAATCCGAAGACGCTGAACCGCCCGAACTCTCACTGACTGGAGGGAAAATTGGAGAAATTGTTTTATCTTTGCTACAAGACTTCCCACTCGACCCGAAAACTGCGATGGTATTGGTACAGTTGGTTGCGCCGTCATGACCTCTCAAAGTCGCGGGGCAGTGCAGGAGATACAGAACAGTGCTTCAAACGCGCTGCACTGTTCATATTACAATCACAGCCTCAACTTGTCCATCTTCAGGTCATCGTCAGTATAGTGCGTGAGGAAATGTCTGGGAACAATGAAAGAGATCATTGCGTTTTCCACCGCATCGTCAAAACGTAATACTGTCCTTAAGCTTACGGTTGGTGGCCAGTTGGAGACATTTTGTAAAATGAGATCGGTTGAACGGAACCACGTGGTGTTACAATTTCACGTGAAATTTCAAGAAATTAGTGAGGCTCTACAGTGTGTTCCAAGTGATCCAAGCTAGATACAGCAGCCAAAGCACGAGCACTTTCTTCAGCCATGCACGACAGCGAGATTATCGTAACTATTACTTGTCTTCAGGATGTTCTCACGATAACCCTTCCCTTAATCGACTTTTGCAGAAGACAGATTCAGACATGAACGCAGCGTCAGATGCTATTCAGGACACTATAGCAGCATTAAACAAGAAGCGTTCAAACAGCAAATAAGAATTCAAGGCAATTTTCGAAGCAATATAAAGAATGGCTGCCAGTGTCGAGGTGCAGATTCGAATTCCTCATCTCACTCAAAGACAAACACATCGTGCGAACTTCAGGGCAGATGATACGACATCTTACTACTGAAGAATTGTCTACATTCCGTTGATAGAGTCGGTTGTAGAAGATATCAAAAAGCGTCTTGCACCGGAAATTTTAAATGTATAAGGACTCAACATTCTATTGCCAACACGCGCAACTAACAAAACTCTGAGCAACACATCCGCGTTCTAGCAGAAAGACTTTACAAATCTATCGGAACTGAAGAAAAAATGCTGTCTTCCCTCCTTAGTTCTGAATTTCCAATCTGTACTTCTAAATGGAAGAGAATTAAAGAAGGTGGAACTCTATCACGGACTGCGTTGGAAACCTTGGCCACCAGTGACGAAGATCTTCACGTGACTATTCAAAAACTGCTGTGCATACTTGTAACCTTGCATTCGAGCGTGGTCAGTGCAGAACGATCTTAATCCACATTGCACCGACTGAAAACTTGGTTGCGATCTCGTTCTGGCGAAAAGTGGCTGAATGGAAAAAATGAAACTGAAATTTTTGAGTTTTCCGTCCCACGGTTATGCGGGCTAGACTAAGGAGACAGTGATGATGAGCAATGAATGAAATGGTGGAATGAAGAAAGTAGGAGGACTAGCACTTTTGAATGTCACAGGAACATTGTCGTAGATCGCGGTAAGATTGAGCCTACTTCCGGTTGGAGTTCCTAATTCATGTATGAACAGTATTTTCTTTATTCTTGCATGCATTATGTAATAAGCAAATACATTACATACACAATTAATTATAATGACAGTGATATATGGTGTTCATTGGGCAAAACACTCCAAACAATAGAGATTCGTCTTAGCCTGGAGAAATGGTTATCCTTCGTTTTTCATTATCATATAAATGTAACCAAGAAACTTCTGTCGCTTTTTGTGGAGATTTGTGTTCTACACTGTGAGCTAACCCCCTCACCATATAGACGTGGCAATGATCATGGAACTAGAAAGATGGAACAGCCGTCACTTGTAAGTTTTTCCACAACTGAACACAAACAAAAGCGGGTCTAATTGCTGCACCATGCGTAGTTTTTGAGATCTAGCATGAAACATATCCAAACATTTAATTTTTTCTGTTCTACGACCATCGTCACGCACGTGCTTTCTTCGCATTTTTACCATGTTCTTACTTTTTTGTTCATGTAATATCAGTCATGATTTTTTTTGCAATAGTTTATTCACATACAGAATTACTTTGTGGCTTAAGCAGCAATTTTTTAGAACTTTGCCCTTCTGAGATATTACGCACCAAAAATGGCATCAAAATCACAAACTTCAACTTTCGGGCTCCCATGAATCTACAGTGCAAATAGTATCATAGCTGTTGATATTTCTGCAAATTTTACATGTAATAGTATTCTGCACAAAACTTATGAACCCCCACTTTATGCCATTCCAAAATTCAGTCCCTTTAAAAGTGTAATTTTCTGTACTTTTTCTGGTGATTTCATGTATTTGTTTGCAACCCTGCATATTTATGTAGAAGCAAGAGTATATATTCTCCGCGTACCTTAGTCTCTCCTGTAAATATTCATTTTTATTTGGTGTTCGTCTAATTAGTACGTCTTGAGCAACTGCAGTTTTCGTAAACGCTTGAAAATGCCAAAATTGGCACTCCACTGACAACAGAGATGGCCGCCATTCAAGAACACTTGTACATATGACAACGTGAATAGTGTTATTGACCTTCTCATACACAAGGTTCGTCACATCAAATTTTTATAGTTTTCGGAGATGGTCGAGCAACCATTTTCACTATTTTTGGACCACTTCAGATGGATTGACTCACAAGTAAAGGATAGGAGACTCACAAAGGAAGTGAATTACTATGTATAGATGTTGGAATGAGTTTGTAGCAAATTTGTAGAAGTAATACGATATCAAGTGGAAATATTTTTTCTTTTTTTTTTTTTTTTTTTCTTTTTAACAAATCCATATCCGTCCGAGTACGCCTTATTGCATCTCTTGAGGCCGTTCAAGTTGCGAGCATGCAATGAGTTTTGCCATTCAGATTTAAGCAAAGCGCCTGCAATGTCTTCTCTACTGGTTGCCTAACCGTAGTTTCGGCCTGCAGCAATGTTAATCTTGTGGGCTCAAAACGGCCCTTAAAATGTTGAATAGAACAATAACGACACGATTTTGAATGATAACTGGACAATCTACACAAAATTTGGAACCGACCAGTGAAAACGGCATGTTTCTAGCACTTGTGGTTTCCGAGATCTCATTGTCGAAAGGATTAGCGACAAACATATAAACCTAGCATTTTAATATATAGACTAGCTGAACCTGCGCTCTCTATACAGCGCATCATTCGCATATGAGCATAAATCTCCTTATCATTCCTTGCAACATCTGTACATGTCCCTTTACAGACACAAGTGAAAGACGTATTGATTAAAAAAAAGCCAAGGGGTATCATAAAGAGGAGACTTTTTTCGATTATTTTTTCTCAATATCTCGCACCGTTTGCAAGATTTGAACCTGCTTCCGGTTGGAGTTTCTAATTCATGTATGACCAGTGTTTTCTTTCTTCTTGCATGCAGTATGTAATAAGCAAATACATTACATACACAATTAATTATGTCAGTTATATATGGTGTTCATTGGGCAAAACACTCCCCCCCCAAAAAAAAAGGTTCATCTTAGATTGGAGAAATGGTTATCCTTCCTTTTCCATTATTATTTGGCCATGAAACAAACGCCTGAGACATATACAACCCCTATATACAACTGTGTGGTGTTGGAATGTATAATGCTTAGGATGTGATGCTTTAGTTTTTTTTTTTTTAATTTCAACACTTCCAATGTACCCGTAAAAATGTAATAAAGAAATAGTGCCCATGTTTTGTAAATATTCAATTAGAACTGGACAATCTACATGAAATTTGTAATCGATCAGTGAAAACGTCATCTTTCTAGAGCCTGTAGTTTCCGAGATCTCAGTGTCGAAAGGATTGCCCACAAACATATAAATCTAGTTTAAAAGAGCTCCAAAGATGGCAGCACAATTCATTTGCATTTATTTCGGAGAAGGCTTATTAAAGGCAAAGGCCTTTGAACAATAATTTAAAAGGATAAACTTTGTGAAAAATATTTCTTTAAGTAATTTATTTAAAGTACATTCTTTTAAAAATATTTGTCTTTGTTATAAACGTGAAATCACAAATAACCGTAAATCAAAAGTTTGAAAGCTAAGGTTATAGGTTAGAGCTCGGTCGCTCTTAATTGGTACTGTAGCATTTTAATAGATAGACTAGCAGAACCTGCGCTCTCTACACAGCACATCATATCATTCACATATGAGCATGAATCTTCTTGTTATTCTTCACATCTGTACACGTCCCTTTACAGACACAAGTGAAAAACGTATTGATATATATATATATATATATATATATATATATATATATATATATATATATATATATAAACAGGCAAGTGATACCATAAAGGGGAGATTTTATTTCGATCAGTTTTTCAATACCTCGCACCGTTTGCAAGATTTGAGCTTACTTCCGGTTGGAGTTCTTAATTCATGTATGATCAGTGTTTTATTTCTTCTTGCATGCAGTATGTAATAAGCAAATACATTACACACACAATTAATTATGATGTCAGCTACATATGGTGTTCATTGGGCAAAACCTCCAAACAATAAAGATTTAACTTAGAGTGAAGAAATGGTTATCCTTTGTTTTTCATTATCATTTGGCCATGAAACAAACGCCTAAGAGGTACGCAACCCCTGTATACAATTATGTGGTGTTGGAAGGTATAATGCGTAGGATATGATGCTTTAGCTTTTTTTTAAAAAAAATTTCAACACTTACAGTGTGCCCGTAAAAATGTAATAAAGAAATAATGGCCATGCTTTTAAAATATTTAATTAGAACTGGACAATCTGCATAAAATTTGCAATCGATCAGTGAAAACGTCATCTTTCTAGAGCCTGTAGTTTCCGAGATCTCATTGTCGAAAGGATCGGCCACAAACATATAAACGTCCACAAATGTATAGTTTTAAAAAAACTCCAAAGATGGCAGCACAATTCATTTGAATTGATTTTGGAAAAGGCTTATAAAGACTTTAAAATACACATTCTTTGAACAATAATTTAAAAAAGATAAACTTTATGAAAAACTGATCTATTTAAATTATTTATTTAAAGTACACGTACTTTTTGTCTTTATTAAACGTGAAATTACTAATAACTGTAAATCAAAGGTTTGAAATCCAAAGTTATAGGTTAGAGCTCAGGCACCTTTGTTGCTGTTGTAGCATTTTAATAGATAGATTATCATTTCCTTGTACAGACCAAATACAGAGAATAAGAATTTTAATTTATTTTTAGATAGGTTAAGCTGCATCTTAGAGTATGTTTGTAAATACAATTGTAGAATATTTATTTGTGCTGAATTTAACGTTGATTTTAGGAAAAGAGAAAGTATAGAGTGCCAAGACTTAGAAAATGTCATATCCTCTTTCGGCCTAAGCATATCAACAACACAAGTAACTAGACCTATCCCACCTAATGGAGGGAGTTGCATAGACAATATTGTTACCAACAATAGTAGTAGTATGAGTTGTTATGTGGTAAAAATTTGGATTTCAGACCATTGCCCAGTAATAGGTAGCTTAGACTTAATTGTTACGAAAAATGACAGGTACAAGAAATCTAGTTCTAATTCGCAGGTGCATACTAAGCAACTGATACGCCACATCATTGATGATAGTAAAGTTACTTTTAGACATACTTTAAGAAACGTTGATTAAACCAGTATGTATTTAGAACCTTCAGATGATTTTAAAATTAGGTTTTTGTTGAATTCATTGATTTACGCAACTGAAACTGCATTTCCCTTAAAGCCATTAAAAGGCAAATCGATGGTGCCTAAAGCAAACAAATAGGAAGTTATTGAAAGAGACTAGGATAAAAATAATGACTCACTAATAAATAATGCTGGAAACAAAAGTAAGGCCATGTGGAATAGTGTAAGAAGGGAATGCAATTTAACTAGGAAAAATGAAAATGAACCTACTTCAATTACTGCTTCAGATTTAAATGATTTTTTCATTAATAAAATAAATGATATAATAGAGGAGATTAGGTCAAAAACTCCTAGTAGAAATTTTTATAATTATCTGAATTCTATTCCTCAACCATCTTGTACTTTTAGCTTCAAATTAGTAACTGTTAAGGACGTTGAAAAAAACAATTTTGAAGATGAAAAACAGTAGTACCTGTGATGTATATGGTCTTAATTCTATTATACTTAAAAGTGACATACATTTTATTGTTGAACCTTTAACACACATTGTCAACAGTTGCATATTAGAGTCGATATTTCCTGATATGTTAAAATATGTTAAAGTAATTCCAGTACACAAAAAGGGCAATAATTCAAAATATGACAACTATAGACCTATATCTATAATCCCTGTAGTAGCCAAACTTGTCGAAATATTGTTCAATGATCAAATAGTTAAATATTTTGAGAGTAACTCATTGTTTAGTAGCACCCAATTTGGATATAGAGAAGGATTAGGTACAACTAAAGCAACAACTTCTTTAATTAAAGATCTTTTAGACAGCTTAGAAAGTAAATATTTTACTAAAGTTAGATTTTATGACTTGTTAAAAGCGTTCGATACGGTATCTCATAAGATTATTTTAAGTAAATTAAAATACTGTGGTTTTCAACGTGATGCGTTAAACCTTATTAAATCATACTTATCGGATAGATATCAAAAAGTAGAATTCCATAATTCGAATTCCAAATACTTGCAAGTGGGTTCTGAGGTACTACAGAGATCTGTTCTGGGTCCCATTTTATTCCTTATTTATATCAATGACCTTCCCAAAGTAGCTACTATTCCCGCTAAAGGCTATCTTTTCGCTGATGACTTTGGAGTTTGTGTTAGTTCTAAATCAGTTGTCGAAAGAGAACAATTAACTCAAGATATAACAACTGTAGTTGAGTATTGGTGTACTGCAAACCTTTTGTATTTAAACCTGAGTAAAATACAAGATCTTAATGTTACATATAACAATCTAGATTACACAGAAAAAGATTCTAAAGTTAAATTTTTGGGATATGAACTTGATTCGAAATTAAACTGGTATAATCACATTGAAATCACGGCAGCTAGTGTAACAAAGGGTATATAAATGTTGAGAAAATTAAGAAGTTGCGTTAGTTTGAAAATCTTAATAATTGTTTACTTTGCCCAAATCCACAGCTTTCTATTATATAGTACTATTCTTTGGGGTGGATCTAGTAACACTTATAAGCTTTTAAAGCTGCAAAAGAAAGCTGTCAGATTGTCATGTAGTCTTCATTCTCGCAATCACTGCAAACCTAACTTTAAGCTACTCAAAATAATGACTCTTCCTGCTATTTTTGTTTTTCAATGTTTAATGTATGTAAAAAAGAACAGAAATATCTTCCCTGAACATTCCGGGTATCATTCATATAACACAAAATATAAAAATAATATAATGACAATGTATTACAATTATACGAAAACACAAAAGAGTTTTATTGGAGCGTCCGCAAAATTATTCAACTCTCTCCCGAAAGTACTTAAAAATGCCAAAGTGGGTTCTTTTAAAACTAAACTCAAATCACTCTTATTAGATAATCCAATATATGATATAGAAGAGTTTTACGAAATGACAAAGCAGTTAAAGTGAAAAATAACAGCATTGAAGAACTATGAGAAAAATGAATAGACATGCATAGTACGAGTAGTTATCTATTTTATTGTGTTGTAATCATTATTCTTTGTATGTTATTGGAATTACAATCGAGAATTTATATATATTAGATTATGTATTACAGTTATATCTTTATATATATTTTTTCTTTCTTTCTTTTCTGTATCCATATCTGTAAATATTCTGTATCCTTTTTTTTTTTAACCTTTTTGTAAATATTCTGTATGCATTTTAATCTGTAACTTTAAGATCTGACGATTGTAATACTTCGGATGTCCTCTGAAGTTTCTGCAATAAAGACGATATGAGTATGAATATGAACAATTACATTTTTTCTTTACAATTCCCAAATTTAATGGGTGGGCTAGTGTACACCTGCTGAAATTTAAGAGGGTGCACCATGGTACACATGTCTTCTGAACAGAGTGAATTCATCTATTCACTCACAAAACATCCTGCAAAATATTGTCATCTTACGTTAGAGGATAAGTAAAGAAAAAAACAACCACGTGGTAAAACATATTTACTTTTATATTTGGCAATTTTTGGATCAAAAGATCCAATATATTTCTGGCAAAAATTTTCTTGTAGGCCTAATATCTAGGGAACTACATATATCGTAGCGAAACCAAAACTATCACTTAACTCAGTATGATGTACTTACTCCGTAAAAAATAGAAAACTCGATTTAGGGGCAGTTCAAAAATTTTTTGGACCCTGATCCCAATTCTAATTAATGGGCCAAGATCGCAATCTTTTGATGTATTTTCTTGGATCATTCCTAAAATTCTTGTTTACCCATGAAAGGGGCAGATGGACCACCTAAATTTACAGAGATGTATACAATACATTGAATACTACACAACAATTAGAAATATTTATTTTTTGACAATTACCAAATTTAAGGGATGGGTCAGTGTACTCCTGCTACAATTTGGGACGAGTGCATCAAGGTACTCATGTTGAATAAAGAGAATGATCCCATGCTTCCATTTATATCATTATATACTGTAATAGAACCACATCTTAAGAGGATAAATTAAGATAAAACCCACCCACGTGGCAAAACTTATTGCTTACATATATTTTGGCAACTTTGTACCCATGGAAGGGGACGAGTTTTACCATCCAGATTTACAGATACATATACACAAGTCGTATACAACATTTACCAGTTTTTATTTTATTTATTTATTTATTTATTTAGTTAGTTAGTTATAGTCAGGATGGATTGATTTAAATCAGTCTGATTTAAATCACGATTTTAATCAAGATTTATATCACTTGATTTTTTAAATAAAAATCGTTGATTTAAATCAAATTCCGAAATAAATTAATTTGAAGTGAAAATAAGTAAAATCCCGTTTCTGTTCTGTTATTTCGATTATAGAAGATAATAATCATAATACAATGAAACTCAAATATATGTAAGCACAGTATCAAAAAGTGTATCATGCAGAGGATGATTAGGGAAAAATCCCACTTTCAACGGGTAACGGGTGAAACCTGCTTTCTTCTCTTCGTAACATAGGGTTTTTAAATCGTTAACTATTCCAACGGAGAAATCTCCATGTACATTTAAGACGAAAATTCTTTTGTGTCCACGTCTATTTGTTTGTTTACAGATAATTTAGAGGGATCCCATCCCCTCACCGAAACAAAACAAAAAATAAAATAACACTTTAGATGAAATTTATGTACTAAATACATAGAAGTTCCTCAGGACCGTAATACGGCAAATTTTGGATGTGTGAAAATATCGAATAATACTTTTGATAAAGTGGATACTTTCAAATATCTAGGATCAATATTAACAGACGAAAACGATATTCACGAAGAAATTAAATGTCGACTAAATGCAGGAAATTCGTGTTATTATTCAGTTCAAAATCTCTTGTCGTTGCGAATTCTTGTCGAGGAATTTGAAGCTTAAAATATATAAAACGATAATCATGTCTGTTGTTCTGTATGGTTGCGAAACATGATCGCGTACTATGAGGAAAGAGCATAGACTGAAAGTGTTTGAGAACAAGATCCTGAGACGAATATTCGGACCTAAGAGGAACGGGAATGGTGGAAACTTCATAGCGAGGAACTACATAATTTATATGGTTTACCAAACATTGTTAGGGTCTTTAAGTCTACGAGACTCAGGTGGACACGTCATGTAGCCAGGATGAAAGAAATTAGGAACGCTTTCAAAGTCTTAACTGGAAGACCAATCGGAAAACGACCATTAGGAAGACCTATACGCAGATGGGAGGATTAAAATGGATTTCGCAGAAATAGGAATGCAAAGTAGAAACTGGATTCAGTTGGTTAAGGATAGAAGTCAATAGTCAGCTTTTGTGAACGCGGCATTGAACCTAAGGGTTCCATATACAATACAGTGAGTTAGTTAATTTAGGCGAAATTTACGTATTTTATATGTATTTACTGCCGCAAGCTAGTTCCGATTTTTTTTAAAAATATGCCCCTGCCAAATATCAGTAACTTTTATATATATATATATATATATATATATATATATATATATATATATATATATATATATATATATATATAAAAGTGTCATGTAGATAAACGTTGCTGTACCTTTTCCTTAATGCTTAAGAAACATTATTTGAGATTGAAATAGGTTAACGATTGGGGATTAATTCAAAATGCAATCCCAATACTTTCACTTAAATGGCATAATTAACATTTAATACTAATTCCTAATGTATTTTCTTCAATTCACAACTTGTATTATTCGAGGAGAGAGATTTGATTTAAATTTTAAAAAACGATTTAAATAAAAAAAATCAACAAAAATGATGTTTAAAAAATAATGTTTTTTCTACCCTGGTTATAGTTTAAAATACCCAAATTTGAAAAGTGGGACAACATTCTTCCGAAATTAAGGGGAGGGGGAAGTATCTATGTTTTATGAAAGAGTAGGGAGTCGTATATCCATTCATGGGACTGTATAACGTATTAAATTAAGACAAAAGTCTCCCAAATTTGAATTTTTGGCATTTTTTTTTACCCATACAAGAGAACGAGATAGTCCACGCAAACTATCAGGTTTTCGTACATTCTATACTATTCTACCAAATTTTTAGTTTTGTCAATTTCCAAAATTCCTGTGCCCCTTTACCAAATTTAAGATTGTGGACCGAGGTACCCATGCCAAAATACAAAGGGAAGTTCCTATGTACTTCTGGATTATGGCCTCTGAGCCGGCCAGGGCTCAAAAGGGTTCTCAAGCCCCATCGATACAATTATTCGTTTCAGGTTTCTTTAATAGTTACACAATATTGGAATACTGATGAAATTAGCTAACAGAGATAAAGAACCACTGTAGTTTTGTTGCTACAGACTAGGGACAGCTATGGCTTACGTACCCCACGTCAGCTTCCAGACGTCATTATTTCTGGCTTTCTGGAATGGAGCTTGCTACCTATTAATTCAGACAGCTCTAAAATTGCCTCGCGATGCTGAATGAACACCAGGATATTTTATTACCCCCACTGAAAGTAGAGCCAGGTATCACGCATACCGGAGTCACGCGCGTTAAGAATTTGCTAAGATGAGCTCAAATGTACATTTTTTTATGTTCTCTGATCACACCTCATATTGTGAATCTTGATTTATATGTTAATGAAAAATAGCCGAAATAAATAAAGAATACAGTATTTATATAATTTGGCGATAGTTAAAGATAAAAATTCTTGAAAGTAAGTTTCTTAAAAATATGATCATACAATATTTTTTTTAGTAAAATATTAAAAAGTATACGTCGGAACATACAAGAACGCAAGTAGAACAAAGTACATGTGAGCATAATTTATTTTGATATCACTGTAGTAGGGTGGAGTAGTTAACCCGGGTCAGCTCCATCCCCGCTACCTACGCTACTGGTACATGTATATAAATTTCAGCACCATTGCTTGATATGGCGATTACTATTTCGCTGATAGTTTGAAGTTTTCAGTAAAATTTCTTGTTCGCTATGGTTAACATTATGAACTTATTTCATGTGTTCTTATTTAGGTTGGCGATCTAGGGAAAAAAGGGTGGAAGGACTTATCAAGTAACGTCACTCAACAGCCACATGAAAACTTAGAATCTCCAGAAGGCCGTTCAACGGAGAAGTCGTCTCTTCTAGACGGAGGACCCGGGCAAAGGTAAGATTGGTCGTCTACTATTTTCCAATTATGTTTCTTTGTTTGTACGTTTTATTGTCATGTTTCTTTTCCGAAAACTAGCGAAGTATGTGAGGAAACTAGCATGTTGAAATACGTGTCTTATATGGAATTTGGTCTTTAACATGCTTTTGTTGGTTAAAGACAAAGACATTTCTTGATAGCGAGCTTCAACCATGCGTTTTTTTTTTTTTTTTTCCTTTGGAAAGAATTAATATCGTATTGTAATTGTTGAGAGTGAGCTATAAATTAACATTACTGGTAGCTTTATATTGTTTGTTGATTGGTTGATTTGTACTTGAGCCACTTCCAGCACCAAGTCTACGGAGACCTACAGCTAACATTGGATGCAAACCAAATGAGTTGACACCGGGAGTCAAACTGGAGGCTCTCGAACTAAAGGCACCAGTGCTACCCTTATAGCTACCCGGTGTACCTTGTTACTATTAGGACATGTTACCGAAATTGCTGTAAAAATTTCGTTATAATAATAATAATAAATAATAAACTAGTACGTATATAGAAAAAATGCATTTCTTTTCGACTGATTGCAGTTTTTCTTTGAATAAGGTTGTGATGTCCAAGGGTTTTTAGGTTGAACTATTTAAAACATTTCTTAAACACCTTTTTATGCATCTATCAGACTTGGAATACTGATTTTCTTTTTCTTTTTAAATAATGAGTTAGGGTAATTTCAACAAGATTAGTTGTAGTTTCTCCTTCTGCTTCAGTCATCTGTGAATTCTTCCTTCTTGTATGTATTTTTCCGTGCTAATATTTCTCACTATACATTGGCATGGCTCAAAGATGGCATTCAGGTTTACCTTGTAGCCCTCCCTCTGGTCTTGTCACTAGCGCGCGTGCCTTTGGTTCGATTCCCGGTGGGAAATTCTTGAAATTAGAACACATTACGGTTGTCAGTATTCCTCGTCAAAGTGTAGGTCCATATTCTCTGTAGCCTCGCTGCTGAAAAGGACGCTAAATTCCAAATAACCAAGCAACCTGATTTACCTTTTCTCTAAAATGAGAGCGATTAGAGAAATTGAGGTAGGCCAGACAGCAGAGCTATACAGTGCCATAAATAACCCGGAAAGTATTGTGCCATGCTTTTGGAATTCTCGGAAGCTGGTCAGGGTCGTGCAAGGGCCACAAATTCCTTGCCGGTATCTAGGCGTAATTGCTAAGCACTATCGCATCTTATCCATATGTAAGGTGACTTTAGAGCTCGCTGCGACTACAGGACAGACTTTCAGAATCTGCTATGGATAAAGGTTCAATCTACAGGCTGATTTCCGATGTGTACTCATTCAGCAAGAGCAGACCCAAAATAACATACTCTGAACATCAAGGAGAGAGATTACTGTGGCGGTTAGTATGGAGCAATTTGTGGCATTGCTGCGTTTGAGTGCCATCATGGTCGATACTCGCACAAATTTTCATATTATTAAGGGCAATTTTCTGAATTCACGGAGAGCACTATGTGCAGTGGTTTCATGGTACTGTTCGTTCTGAGTTCTTTTTATGGATGATAGTGCTTGTGTAGAATAATCAATCTTGCCTCCAGATTTGAATCCGATCAAACATGAGCGAAATATCTTAGGTAGACGGACAGCAGTTTTTTTTCTTTCTTTCTTTTTTAAAGTTCTACGAAATAAAAAAAATGTAGTATGTTTCTTACATCTTTATATCATTTGTAGCTTTTTAAAAGAAACAGGCAGGTCACATTTAGAAATATCTACTTAATTGTATTTAACCAAATGTAATTTTTCATTTCTTGATTATTTGACTTACGGTATTTATTACTTGCTTTATATAAACAACTGTAAGTGTAGACGACATAGGCATTAGTTGCATGGCATTTCTTTTTTCAGTACAATTTTCACAACTTTTGTCCGAAAATTAACGATTTAGTCAAGGGGGAAATCATTTTAGTTAGAATTGATTCCGTATTTTTTGCCGTGCAAATTAGTGTCTCTAGTGCATTGATTGTGATTTAGTAATGGGCATATTTAAAAACTCTTAAAAACTAAAATTAAATTACATATTAAGAAAATTTGTTAAAACTTCAATAGTAATTGCAGTCTTCATGTACCTTGATTCTTGATTCTTATTATTTTTTTTATTTGTTTTTTAAATAATTTTACATGGGGGTTGAAGTTAGATCTGAGGTGAACCAAGGTTTATCCGTAGGTTGAGTACTGTATTTCAGAGCGTATTCTATTTGATATTCGTCTGTTGTGCCGTATCTACTCTTTTCTATTTTTTAACGTGTGTGAGCAGTTCAAACTATTCTTTAGATTCTGAATACCATCATGCAAGCCTGAAATAAGGTGCGAAACCAACTGAATAGGGTGTGTTAATGTACTATACCGACAAATTGTAACATATGATTTTTTTTAAGTTGATATGGACCTGTGGGGAAAAGTTCATAATTTAGGATCTAGGGCTGTCCATAAGCATGGAAAAGCTACATTGGAATACGCGTTATTTGGAACACGACAAACCGTGGAGTGACGGTTCATATCGGGGTAAAGGAAATCACACATACACTTCAAACAATGCGTATTTTAGCAATGTGCAATGGGTTTGCAAGGGATTCCCCACAGGGCATAATTTGTTTAAAGGTTAGGCCATTGGAGACAAAAAGTAAAACTTGGCAGCAGTAGACACGTAATGTGTCGGCGGAAGTCGGAAGTTTTAGATATTACTAGCTCCATATTTCCTTGTGTTTGGAAGAACGCGTTCTGCGATATAATTCTTCACACTGTGGCGGCTCTAGAATAAAAGGTAGGGTGGACCAATTCCCAAGACAAATAGTTTATGGTTATTATTATTATTATTATTATTATTATTTTGGGTATCCTCCGAAATGGGCAACTAGGCTTGCCCTTGGGTCCGGGACATAAGGCTACGTCGTACCCCAAGACGTATGAAAGAGTGGGTAGCTGGTGTGTCCAAAGTGTTGGTTGATCCAGCGCCCTACCGGGAGGATGATGTAGGTACTGCCTTCAAAGAGCGTGCAGAGGGTGCTCTTGGGTCCGGAATTGGATACTTAGTAGCCTAACGCGCACACTTACCTCAAGAACGCTGAGAAAGTGGGCTTGCTTCTTCGTCCCAGTGTTTGGGTGTTGCCGCTGGGTGCAGGAGCCACGACACTACCAGGGGAGCCGTCGCTCCCAAATGGCCATTGTCTTTAAAGGTAGACAGTCTACATCAGCCATTGGGTCTGATATTGTATGTACCCGTAACTAGAGGTAGTTCCGTATTGTTTTAACGGCCTTACCGAAGGAAGGGTGTGGGTGTCCCTTCTAATGGTGGTCTACATGTACCATTGGGATTCTGACAAGTAGCTTCGCTACAACGTGTACGTGGTACCTACACACGTAAAAGATAGGTAGCCCCGTATTGTTTGGGCGGGCCTACCTGGGTAGACACGGCTCCCAAATGACAATGTTTGCCTTGAACAAACGGTCTACATCAGACATTGGCTCTGGTAATGTACGGTGTACCTCGACCGTAATTAAAGGAAGTCCCGTATTGTTTGGACGACCCTACCGGGAGGGGGGGAGTGTCGGATTCCTGCCTGCTGGGGGGCTGAACGGAGATGGGGGAGGGGCAAATCCCAGGTATCGACGGTTCTGATCTTGCCGAAGGGAGGAAGCTCAATAGGATATAGGCCGGCACCAAACTCAAATGGTGACTTAACACGTACCGTCGGGTCCGGGATGAGATACGGAATTATCTCGACGTGTGCGTGGTACCTCTATACGACAAGGTGGTTGCCAGTTGAACGATAGAGGTAGGCAGGGCCGGGATTGAACAAGCTCCCTCGGGCATGCCTGGGACTACCGGAATTGGGTTGGACTCTGCCGGGCTGTGGTCATACCGTGGGATTCGGTAAATGCGGGAGCTAATCCCAGGAATCTGAGTAACGGTGAGCGTATGGGGGAGGTGAGCTTGCCTTAAAACGCTCGGGCGCCATACCTGCAGAGTATGGTAGGACTGGCTCGCTAGCAGTCTGGCTCCACCAGTAGGTAACTGATAGGCATTCAGGACTTTGGTCTGGCCGCGCAGTGGGCGTATCCCACTCCCTCAGTGAATGGGGTTACACGCTTAGGCGTCAAGGTTAGGGGACAAATCTTGACGGTGCACTTCGTGCACAAGGACAAAGGTCCTAGATAGAGGAATCACGGTTCGGGTGCTTTACTTAGTGGTACCGATCAATCAAGTAGGCCTAGTGGCCGCAGCACAAGCGTGGTAATAATAGATCACTAGCTCTAATACTACATCATCATAATCATTGTTATTATTTGATTATTAAGTGAATTGCTTAAAATCGCGAAATTGCAGTCAGAGAACTTATCATACTAACACATTTTTTATGTGAAATTCCTTTCTTGTAGTAACATAGTCTTTGTGCGGACTAGTTAGTGCATTGAGTCTATCTTGGCTTATCGAATTTCTTAGACAAGTCTTCACGCTTCTTAATGTACTAAACCAACGTTCTGATTCTGCTGTAGCTACAGGCGTTGTCAACACTATGTCCATCAGTTTTGATACTCAGAAAATGTATCTGTTAAGTCATTGTCACGCAGAAATAGTAATAAATCACTGGTGCTATTAATTGCGCAAAGAACATTCTTGCTGTATGCGGACGATAGTTTGGATTTGAACTTTTCATTGTTCAATATCGGATAGGAACGGGATACAACTGTTAAGTCATTTTCCGGGAAGGAATGTTTAAAAGTGGAAAAGTTCTGAGGGTTCACCTATTGAAAACACGCGTAATACTTTCTAACAACACGTTTACTTTATTCATTTTCGCACAACCACACGAAAACACAAGGGAGAAAATAGCACAAAAGACACTAAGATGCACGTCTAAACTGATCAGGGAATGGGTCACTCAAGTTGCCGGATGACATGTATCAGATATGAAATAGGGTGTGAAACTATGTACATATGCAAATTTATGGCGGCTGAGGGCAACATGGAAAAGCAGGAGAGCCGGGAGAGATATGGCCGATTGTAGGGCCCAGCAATACAGAAAGCTAAGGAATCACTCATCCTACGCATGAATGGCCACAGAAATTAGTAGTAGATGCATGATAAGATCTGCTATACCTGTAATTAATATCATGAGTGGCCATCTTGAATTCGGATTCACAATGTAAAAGAGAAACTTGGTCATGTGGCATATGAAATAGCACTGAAATTTTACCACGAAATAATTTGTATTACCCATTTTGTAGTAACGTTATTATGAGTTGAGAAGTAACATGCAAGAAAGTCGTGAGGGGATATTTGAACAAACGTCAGAACTACCTGTCGGAATAATGTTGGAACAGGATGCACATCTAGAAAAAAATCACAAAGAGGATTTGCATATACAAAGATCTTGTAATATTTCAGTGTTAAAGATGGATAGTTGTCGTCACATTAAAACACCCGACACAAAGGAAGGCTGGGGATTACAGGTACAGTTACAACGTGGTTCTTCTCCAAGAAAAGAAATTATAACATATATCATCAAGTATACTGATAAAGATACATACCAATCTATGAAAGACAGTTGATGTGAAGAGTATCTATAAGTGTGTGATGAAATCACAAGAGATGTTTTCACCTGACACGCTATCGTTTATCTCTAACGTTCGATATGCTTCGACCACTGTATCAATATTCATTAAAAACTACATTTCTGATCTTCTGTACAGGATTCATATTCATGCCCACCAGAAGAAATAACTTTTCCAAATGATGAATTACAATATAACTTGTCATTTTTTTTTAAGCACTTCCTCAACAGTGGCTCACTGACCAAGGGCATATTAACCTTGCTACCAACCACTCTATCTTACTTAACTACTTCACTGATAACGCAGATATTAGCTAATGAGCTTTCTCGCGTATTTTCTGTCTGCAAACAGGACACACAGCAGGTGGCACGGACTCACCTTTGGTCTCTTTTTTCTCTGTCGTCAATGACTATCTTTCCCTTACTCGCAACTGTTCTCCATGTACACACACTTTTCCTTTGGTGTGTTCGCGCCGTGTGGACTTTGTGGTGGACAAACGCCGTGCTCGTGGGTTTTTCCCGGGGTTCTTCCATTTCCTCCCACTTTCTTCATTCCACCATTTCACTCAGTTCTCATCAGCACCGTCTCCTTTAGCCTCACCGGCATAACCGTGGGACGTAAAACTTAAAAAATTCCTTTCATTTTTTTTCCTTTGGTCTATACAAACCAGAGTTCTCCGAGCTCTAGCTTTTGCGTCATACTAGTGAGTCTGTCACAGAGTCCTTTTTGCATGTTACTTCTCAACTTACAATAGTTACTACAGAATGGTTAACACCAATGTATTCCTGGTAACATTTCAGTGCTATTTCATATGCCACATGATCCACTTTACCTTTTATACTGTGAATCCAAATTCAAGATGGTCACTTTCAATGTGGCGGCCATGATGTTCATTACATATAGCAGATCTTATACATCTACTACTAAACATTTAGCTCATTTCTATGGCCATTCACATGCGGAACGAGTGATTCTGTTGCTTTCTCTGTTGCTGGGCCCTACGGTCGGCCATATTTCTTCCGGCTCTCCTGCTTTTCCATGTTGCCCTCAGCCGCTATAAATTTGCATATGTACATAATTTTACACCCTCGTTCATATCTGATACATGCCGTTCGGCAACTCGAGTGCCTCATTCGGACCTTTCTCTGGTGAGGGATGCACACACGGTGATTTTGGATCCCTTCAGCAGAAGTAAGAAAAGAGAGCAAGGTCAAGGGACAAAACAACTGAAAGTGCGGAATCAACAACCTCTACAGGCAAAACGAATTTTGGCAACAAGTAAGCTTCAAACCTTTTCGTTTGGAAGGGGTCGGGTGAAATCGTGTGATGAGGACCTATGGTTCTTGGCCCATGCTACCTGCATTCAAGCTGGGTTTTCAAGTTGTTCGCCACACGAGTCAATGCGAGACGATACTAAGTCCACTCTGAAACAGGTCAGGCCCTTTTTTCACTTTTTGTACTGTCCGCGTGAATAGCGTGCCCATAAGCGTAAGTAGTACATGGAAACACTAATTTGAAGGAATCAGAACTACTGTTTTTGTTTCAGAGGGAAATTATAGCAACAATACTAGCATGATAACATACGTACACTTTTCTATGTTAATACAAAAACGACGGGAGGGCCGGGCCCATTGGGCCCCTTAATGACGGGCCGCCTCTGTTCACACATATACGTAAAGAACCCGTGAACTGTATCATAAAGAAAGAAAGAAAAACATCGCAACACACTTTTCCCGAACATAAAGAACGCAGAGCTAGTGGTTAATATATATATATATATATATATATATATATATATATATATATATATATATATATATATATATATATATATAAAGTCTGTTGTAAGTTATCTTCATTTTAGTATTTTCGAGCATTGTAACGTCTTCATCCAGGATTGCGAGATAAAAGGAACACACTCCCTTCAGTTTCTAAATCAGAACACGAAAATGTTGAGTTCCCCGCCAAAATTTCAATTATCAGCCCATGACTCTACCACTGAGCTAACTATAACTTGTCTGCAACACTTCAAGAGTTAGTATTCTTGAACGTGCTTGTTCAATTTAATGTATTTACCTACTAGCAAGACGACTCTCCGTTGACGGTTGAGATTTCCTATGAGTGAACACCAATTATTGGTATCGGTTATAACTGTAAATGTTCAAAGCTAGTTAATAATTTATTTTATAATATAATTTAGACTATAGAAAGCTAAAGTATAGAAGTGCAGTATTATAGATACTAGGTGAAATACCCATTATTCACACGGTAAGGTTTAAGGGAAGTGTGTTAAAGGTATATTTAGAAACTCTTTCCCCTTACGATATTTACTTGAATAAAAGTGAAATAAAAAGTGTCAGTTTGATCTCAATGATAACTATGTTCAGAAGAGCATTTCATATAGTGCAGCTGTTATTCTGTGCAAGAAATTTAAATTTCCTCAACCCCTTAAGTTTTTTTCAATCGACATTACTTAATTAGAAGAATCAATCGACATTACTTAATCAGATTGACCCAAAGGCTAATTATGTTCAAAAAACTAATTTGAAACATTTCAAACGTTTACACACGTTGATCCTTGTATGAATGCAAAATGGGAAATTAAAATATTGTAGAATTGCTCCCTAACACTCTTTAGAAGTAGAATTTTCGAAAACGTCGGAGCATATTGCTACTTCTTTAAATAAAGACTTCATGTAACGAGTTTCATCTCACTAATATATGAAGCTCCCGAGATATTTAATTTTCTGCGTATATGTTAATTATGCCCTCTTTGTAGTCGCATTTTAATATATGTCGCATAACAAAAGCACTTTTCGAGCCAAATGCTATGTTCGAAAGTTCATTTCAAACAATTCAGTTGTTTTCCCGTGTTAATGACACAAAGTCGTTGCAATTTTTATATATTGACAAAAAGTTACAGAGATTGTCTTTTGAATTGGAATTTTCGGAAACTCTGAGACATGCGTACACTTGTTCATAAAGAGGAGTTTTTATAAATCAAGTTTCATCTCCCTAAACCAGGTTGCCATTTTGCAAGAATCTCGTAGCTGTCATTTAAAAAATCTTGCAACCCTACGAAATTTCTCCATGTAAACATAATCTTGAAAGGGACATGCAACATTTTTTTTTTCCATTTTGCAAGGAGTCAAACCATGTTCAACTTTCTGGGTCGTCTTGCTTGCTACCAGCTATCGTCATCCTGCTGACATAAAGATAAAACCAGTTTCGCCGCTTCCGAAACGACGGATTCTTTTGGACGGGGAGGGGAAGCGCGCCAAAATACACGTTTTTTATGAGGAGGTTCATTATTTGTCCACTAGAGTGCAGTGCTGCATGAGTGGAGATATCTTTCTTGCTTTCAGAAAGTTGTAATGTGTAAACAGTAAATAGAAAGATCAGGTAGCAAGATATTTAATGACAGCTACAAGATTCTTGTAAAGAGACAACCTAGCTTCAATTAAAGGTCTCGTGAGACATAGGATTCAGGAACACCACAAGTACCAGTGCTGCAAAAGCCCGGTGAGAGGAAAAGATAATCATTCACCGTCCCCTCCACTACGAGTTCGTCCAGAATCCGACCCTCGTAGTTTACGAACAGAAGCTGAGGCGACGTTACATTTACCTTAACAGAAACCAGAAAAAAGTTGTAAAGAAGCAGAAGATACGAATGCCCGACGCAGAGATTACTATCCTGAAGCTTCAACACGCACGGTTATTCAGCTGCAGTCGATTTCGAACAAGCTACTCATTCTTTCTATAGTTTTTCTCTTCTATAAAACTTCACGTCCCCGCACATATTAATGGACAGCTCCGTGCCATGTGTACTGCTGTCAATAGTCGTCTCGAAATTTCGTTACTATTGTATGATGTAATTTTGAAATGTACTGTGTTTTTATTTCTTTTTTTCTTGTGGTATTGTTTAACTTCTCAGCTTACAATAGAACTATTTAAGTGCTGTACAGTAATTAATTATTATACCGTACTGTCATCCGAAAAAACATCACATATGAACTTCCATATTTTGAATAATAACTCAGTTTTCTTCATATATTATTCCTTCTTTATCCTTTGTTTAACAAAGCAGTGTAGTAATGAATAATTATTTATCGTTTTTTTTTAAAGTAAAGCAAAATAAGAAAATTATAAGCAAAAGACATCTTTATTGTTATGAAACCTTAGTGTGGCAAATCATTACGCGAATAATATCCCGGGAGAAATTAGAGAAAAAATGACTCAACACAGTGCACAGGTATTAGGAACACTCACAAAGATATATGTAAAGTTTAAGAAAGAAAAGTCTACGTATTTCTATGATAAACACACAATTCATTTTTCATTGCCAATATTCAAAATCAATCAATATCTTAAGTTGAAATTACTGAACAACACAAAAATTGCTATTTAAGAGTGTGAAAGTGCGATTCGAGCGATCCTATTAGCACTATTACAATGCTTTTTCTTATAAGTTGCCTCTGTGGTCCATCAGGTTTAATAATGCTGTTGAAATTCTAAAATCAAAGGGCAGCAGTTAGTCTGACTGCTGAAGGTCTTTTTTTATTATTATTATTATAATACGAAAACTTTTTAAAAATATAAAGTTCTATTTTGAAGTGCTTGAAAATACAAAAACAGATGAACTGTCACGTTTCAAACCTCAGTCACATTTATCCGCCATGTCCATCATTTATGTATATATGAAGACGCTAAACTGAGAAACGTTAAAATTGCTATAATGAGAACAGATTTCTGAGTTGAATACCAACATGAAACTACACGTCCAAAATGAAAATTATTCATGTTCCTGATATCTATTCCTATATACAGGTGTATATAGTGAGAGAGGGACAGAGATAGATAGATAGAGGGAAATAACATACATGGTTGTGTTTTTCATTAAAAAAAAGTGTTATTCATAATCTGGAATTTTATAAAGCTATTTGAAGTATCATATAGAAAATGTATATTGCTTAAAATTGATTTAAGTCGCAATTCCAGTAATCTGTAATGTCTTACTTTCCTTATTTATTTACATTAAATGTTTAATTGTTTTATACTTCATAGCATGAGTATTAGCTGTTATGTGAGACACAGTTATCTTTAAATTTAATTTAATTAGGAAATCCATATAGTTGCTATAAGAACAAGTTTATTAAAAATGAAGTGTATAATAATGGTTTTATTTGAAATAGTGTGTGCCTACTGGTGTGATTATTTGCCCCTCTAGCTTTGCAATAGTGGGCAGTTCAAAGTGTCAATCTCATCATTTTACTTATTTCACTTCAATGTTCGTGGAATTTAGTATAAAATTATGAACATTCATTAGCTGATCTGGCAGTGATGAGAGGTCAAATTTAACATTTCGTAAGATTACGTTGAAGCTTGTGTCTGTGTCACACTAAATTCCATGTTCACTTCCCAATGCAGCAGCTCTTAATTAGGGATAGGCAAAACTGTTTTTTTTATATAAAAACCGGAAACCGGTTTCTAGAAAACCGAAATCCGAAAAAACGACATTTCGGTTTTCTCTAACAACCCGTTCGGTTTTCGCCTAAACCGTCTTCGGTTTTCTCCAAAACCGGTTCGGTTTTCACCGAAAACTAAAACCTCAAAATTGTTTTGGAAAACACAAAATTATTTCTGTGGGAACGGAAATGGTTTCCGGGGAACAACGAAACACTATTCTGGTCAGAAACAAACTAGTTTTGGAGAAAACCGATAACAGATTTCGGTGAAAACCGAACCGGTTTTGGAGAAACCCGAAACCGGTTTCTGCGAAAACAGATTTTTTAAAATTTTCAAACCGGTTCGGTTTTCTTAGAACCGGTTTTATGCCCACCACAACTCTTAATGCATTACGAAAGGTTTGAAACTCCTTTAAAATGTAAGCCCACCTCCACATAGCCTTAATGTTCATGGACGTTAACCTCTAAAGTAACTAGTAGCTTAGCCAAACGATTAGCACGTTAACTTTGGAAATGAACGTCCCAATTTCGATTCTCAGTTTCCTCGTTGAGAGTTTTACCTTTTATGAATCTTAATATTTAAGTAAACCCATTTAATAAAACTCAACGGATAAATATATTTTATTGTTTAATTCATTTTCCATAAGTAGAAGCTTTGCTTTGTAATAACTAAATATAAACTAATTATTTGCTGAGCAAAACTATATATTTCCATTAAAATTCAACACGTGTTACAGTTTCGCCAACTAACTCTTTGGCTTCATCAGACATTATGTGATACAGTATAACTGTACAATCGTATATACATACCTTTTTAAACTCAATACTTTCTTCTCATCATCCGACACCGTCACATATACATACGATAAAAAGGTATGTATATACGATTGTACAGTTATACTGTATCACATAGTGTCTGATGAAGCCAAAGAGTGAGTTGGCGAAACTGTAACACGTGTTGAATTTTAATGAAAATACATAGTTTTGCTCAGCAAATAATTAGTTTATGTTTAATTCAATTTAATTTTCTTTTCATATCAAATCATGCTCGATAAAATCAGTTTTGGGGTAGAAATATTCAATTTCTTTTCATGATAATTGTAATTTACGATACAGGTTGAAGTAATAATATTTGCTTGAACTGCTTTATTACCCACTTAAGGTTTCTATGCTGAAATTATATCAAATTTTGACCTAAATATTGATAATAATTAGAATGTGAAATGTCACTATCTCCAACAGAAATATTGCCTCCTCTTCGGAAAGCACTATCAAATATATATCATTTCTCGTATTAATTAACACACTGGGTACAAGTTTATTTAAAATGAACTATCTTAAAATCTTGCTCATAGTTATTAGAAAGGTAACAAGAGAGTTGTGTGGGTGGTTTGGACATATTATGAGAGACTGAGGAATTTGTATCTCAGAATACAATATTTCGAAGTAAATGAAGTCGCATATGGGACCGAACTGGAAAGAAAATAGGATGTGCGAATGAAGAAATGAAAGAAAGGAGTGTTAAACACTGGAGATAATGAAAGACAGAAAAGAAATAGAGTGAATCAACACCTGAGTACAGTTGACTACGTCAAGTGATTGAAAATTATATGGTAATTTTTGATACAGCGTTCGCCCAAGTCATGAGGACATTAGTGCTGAAGCCGCAGCTAGGCTTTATTTCCTAACGGATTTTGGATCACGGAAATTAATTTATACATATCAGAAATCCATAGATAGATAAAATGGGATGAAAACAAGATTGTAGCCATATTAGTGGCACGGACTTTTAACTCCATACTAAATGCGTGGTGTATGATCCTACCTTCCTTTACCAGTTGTTCGGACAGCATGACTCAGCTCGATTACTGTTGCTTCATTGCTAGAATGAAAAAGTTCTCACCTTTCCACAGAAACACAAACTCTTTATTTTCGTGATGTTATGGGTGAAATATGTAATACTGCAAAATTTTGAAATTTTTGATAGTCACTTTCTAGATTCGATCCTAGGACCTTTTACTCACAAGTTTGATACTTAAACAACTATCCTAATTTCTTGTTCGTATACAACTCGAGGGAAAATCGATTTGAAGTGTATGTAGGACATTATAGTACATGAACCCTATCGGAAAAAGAATGAGTGCATTGCTTATGGTTATTTTGAGGCAATAAATTTCTAAGTTCAGTTGCAGGTATCTTTGAGAGACAGTAAACAAAAGATATCATGTTCCAATCCACAAGCCAACCTTCGCAATCGGGAAATGTTGTTCACGTGTGTTTTTCTTATTTTAAGTGTAATAAGGCATGTTGGACGTTATTCAGTGTACAAAAAATAACATTCATTGAGTACTTAATGATATAGTATTTCGAAACTATGTATACATGCGAGCACATGCTGGTTTTGTATTTATGTTTTCATATGTAAAAGAACATTTCCAGTGAAATGAAAGACAGTGAAGATGGTTCTCACATCCATAGTAGAATTAAAAAAAGACAAAGGAGAAATAAACAACAGTATATGCAACAGATATGAATGTCATTGTTTTGGAAATTCAGTTAAATTTCTTAGGAATGAGGTCGTCAGAAGTGTTTATGTTAGCTCAGTGGTAAATCTCGGGATTCTAATCGTAAAGTCGTGAGTTCGATTCCCGCGTGGTTTAGCCTTTTGGTATTTGTTGCTATATCCCTTAATGCATAAATATTTATATAAAATAATTACATTAAAATAAATCACTTGTTTATATACAGGGTGTATCAAAAAGATTCATCCACTTTGGCAAGTCTGTATTTCTGAAACTAATATACATATACAAATAGTTTTTGTTTTGCATGACAATGAAACTCAAAAAAGTTTTTATTGCACCTGTTCATAGGTGTTCAATGTGCCCCCCGTGAGATGCACGGCATATGCCCATGCAATATTCAAATTCGTCCCAAACTGCAGCTAGCATGTCTTCAGTTACAGCTTCCACAGCTGCCGTTATGCGATGTCGCAGTTCATTCAATGTGCTTGGTAACGGAGGCACATAAACGGAATCTTTTATAAACCCCCACAAGAAATAATCACATACAGTAAGGTCAGGTGACCTTGGAGGCCAGTAATGTAACGCTGCATCATTTGGTCCAGTGCGACCGATCCATCGTTGTGGAAACGTTCGATTTAAAAATCCCCGCACTTTCCCATGCCAGTGTGGCGTTGCCCCATCCTGTTGGTAGATGAAATCATTCGAATCAGTCTCCAACTGTGGGAAAAGATAGTAATCAAGCATATCAATGTAGGTTATCCCCGTCACAGTGTTCTCGGCAAAGAAAAATGGACCGTACACCTTTTTTCGGGAAACTGCACAGAACACATTAACTTTTGGCGAGTCCCTCTCATGTTGTACAACTTCATGTGGGTGTTCCGCTCCCCATATTCGCATATTATGGCGGTTCACATTTCCATTCAAATGGCATGTTGCCTCGTCACTAAACACTAAGCGTTGAACAAAACTGTCGTCCTCTGCAATCTTGCCAAGAATGAAATTACAAAACTCCATACGTCGTTCTTTGTCACCTTCACAAAGAGCTTGTAGTAGCTGAATTCTGTATGGTTTCATGTGTAAACGACGACGCAACACACGCCAGACGGACATGTTGAGCTGTCGAGCTGCACGACGAACGGATTTCTGCTGACTGCGTGTAAAACATTGACGGACGCGCTCCACGTCTGCGTCGGGCACTCGAGGACGTCCCGGTGATTTTCCCTTACACAAACAACCTGTTGTTCGGAATTGTTCATGCCATCGTCTAATTCTCTGTGCAGTAGGACGATGCACACCATACTTAGTACGAAAGTCACGCTGAACAGTTATCACTGACTTGCACTCCGCAAAACGTAGTACACAAAACGCTTTCTTTTATCCAGATGTCATTTTAGCCAGAACCGTAGTGGGCGTTCACTCAAGCACACTGCTGCTACCTAGCGGAAACCGTGTACAACTAGAGATGTTCCTCTTTCTAACAGTACGTTGTTCACTCACATCTCTGAAAGGATAGAATAGATATTATTGTTTAAAACCGGATGATTCTTTTTGATACACGCTGTATTTATATGATCATTTCAGGATATAAGTAATTGTTTTGTTTAAAATATAACATCTGACAAGGAACTGACATGAACGTGTCATCCGGACATCCTAATCAAACCTAATCCATTCGATAAACATAACAAAGATATTTTCATGCACAAAAAAGTAGGTGCCTTGAACAACGGAGTAAGTCCTTGGTGCCCATTAACCCTGTTAGTATAAGAAAATCGAAGACTCACAGTGAAATAGCTATTACATCAACACTGTAAGTTAGAAAGTAAAGATTTGTAGTTCATTCTCTTCAGCATGAAACAAGCTTTCCAGATGTGCTATGTATTGGCGCCCATAACGTACCTGACTAGGGAAAATCGGGATAATGTCAGGAAAATCCCCTCCAAGAATCTCTTCCATCAACTTTGGTCTCCCTTTGGGTAAAACCACATAATCCAAATGTATCTCGAAAAATACTATAAGTGTTGGGAAATGGGTGTACAAAGTTTCTGATAGACGGAATAGATATGAGAGGAAAGATTGTATAACCAATATGCTTTGTACATACGAAACCGTACCTATGACCAGACCTATAAAGATAACATAACAGAAAAAATATAAACGCAATACTACTTATCCTGATATCAAGATTTGTACCACCTTCTCTGTAGAATGAAGCAAGCGTTTTAAACAGCAATTGTGCTACAGTTGTATTGGGATAAATCCACGTTATCCACTAACAACCCTACCTATGCACATTATTTTCTATTTCGTTCTTACGGTGTCATATTATATCTTCCCCTTTTATTTAAGAATATACTTCCTATTCGTATACGTGCTAGTATTTTTAAAGTTCATGTTAATTGTGTACTTCAACCAGTGTGCGACTTAACAGGGGAGATGAAGGGGAAATTCCCCTCTGAAGAATTGGATGTCTCCCATAAGTTTTGAACTTCCCCATGTTAAATTTCTCGGATGGGCACTTTATCTCCTCTGTAAAATATCCTTTAATTTGCACACTGAATCCTACCGGTTTCGGTGTTGCTTTAGAGGACGCACAACTTCAAAATAGGACTATTTTGGAAGACATTTTCGCAACTTATCCCCAATTTCTCTCCCCACACATCACGGAAGAATATGCATGATAGCCACTTGCGTCTCTGACATGTAAAATTTGGGGGGGGGGCATCAAAGAAAGTGATTTAAATGGTACTACCTACCCCAACCTATTTATTAGCTTCGATTCTATTTGTTACCTTTCTGCTTACCTTCACGGATCCCTAAGGTATATCAAGAACTCGATTACAGTCGTAGGGGCAGCGGTGGCTCAGTGGTAGAGCGTTCACCTCTGGTGCTTGGGGTCCCTGGTTCTATACCTGCTCCCGCCAAGTGAACTTTGTGGTGGACAAACACGGTGTGCGTGGGTTTCTTCGGAGTTCTCCCGTTTCCTCCCTCTTTCTTCATTCCGTCATTTCATTCATTACTCATCATCACACTCTCCTTTAGCCTCACCGGCATAATCGTGGGACGTAAAACTCAAAGATTTTACCCCTCGTCCCCCCCGCCAGAGGCGCCCGTGGTGATAGCCATTGAAACGCTTATTTCATTCTACAGAGAATGTGGTACAATTCTTGATATCAGGATCAATAGTGCGGCTTTTATACATTTTCTGTTATGTTCTCTTTAATAGGTCAGGTCATAGGTTCGGTTTTATATGTACAGAGGGTGTTGGGTGTTAGTATACAATCTTTCCCTTCAT
Organism: Thermobia domestica; assembly: GCF_964235325.1. Taxonomy (NCBI): domain Eukaryota; kingdom Metazoa; phylum Arthropoda; class Insecta; order Zygentoma; family Lepismatidae; genus Thermobia; species Thermobia domestica. The sequence continues at coordinate 96,143,850 of NC_137470.1, forward strand.
ACGTATTCCGTCTATGAAAACGAAACTTGGTACAGTCATTTCCTAACCCCTATAGTATTTTTCGAAATACATTAGGATTTTTTTTTTTGTTTTTGTTTTTTGTTTTAAGGCCTCCACATTC